>NC_086317.1:286479325-287123445 GCF_036172605.1 Pelobates fuscus
AGGTGTCCTAGACTCTGCCTGCAGGGGGACTGTCTGTGCTGACAGGCAGTCTCCCTGCCAGTGTAAAATCAAAAAAAAATTAAAGTTATAGTGAATAAAAAAAAAATATTATTATATATGTGTATATATATGATATATAGACATATATTATACCTATATAATATATGTCTATATATCATATATATAATGTCATGCTAAGTGTATTTTTATATTAATATGTACATATATTAATATAAAAATACACTTATAATTAATTTACACACGTATATATATAATATATATAATAACTATATATATATTGTATATATATATTATTATAAAATACGAATAATAAATAATTTAAATTAAATTTAAAAAATTAAAAATAATAATAAAAATTAAAAAAAAATATATATCTATACGAAATGTTATTCTAACTGTATTTTGATATTAATATATATATATTTATATCAAAATACACTTAGAATGAAATTGTATATATATCTATGTATATATAAATAAATAAAAAGAATACAAACTATTCATATGTCCATATACAAAATGACATAAATAATTATATAAATATACACGTAGACTTCAAATATATAAATATGCATATATATTTAAATTCTACGTGCATATTTATGTAATATTTTTACATAATTAAGTTATTTTATTGATTGCAATTTAAGGGACCTGCCTGCCAACCCAGGCCAAAAGTCTAGAGAATTTAATTTGCTAGCACTGTATTTAACCCTGTAACGTTCTACGACACCCTAAAACCTGTACATGGGGGGTACTGTTTTACTCGGGAGACTTTGCTGAACACAAATATTAGTGATTCAAAACAGTAAAACGTATCACAGCGATGATATTGTCAGTGAAAGTGACTTTTTTTGCATTTTTCACACATAAACAGCACGTTTACTGATGATATAATTGTTGTGATACATTTTCCAGTTTTGAAACACTAATATTTGTGTTCAGCAAAGTCTCCTGAGTATAACAGTACCCCCCATGTACAGGTTTTATAGCGTTTTTGAAAGTTACAGGGTCAAATATATGGGTCAAATATTTTTACATTGAAAATGACCAGGTTGGTTACGTTGCCTTTGAGAGCGTATGGTAGCCCAGGAATGAGAATTACCCCCATGATGGCATACCATTTGCGAAAGAAGACAACCAAAGGTATTGCAAATGGGGTATGACCAGTCTTTTTTAGTAACCACTTGGTCACAAACACTGGCCAAAATTAGCGTTCAATTTAGTTTTTTACTTTTTTCACACACAAACAAATATGAACGCTAACTTTGGCCAGTGTTTGCGACTAAGTGGCTACTAAAAAAGTCTGGACATACCCCATATTGAATACCCTGGGTTGTCTACTTTAAAAAAAATATGTACATGTGGGGTGTTATTCAGCGATTTATGACAGATAATAGTGTTACAATGTCACTATTGATAAATTTTAAAAATATATGTTTTGAAACCGCAATATCCTACTTGTACTTATAGCCCTATAACATGCAAAAAAATAGCAAAAAGCATGTAAACACTGGGTATTTTTAAACTCAGGACAAAATTTTGAATCTATTTAGCAGTTTTTTTCATTCGCTTTTGTAGATGAATAAAAGATTTTTCACATAAAAGTCAAAAAACATGTATTTTTTTTCAATTTTTCATCATATTTTTTCATTTTTTAAAAATTAAATTACATGAGATTATATAAATAATGGTATGTAAAGAAAGCCCCTTTTGTCCTGAAAAAAACAATATATAATTTGTATATGAACAGTAAATGAGAGAGCGGAAAATTACAGCTAAACACAAACACCACAAAAGTGTAAAAAGATGCCTGGTCGCAAATGTACAACATCGCAAAAAAAGTCCAGTCCTTAAGGGGTTAATGGTTTGTGGTAAACACAGTCAACAACAACAATTAAACAACAACTTTAATTAGAAAATGTAAGTCTGTAGCCTGATATTTTTGTCAACAGTGAAGGACACAAGGGTGAAATATATCAATCTTTTTTAACGAGGCCTTAAAATAAACAAACTGAAAAATAACAATTCACAATAGCAGCAGGCAGCCAAGCCTGGCCTAGATTTTATCTACATATTTCTTTGTAGAATAAGCCCTGCTGGTTTAATGCCTGACATAGTACATAATTCATTTAACACATTTATTCAGACTCAAAATAGTTAACATTCTTGCAAAAATAATTGCTTCTAAAACAAAATATATTTTTAAAACCATAAAATGCTATTTGAAAATTTGGCTCATTGAGATTGCAATTAATATACAAGATCATGCGCTAGCACTTTCACTCATCCCATAAAAAGGGAATTTTTTATTAAGAAATTAGGATGTTAAAAGGTATAGTGGGAGATGTTCTGAGGTGTAATATTAAATAACTGTCACTTCAATGTGTCATAATCTCAATTTCCTTTGAGTTACTGTGGAGCTTCATGTTCATGCTTGGAAATATTTTAACTCTTTAAGAGCAACGCATATTATGTTATATAGTGTGTATTTAATTCTATTAATGTGTTCAATTGAATATGTGAACAAAATAAAGTAGTTTTACAGTTTTGCATATGGTGCAGCTTCAGAAAAGTTTCACAAAGGAGAAGATCCAGAGCCCAAATTCAGAAGGGGCATATTGTTATATAAATATGTACTTTTCCATACACGTCTGAAAAATAATGTGTTGCTTGTAGAGCTGATAGATTACTGTTATTTTTACGATCATTTGTTTAATTTCAAACAAGAAGATGAAAGGTGGATTTGCACTCTGGTGAGTAAACGGACAGTGTGTGAGGCACTCTGGAAGAGCCAATCACTAGGAGGGGGTTCTCTATGGAATTATGGAATACCACGAAGATTAGGGATCAATCCTGGAGACTCTCTTATTAAATCTTATTGCATGCAGTGACATCTACTCACTATCTCACTCTTCACAGGAGTTGTGAAGAATAAAATGGAAGATGGGAGCATTTTTTGTGAATAATAATATGGTTTGGATGGATGAAAAGCAAGTCAATGCTACCCACCTTCCAACTAATAGGTACCAGAATAAGGTTTTTTTGTTTTTTCATTGTTCAATTTAATTTCATTTTGATAAAAAAAACAACATTTTTTTTCTTAAACATCACCTTACCTATACTCCCCCCCCCTTTTTTTTTTCATACACCAGCTGATGCCCCTTAGTAACTACTCAGCCACCAACAGGACTATGAGCAGTGTATACAAAGAAAATGTAGATACCATTGATTCTAAACAGCAAGCAAGAAAGAAAATACTGTAATATTGCCTCAATATCCTCTAACGTGGTTAACAAAAACTAAAGGTGTATATCGCTGTGGACATTGTAAAGCGTGCAAATATATTAAGACATCAAAAACAATAGAATGCATGAATACTAGAAAAATGTATCAAATAAGAGATTTTGCAAACTGCAGTACTACCAAAATTGCATATTTAATAACATGCAATTGCAACATCCAATACATTGGCAAAACCAAGGAATGAGGAATTTCGCAGAAGAATTCTCCAGCACGTCAATTCCATCACTAATTTAAAAGTTTCAACACCAGTGGCAAATCATGTGAGGAACCATCATAATACAGACCCATCTAACCTTTCCTTTCAGATACATTTGAATACTAGGAAAGGGAACTAAAACCTAATATTGCTGAAAAAAGAATCAAAATGGATCTATGAATTAAAAACCCTGGCTCCACATGGCCTGAATGAAGAATTTAAATTTTACACCATTTATTCACAATGAATTCAACATCTTACTAATACCATATTTTAACCACAAATTCAGAATTTGTTAATAGTCTCTATACAATAACAACAATAAGAATCATCATTCTTAATCCTTAAAAATAGTCATTAATCCTAGCGACATTTAGGCATTACTGAGTTCCCTAGTCAGAACTGAAACAGGGATGTAAATATAAGGACTATGGCATTTATTATGTGTGAAAGTATATTTAGCAACTTATACAGATGCTATGATTACTCTACAGTCCTTGGGATACATATCATAGGACTGATTAGTAAATGGTATGCGTTATTATGCAATTTTTTTATTCCCATATGTTTCCTTTCATCATTCTGAATTCATTTTATTTTATTAATATTATAATCTTGGTTCTTGTTCCTTTTCAGATGGTATGGCAATAAGAAAATCAAAACTTAATGGGTACACAATATAACTTAGACGTCAGAATTCACATTAACATCTATTCTCTTTGTCTATATTAATAATTGTTCCACTGTGACACGTTCACGATCAGGTCAGATAGGAGACGATTGCCAGGTTTAACAGAAGTGACTTTATTTACTTTAAAGTAATTTTAGTTGAATAAATAATAAGCAAGAGGAAGAAATAATCATTAAGGCAATATGCCCCATAACGTAAACAACCAAAAGTGCAAATCACATTTTCAGCAATGTCCAGATAGTGGGTTTTTGCAGGTTGTATTTATCAAGGTAGTTCTGGTGCAGGTTTGAATGAATTTAGGCAGGTATGCAACACAGGCAAGTACAGGATGGTGCAGGGTTGAAACAAATCAGGCAGGTATGCAATACAGGCAAGTACAGGATGGTGCAGGGTTGAAACAAATCAGGCAGGTATGCAATACAGGCAAGTACAGGAGAGTTCATAATATTCCAATGTAGGAAGGAGTAATGTTTGTAGCAATTTAGTAGTATGCCAGGCAGGTAAGTACCGTTAGGTAGGATGCAATGCAGGTAAGTACAGGATAGCTGATAATCATCCAATTTAGGAAGGTAAGAGGATTGTAGTCATTTAAGCAGGATGTAATGCAGGTTAATATAGGATCTCTCACAGGAGCCAGGATCTGAAGTTCTTGGTCTGAACACTAACTTCAATGTAATGGCCATGAGGTTAGTTGGGTGTAAACTTTTGTAGACAAAGTAATTAGTCCTATGCAGGTGAGGACTGAGGTCACTAGTGGCTAGGGAGGCCACTAGAGGTGAAAACCAAAACTGTATTTAAAGGAATGGTAACAAAAATAAAAAAGTCTTACTTGTCATCATAAGAATGTGACACACTGATACATAAATAAAACCCCTATCCATCTAAATCTACTCCTTTCATTCAGAATCAATTTACATCGTTCCACTTACTGGAGATCCATGAATGCTATCACTTAGCAATCTGAGAGGAGATACATTGTAAAGTATAATGACTATCAATTGATTGGATACTGTTATACCAGAGTCATTACGTTATTAGAAGTAAGCAATCCACTTCATATTGGATATATTTCTAAGATATATCTTCTTATGATACATATCAAATAGCATCATATAAATAATATGTATCCGTTTTACACATCATCTATCTTTATGTATTTAACTGTGAGAACATCAATTAACATTACCCTTATTTTTTATTTATTCTATCATCTATTATCTTTGTATCTTATTAGTACCTCCGGACACAGTTATAATGATATCAGAAGGGTTAATTTGCGATTCAGTGTCAATAAAGACACAACCCTCTTTATTTCTATTGGTCAATTTAAACTTATACTGATCACATAAGAGATCAGGATTTAAAACCACTGATACTTACCTGTGCTCGGTTCCCCTCTGATGAGCTGACTGGAGAAATGCGCACGTCAGGGGCTCGGGTAGCAGTCTAATACATTGAAAGATGTCAGTATATTACTACTCCTTACCGGACTGCGGCAATAGACATATCTGCTACCTTAGTTAAAATACTGGATGTGTTTACCACTGATTTTCATTATATTATTAGAGGCTTATTAGAGGCTTGAGCATTGAGGGGTAATATACAATTATTCATTAGATGTCAGACATTATCGCATTATAGGTGCGGAGACATCAAGTTACCTCAGCTGTTAACTACTATTGCTACATTCTTATGTGTTTCAGTCTCTCTACAAGGATCGGGCAAGGTGGGCTATTAGTGAGAGAATAGTTTTTGGGTAAGGGGTTTCCTCAAAGGCACATTAGCCAAACTCGCTATCTAGATTAGGGTTAACTTTAATTCTCTCCCTTTCCCTTCTTCTCTCCACTGCTCTTACGCTACTATTTAGTAGTTATCACAAATCAATATGGTTGTAGGCATATGCAATTAGAGTGTTTGATACCTGTTTTTCACACTCTTTGTATGATACAATTTATTATGTTCTACTTTAAGTACCAACAATTTACTAGGTATTAAATGTGGATATAGCACTGCATTACCCCCACTATAGTGGAAACTATCTTGTATATATTCATTGATTTAATTTAATTTATTCATATTTCTTTCTTGTTTTGGCTTAGGTACATTGTTTGCACCTATTTTATTCATAAAAGTTATGTTTTAGTACATTGCTTGTTCTCACATAAATATATATGTTTGTTTTTCTATTTGAATTCCCCATTTAGGGTTTAACCCCCATTTTTTCATAAATCTCCAAGGTACCTATTTTAATCCAATTGCTTTACATTGGTTCTTTTTTTTTATCTTTTGTTCTATATCGGGATTTAACCCTAACAACACCAAAATGTTAAAATGTGTAATGCTGTCCCAACGTCAATAAAGCCCGCTATTGTTAGGGTGGCATGGAATATCAAGAGTTAACACTAACGCTAACCTTACCCCTAACCCTACCCCCAACTCAAAGAAATTCCTTATAGTAGTAGTAGGGATTTCCCACAATAAAAAGTAGAGGACAGTCGGTTCTCCCTCTCATGCTCTAGTTCAGCATGCTGCAGCACCAATCACAATTAAAAGGATGCCAGGGTCTCACTTAGACAGAGGGCAGCCCGAGAACTGAACTCAGTCCCAGCAATTTAAAGTGATTTAAAGTCTAGATAATGAAACCAAAATACACTCTGTGTATCTCTTTACGTGTACTATACGTGTACAGTGTACATGTACAGTGCCTTGCAAAAGTATTTACCCCCTTAACAGACGGCGGCCCACAAAAACTCACAGACCGGGCAAGGAGGGCATTAATTAGAGAGGCAGCACAGAGACCTAAGTTTACCCTGGAGGAGCTGCAGAGTTCCACAGCAGAGACTGGATTATCTGTACATGGGACGACAATAAGCCGTACAATCCAAAGAGTTGGGCTTTATGGCAGAGTGGCCAGAAGAAAGCCATTACTTTCAGCAAAAAACAAAATGGCATGTTTTGAGTTTGCGAAAAGGCATGTTGGAGACTCCCTAAATGTATGGAGGAAGGTGCTCTGGTCTGATGAGACTAAAATTTAACTTTTCAGCCATCAAAGAAAACACTATGTCTGGTGCAAACCCAACACATCACATCACCCAAAGAACACCATCCCCATAGTGAAACATGGTGGTGGCAGCATCATGCTGTGGGGATGTTTTTCAGCACCCAGGACTGGGAAACTGGTCAAAGTTGAGGGAAAGATGGATGGTGCTAAATACAGGGATATTCTTGAGCAAAACCTGTACCACTCTGTGTGTGATTTGAGGCTAGGACGGAGGTTCACCTTCCAGCAGGACAATGACCCCAAACACACTGCTAAAGCAACACTTGAGTGGTTTAAGGGGAAACATTTAAATGAGTTGGAATGGCCTAGTCAAAGCCCAGACCTCAATCCAATAGAAACTCTGTGGTCAGACTTAAAGATTGCTGTTCACAAGTGCAAACCATCCAACTCGAAGGAGCCGGAGCAGTTTTGCAAAGAGGAATGGGCAAAAGTCCCATTGGTAAAATGTGGCAAGCTCATAGAGACTTATACAAAGTGACTTGGAGCTGTGATTGCCACAAAAGGTGGCTCTACAAAGTATTGACTTTAGGGAGGTGAATAGTTATGCACATGTACTTTTTCTGTTATTTTGTCCTATTTGTTGTTTGCTTCACAATAAACAAAAAAAAATCTTTAAAGTTGTGGGCATGTTCTGTAAATTAAATGAAGCAAATCCTCAAACAATCCATGTTAATTCCAGGTTGTGAGGCAACAGAACACAAAAAAATGCCAAGAGGGGGGAATACTTTTGTAAGGCACTGTATGTAGGACCTGCTGACATAACAGATTATCTTCTAATCAAATATATTAAAAAAATCTGATTAAATGATGGTCTTTAAATGAACATGGACAGGGCAAATCACACTTGACAGTAACATTAATGATATATACATCCAAATAAAGTTAAATAATCAAAACATGGAAAAATAAACAGAAAAAAATAGACAAAATACAATATATCACAAGTTACTTTCTTTTATTTTGGATCTACACTTGACTTTTATCCAATATATGTTTCACCTAACTGCTATTATTTTTGTATTAATAATCAAGACATAATACAGCACACGTTTGCTCTTTGCTAATGTGCAAAATGTGGTTTTGACTTGCATTTTTTTTCCCTGTTTTTAATCCCTCTACTGCTCTGCTTGGAGGAGAGATGGCCACCCAGATTTAGGTACCAAAATAAAAATTTTATGTAGAATGGAGACTGAAAGGTTCATGGTGTGGTTTGGGTGCAGTAAGAGGAAACACATAAGGAAACTGATTTTCCTGTTTTAATTCTCAAAGAAATGTCCTTCATCATAGATGTAGTTTGTGCTTATTCATTAAATTCTGAATGGTAGCACATTTTGAGTGGCTAAACTGACGCTATAATCTCTGTTCATAAATTCTCATAAAAAAATTAAGACTATAGTCAAAGGTTGGCTATTTTAGCATGGATTTTGCCATTTGGAATTTAATTTACTGCTATTCAGAGTTTAATAAATAGCCCTGTGCTGTGAGTAAGGATAGGAAGTTTTGCAGATTTGTGATATGACAAGCTTGTACTTTTATTGGGACAAAAGGACAATAATCAGGGGACGCGTTGAGTTTCTTGCTTGCAACCCCATAAAAAAAAAAAAATAGATTGCAATGTTGTGCTATGATTTATTTCCCATTGTCTAACATGAATATTCACTTGTAGGTATTTACAAAAGACAATTACATACATCGACCATAATAATTATCCTGAGTGTAATATGTACTGTGATTTTTTACTGTTCATCACATTGTAGTAATGAACAAGGGACTGAGTTTTGTTTTTTCCATTCACCTCTGTGTTTTGATTTTGATGAGAACTCTTTCAGGTTTCTGAGTCTTTTACAGTTGTGAGTTCATTACTCACCACCCACGGAGACTGTCACTCAAATTTTAGTCTTATGTAATATCACACTGAGAAAGCAGCCTGCGCTGAAGAAAAGAAAGTGATTTTATTTCTCTAGTTAATAATCACTCTGTTGAGGCTTTTTCAGCTATGACATTACAATCTGTTGGCACTTTGTGGTTGAGATGTCTGATAATAAAAGACACCATAACCTCACTTAAGATGAATTGCAGACACTTAATGTACTAAATCCAGACGTGATAGTGTGCTAGATAATGGTTGGAAAGATATATCCTTAATAGACAAGGCTGGAAATGTCTAAAGTTGTTTCACAGCTGTAAGACATGTACTGTATTCTTTGAGTCTAAGTTTTTGTCTCACTCACCTATTGAACAGTGAACTAAGTAAAAATTTGAAAGTTTGAATACTTGGCACTTATGAAAAATAGTGCACGCGTTAAATCAAGTAATTAATTTCCTCTGTGCTGGCTATATTTCTACAAATGCATAGATAACAAGTTATTTATAATGCTATTTTTTTACCTTCATAAAGTTTACTGCAATGCTATTGGCATCACGCTAAAGACCTTTATTCAAAGAGGAGTGGCTGCGTACACAGGTACCTTGCTCTCCAAATGATATGTTAACATCTTACAGCACCTTTTGGGCACCGATATACAAAAAAATATTGGAATTCTGTTAACTATTTGAAGAGATATTACCTTACGTAATATTTTGTGAGGAAATAGCAAAGTATACATAGTTTTAATCTATACATTTGCTTGCCAGCAAATGTATAGATCAAATCTATATCTATATAAAAAGCAAACTTGTTGAGGGGGGCGGGGCCTGACTACCAAGCAAGCAGGACGCATGCTGAAGGAGCTCCTCGGCAAATACAGAGAAATTGGCCCAAAACTTGAAACCTGCTCTAAAGTACCGGCTGAACCCAATCTCTGAACGCACGGGAGAGGCCGGGCACCAATTTCATCTACCCTGCTGAGAGCTTTATGGGCTTTAACAGTCTTTGCGGCCTACAAACTACACTGAGGCGGCGGACGCGGCCGATCCACTGCCTCGCCTACAAATCAACGACAAGCCGGGCCACGCTTCCCCCCCTATGGGCCGGCGGGGGTTATCACGGTCCCCACGAAGCAACAGGACACAAGGAACTGCTTAAAAGCACAGAGCAACTGACACCGCAAACTGACATGCTGGCTGTAAAGATGGCCACCACACAAAACCCAGATCCCTGGGCTCCCCACGAGGACAGCATAACAAGGGCGTTTGATCGCTTTTGGGCGCAACTCTGGGAGAAACTCGCTGAACAGGCACAAGGACCTACACCCACAGACCCAAAACAAAAGCTAGCGGCAACAAAAGCACCACAGCCTGTACCACTTAGGGGCACCGAGCGGCTGACTGTAATGAAAAGGCGGAGGAAGGCACGGAGGACACCTCGACTCTATACGAGTCGTCCTGCTACCAGAGCTCACTTGCCTGAAACCCAGTCTGCGCACAGCGCACAGCCTCGGATGACGAGCACCCCGAGGAGACACCGGCTGCCGGCTCACACACTCAGCGAGCCGGGCCAGTCCACCCACTGCACTCATGCACGAAACACACAGCCGGCTCCTATGTATCAACAGAGGGGGAGAAACAAACCTCGATGGCACCTGCCACTGGACCCATATGCCAATCACCACCTTCCAGGGACACTGAGCTTCCCGCGATCGGGAGTCGGCTGACTGGGGACTTACCTTCCATGGAGGAGGTCACACCAGGGCTGTCTGACCTTCCGGACCCCCTGTGGACGCCACAGGGTCTAAGGACAAGCTTCCTGGACGAAAATCTATTCTGCTGCCAAAAGCCTTGATACCCTGCACAACCTTGGACTGTAGCCGCAACACCATTTCAACCGACACCCTCGACATCCACTCACTAGGATCCCGCGAGAATTTGCCTATTCATACCTGCGGCTCACCGAGGAGATCCATCGTAAATCCTGGGGCCATGAACTGTCCGCAACTACCTGCAATACTAGTTGAAACCTAGTGCAGTTTAAGTACTTTTTCCTTCTTGTTTCGAATTTTCTTTAACTGTTTTACACATGTTTGCATAATATTACCTAAATCCCTGAGCGGTGCTCCTTTGATCACAGTTTGTAGCTCATACTATCGCTATGCTCCAAAATTAGAAGTAGCATACTACCGATGCTATCTCCAGCTCATGTTGTGTACCAATTTTTTTCTCCCTAACACAGACATGCTCAACTAGCTTGTAAATTTGTTACCTAACCAAAATGTGTGCAGTGACTGCATATGTCTCGAATAGGTTAGAATGTGTATCTTACAAATCTTGTTACTGCTGTTAGGGCATTACAGGAACAGGTGTTAAACTTTGCACCACAAATGTACATACCACTGAGCACCAATTACTATCAATCTTGTGGAAGGTTTACTGTATGCCTGTGTGCCACTTAATACCTGATTACTCTCGCATAGGTTAAACTAACTTGTCATCAAGCATGCATACAGGCATGCAATTAAGATAGCAGTAAGTTAAATTAGTTAAGCCTGTTCATCTCTCCACCTGCCACATACTCTGAATATTAACAAACAATGTGCACTGAATATCTATGCCATACGACTGTTCACATATGTCAGTGTGTCTGCCTGCACCAGCTGCTGTGGCGGTGTCGGCTTGTCCGCTCTACTATTGTGTCCTTGGGCCCAGTGGTCTAAATAATCTGAAGTTTATCTATAGTTCTAAACCTTAACTTGTCTTTTTCTGTCACTCTACACATAGAACTATGACCCTGAAACGTTTCTACTTAATTACAAAAAGTGCAGCAACGCTGACGTCTTCTGATACTTATTACTGTTGTATTTTGCAATTTGAGAAATGTCTATGATACCATGCTTTGTTACTCAATGCACTACAAAAATAAAGAATTAAAAAAAAAAAAAAGCAAACTTGTTATCCACGCAAATGTTATAAGTGCTGAATTGTTCAGAATATATTCTGAAAGCTAAGATGTAAACCAAATTAATTAATGAAACCGGACAAATACATTTGAATAAATTCCCAATATATGTACGATAGTGTATACATCATTTTCATAATCTCTGCTTAAAAAAAAACAAAAAAAACCTTTCTACTATAAAAAAATCAATCTTTTTGTAAAACTACATGCCCTGTGATCCATTTCTAGTGAAAACATGTTTATTGATTGAAATTATCTATGCACACGTGATCTGCCAGATGCACAAAACTTGAGAGCTGTGCATCTGAAACAGCAACAATGGCAAATAGGATTGCCTAGATGGCATTGTTTTATTCAGTGTGATCACCTTCAATAGCCGCAGTCGTGATGAAAGCGCCAAAACGCACGTCTAGAATAATTTTTTCACAAACACATTTAGCACTTTCACTTTTGGTCACGTTATGAGTGGTATCACCAACTGGCAGATACCAAGACTAAAGGGACTATATCGCTGGACATATGGATATAGGGGAGTTTTCTGGTTTTGAATGGTGATCAGAATACTTCCTAATCTATACAAGTCTATAAATTAGTTTAGTTCTCAAACCGAACCACCTTCCCCCCACTTAGTTTTTTTGTCCCTTTCATATATTAATCAGGTTTCCATGAGAAACAGATTCATTGATGTGCATTTTAGTCTGGATATCACTAGTGGAGCTGTCTCTTGCTTGGTTGTATTGTATATGTAACAAGGTTGGGGTTGTGTAAAAATAAGAGACAATTTGTTGCTCTTTGGCCCTCAGGGAAGCCTGCAATTGGGCACTGGTGAACTGCTCCTTTCAGTGAAAGGCTATTTCATTTTTTCAATATTTTTATTAAGTTCTGAAAACATTTTTAAAGGGGAAACATCAACTAGGCAAAAGAGTACATGACAAAAAAAAGCATCAATTATGTAGTATACAATGAAGGGAACACATGTTATATGAATGACCATAAAACATAAAAATATTCATAAAAAGTTAATAATATAGTCATCGACACATACATTTAAAATATTAAAATATAGCATTGTAAATTATATAATATCCTAAATCACAAAATCTATAGTGGTAGAAATATAAATATATAGACTGATATTGTAGCAACGTCAAATTTTATAAGACATCCATATAAAAAAAACATCAAGAAAAGCCTAAACATAAGTCAACATTTCTAACACAGAATTTTTTTTGAAACTAAACAAAATAAAACAAAACATAATTATGTGCAGAGAGTAACTAATGTCCATTAATCAATGAAAACATAAAAATAAGCTATATTGGCAACAAAGTGTCCTGGTATTGTCCAAAGCACTGTCCTTGCACTCAGTAACAAAAAATGAAAGCAATCCACTTGTTGCCATTTGTAGAAAAATGACCAAAGATTTAAAACCACACTTCCAAATATTACCACTCAAGTCTTCTTCTTTCTTTGAAGTCCTTGGTATTCTCATCACAACCACTTTGTGTGACTTCAAGCTGTTAAGGAAGTCCTGTCCCTCTTTAGGAGAACTTAAAACAACAGTTTTCCCATTATGTTGATTTCTATGGGAAATGCCCATCTATATGTTATACTGTTCTCCCTCAGTTTCTTTCTAAGCAAATTCACGTCTCCTATTTTAAGTTGTTGGAGACACGTCCTGAAATACACATGAATTCTGATACTCGGGAAACCATAAAAGATAAAAAAGAAAAAGTCAGCTTTCTCACAAAATTATAATTTTTTTGTAAGTAATTCTCATGAACTGGAAATATTGTATATCATTAGTTTTATCACCTTAAAAACAACTTCAAGGAACCTGGTATTTTCAGCCACTTTACAGACCTGTCAATGCCTTTAACATGCAAGAAAATATGCTCTTCTATCGCCAGAAAGTTCACAAGACAAGAGTGTAAATGCGTGTATGAGTAAATACATTTTCATTCATGTTTCCCATGTGTTGCCATTTCAGATGAGTAAATGCATGCCTACGCACCAGATTCTGACTTCATGGAGCACTAATTAATACTTTACAGATGGCATTATTAACAAAAATGTGAAATCATCCCTTTTCATTGCTAATATGCAATACATCACATATTATGTTTGTTATTTACAAATATGAAATATTTAAATGGAACTGGATTTTGGCAGTTTGCTATATATATATATATATATATATATATATATATATATATATATATATATTAATAACTCACGCAAGAAGCCATAGCATGTGTATATATACAGTATACTTATTCCATGGCATTTCAGTTTTACATTGGGAATGTATAACAGCAAGTAATTGACAAACAAAACAATGCTGACAGATAAAAGCCTTTAAGAAACATGCTTACAATACCGAAGAAAGTGAGTAATAGGAACACAGGAGGAAGAATAAATGGGAATTTTGTCAAAAGATACATTTTAGGATTTTTCTTAAAGCAGAGAATAGTCAAAGTCTGATAGGTATGATGAGGTATGACATCGCATAGAATTGGCACTGCTCTTGATAAGTCCTTATAAATGAGATTCAGCAATGTGTGTTTAGATACAGTACAAGTGAAGATCACTGCAGGTGGAGTGTACAAAACTTTCCAAGGTACATGTCCGTAATTTAAAGTGCATCATGAAGGGTTTTCGAAAGCCACAGTAAGGTTTGGCAAATTAGGTTTGTGAAGTGTCAGATAAGGACGATAAGCAAGGCTGCAGCACTCGTTACAGATCATAGTGGAGGAATGGGGATGTCATTGAAGTTTTGGGGATGTCAATAAGGAGATAATTACAGTAGTCGAGGTGTGAAAGGATGAATTCAAGAACATGCATCTTTGTTGCATCTTGCATTGGACAGGGGAGAATTACGGGGAATATTTTTGCAAGGTACAAATTACAGTTATTAGCAACATTGGAGAAAAGGTGAGAGCAGAATAATTTTAATGTCAATAGCTGAATCTTTAACTCCTTAAGGACACAGCTTCAAAAGCTTGTCTTACCCTTAAGGACACAAGCCATTTTTGAATTTTTTGCTGTTTGTGTTCAAACGCAATTTGCATCTCTGTCATTTATTGCAACAACACATATTATATACCGTTTTTCAGAAGGCAAACAGGGCTTTAATTTTATGTCATTTAAAAAAAAGCCAGAAAATGGGGGGGAAAAACATTTTTTTTTTAAATTTTTCACAGTTTTGGCAATAATAGTGTGTGCATAATATGTCCACCTTAGAAAAAGTAATTCAAAATAAATTCATTTATGTGTCTTGATTTATAGAATTCATAATATGTATAGGATTTCAGCTTATTTTGAAAATTACAGGTCACAAAATACAAGGACTAAAATTAAATTTCAATGTGAAACAATTTTAGAAGTTGGTAAGTTTGTCTTGTAGGTTTAGTAGCCATCACAGAAAACAAAATTGCCACACAAAAGTATATATTTATATAAAGTAGACATCACAGGCTATTTACCTAAGGTTAGTTTGACACTTTTTACGTAACCATTTCATCGCCAATCTCTTCTAAATATTTGAGTAAAATTGTGTTTTTTCTCTATTTTGGCATATTGACATATAACAAAGTTTTTGTAATTTGTATTTCGTAAAGCTGGAGTGGTCTATTCCTGCACAGAACCCCATATTGTGTTCAGCTACCTCTGCTGAGTATAACGATACCCCCATTGTATGCCTTTGGCACTTTTCTGTAAAGCTACAGTGCCATATAAGAGACAAGGCTATTTCAGTTTCTATAGTTAGCATTTTCCTAGATGGATTTGACTGGTCTATGTCTCATTTTAGGGTAGTATAGCAGTGTGACTGTTCAAATAACCCCACAAAGGGCTTTCATAAAGAAGACATCCCAGGGTATCTATTATGGTGTATATTGTGCGTTAACTTGTCACCATTTTTTCACCAATTTATGTCAATGTTTGTGGTGACGGGGGAAAAATTGAATTTTTACATATATGTTGCATTTTTGCTGAATAATTCTTGTTACATCTTCTGAGTAAAACAATATGCCCAATGTATGACCTATACACTATTTTGTAAAGTTATAGAGCTGTAAAAGAGATGTGACAAGTTCAGGTTTTTAAGTGTGAATTTTCATGGAGGGTTTTGATGCGTCCATGTCCTACTTTGGAGCACTTGAGCAGGCTACATATTACAATTACACCATAAAGGCAAACCATTTCTTAAAGAAGACATCACAGGGCAATTCAAAAGGCATATTTTGAACCTTAGCGTGGGATCATTTTTCCGCAAACTTGTACCAAGTGTAGTGGTAATAAGCGTTTTTTTCTGCCTTTTGACACACATAGTGAGTTTGCGCAGTATATTTTGCAGACCTTATGTGTGCTACGACTGTATAATACTTCATATGTTGCTCAGCTATGTCAGATGAATACAGCAATACCCCGTATGTACCTTTGCCAGGTATATGTGGATGTTGAAGGGGCACATTTGAGACGCAGCCATTCAGTTTTTTTCTAACTTTGAAGTTTTACGCTGTGTCCATGTTCCATTTTGGAGTAGATTAGCTGGCTGGTTATTCAAACTTCCACACTAACACATACTATTTATTAAAGAATACACCATAGGGTAATTCAAAAGGCATATTGTGAACCTTAGCGTGGGATCATTTTTTCGCTAGTATGTTCCAAGTGTAGTGGTAATGAGAATTTTTTGTATTTTTTTTACTTTGTAAAACTTTTTTACTTTGTAAAACTTGTTTTTAAACTTATTAAATGTTTTAAACCTTCTTAACTTTTTTTACAATTTAAAATTTTTTTTAAGAAACTTTTCTTTTACCAATAACCCCTAACTAGCAGTAAGCAGCACTAATAGTAAATACCCCACTTTCCCATAACTCCCACCCCAGCTAGCAAAATATATAATTATAAAATATTTATATTAATTAAATAAATTGAACCCCTGAGGGTTAAAAAATAAATAAAAGTTAATCCTCAGGGGTTAAAAAAAAATATATCAAAGTATAATACTGTGATCTGTATTTTGATCATTGTAGGCAGTGATCAACTGGCAGGGGAGGGGTTACTTTTTATTTGGACTGGGTAAAGGGGGGTGGTAATTTTTACTTAAACGTTACTAAAAGTTTTTTTTAACTTTTTAAAGCTTATTTAAAAACTTTTTTGACGTTAACCCCTAATTAGCCTAACACCAAATCCTCCAATTCCCCACTAACTTCCACCCATCCCAGCTAGCTAAATAAATAGTTTTTAAATATTTAAACTAATTAATAAAATTAATTTAACCTGAAGGTTAAAAAAACTAAAAATTAACCCTCAGGGGTTAAAAATAAAATAAAAATCAGATGACAGTAAAATGTAATCCCTGCCAATTGATCACTGTATTCAGTGATCAATTGGCAGGGAAGGGGTTAATTTTATTAAAGCAGGGGAAAGGGGAGAGGTGGGATTTAACTTCTTTCAGCACTGATCCGTCTCCCTGCACTTCAAAGTGAACCCGGAAGCACAGGGAGGCAGATCGTGAGTACCTGCAGCACATGTGCTCGCTCTGACAGCCTGTCAGAGCGATCACTGCTGCAGGTGCAGCGTGATCCGGTGCCCCCCGGCTGCCTCGGACACCGAGGCAGACCGCATGAGCGTTAACCCCGCAATCGCCGAGATCTGGGGTTAACCTTAGTAAATGACGGAATTTTTTTGTCAACGGTCCTTAACTGAAGGACAACGTTGACGGAAAATTTCCGCCTCCGGTCGGGAAGGGGTTAATATACATTTAAAACATAAACAAAAACAAAGTATGACATGAAAAGAGGTTATAGGTTTTTCAAAGTTTTATTCGATGTTTTTTTTTAGAAAAGTGGCAGTTCTCCAATAAGGCCTACCCTGTATAGTACACGTAAAGAGATAATATACACATGCATATGTGTGTAGTATGTGTGTGGATATATGTATATATATATATATATATATATATATATATGTCTATATATGTATGTTCTCCAGAGTCTCTCTTGGTGCTGCCGAACACCCCTGCCTCAGGTTGATTGTCCGAGCAAATGCTCTTCATAGAGTATCATTGTGTCCATTGATGCATGTGTGGCATTCACCGCAATACATCGATTCTCTTGTCATAGAGAATCATTGAGGCAATTATACTCTTTGACAAGCTGCGATGGTACAGTGCATGCACATATATTGTCATGGTTTTCCTAGGTATGAGAGCTGGGAAGTAACCAACTCTACTAGAGGCTTCAAGATATACTTCCAAGCCTTCTAAATCTTCTAATTATTCAAATATGTCAATATGGAGTCTAGGGCATGAAGGAAATACTGTAGGCACTATACCAACTTCTATTAGATTAAGTTGTTCTAGCATGTAAAGTGTTCCTTTAATATTTCCTTAGCCCTTTAAATGACTGTCACGTTTACACTGATTTTCCAACTAGGACAGGATTACAGACATCAATACAGGCAATAACAACAGATTCCAGATTCTTATAATTCTGTGCTCTATGTGAATCTCAGATGGTTAGCTTGGTATCACAAATGTATTATTTACCCGTTGCCTGATACACTTTGTTAATGCACTCTTTTGCATATGTTTCTATCCAACTTGTCTACAATAACATAAATCATATTTATCAAGTATACCGCGTTTGTTGTCCTGTACAGACCCAGCCTACAACCAGTAAATCAACCAGACAGTGGTCTTACTAAGATATATGCCCGATAATACTACAATTTGATTCAGCATTTATATATTAAAGCCAGTTGGACAGCTCTAGGGTCGAAGACAGTCAGATGTGCCAGAACAGTACAGAACACACTGCAAGGGTAATGAGTTTGTATTTAATACTTTGATGAAACTACACAATACTGCCTTGTTGCAAAAGGTTTATTAATGGGCATGACACAGTGAATGGAATGTAAAAAAAGCCCACAGTATATAAGCACCTTTTTCAATGCTGCAGGGAGAATAAGTGTTATGGCCCTGACCAGGTCAGAAATCTTACAGCAAAAACATGAAATTGTTCAGCATTCTCTCTTTATGAAAAATTGTTTTATTATATCCTCACATTAAGCTTTAAACTGTGTCTTCATAAGTGTTTAAAGGGACACTAAAGGCACTGAGACCACCTTATCTCAATAACGCCATCTGGATGCAATGCTCCTGTCTGTTCAAACATGCTATGTAAAACATTGCTGTTCTTTTGTAATAGAAATATATTGCAGCTGCCTTCCTGAAAGCCACAAGAGGTGCTTGCTCTGTTATAACCGAGTTAAAGGGTCACTTTAGACCCCTAAACAAATTTAGCTTGCTGAAAAGCTTATGTGTAAAGAGTGTGTCCTCGGTTTTCATTTAACAAAAAAGTGCAAATTTCAATAGTAATGTACACTTTTTTAAATTAACCTGGTTACACCCCTTTGAATTTCAAGCAGACAGCAGTAATGTTACTCTTGGTTTCGTTAGCTCAATGCAGCTGACCTCAAGAGGCAGCAATTGCTCAGAGCACCTGACTTACAAAGGCTTCTCATTGAGCTGCATTGCAAAGTCTGTGATTGGACAGCCACAGAAAGTCTGGGTGGGGTTAGAGCACAGCTTGCAAATACAGCAGACAAGAGATCTGCAGGTTTTGCAAGCTGATTTTAGATAAATCCACAGTGAAAAAATAATTAATTAAATGTATGCAAGTTTTCAATTTGGATACATCTACTAAACAGTGATTTTTTGTGAGTGCATTTGAGCATAGATCAAATGCTGCTCAAAGAATAGCATTTGATTGGTGCAGCGTGGTGGATTGCTATGCATGCGCACTAACCTCCTAATGCTTCCTAGTGGGGACGCAATGGATTTGCTGAGATCATCAACATTGATGATCTCAGCCAAAAGGTTTAGTGGCAACGAGGAGAGCATCGCAGCACGGGCTGAATGGTAAGCAATACTTACCTTTCAAACCCTTACAAAATGGGGGAACACCTACATAGGGAGTAGTACATGATAGTGTTTGGAATACATGCTTGTATTCCTAACGTTATAGTGTTCCTTTGACAGAACCTGAAATTTTGCTGTTCATGACATTAAGGCATAATGCACATTTGCAAGGGGATTGAATGCTGGATCATCTTTTTTTGCTGACTGTGACACTTAAGGTTGTCAAAGCATTTTAGCAATGGTAGTGCTACAAAACCTAGAGATTTACTTTTTGAATACTGTTTTCAATTAAAAATATTCTGTCTTTTTCACTCCCCAGCAAAATATAGTGCATACAAATAGAGGACATCTCCTCCATTCAGTATCTACCACTGAGTGCAGTAGGACATAAACATTGAAGAGACACACTTGTAATGTATAGCTGTAATACCATATAAAGTGAAGGAAATCTCATGGTAAGGCACACATTCATATCATAGCAGGTCTGTGCAATGAAGACCATTGGAGCAGTCAATTGCACAATATATTTTATGCACAAAGTCACCAATATTAGAAAGAAAACCACTCTACATTCAGGGTGACTAGACTTATCCTCTAACCTGTGACAGGTGATTAATGAATATAACACAACTGTTCTGCAGCCAATACACCTTTTGTAATGCATACATGTATTTGTCTAAAGGGAGCTCTGCACACATTAGTTTAAAATGTATGGCCGATTATCAAATAAGAATGTTACTAATGTTTCTCTTTTACATTAGAATTTCATATAGAGATGCATCTTGTCTGATGCTGGAGATCGTTTGTACTGAATTATATTCTCGTTTTAATGCAGTGATCTAGGGTTCTTTGCAAGCACCAGTGTTTGTCCTTCAAAGGTCTCCATGAGATTGTAAAAAACATTACTGATTTATACTTTAGAAATTAAAACTATTATAAATGAAAGAAACATGTTTGACATGCAGTAACTTGAGAATGAAGAGGTATAAGCTGTTTTAAGAGTAATTTGTTGAAGGATGGATTACAACATTTAGGAAAAATATAAATAAAAAATAGCCCATTGGAATAAAGCTTCCCAAAATCCTGCTTTATTACGTATTTTGTTTTGAAACTTGCAATTTGGTCTCAACAAATTAGTATTTTATTCTTTTTTTTTTTTTTTTTTATTCTTTATTTTTGCAGTGCATAGTATAACAAACAAGCTTGTGTAGACATTGCATAAGAGTATGTGTGACAATAAAAGATTAGGATTGGAGCATGAAATGTCAAGATGGCTGCACTTTTTTTTATTATAAATGGAAAAACCAGAACATTACAAGCACAATGCTATCAAATAGGCTGAGAGGCTTAGTACTTTCAAGAGGTTATACCACCGGCTTAGTAAATTCAACCAATTTCAACCAATATAGATACTCAATTAGGGCCTTATAACAAAGTGATGAATAATTACTTATAACCTACATAAAAGTATGCTGTGTCAGGGTTTGACACTGGCCTTCAGTCTGTTAGAGGGGACTTAAACAACTTGGATATAGTGTCATAGGGCACTAACTGTTCAGGTGTAGTAAAATCAAAACCTCTAGGCCTAAGTAAGTACAGCCTATCTCATATATTTTGAAACCTAAGCTAGCATAACCCTGAAGATCTTGCGTGCTGTGTATGGGACTACTCAGCCGATACCTCGGATGGAAGACTATTGAAATAATAATTCGAGAGTCCAGCATTCCGTGGAGGGGATCCATGAGGCCAGCATTCACCAACCACAGGAGCAGCATCTCGTATCCACCATGATGTCCACATTCTGCTCCGCAGTGTGGTAACCCCTCCATAGAGTGGATGGTTCTTGCAGTGTTTGCCTCTTCCAGAGGGGCACTGTGGTGGAGTACAGTGAATAGTAGGTCACATTAACTGTGACCTCTGCTGCCCTCTCTTCACCGCTCATATGAGGCGGTTAGGTGCCAGCTGTGTCAGACGCCTGGGTCTTCCTCTCCACAAAGTCTCATGATTGCCACATGTGTGAGATGTAATGGTGGTGGCGATTTGCCTGTGAGGAATTTGCCTCTCCCTGCGATGCTGCCGCTCACCCTTCCCTGGTAGATTTACTGACTGTGATGGCTTAATAAGTTCCAACAGGTTCTTCCAAAAGCGTTCAAAAGCTGCCTCTATGTTAGGCATAAGTTGGTACTGCAGGTCAGTGAGGTCTGCTTGGGACTGCATCCTGCCAAGAATTGCTGGAACAGGTTCGTCCGCCATCGTGTACACCGTC
This sequence comes from Pelobates fuscus, assembly GCF_036172605.1. NCBI lineage: Eukaryota > Metazoa > Chordata > Amphibia > Anura > Pelobatidae > Pelobates > Pelobates fuscus. The sequence goes on from NC_086317.1 coordinate 286,501,628, forward strand.
ACTTCCCGATAGCCAGCAGACTTCATGGGTAAACCTCCATGGGACAAAGGATCATGGTGACACAGTCCAGTGGGGCCTGGGATAACCCCCACCAGGGAGCAAAGCAGGAGATCGGCTGTGTCTCACGTTGAGACCAAGGGATAGGCCAGAGATGACTGTTGCTCTTGCAATGTGACCCAAAGGACACTGGAACTTCAGTCCCCATATTGCACAGGTACTCTCGTCGTAGTGTAAGCTTGTCCACTTGTAAAATGTAGAAAAATATACTCTGAGGAGCATTAAAGCTTGTTGAGGTCGAAGAGCTCCTTAGATTAACCTGTCAAAGACCACCAATGAAATAATTATTTCATGACAAAGCAGCCTTTAAAACCCATACATAAACATGGAACAATGATAATTAACAATAACAGGTCTGCATAGATGTGTAAGTGCTAAATAATTAGAATGTTTCATGCTAACATAGGGTCTTTAGGGACCATGGTAGGAGGATTTCATAAAATACAATTGGTCCTTAACCCCTTAAGGACCAAACTTCTGGAATAAAAGGGAATCATGACATGTCACACATGTCATGTGTCCTTAAGGGGTTAAAGGAACACTATAGCTTTAGGGATATAGAACTATATTCCTAACACTATATTGTCTCTCTACCAATAACTATAGGTCCCCAACACTTAGCTCTTTGTAGCATTGAAGTCCCTTGTTGCTGGATTGTTCTCCTCCTCCAACAACATCATATCAATGGGGGAATCTAATGCACATGCTTGGAGAGTGTGGCACACACATTAGAGCATCCATATAGGAAAGCACTGCATCAATGCTTTCCTAAGGGGATTTAAAAAAAATGTTGTTTCATGGTGTTATACTTCATTAAAATCCAGTAAGTTGAGTCGCATTGTCTGGAAGACAGCCACTAGAATCAGTCTGACCCCTACAATGTAAACATGGCAGCATCTTTGAAACTGCAATGTTTTACTTTGCAGGGTTAAGGGGACAGGGACACTGCACCCAGACTACTTCAATGAGATGAAGTGGTCTGGGTGCCTGTAGTGTCTCTTTAAAGAGTAAATAAATAAAATCAGTAGCAGAACTGCACTTAGTAAAAATGTTTTCTTTTAATTTCAAATACTAAGAAGATGGATATATGCACAGTTAAGCATCCTACTTACTGATCAGTGGCGTACACATGACCCATGGGGCCCCGGTGCGAAAATTGATCCGTGGGCCCCTCCCCCCACCCCCGCGCGCTTACTCTGGTGGGCCGGGGCCGCAACACATTGCGGCGGGCACCTGGTCGCAGGGGTTGCAGGGCTGCAAACCCTGCGACCGCGGTATGTACGCCAGTGCATGCAGATGCACACACACTTAAAGGACCACTACAGACACCCAGATCACATCAGCTCAATGAAGTGGCCTGGGTGTCAGGTCCCTCTAGTTTTAACCCTGCAGCTGAAAGCATAGCAGTTTCAGAGAAACTGTTATGTTTCACTGAGGGTTAATCCAGCCTCTAGTGGCTGTCTCACTGACAGCCGCTAGAGGCGCTTCCGCGATTCTAAGACACTGAACGTCCATAGAAAAGCATTGAGTAATGCTTTCCTATGGGCGGTTTGAATGCGTGCGCGGCTCTTGCCGCGCATGCGCATTCGGAGCTGAGGGGCGAAGGGATCCCCTACGCCAAGGGAGTCCGGCGCTGGAGAAAGGTAAGTGCTGAAGACGCACACACACACTCTCACGAACAGACGCTTACACACTAGCTAACAGACACACACATTTACTGACAGAGACACACTCAGCGGCAGACATACATACACACTCACTTACAAAACATACACTCTCACTGACAAACACACACTCACTAACAGACATCAAACAGACTCACTAACACACACACAAACACACTCAGTAACAGACACACACAGTAACACACTCACTGACACTCACTAACAGACACACTCACTCACTGACACTAGCAGACACACACACTCTAACACACACTCTAACACATACTCTAACACTCACTAACACTCACACTAACACACACTAACACACACACAAACACACTCAGTAACAGACACACACAGTAACACACTCACTGACACTCACTAGCAGACACACTCAACAGACACACTCACTCACTGACACTCACTAGCAGGCACAAACACTCTAACAGACACACTCACACTAACACACACTCACACTAACACTCACACTAACACACACCTACACACACACTAACAGTCACACTAACACACACACACACTCACACTAACACATACACACACACACGTTTTTGTTTTGTTTTTTTTTAATCCCCCCAGCCTCCTTACCTTTTGGGATTCCCTGGGGTCCAGTGGTGCTGCTGGGCTCCTGTGCGGCCAGTCACTGGGCGGGCAGGCAGGCTGGCGGGCGCGCAAGGGAGCACTCTCCCCTGAGTGCTTCCTCTTCAGCTTCCTTGCGCACCGCGTAGGGATGCCGGCGCCGGAAGATGACGTCATCTTCCGGCTCCGGTATCAGTGCGGTGCGCGAGGGAGCTGAAGAGGAAGCACTTAGGGGAGAGTGCTCCCTCGCGCGCCCGCAGTACTGGCCGTGGGGTGACAGCAGGGCCAGCCTCGGGGGGCCCTGAGGTGGCCGGCTCTAGGGCCCCCCAGGAGAAGAGGCTGGCCCAGTGGCTACATACCGGGTCGCAGGTCCGGCCGGGCCCCCTGGTGGGCCGGGCCCGGTCGCAGCCGCGACCCCTGCGACCCTGGTATGTACGCCACTGTTACTGATATTGTGACTATGCTTGTGCATATTATATTATAATATAAAAAAAATTCTAGTCAATGAGATACTTCTTTGGGAATAAAAATGTTCCCAAAAGCCAGAAGTATTTTTTTTTTTTATTAGAGATACTGTTTACAACTAAAAGTGAACAAGAAACAACATGTACAGAGTTAACCCAGTTGTAACATATTTATTTATACTACCTTCTGAGAAACATAGGGAAAAAAATAGTAAATTTAGCACACAGACAGATTTAAAGTTTTTCTTTTTCAAAAGGATAAATAGCAGCAAAGCTTTTTACACATCCTTTCTGTAAGTAGACAGAGCTTTAATTCATTCTGTGTAGTCTGGTTTAGCTGATGGGATAAAGAAACGCTGGATGAGTTTGCCAGGAAGGCTCTAAAGGCATTCTGAATTTACAGATTACTATTGTGCTATTGTCATTCAAGTCCTTGACAAAGTATTCCACAGGATGCATTTACAGACTTGCTGTTAGACAAATTAAAATATTGCAGCAATACATAGCTGCCCTCTTAATATCTCTTATGAATTTTGGAACACTTGAAACCATTGTAATGAGAAATTATACCTCAGACAGCTTATTGATGAGGTGTACAAAAAAACTATGAAAACCAAGTACATTGATGAATAGCTGCAGCAATCACAAGCAACTTTAGGAACATTTGGTTAACTTAAGCGAATGAGAAACATTTTTTTTCCCCTTTGTGCTAGACCTTTGAGGCAAAACCTGACATATCCAGTAAATGTTCAGTATACCTAAAATGAACCAGATTCAGAACAGAATATTAATTGCAGAGGGATTGTACACCGTTACTTGTAAGCCATTGTTAATTGATGATAAGCAAAGTGAACGGCTAATCAAAACATGCTGCCTGAAGGAATTTAAAGTCTCAAATGCTAGTTCAGCAATCAGTAATTTATTGTTAAGCAAATGTAGTTGTGCATTTTAACCACTAAATTTAAATAGGGCCATAGGGATAAGCAGATAATGCAAATTAAGCAAACATATAAAAGAGAAGAGAATGGATTAGATTGTGATTTTCTCTGCGCCCACAATGCCAGTTGTAGCTGAGCTCCCTGTACCCCAGCTGGGTACCTCCGCCAAGGATCGCTTCCAAGCTAGAACCGGGTCAAACCTCAGCTTCAGCCCCAGTCGCCATGGCTTTACTGGGGTCTTCCTGTAGTCGCTCCGTCCTGGAGCAGGATAGCTCTTTTCCCACCCAGGGACTGGACGATACACAGTCCTGGGAGCCATTGTATTTACAAGGACTTTTCCCGCTGAATCTTCCATGGGCTGGAACAAGGTGTTGAGCAGTGATTAGCCCACATAGTGCTGGGAGTACAACTGATTTTAAGGAGCCAAACTTGGCCTTTTATGCACAGACCCCAGCATGGGGTCTCTATTGTATTCAACACAAGCTCCTTCCAGGAATCTCTGCGCCTGGGAGATAATTGAGTTAAAGACCGGTAAGCTAATTATCTCCCAGGAATAGAGAGTCAAATCTAAAACATAAAAACATAGTGCTTTTACCTGTCAACTTTCGGGAGCTCCTGCATCCGAAACATGGGGTGCTCCATCTGGCTCTCAGGTAGTGTTTCCCCTTAGTCTCATGCAATGTAGCGGAATTAACCTTGGACTGTTACCCTTAATTCTGCTATGGGCTGTCTGTATCTTGTACCCCCTGTTATTTCCTAGGTTTCGTGCTCATAGTCCGTGGATCATCTTGTTCTTTCCCGAATTCGTCTGGCTGTTCGGCAAAATAGCAGTCACCTCACATATTAACAACATCTTGTTCGACAACTGAACAAATTACCAAATGCCAAATCACCCATATGTGGAGTATGCCTCTCGTTAACCCCAGTAACCTCTGTTCACAGCTCCACCAACCGCGATAACCTGAACATTCCAAGTGGTCGGCTGGGTGGCCGCCGTTCATATGTGCGAACACGTGGCAGTGGCCATCTTTAACCACGAACAGAGACAGCGGTGTTTGGTCGTCGAGTGTATGGAACTAAAAATCAGACACTCAATGGCGCGAACACTGCTGGGACATTCAGTTACGTTCGTGGGGATTCAGATGAACAGGGTGGAGCAAACTCCCGAACAAGATACACAGAAAGAATGTCTGCATGAACAGTTCATGCCTTGTGGTTCGCATATTTGATACTCCTGAAAGAGACCAACCGCACAGCCTGATTTCATGGAACCTTTCTGGGCATGCACCTCGTGTGCGGTCGGTCTAAACTATACCGTGGTGGGGTTTCGGCTGTGTTTGTGGGATCTGAGCGCTTTTCGGATATGTTGGGCACTCAGACCCAGGTTATCCGGCGATATAGGGCTTAAGGGGGTATCTTGTGGGGAACAGCATGTTTTGGGGTGATTATTATTATACATGTCCTGGACCTGAGAGTTAATGTAATTATGTTGTGTACTTTGTCTCAGTCTACTCTCAGGTTGTCTGAACCGCAAGTTCACCGCATGCCAAAAATAATTTTATAACATTTGCGGCTAAGTACCGCTGAGGTGACCGGGGACCCACGAAGTCCTCATGCCAAAATAAGTTCCACAGTGGTCATGGCTAAGTACCGCTGAGGACCATTTGTTGTTTTGTTCATGTGAACGACTGCCAGGGAGCTAGCGATAGGTGAGAAGGAAAAGTGTCGAATCATGGGTGCGCAGGCAAAGCTGATAATGGTGATTGGGCAGGGTAACTCCTAAATGTTGTCTCAGACCCGGACCATAGTTGGTGGGCAGGAAGCCAGCTTCCATACTCCTCCAGGGGTTTATGGCAAATGTTTATGGGAAGGAGCGTTTGCCCCACCAACGTCTGGTATTTCGTTAACCACATGGCAGAAAAATCTTATATTTTCAAAGGCAAGTTTAAGTCTGCACACAAAAAAAACAAAAAAAAAAAACAAACCATTAATTAAATATGGAAATTTGCAGTGAGAAGGTGTTAAAACATAAATTATAAGCCAAAACTCTAGCCATTAATCTATATGTTTGTAATAATATATCCTTTGTGTCAGTTTTCAGTCAAATGTTAAATATAGTTATTTGAAAAAGTTGAGATGATATCATATCAAGTCATACAGTGTCAAGTATAAGGGGAAAAATTCATCCATCTTTTTTTAAAAATCAGATAAAGTCATCCTTGTCTGATGTCTAAAATGTCCTTCATGATGATTTAAAAATAAATATAAAAAAAAAAACCTGCCCCATCGGAAGGCACCTATATGGGGTGTAGGAAAATAGGGGCTAGAAACTATAAAAAATATCACATAGACTTACTTTTTATTGGTTGGAAAATTCATTCGATCTTCAGCATTAACTTGTGTTCCTCACTGTTTAGATGAAGGCCCCCCTGTAAGGGTTAAGTGAGCAATTAAACTCACCTTATTTCCCCGGATGCGATTGTCTCTGTACTCCAGCTCTACCTCCCTGGCTGAGATCATTAATCTTAATCTCGTCAATTCCAATGCTTCCCCATAGGGATTGAATCAATGTCTCTCTATGGGGAGCATTCAGCATCTTCATGCAGAGTTTGGAGATGCTGAATGTAGGTCCTTTAAAGATTGCAGGATTTATGTCCAGTAAGTCCTTTTAGTGGCTGTTAGAGTGACAGCCAATAGTGGTGTATTTAGGCAGCAGTTACACAGCTGAGGCTCCAGGAGCCGGCTATATTAAACTGTTGTATACATACATATAAAAAGGTGGAGCTCCTAGGTAATCAATGCAGTCAATTTTCTGTAAAATAAAATTATACAGCAAATAGTGCAACACAGTAAACAAAGATTCAAATATAAAAAGTAGAGTAATATCACTCACAAGCATAGAGTCATACCCTCATATGACTCAGGTAGTATGCGCCTCAGGACTATTCAAGGATGTCCAAACCCTTTCTTTTTTTCTTTCAGTATAAGGTGCTTTCTTCAAAGTGCTTAGTGCTTCCTGCAAAGTGCTTTGTGCTCTTTTTCTCCCTCTTGGCCGGTTTCAAATAATGGATATACCAGGTCCAGAGAAGTTGATTCCGAAAAAGTGTTTTATTAAAGATTAGTAGTTTCAATCAAAGTATAGGCTATCATTAATAAGAAAGTGAATAGGTTACGGAAACACATAAGGACTAATAATTAAACATAAAAAAAAATCTAATATCATTGCTAAGCTAGGATACAGTCAAGAGGGCACTTCTCCACCCTGACACCATGCATACCAGGATTAGGGGACATAAAATAGTAAGGTGAGTACTGATACTTTGGCCCTCCACTATGACAGTGGATCAGCACCCCTCTAACCCTATGTCTCGTAATAGTGGAGTATTGGTTAAAATACAGTGAGGGAAAAAAAGTATTTGATCTCCTGCTTATTTTGAACGTTTGCCCACTGACAAAGAAATGATCAATCTATAATTTTAATGGTAGGTGTATTTTAACAGTGAGAGAGAGAATAACAAATTCTCCATCCTGCAGCTCAGGACTTACATTGGGCACTCTCGACCTTTCGCTATGATACCTCTACACGTGACCCTCACTAGGCCTTCACTCCATACGGTTACATACGGCCCTCTTCGGGCAAACAAGTAGGCTCCAATTCCTGCCCCCCATTTGAGCATTTACATACAACATTTTCCTGCATACGAGGGAAAACTACAACCCTTTCATATCACATTCTACTATTCCACACTGCCTCCCCAGGCCCACACAAGAACCCCTCATTATGCAATTATAAGTATTTAGACCTCTTCGATCTGTCTATTTTACTTAAATTAGTATAACCCACACCTTCAACTAATGTGCTTACTAGATCTCATAATTCGCTACAAACAAGTAAGCTAGAGATGTTTTGGTGTTTAATTACTTAGGCTATTTCTTCTCACACACACTTCGGGTCCTTCTAGTAGAAGAACGCACAGTGGGAACATGTATCTAGATTTAGTTCAATCAGGTATCTCATTTCCTTACTCATTTTGTTTGGCCTAGGTATGTACTTATACATATACATTATTTTTCTATTCTTCTACATTCTTTAGGGATAGATCAACTGGCTGCAAACGGTTTGTGAAAGCCATTTTCTAGTATGTTCATAATTCAGTCCCGCAAGGCCAACACCCATTGGCCCATCTCAGAGCTAGAGCCTCGTTCCAACCTCTACAGGTTATTATGTAGGGCCTCACGTGTCACGGACAATCTCATACTTGTCACTGAGAGGCCAAAATTCGCGCCACTTCTTTCGGTGGCCTCAGTCCCTTGGCCAGAATTACAGCTAGAGCCTCTCTGAGCCACTTGGCATTTAGCAAGGCCTCACCTCCCCTTGAAAAGCTAATATTTTCACCATCCGGCACTTAGTGAGCTGCCAGTTGACACAGGGTACACTCTCATCTAGATGTTCATTACATTTACTCATTTTTTTTTTCATCATAGTATGTCTCTCCATGGAACTAGAAGAGGTTATTTCATTCCCAAGTACCCCGTCAGACCCTCCACCCCAGCTAGTCCATTGAACTCTGGTCAAGTACCAGGATACCACTAATACAGTTCCTAATTGCTGCCGAACTCATGAATAAAGACTTACCATGCCCAGCAACAGTACTGAAGCCGAGCTGTACAGACTCATGATTGTCAACTCGAGCTCCCCAGCAGGGTATCTGCGCCCGTGCAAATATCACAGACAACATGGCAGAGATGCATGCTAGGATGACAGCTATCCTTTCATCATAATTATGTTCTATGATAGTCTGGAGAATTAGAGTCTACTAACTCAGGAGTTCCTTACCCTCACACAGAGTACTTCACTATGTACCCCTTACTTTCATCCTCTATGGGTAACATCACAAGTTACAGTCCGGCACACATTCCCCCTGCTCACGTTATTTCACCGGCACATTTAATTCTTCCAACATTAGGAAGTACATATTGGTAGCCAAAGACATCAATTTGGTCTCCTCGTAGATTGCCTGACTTCACTAATTCATTCCAAAGTAGTTCCCTGCAACATGCCACAGTGGATGTCTCTGTGGCATTTGCACAGTATTAAATGGTAGGGGCATTTTATTTGCCACCTGTCTCATGTCTGGGATCTAAAGCAGCCCTAAACCCACTCATGGCTGCTATTGACTGTCTGTGACAGCTATACAACAATACATTATTATGATAAGCGCTACGGAATCTGTTGGTGCTATTTAAATGACAATAATTATAATAAAATTATGATGACACATTTTTGACTGTTGAGGAACCTATTGCTATACTCTAGAGCATTCACAAGCCCATGGCACCATTTCATCCTGGGTATTCCGCTACCCCATAGGCTCTTTTTTACTGCCAGTTAATAAAGCCCTGTGTGGCGAAACGTGTTTTGGCTGTTGTTACCTGTTTTTTTAAGTGTATAAATAAAGGAATATTGGCTTTTTATTTCATATATGCCATATACCTTTTTTATTTACTTTTATAAAAAATGTTTGTATTATTTTATTTCATTTTAACCTGGTCATCAGTTACTTCGGAGCAGTTTCCCGCTCAAGAATCCCAGGTGGGGATTGTACCACCTACGCTATTACAGTGAGCAGTATATGCCTGCTCACTTAAATGTGAGTACTTTATGTTTCTGCACTTATCGCTTTGTCAAAACTACAGTGAGCACTATTTTTGTTTTTAGGTTTTTCCCAAATACCGAGGACCAAAAATCTCCTAACCACCAACGCCTATATCCTACCAGTGGGAGATCGACACCACTGAATGCCAACTATACCTGAGCTAGTTTAAGCTCTTTAATAGGTGAGTTGATTACCTTCCTGCTGTGTATCTTTATTTCCTTCGATTTATCTATCAGTTGAAGTCTGCACAATTGGAGTCTTTTTTCTCTTTATATCCACCTATCCGAACCAGAGTCAAGACAACTCCATTATCTGAAGACTCAGTACAATTTTAGACTTATATCACAATCAAGTCTCTGAAGGTCAACTTGACCTTGTAGTAACCCACTGAGTATGATGACTGTTTATTACAGTGTTGCCTTGTTCATTTTATGTGAGCACATCATTATCGCTTATATTATTGTATTGTTTTATTGTTGCGCAACTTATTTCCTACGTTTTGTCTTCTATTCTGTTGTGAGGGTGTGTGAGGGAACCTCATACCTATAGGTTGCAGCCTTACACCTATTTTATCCTCTAATTGACCATATTGCGCTGATCCAATATCTATTCATACCATAGGCCTATACCTGTAATATTACTGTAATATTACTAAGCGTACATCTTGACTCATTGTCAATTCAGCCCTGCCCCACCAGACAGTGCCCAGCGAATCAGGGAAGACGGAGTCATTCATCGGCAAAGGTTCAGTCCCCCACTGACCAACTATTCCCCTATTATTTTAGACTTGGTTTGCAGCTATTATCAAGGACAACTGGTTCTGTTACACATGGCATGCAGAGACATGAAGCTTACTCTTTTAGTAACCTTCAGATCTCATTGTAGTATACTCCATCGCGGCCACTGCACAAGCCTGGTTGTCTCTATGGTGGAGGAAGTCTGTCAATTACTACTGAAACACAGCAGTATGCAAAGTTACTTGGCTGGCAGCAACACATCAATTTTACCTTGTATGCATACACATACCAGCCTGTCACAACATAGCAGCTGAAGCCTTGTCTCAATCCAATTTCAGGTATTCCTCCAAACATTCCATGACTGCTTAACCACATACTAAAACTCCTACATTCCAGGATCTCATTCTGGATTAGCTCATCTCATGGTCATGGTAGATTGCTGGCACACGCAGCTCTCTCTGCTTATACCAACCATTTATATACCAGAATTCTGGCCATTTTAATAAGTTCACTTCCGAATATCGAGTCATCAATCCGTACTCCATCGATACCATGGTGACATTCACCTCCTTTTGCCACCTCAACCTTAAATTAGCTAACAAACACTTAAACTTATCTCATACCCACCTGCAGACATATACCTACATAATATTAACAATTAATGGTGCCAGGTCAACATACTAGTCCAATTGTCCGACACTCACAGGACTACACAGGCATACGCTCTCTTTAACCCCTTAAGGACACATGACATGTGTGATATGTCATGATTCCCTTTTATTCCAGAAGTTTGGTCCTTAAGGGGTTAAGGTTACACGGTAATCACTCACTACATCAAATTCATCCTGTACGTCAGGACACAATAATAAAACTCTGATATGACCCTTCCAGGGCCGGCGCGTCCATAAGGCGGCACAGGCGGCCGCCTTAGGGCGCCAGAGAAGGGGGGCGCAAAAATCCGAATCCCCTGCCTCTGGCTGGAGACTCGGATTTTTAATCTCACCTCTCTCCCTGCAGCCAGCACACAGCAGGAGCCTGGCAGTGAAGTCAGCCGTCCTCCTCTGATGATGTCAGAAGGGGGCGGGACTTCTACTGCTCCCAGACTCCCCAGCGGTCCTGATTGCAGCTCCAGCCTCCAGCGTCCAGTGCAGCCCATCCCATCCCATCCGACCACCAGGGGTAAGGTTCTCCCTCCTGGACCAAGGTAAATCTCTGGGAGGGGGTGGGGGAAGAACTTGTAGCATTTTTTTTTTTTTAAATCAAAACGTTTTTTTTTTCAGCCCCTTTCTTCAGCCCCTGCCCCCACCATACTCCCCCCTGCCCCCACCATACTCCCCCCTGCCCCCACCATACTCCCCCTGCCCCCCACCATACTCCCCCCTGCCCCCACCATACTCCCCCTGCCCCCCACCATACTCCCCCTGCCCCCCACCCTACTCCCCCCTGCCCCCCACCATACTCCCCCTGCCCCCCACCCTACTCCCCCCTGCCCCCCACCATACTCCCCCTGCCCCCCACCATACTCCCCCTGCCCCCACCATACTCCCCCTGCCCCCACCATACTCCCCCTGCCCCCACCATACTCCCCCTGCCCCCACCATACTATCCCTGCCCCCACTATACTGCCCCTGCCCCCACTATACTGCCCCTGCCCCCACTATACTGCCCCTGCCCCCACTATACTGCCCCTGCTCCCCCTTCCCCCACTATACTCCCCCTGCCCCCACCATACTATCCCTGCCCCCACCATACACCCCCTGCCCCACTATACTCCCCCTGCCCCCACTATACTCCCCCTGCCCCCACTATACTCCCCCTGCCCCCACCATACGGCCCCTGCCCCCACCATACGGCCCCTGCCCCCACTATACTCCCCTGCCACCTCTATAGCCCCTGCCCCCACTATACTCCCCTGCCACCTCTATAGCCCCTGCCCCACCATACTACCCCTGACACCTCTATAGCCCCTGCCCCCTCTACAGCCCCTACCCCTCCAAACTGCCCCACCATACTACCCCTGCCCCCTTTACAGCCCCTCTATAGCCCCTGCCCCACCATAGTGCCTCTGCCCCCTCTACTGCCCCATGTGCCCCTCTACAGCACTTCTATTTCCCTCTACAGCCCCTGCCCCCTGCCTCTGCCCCCCTTTCACACGCCTCTACTGCCCCTGTCTCCCCCCTCTACTTCCTCTACCCGCCTCAACAGCCCATGTCCCCCCCTCTACTTCCCATTTACCCCCTACCATACTGTCCCTGTGACACCACTTTATTGCCTCAGTGTCCCTCGTTACAGCCTGTGCCCACACCATACTGCCCCTGTGTCCCCCTCTACTGCCCCTGTGTCCCCCCTCTACTGCCCATTTCCAACCACATTGCCCCTTTGCTCCCACCACAGCCCCTATACTCCCTTACTTCACATCCCTTCCACTCCCTTTTACCCCATAGCTCCAGTACAGCCCCTATTCCCTTACTACAGTCCTTATCCCCACTACAGCCCCTCTCGCCCAAATTGCTGCCCATATCCCCCACACTACAGCCCCTGTTCCCACTTGCAGCCATCAACCTACTTCAGTCCCTAACCCCCTACTACAGCCCCAATTCCCCACTACATTTCCTAAGCCCCCAATTACAGCCCCTAACTCTCAACTACAGCCCCTGTCCCCCTACTACAGCCCTTAACTCCTTAATTAGAGCCCCTATTACCCCACTAAAACTCACTACCACCTAGCCCCCCCCCACCCACCCAAGATTAGGTTCTGGATCTGCCCCTGCTCTGTATACCTGTCTGCATGTCTCTGTATGACTGTCTGTCTGTGTCTGTATGTCTCTATATGACTGTGTCCGTGTGTTTCTGAATGTCCCTGTATGCCTGTATGTCGCTGTATGACTGTATCCATATGTCTCTGTATGCCTTGTTCTGTATATCTTTGTGTGACTGTCTGTGTATATATGTCTCTGTATGCATTGTTCGTTATGTCTCTGTATGCCTGCATCTTCATGTCTCTGTATGTCTGTGTTTGTATAACTGTGTTTTTATTTATCTATATGCCAGTGTCTGCATGTCTGTGTGTGTGTGTCTGTATGACTGTATGTCTGTGTACCTGTATGTGTTGATTGTATGACTGTGTGCCTGTATGGCTGTGTTTGTTTGATTGTGTGCCTGCATATTTCTGTGACTATGTGCCTGTATGTGTGTGTGTAGCTATATATCTATGTCTATATGGCTTGGGAGGGAAAAGTTACACAAAGGAGCCTGAGGGGAAGAGGGACACACAAAAAACAGGCAGAGGGGAGAGACCCACAGAAAAGGGCTGTGGGAAAGAAAGACACACAAAGGGGCTGGGGGGGGGGAAAGGAGATACACATGGGGGTTGTAAGAGACATACAAGGGGGTGTAAGACACACTAAATGGGGGTACACTACACTACATGGGGATTTCAAAAGGCTGGATATGAGACACCGCTAAAGATACATCTTATTTGTGTGTGGGGGGGCGGCAAAATTCATCTTCGCCTGTGTAGCCAAAAATCCTTGCACCGGCCCTGGACCCTTCAACATATTAAGATCATTATTTTAGAACAAGCACTGCTTCTGCCGCCTTTAGTAAACATCATAAACTGGCACATTGGTATCGTCTGCATATACCAGATATCCCTCAAATGTAATGTCAACACGTACTAAGGATTAAACTGTTAACTTTTTGCCCTCCTTTACAGGCCTACCCGAACATCGGTTTTGGCACACCGCAACCGATTTATACCACTACTATAACTCTGCTTCTTGTCCCCGACTACATAGGGAAAAGCGGAGCCTGTAGTTGTGGAAGGGGTTTATCCGACCTATAAATTCACTGGCCTCCCCTTCCTCTGGGCTGAGACTTCATGGTTCTGCCCACCCCACCCTTTATTAAGCGTTTACTTAGTGGGCTCTCTTTTACAGGCCTACCGAACATTGGGTTCGGCACACCACAACTGACTTATACCACTACTATAACTCGACTTATTGTCCCCGACTACAAATAAATATATATATATATATATGATCTAAGTGTCTGGAAAGGCTGGGATCCTACACACAGAGTGTAATAAAAAAGTAACGTTTACCAGACCTTAGAACGACCGGGTTGGTGTCACAAGGACAGAGAATAAACAGGTACAAGCCGAGGTCAGGAGAGCCAGAAATCAAGAACAACGAAGGTACACAAGCCGAGTCAAAGGGTAATAGATAGAAGGGTAGTCAAACAAGCCAAAGTCAAAACCAAGAATATAATACTAAAGAACAACATGCTATTGGGACTAATAGAACCACAACAGGGCAATGAGTCATGTTCTGAAGTTCCCTTTTATACCGTGTTCTTTTACTTGTTTTGGCAGGTCGTGACATCATTAGCGTCATGACGTCGGCGTGCACGTGTCGCGTCATAAAAAGGGGCAACACTAAGTATTTTTATTTACTTTTTTAAACTTTTATTTAAGTTTTACAAACTTTGTAAAACTCTTCTGCAGGCATTAGGGGGACTGTCTGAGAGTTCAGACAGGCCCCCTGCAGGCACTGCACATGCCAGCTATTCCGGCCATGTGATCGCAAGAACCCCGCAATCACATGGCACGGAAGGGCTGGATTGGGCAGTGGGCTCTGCCTGAGATCCCAGGTAGACCCCAGGATCGCGATCGCCGGCGGGGGATTGCCAGCGATCAGGTAAATGGCAATTTACTATCGGGCGTACCAGGTATGTCCGAGGTCGGGAAGGGGTTAAAGCACGAAAAAGTTTGAAAACTTTGTAATAAATGTTAATAAACTTACTATAAACTTGATTAGATTGCATTATTGGACACAGCTTTCATCTAGCTGAGTTTTTCCCGCTCTTCTACTTCCTCTTATCCATCCATCTCAGTTTCAGACTAGTTCACTAGTGACAGCAGCAGGGCATCATTGTGCACCACACCACAGCCTGCTCTGCACGAATTACACTGATCAGACTACTGCTCTTCTCCCCCTGTCCGGATGTTGCAACGCTAAGAGATTTTCCAATTAGTGTTTACATCTCCCACGAGCGCCCAATGCACTTTCCCAACATTCGTAGGGATAGTACACTGATTTGTTAAATTAGTGTTATCTCTGAAGTAAGCGGATATGGAAAGCATATGAAATAAGAAGCAAGTAAATATAAAAAAAACAACCATAGTTATCTACTTTTTTCAGCTTGCAGAATGAGGCAACCGTGTCATTCAAAGCCAAAACCTTTTAAGGATAAAGTTGTCTCAAAGTGATACATGTCCCTTTAAGCTAATTCATGTTACTGTAGTATCTGACACTCCCATCCTCTCACTGGCTGCCCAGATAAACCTTTAGAGCAGAACAGAGAGGAATAGATCTTGGACCACTGTTGCCAGGTGCTGGAGCCCTAACCTGTAGATTAAACTGTTGTAAAACAGTTTAAAGCGGAAGACGTTTAACACCTGTCCATTCCAGACCCATAACCTCTAAAATGAGCATAGAGGTTTTCCTTTAAGCCATTATGACTTTCATAGTGTTAGAGAACCTCAATGACAGCATTAATATTACATTATTATGTTAGTATTATTACTGTAATGAATAAAATCAAAATATTCATGGCAAGCAGCAAGATGTATTTTGCTGTATGGCAGATAACACGGAATACTTTACTATTTTACTAATCAAACCGTAGCATTCGTTTCCCTTAACCTTGAGTCTTTTTTTTTTTTTTAACTACGAAAGAAAATGTGCATGATAAAGTTGGTCACCTGCTATCAGTGAGACCTAATTTTATATTCTAGTGTTATCCCAATGACAGCATCACTTCCCTGAAACCAGGCCTTATTATAAATTGCAGTATTATTATTTTTTCCATTTCAGTTGTTTTTCTGTTCCGTAAGACTACATGGAATAATGTGCTCTTCGTTGTAGTTCATTTTCATTGTACCATTTATATTTATATACTGGTTGTAATATGTTATTTTAAGTTAATACCAGTATAAGCAAAAATATTAAAAAAATAACATGTAGAGTAAAGTGTAACATCAAAAACCTGTAAGCATCACTGTTATCCATTTGGTTTCTGGCCAGGGGCGGGCTGGGAAGGGGGGCCGGGAGAAATACACTTTAGTTTTTTTTTTATTCCCCTCCTCAGCCAATGTCCCCCCCTCCTCCGCCCTGTCCCCCCTCCTCAGCCCTGTCCCCTTAGTAAGCCCCTGTCCCCCCTCCTCAGCCCTGTCCCCTTAGTCAGCCGCTGTCCCCTTAGTCAGCCCCTGCCCCCCCTCCTGAGCCCTGTCCCCTTACTCAGCCCTTGTCCCCTTAGTCAGCCCCTGTCCACGTAGTCAACCCCTGTCCCCCCTCCTCAGTCCCTGTCCCCTTAGTTAGCCCCTGACCCCCCTCCTCAGCCCTGTCCCCTTAGTCAACCCCTGTCCCCTTACTCAGCCCCTGTCTCCCCTCCTCAGTCCCTTATCCCTTAGTTAGCCCCTGTCCCCCTTCCTCAGCCCTGTCCCCTTAGTCAACCCCTGTCCCCCCTCTTCAACCCTGTCCTCTTAGTCAGCCCCTTTCCCATTAGTCAGCCCCTGTCCCCTCCTCAGTCCATGTCCCCTTAGTCAGCCCCTGCCCCCCTCCTCAGCCCTGTCCTCTTAGTCAGGCCCTGTCACCCTTAGTCAGCCCCTGTCCCCCCCTCCTCAGCCCTGTGCCCTTAGTCAACCTCTGTCCCCCCTCCTCAGCCCTGTCCTCTTAGTCAGGCCCTGTCCCCCTCCTCCTCCACCCTGTCCCCTTAGTCAGCCCCTGTCCCCCTCCTCAGCCCTGTCTCCTTAGTCAGCCTCTGTCACCCCCTTAGTCAGCCCCTGTCCCTTTCCTCAGCCCTGTCCCTTTCCTCAGCCCCTGTCCCCTTAGTGAGCCCCTTACCCCTTAGTGAGCCCCTGTCCCCTTAGTCAGCCCCTGTCCCCTCTTCAGCCCCTGTCCATTACCTCAGCCCCTGTCACCCTTCCTCAGCCCTGTCCCCTTAGTCAGCCCCTGTCACCCCTCCTTTGCCCTGTCCCCTTAGTCAGCCCCTGTCCCCCCATCTCAGCCCTGTCCGCTTAGTCAGCCCATGTCCCCTCATCAGCCCTGTCCCCATAGACATACCCTGTCCCCTTAGTCATACCCTGTCCCCTTCTCAGCCTCAGCCCTGTCCTCTTAGTCAGGCCCTGTCCCCCTTAGTCAGCCCCTGTCCTCCCTCCTCAGCCCTGTCCCCTTAGTCAGGCCCTGTCCCCCCTCCTCAACCCTGTCCCCTTAGTCAGTCCCTGTCCCCCTCTTCAGCCCTGTCCCCTTAGTCAGCCTCTGTCCCCCCTCCTCAGCCCTGTCTCCTTAGTAAGCCCCTGTCCCTTTCCTCAGCCCCTGTCCCTTTCCTCAGCCCCTGTCCCCTTAGTCAGCCCCTGTCCCCTTAGTCAGCCTCTGTCCCCTCCTAAGTCCCTGTCCACTACCTCAGCCCCTGTCACCCTACCTCAGCCCTGTCCTCTTAGTCAGACCCTGTCACCCCTCCTTTGCCCTGTCCCCTTAGTCAGTCCCTGTCCCCTCCTCAGCCCCTGTCACCTTTCCTCAGCCCTGTCCCCTTAGTCAGCCCCTGTCCCCCCTCCTCAGCCCTGTCCGCTTAGTCAGCCCATGCCCCCTCCTCAGCCCTGTCCCCTTAGTCATACCTTGTCCCCTTCTCAGCCCCTGCCCCCTACCTCAGCCCCTGTCACCCTTCCTCAGCCCTGTCCCCTGACACAGCCCCTGTCCCCTTAGTCAGCCCCTGTCACCATTCCTCAGCCCTTGTCCCCTTGCTCAGCCCGTCCCCCCTCCTCAGCTCTGTCCCCTTAGTCAGCCCCTGTCCCCCCTCCTCAGCCCTGTTTCCTTAGTCACCCCCTGTCCATTCTCCTTAGTCCCCTTAGTCAGCCCCTGTCCCCTTGCTCAGACCCTGTCCCTTTCTTCAGCCCTGTCCCCTTCCTCAACCCTGGTCCCCCTTCCTCAGCCCCTGTCCTCTTTTGTCCAGCCCCTGTCCCTTTCCTCAGCACTGTCCCCTTCTTCAGCCCCTATCCCCCTTCCTCAGCCCCTGCCCCCCTCTCAGCCACGGTCCCCCTCTCAGCCCCTGTCCCACCCTTTCCCTGCTCTTTTCCCCCCTCTAAGCTCCTGCCCCCTTCCTCAGCCCCATGCCCCCCACTACAGCCCCATAACATCCTCACTACAGCTCCTCTCCCCTAATTGCAACCCATATCACCCACACCACAGCCCCTTTCCCAAATTGTAGCCATCAACCTACTTCAGCCCCTATCCCTCCCCTACATTTCCTAAACCCCCAATTACAGCTTTTCCCCATTCACTACAGCCCCTGTCCCCCCACTACAGCCCTGTCCCTTTACTCAGCCCCTGTCTACTGGTTTTAAAAGTGTAACGTTTGGGTGTATGTGTGTGTGTATGAATATGTCTGTGTGCCAGTATGTCTGTGTGTGTGTCAGTATGTCTGTGTGTGTGTGTGTCAGTATGTCTGTGTGTGTGTGCGCCAGTATGTCTGTGTGTGTGCACCAGTATGTCTGTCTATGTGCGTGTCAGTATGTCTAACTATGTGTGTGCCAGTTTGTCTGTGTGTGTGTGTGTGTATGTATGTGTGTATGTGTGTCAGTATATCTGTCTGTCTGAGTCAGTATGCCTGTAACAGTGTGTCTTTCTGTGTGTGTCTGTGTGCCTGTCAGTGAGTGTGTGCGTGTGCCTGTCAATAAGTGTGTGTTTTTAGTGTGTGCCAAATCAGCAAGTGTGTGCCTGTCATTGAGTGTCTGTTTAGGTGACTACCCCGTCCCCCTCCCCCCCCTCTTTCAATCACATGGGAAAGGTGTTTTTACTCTCCTCTTGGTGCAAGGGGCCACTTGACTGGATTTGCCCCCCAGGCCTAAGACTGCCAGCCCTCCCCTGTTTCTGGCAACATTTACTTATTCGCTAGAGAAGCATCTGTTTAAGACATATGATGTATAATGATATATAATACACAATCAGTTACCTTGAAACATTTCAGTCTAGGTCTGAAATATTATTTAATTTCATCTACTAAAATGTGAATTGTTGTAATTCAATGTGACTTCAACTGCAATTGCATATTGTATTCTAAAATAGCTGAATTGAAAGCTGGCTTTTGGAGAAGTATTCCAATTTAGATAATTTGGCGTAAAATTTAAAATTCACTTTGAAATGCTGACAATTCACTCTTAAGTGTAAAATTTTGTATGAAAAAGTATAAAAACTATTGTTATGTTTAGTACAGCAAGTTTAATATAAACAAATAACAACATAGCCCATCTTGTAGCCCATGGAGCAGGTCAGCTAAGGGAAATGGGAGGGGCAGCTAAGGGGAATGGACTCACCCTCCCTCCCTTTTTCATTGTATAGCTCCTGCTTGGTCACGGCGGCAGGAGATAGATAAAAAAGTTGGGGGTAGGTCATTTGTTCATAGGTATGTTAGTTTTAATTCGCTAAGAACAGTTAGGTTGGAATGGTATTGATAGGTTCGATCTTGTTGGTAGCTCCGAAACTGGTGTGTGCAGGGTGCAACGTGAATACCCCTACATTGTGAAAGCTGGAAAATCATGCCCTTGGTGGCAATGGTTTATGTTTTATGTTCATTTATTTATATGTTATAGGTGGTATCAATGATTGTTGATGTGGGTCATTGTCGGGGTAGCTATGTTAAAGGAATGGGGGTTAATATTTGATTATGTATTGTGTTGACAATTACCTTACAATGTTATATGTTACCTTTATATCATTAAAGCTGTGATTTTAATTTTCCCAATACAAGGTGTCTGAGTATTTTTGAGGGTATGGGGTAAATGAAGCATATGCCAAAGGGGGACTATGCATATATCATGCTTTTTAATCATGCAGCTTCCTAAATAAAGCTACCAAGTATTTGGGGTATGGTACCCACATAAAGCAAGTACACATGCTTGACTAAAATCAGGCATTTATATTATATGGGACCAACTGCACAACTACAACTTGTACATAAGCATAGAGCCAAATCCTCTCTGTCACTGTATTTTTGATCTTTGGAGGATCGAGTACAATAAAGAACAAAGGAAGTCATATATATATACACTTAACCAGAAACCTTTTATTGAGTGACAATACTACTGCAAGTGATATATCAAGGTTTACAAAAAATTAGCCTGCACAATGTCATGAGAAATAATAGGCTTGGTGAATCTAACTAAAGACAGATTTGTTGCTAAGCATCTCGTGTAGCCAGATTTACACTGTTTGATTCTGTCATGTATATACGTAGTGGGGAATTACAATGCAGCATAAACATAACTAACCCCATTCAACCCCCCAATAACGACAGACAATTTAGTATGGATGAACAGGCCACAGCATTTATTATAACATAAATAAATTACTGCATAACACACCCATAACATTATTTATTAAAACTCTTCTTTTCTATAACCAAATTGTTAGAAATAAATAATCATAAATTAACATATATACATATATAACTCAACACATAGTGTGATACAGTGACCCAACCATCCTTGCCAATAAACATACAGTGGTTCCTAATCACCACTTCCTCTCACCTCCCCCCTCGTCATAAATCATATCCTTCCAATGCCCGCCATCAGCCAACCTTATCCACGCTCGATGGGCACGACACCTCAGGCAACCTAATGTTAACCCTTTGAAGCAGGGGAGGTTGAGACCTGCAAATATAATGACACTTACTCCATCCTTGAACATAACCCCTCAAACTAAATTGGCAAGGACATACGGCTCGCTGTGACTAACTAATACTACAAGGGGTGGGCGGGCGGGAAGCTGTTTTCTGGCCCGAATCCCAAGTGGCACTGAGGTAAGACCTCCCCCCTACTAGCTCACATAGACCTAACCCCACCCACACACACACTTCCCAAGACACTCCCATGCATCTATCCCCACACTCTTACATGTGCCCTTGTCTGCTTTGCTGTGCTATCTCCCTAGGGCCTAAGTTGATTGGGGTACAAAAATAAATGATTTGCTATTGTAAACAGTAGTTGGGGGATGGGGGTTTCTATGAAAAAAAAGGGTGACTTGTTACTTGTTAAAGATATGCTTCCCAAATCCCCCTATTAGTGTTCGGGGCTAAACTTTAATGAGTGGAGGGTAGCGTTGACATGTCAGTGGGCAAAAAGTTAAAATAATTTTAATTATTAAATATAAAAAATAATCAGCTTATCTGGTAAGAAGCTGGCGATGCAATTGTCTTCCCATACATTTTCTCTACAGCTCTATCATTATATAGTTTACTCTGTGGTTACATAAATACAAGCACTCCCTACTCCTTTTTATATAATTTTATCTTAATGGGTGAGGAATGTTTAAAGTTTATTAGAGGCCATTTGGGCCCCAAGATAACTTCATTCTGACTACATTTGTTTGCAGGTACCATTTTTGTGTTATTGCAATGACTTGTAGAAGCGTCTTTCATGTTTATTTTATAGGGGATTTGTGAGATACAGTTAGCAGCATATCACCAGGGAAGCATAACTGATATGAAAAGATATCCATTTATATGAAATGTTCTGTTAGATCTTTGTGTTTATGTTTATTTAACATTTCCATACTAGCTTATTTGATATTTGCAATCTTATATAAGCAATAAAGCAGTCACATATGGCAACATCAAATTTGTATTACAAATTTTATGACATTTCTTTCACGTATATTATTTATTTATGCCTCCACTTAATTGTATTTATTTATTAGTTCTTTATTTTTATTGACAGATTTCCAAACATATTTATTGCAAATATTTGATAGTAGCATGTATTTTTATGCTATCACAGTACAATTATTGCTACAAGTTTTATTGTAAGAAAAAAAAATTACATTTTACCCAATATGAAATCATTGTTTCCCCTTCCTAATTTTATTAAAAATATATATTTTCATGTAATCATAGGCCACTAGATGGCAATGTGTAGCTGTGACATTGATATTAAGATTATTATTACAAATATATTATTTTTTTGCCTGCTTTTTCTGTACATTTCCACATAATATATAGACAAATGTAAAATCAAAATTTTCCTGTTGTAAATATATACATTTTAGATCAAAATATGTAACAGATGGAAAAAAAATAGTATGGGTCATTCACTTTACATACAATTCACAAATAATGATAGACTACTGGCCCTTCCAACAGTTAGATCTCTGTTAGTGATTTTTACATGTTCTGACTCAGCTGAGAGATTTTGTACTTATATGCTATTTGCGCCGAGTGTCTAATGGAAAGAATGCCTTCTAGTTTTCTTCCAGCTTTAAAATGCATTTTAAGAATTTAGAATTTAGCTTTTCTCTGTGATGGCCTTGAAACTGCAATGTCAAGTAGACCCAAAAGTCTCTGCAGACAATGTGAGTGGTGCGTCAAAAACTATTCTGGGAGATATATTTAGTACTTGAGTGCATAGGGCAAGCAAAACATACAAAATCCGAACACACATTACATATTGCTCATACCAACCAACAGTTTGGGATTTGATGGGAAAATCCTGATTTATGACTTCCATCCCTGGAGTCTCACTTATTAAGACACCAGAGAAATTCCACAGTAAGCGCTTGTGCTGTTGAAAGCATTCCACACTTCAGTATCTTTCTGTGTATGAGCAGCACAGAGTGCATTCACTTCAGGATCGCAACCTTTTTTTCCAAGTAAGATCTATTCACAATCACATCACCACAATATCCACTCATGGCTCCCCACCCCCATCCTGTAACACATTCAAAACTCCCACGGTAGGGAGGTTTGTTAAGGAGAACACCACAAACCCCCATCAAAAGAAAAAAAAATAAGAGAGTTATTCACTAAAGCAATATTTGTCAGGAATTGAAAGCAAATTCGAAATTAATTTCAGATTTAAGGCTAAAATAGGCAAAACTGGAAAAATTCTCCAAGTCAGCTACATTTTCAGTTCAGCTACTTTGGCCACAAAAGTGAATTAAATGCTGAATTTGTGACAATTTTGACTTTAGTGAATAACCCTGTTATTCTTGTCCAGAATCCAAGGCAGCACTAATTCAAAAATTTGCTAATCCTTAACAACATATGAATATTAGAAAACCGTACCAAAGAGAAGGTTTTATTTTCAGTGTATGACATTAAGACCTCTATTTATGATGGTAATGTAGCCCCATGTAGCTAGAGCGCAGCTAAGCGGAAAAAGGCCTTGACAGTTGTTAGGAGGCGGGCTTAGGAGGAAGTAAGCGAGGGTTGGAATTATGGGTAAGTGGGATTGGCTATTTAAATGAGCAGCCATTTTAGGTGAGTCATTCTAACTTCCTACCTGGTCGAGTTTGTGTTCGCCTCGGGGAGCGCGGACTTTGCTTGGTCGGATTTCTTTTGTCTCCTCTGCAGGAACAATGGACGACGTGGAGCGTTTGCTGGAAGGGATCAGGTCGGCAGCACGGCATCAAGGTGTGGACTGGCTACGGGCACAGCTTGGCCCTGCCCTGGCGGAGGCGGCGGATCGGGACGGCGATGGCGGGAGACCGGTCCGGGCCCGGAGGCCCCCGAGGAGGCTAAGCCCGG
Organism: Pelobates fuscus; assembly: GCF_036172605.1. Lineage (NCBI taxonomy): Eukaryota > Metazoa > Chordata > Amphibia > Anura > Pelobatidae > Pelobates > Pelobates fuscus. The sequence continues at coordinate 286,525,320 of NC_086317.1, forward strand.
GCGCGGGGCCCGGTGAAGTGGTACCCGGTAGCAGTGGAGTTCCAGTTACGACCGGCAGCAGGCCCGGGAGCCGCGTGGTCGAGGCCTTGCCTCCCCGTGTGCGGACGGAGCCTCGGATGTGCACTAGGCGGCAAAGGGATATCGTGGACGGGGGCGCGGCTGCTAGCAGGTCGGAGGCGGCCGGGCGGCCCCCTGGTGCTTCGAGACCCACGGAGGGGAGGCCCAGGAGGGCTTCCCCCCCTTCGGACAGCGGAGACGATGAGGAGACTGGATCCGGGAGACCGCATGGCAGGCATCAGGCAAGTGCAGAGGGCTCAGGTCGGGGCCCTCTTGGCGGGAAGATTGTTCGGGGGAGCTCTGCCACTGGGGGGGGCGGGAGTAAGCCGGTTGGGGGTACACAGGCCTTAGTGGGAAAGGGGGAGGGCCCTGGGGCCCCGAAGAGAAAATGTGGCTCTAAAGGAGTAAGTTCTAAGGGTGGTAGGGGTTCCCGGGAGGGGGCCAGGTCAGACAGAGGGTCTCCCGTAGGGGTGGTGGGTAGTTCGGGGCCATCGGGGTCTGGCAAGCAAGGGGTCAGAGGTAAGGGGGTGGGGGAGGGGGTTTCGGAGGTAGCTAGGCAAGGGCGTAGGGTAGGCCGGGAGTCGGGTCTTTCCGTAGTGGAGGGGCGCAGGGGGGGCCCGGGTTCCAGGAGTAGTAGTGACAGTCCCTCGCCCGTTAGATCTCTGGGGTCCCGGGATGCTCGGGGGCGGTCGGGTCGGCACTGCTCCCCCTCGGATAGCTCAGCAGGGGAAGGTGCGGCAGCCCCTCGGTATGGACAGCAGGGGCGGCTTGCTGGTAGAGACGGGAGGAGTCGTAGCCCCAGGGGTTCCCGGGTGCCACGTGGTGGTAGAGGTCAGCGGGAGGCTTCGGTGCAGAGCAGGCGCTCCCGGGGTCGGGACGGGAGGGGAGTGGATGTTCGTTACCCCCTACCCAGGACTTCTTCTCCTTGTCCTAGATTTCGGAGCCGTTCTGCTTCCTCACAGGCTGGGCACCGGGTGGGCTCCCCGGTCGGCGAGATGGCGGCGGAAGTTCCTCTTCCCGGACGTCAGGCGATCTGTACTGCAGCCCCCACCGCTCCGGTGTCGGGGGGCTTGGCCGGTGAGTCCAGTGGGTCACTACACTCTAGCGCACTAGTTACCACACTTCAGGCACTACTCCACTCATTGGGGGCGGGGGGTGACACTAGCGGCGTTGGTCAGGTGTGGGCTCCGGGTGCAGTGGCTTCAGGTTCTCGGATCCGGGATTCCGCGGGGCCTAGTTCGGGCGGGGATTTGGTGGTGCCGCAGGACGTAGGGGAGGTTGGGAGCGAAAGGGCTGAGTTGTCCGGGGGTATCCCCGACGCGGCTAGGCAGCACGCGTACGTATCTTTTGCGGGCCCACTGGGGGTCCATTTGAAACAGGACGTGAAGGATAAGATTTGGAAGGGCGAGTTCTGTGAGATTTTCTCCCTCCTCCCGTTAGAGGACTTCATTGACCTCAAGGAGGAGGATAAGAAGGATGAGAAAAAGGAGGAGGAGGAGAAGAGGAAGCGGTACCGCAAGATACCGAAGTCCTTCGGTAATTGGTTGCGGGCTTTTTGTGTGCTGGCTAGCGTGCTCGGCGAGAAATCGCCGGGGTTGTACTCGTCTTTGTTCTGCTATTTGGATGGCATTTGGGAGGCGTACCGGACTTACGGGGGGTTGGCCTGGTGGAGGTACGACGAGCAGTTTCGGCAGCGGCTGGCGGCTAACCCGGGTATGCGGTGGGACCAAATGGACCTGCCGCTCTGGATGAAGCTAATGATGGCGCAAAAAGCGCAGCCCTTTCAGAGCTCGGCCGGCGCCAGGGGGCAGTCCGCCTCGTCGGCCACCTTACAAAAGGGCTTATGCTGGCTCTATAACGAGGGCCAATGCAAATGGGGAGCCTCCTGTCGTTTCAAGCATGAGTGCTCCGGCTGCGGGGGAGCTCATGGGCTCAACCGCTGCTTTAAGAAGGGTAAGTCCGGAGGCGCCGGCGTGGCTGTCGCGCCGGGGGGAGGGGGTGCATCCGCTTCCCCTGGGCCTAACCCCAGTGAAGCTAAGCGCGATGGAGCCGTGGCTAGGCCGCTACGGTAACAGGGCGGACGCTGCGGTGCTCCTGGCGGGATTTGCGGTGGGGTTCTTTATTCCGTTTCAGGAGCGACGAGGGGTCAAGGGAGGCTGCGCAACCTGAAGTCCGTGGCGGACTTCCCGGATGTAATTTGGGAAAAGCTGGGCAAAGAGGTCGGACTGGGCCGCATGGCAGGCCCGTTTGTAGTGCCTCCGCTGGAGGGCCTGCGGGTTTCCCCACTTGGGGTGGTCCCCAAGAAGGAGCCGGGTAAATTTAGACTCATTCACCATCTCTCATACCCGAAAGGGGAGTCGGTGAATGACGGTATTCATAAGGAATTGTGCTCGGTGTCATATGCATCTTTCGACCGGGCGGTCGATTTGGTCCGGCGGGCCGGGCATGGGGCCCTGATGGCTAAGGTGGACATCGAGGCCGCGTTCCGGCTGCTACCGGTCCACCGGGACTGTCATCACCTGCTGGGGTGTTTCTTTGAAGGGGCCTACTTCGTGGACTTGTGTCTGCCCATGGGCTGTTCCATTTCGTGCTCCTATTTTGAGAAATTCAGCACTTTTCTCGAATGGGTGATACGGGTGGAAGCGGGGAGTCGTCTTATTGTACATTATCTAGATGATTTTCTGTTTGTGGGACCGGCCGGTTCCCTGGATTGCCTGCGCCTGCTGCGGACGGTTGAGTCGGTGACGGGCCAATTCGGGGTTCCGCTGGCGGCGGATAAGACCGAGGGCCCGACCACGTGTCTGAGTTTTCTAGGTCTGGAGATTGACTCTGGGAGGGGAGAATGTCGGCTGCCCCAGGATAAGCTGGCAAGGCTTCGGGGGGCGGTGGCTGCCGTTGCTGGGGCACGCAAGGTGACTCTGGTGCAGCTACAGTCTTTGATTGGGTTGCTCAATTTTGCGTGTCGGGTCATCCCGATGGGAAGGGTGTTTAGTCGCAGCTTGTCGGCCGCTACCGCGGGGGTTAGATCCCCGCACCATTTCGTGCGGGTGTCGGCGGCCATGCGAGCGGACTTGGGCATCTGGGATGCCTTCTTGCGGGATTTTAATGGGACGGTGTTGTTCCGGCAGGAGGGCCAGTCATCGGCCGAGCTGGAGCTTTTTACGGATGCTTCGGGCAGTATAGGCTTTGGGGCATATTTCGGGGGCTCCTGGTGTGCGGAGCGGTGGCCGGACTCTTGGGGTTCGAGCCCTCTTATGCGCAACTTGGCTTTCTTGGAGTTGTTCCCGTTGGTCGTTGCAGTAGCGTTATGGGGTGACAGGCTGCGTGATCGGAAAGTGGTATTTTTCTCGTATAACATGGCGGTGGTTCACGCGGTGAATCGCCAGTCGGCGGCCTCAAAGCCGGTGGTTCAGCTGCTTAGGCGACTGGTATTGCTGTGTATGTCCCGAAATGTTGTTTTTCGCGCGCGCCATGTTCCCGGCTATTTGAATGAGGTGGCTGATGCTCTATCTCGTTTTCAGTGGTCCCGTTTCTGGCTGGCGGCGCCGGGGGCATCGAAGGAAGGGCTGGCTTGCCCGGACGAGATTTGGCAGCTGGGGGCGTCCTGCTTGGAGGACTCGTGAAGGCTTCTCTGGCACCGGCCACTTGGGCCTCGTACAGTAAGGTTTGGGGCTTGTGGGAACGGTCACTGGAGGGGTTGGCCATGGACAGCGGGGAGGCCCTGCGGGACGCTTTCTTGTGGTACACCTGTCAGTTGCTGACAAAAGGGCCGTCCCCTGCCGTGGTGGACAGATCCATGGCGGCTATGGCGTTTTGGTTTCGGTGGCATGGGAAGGAGGACTTTACCAAGACCTTCGTCATCAGGCAAGCCCTGAAGGGTTATCGCAGGGGGCGCAGGGCGCCGGATACCAGGCGCCCGATGTCGGTGCGGCTGCTGGGGGACTTGGTGGGTATATTGCATGAGGTTTGTTTTGATGGGTTTGAGGCTTTACTGTTCAAAGTAGCGTTTGTTTTGGCGTTTTTTGGGGCATTCCGAGTAGGGGAATTGGTGAGTGCTAGTAAACTGGCGCAAGGGGGCCTGCAATTGTCGGGGGTCCGTATCCTGGATAGGAAGGTGGTGATGCACCTTGGCAGGTCCAAAACGGACGTCCGCGGCGTGGGCCGGGACGTGACACTGGGGGCCTTGCCAGGCTCGGCTTTGTGCCCGGTGGCTGCTACGGTGGAGTATCTGGCGCGGAGGCCAGCGGTGGGGGGCTCCTTATTGGTGCATGCTGACGGATCGTCCCTTTCTCGGTTCCAGTTCACGAAAGTTTTTCGGTTGGGCTTGGGCAGGTTGGGGCTTCAAGCTGCACGATTTGGGACGCACTCGTTCCGTATTGGGGCGGCCACGGAGGCCGCACGGTTGGGATTGGGGGACGAGGTGGTGAAGAGGATCGGGAGGTGGGAATCGGTAAGATTCCGCTCCTATGTCCGGTTGGGTCTATTGGATTAATGGCATGGGACTGTTTCGTAATTCAAAAAAAAAAAAAAATGTGTAGAACCATCAAATTCAACAGGTTTGTGTTATGATGTGAGGGGTTAATGGCTATGTTGGGATGTTTCGCTGTGTTGGTTGGGGATGGGGTAGGGGTCTCTGTTGGACTTCCCTCATCATTTGTTTTCTCCCCCCAGGGCGTGTGGCATGGATCGTGGGCCATTCGTTTGTCTTCTGGGCCGAGAGGAGGGCCGCAGCTCGAGCGCAAGGCCAGCAGCTGGGTTTTCCGAGAGGCCAGTTGGCAGTTCGTTGGTTTGGGTATCGGGGTTTTTGCTGGGGGGATGTTTGTGGGAAACTGTTTGGGATGCTGGCAGCAGGGTACTCGCCAGACGTGCTGGTATTACATGTGGGGGGAAATGACCTGGGCCTTACGCCGCAGCGCCGGCTGGTGAAGTGGATGAAGCAGGACATTAATAAGTTAAGGGGCCTGCTTCCGGGGGTAATGTTGGTCTGGTCTGAGATTGTCCCGCGGCGCCGGTGGCGGCACGCTCGGGATCCGGGGGCTATGGAGAGGTGCAGGAAGAAGGTGAATAGCTTGATGGCAAGCTTTGTGCGGAAAGTAGGGGGTGTAGTGGTACGGCACCTGGAGTTGGAGGAAGGGTTGCCAGGATACTACCGCTCGGATGGTGTTCACCTCTCGGATGTGGGTTTGGACCTGCTCAACTTGGGTTGGCAGGATGGTATAAGGATGGCTCTGTTTCTTCGGGGTGGCGGAGCTCAGACAGCTTAAGGGGTCAAGGTCTGAGCTTGTGGCGGGACGGGGAGCTGAAGGAGAGGAAATAGGCTCCCCTGGATGAACGTGAGGTGGAATAAACAGATTGTGGTCATCGGTGGTTGAGAGGTTTCGAGTCCTGGAGGTGGCTCAGAACCTGGTGGGGCAGGGGTATCCGGGTATACCCCTGCCGTGGTTAATGGTGGTTGGCACTTTGATATAAAGTTGGTGTATGTTATAATTATGTATATATGTGTTATTATATGGGGGTCATTGCCTTTTGTATGGTAGCCGAAGGAACAGGATGCGAGGGGGCGGAGTATGGGGGGCAATGACCCATGTTTACCTGTTAATTTATTATCGATATTATTATTATTATTATTATTATTATTATAATTATTGGTTAATAAAGCTGTGGACAAATTTCCCCATACTACTTAGTGTCTGTGTATTATTGGGTTAGGTTATGGGGGTGGTTTGTCCTGGATTCCGACTGCCCAAATGGCGACTATAGACCTGTCATGTAGCCCCATGTAGCTAGAGCGCAGCTAAGCGGAAAAAGGCCTTGACAGGGGTTAGGAGGCGGGCTTAGGAGGAAGTAAGCGAGGGTTGGAATTATGGGTAAGTGGGATTGGCTATTTAAATGAGCAGCCATTTTAGGTGAGTCATTCTAACTTCCTACCTGGTCGAGTTTGTCCCACCCACCCTCCCTTTGTTTGTTTTGTGTTTATTTAACCCGTTTCTTTCACAGCGGCGGGACGGGGAGCTGAAGGAGAGGAAATAGGCTCCCCTGGATGAACGTGAGGTGGAATAAACAGATTGTGGTCATCGGTGGTTGAGAGGTTTCGAGTCCTGGAGGTGGCTCAGAACCTGGTGGGGCAGGGGTATCCGGGTATACCCCTGCCGTGGTTAATGGTGGTTGGCACTTTGATATAAAGTTGGTGTATGTTATAATTATGTATATATGTGTTATTATATGGGGGTCATTGCCTTTTGTATGGTAGCCGAAGGAACAGGATGCGAGGGGGCGGAGTATGGGGGGCAATGACCCATGTTTACCTGTTAATTTATTATCGATATTATTATTATTATTATTATTATTATTATTATTATAATTATTGGTTAATAAAGCTGTGGACAAATTTCCCCATACTACTTAGTGTCTGTGTATTATTGGGTTAGGTTATGGGGGTGGTTTGTCCTGGATTCCGACTGCCCAAATGGCGACTATAGACCTGTCAAGAAAAATGACTGAAAAAAAAACTACTAATAGATTTATTGCTAGGGAAATCAAAGTCCTTTTTAGAAAGTATTTTGTGACTGGAAAATTTGTCTGCAGCAAACACGGCATACAGAAACCCATATGTAAGGCTGCTAAAAACTAGATTTATATCAGTTTGTCCACTGATATGACATATTCAAAAGCTCATGGAGACATGTCTCATTTAACATTACTGCTTCAAAATTGAGATAACATCTGAGAGTTTTATGCAAGTATATCCTCCTTAACACAGCAATATTATTATAAAATAAAATAAATTACTAGCACATTTCTGATCTGCAATAAAAAAAACAAAAGAAAACAAACAAAAAAAAGTATCTCCTGCTCATCCCCAGCTTGTTCGTATCCTCTCAAAATGTTACCAGCTCCAATCTTATTCTTCATACTAATGTTCCCATCTGCCCTATTCTAGGACACAATTCCTCTTCGCTGTCTTGAAAATGATTTGACTACCTACCATAGAAATCTGCCAGGGAATTCGATGCACCTTAACCACTAAAGCGGACTTCCTAGAGTCCTCCTTTAAGGGAACACATTAAGGTTAAAAGGAAACAATAGGATAATGGTTAAAAGAAAACATACGGGTAAGGGGAAATTAAAGGATATGTAGACATGAGATATAGTACAAGGGGGAAGTATATTATCTGCATTAAATATGACTGTAACTCAAATCATGCTCAGCCATGTAAAGTTGTTTATTAGACTTATTATCACATGCTGGCTGCATATCACATACTATAGTGATCTGTAGCCTTTATGAGACACTCCTGGCTGACTTAGATGCAGAGCAGTTAATTCCCAGTAGCTGCCTTGTATGTTGAGTAATTGCTCTGTCTTTAAGCATTGCAGAAATGCTGGGAACAGTAAGCAGAGATTAGATATCCTTAGTGTAGGTAATCCATTTTTAGATTTAATTTTTAAAATATAAGCAAAAAATAACACAGTTGCATAGTGATTAGTGATCTGACAGTACTGTCTTGCCTATCAGCTATCTCAGATAGTGACCCAAATCCCACTACCATGTGAGAGACACAAACTATTTTGTGGGAAAACCTATTGCCTATTTTCACAATACAAAATTAAAATAGACACCCCTTACTGGTTTTGTTTTATAAGTAAGGAATATATTAATAGCTCCTTAATAGAGATGTCCTGAATAGTTCGCTGGCGAATAGTTCCTGGCGAACACACTTTACACACATGGACGTACGGTGTGATGATGTTGATGTTGTACCCGCTGCTGCTTCCTTTGCTGAGTTGTCAGATACAAGTGAAGTGGTTGATGATGACGATGCGTCTGTGGATGTCACGTGGGTGCCCGCTAGAAGAGAAGAAGAACAGTGGGAAAGTTCAGATGGGGAGACAGAGAGGAGGAGGAGACGAGTTGGAAGCAGGGGGAGGTCGTCGCAAGGAGCTAGTGGCACAGTCAGACAGCATGCATCGGCACCCGGGGTCATCCAAACAGCACGCCAATCAATGCATGCTGTTGCTACCACCAGAATGCCATCATTGCAGAGCTCAGCGGTGTGGCATTTTTTTTGTGTGTCTGCCTCTGACAACAGCGATGCCATTTGCAACCTGTGCCAAAAGAAACTGAGTCGTGGGAAGTCCACAACCCACCTAGGTATAACTGCTTTGCGAAGGCACATGATCGCACATCACAAACACCTATGGGATCAACACATGAGTACAAGCAGCACACAAACTCAAAGCCGCCATCCTCTTCCTGGTCCAGCATCTTCAGCCACCTCAACCACTGCTGTCCTCCTTGCCCCCTCTCAACCATCCACCATTCCGTCTCTCGCCTTGAGCAGTTCCTGCTCATCTGCCCACAGTCAGGTGTCTGTCAAGGACATCTTTGACCGTAAGAAGCCAATGTCACAAAGTCACCCCCTTGCCTGGCATCTGACAGCTGGCTTGTCTGAACTCTTAGCCCGCCAGCGAACGGAAAATTTTATGTTCGCGACATCTCTACTCCTAAACCGATTAAGTATATAAAATATCTTTATGATAAAGGTCCCTACTGTCCACTTGTGGATGGTTTCCGATTTCAGGTGGGTGGTGGTGGGTCCTGCAGAAAGTCTGAGGCGTTCCAAAAATTTGTAGCTATTGGGACACCGCAGTGGAAGGCCGAAATGTCTTTGCACAAAAGGCAATCTCCAACCTGTACTCGATTGTGCAAAAGGAAGTAATGGCATGTCTGACACACAGTGTTGGGGCAAGGGTCCATCTGACCACTGATACCTGGTCTGCAAAGCATGGTCAGGGCAGGTATATCACCTACACTGTGCATTGGGTAAATCTGCTGTCGGCTGCCAAGCATGGAATGTGTGGCTCTGCAGAGGAGTTGGTGACACCGCCACGACTTGCAGGCAAGCCTGCTGCCACCTTCTCTACTCCTCCTACTCCATCCTCTTCCATAACCTCCTCGGCTGAGTCCTCTTCTGCTGCTGCGTCTTGCTCCACATCAACGGCACCCCCCCAGCTCCCCAGGTACTATTCCACATCCCAGATACGGCAGTGTCACGCCATCTTGGGGTTGACTTGCCTGAAAGCAGAGAGTTACACCGGACCAGCACTCCTGTCTGACCTGAACGCACAGGTGGATCAGTGGCTGACTCCACACCAACTGGAGATCGGCAAAGTGGTTTGTGACAACGGAAGAAATTTGTTGGCGGCATTGAATTTGGGCAAGTTGACACATGTGCCGTGCATGGCACATGTGTGTAATCTGATCGTACAACGCTTTGTGCATAAGTACCCAGGCTTACAGGACGTCCTGAAGCAGGCCAGGAGGGTGTGTGGCCATTTCAGGCGTTCCTACACGGCCATGGCGCACTTTTCATATATCCAGCGGCGAAACAACATGCCAGTGAGGCGCTTGATTTGCGACAGCCCGACACATTGGAATTCAACACTCCTAATGTTCGACCGCCTGCTCCAACAAGAAAAACCCGTCAACGACTATTTGTATGACCGGGGTGCTAGGACAGCCTCTGCGGAGCTGGGAATTTTTTTGCCACGTTACTGGACGCTCATGCGCAATGCCTGTAGGCTCATGCGTCCTTTTGAGGAGGTGACAAACCTAGTCAGTCGCACCGAAGGCACCATCAGCGACATCATACCATTTGTTTTCTTCCTGGAGCGTGCCCTGCGAAGAGTGCTGGATCAGGCCGTAGATGAGCGTGAAGAGGAAGAGTTGTGGTCCCCTTCACCACCAGAAACAGCCTTATCAGCATCGCTTGCTGGACCTGCGGCAAAGCTGGAAGAGGATTGTGAGGAAGATGAGTCAGAGGAGGAATGTTGCTTTGAGGAGGAGGAGGAAGACCAACCACAACAGGCATCCCAGGGTGCTCGTTGTCACCTATCTGGTACCCGTGGTGTTGTACGTGGCTGAAGAACATACCTTCATGGAGATCACTGAGGACGAGGAACGGGACATGAGTAGCTCGGCATCCAACCTTGTGCAAATGGGGTCTTTCATGCTGTGGTGCCTGTTGAGGGACCCTCGTATAAAAAGGCTGAAGGAGAACGACCTGTACTGGGTGTCCACGCTACTAGACCCCCGGTATAAGCAGAAAGTGCCTGAAATGTTACCGAATTACGGCAAGTCAGAAAGGATGCAGCAGTTCCAAAATAAATTAAAAAGTATGCTTTACACAGCGTATAAGGGTGATGTCACAGCACGACGGGAATCTAACAGGGGAAGAGGTGAAAGTAATCCTCCTCCTCCCATGACCACGCCGGCAAGGACAGGATGCGTTACAGACGTGTTGTTGATGGAGGACATGCGGAACTTTTTAAGTCCTACGCATCGCCACAGCCCTTCGGGGTCCACCCTCAGAGAACGACTCGACCGACAGGTAGCAGACTACCTCGCCTTAACTCTGAGGAGCGATGAATCCCTTGACTACTGGGTGTGCAGGCTTGACCTGTGGCCTGAGCTATCCCAATTTGCGATAGAGGAGTCAGAGGAGGAAGGTGGCTTTGAGGAGGAGGAAGACCAAACACAGCAGGCGTCCCAGGGGGCTTGTTGTCACCTTTCGGGGACCCTTGGTGTTGTATGTGGCTGGGTGGAGGAAGATACCTTCAATGACATCAGTGAGGACAAGGAACGGGACATGGCTAGCTTGGTATCCAACCTTGTGCAAATGGTGAGTTTGCGGTTGTGCAAATGGACTGTTTGCGGTTGTTTGCGGTGCGTTAAACGGGGAGTTTGGTCTGTCACTGTGAAGCGGGCGTATCCCTTACACTACCTGATCGATACAACATCATACCTGATGTTTTAAAGCACGTTTTTCCAAACAATTTAGGAATGTTAGGTGATTTATGCCCTTTATGGATTAAAACCAGATTCTGCATCAACTATGTAATTTTCCATGGGAGTTTTGCCATGGATCCCCCTCCGGCATGCCACAGTCCAGGAGTTAGTCCCCTTCAAACAACTTTTCCATCACTATTGTGGCCAGAAAGAGTCCCTGTGGGTTTTAAAATCCGCCTGCCTATTAAAGTCTATGGCGGTTCGCCCCGTTCGCGAACATTTGCGGAAATTCGTGTTCGCCATTCGCGAACGGAAAATTTTATGTTCGCGACATCTCTACTCCTAAACCGATTAAGTATATAAAATATCTTTATGATAAAGGTCCCTACTGTCCACTTGTGGATGGTTTCCGATTTCAGGTGGGTGGTGGTGGGTCCTGCAGAAAACGCCCGGTGGGCCTCGATGGCCATGGACCAAGGTCAGCAGAGAAGATCCTTTCATCTCCCCTGCCGGCCCATGCAGAGTCAGCCTTGCTGTAAGCCCTCTTGGGCTGGTGAGGAGATCAAAGATTTCAGCCCACTGGCAGTTAGTTCCATCAAAGAGGGAAGGGCCTGAAAGGCTCTGTGTTCCTACCACGAGCAGGCTGGTCTGAGCGTGGCCGTGCGTTAGCATGGTAACAATACAGTGCTGTGCTCGCAGGAGGACAGGAGGACAGGAGAATCAGCCAGCAGCCAGAGGAGCTGTAGGCTAAAGTGAACATGCCACCACTAGACCACCAAGACTTGCAGCATTATGCCCCCCCTCCATGGTGAAAACCTAAGAAGGGGGGGAAGACATAGATAGATTTTCATATCTTACCCATCTACACACAAACACACACTACACCCCTTACACACACACACAGACTGCCCCCCCACACACAGACTGCCCCTTCACACAGACTGTCCACACACACACACACACACACACACACACAGAGACTGTCCCCTCACACACTGCACCTCTCATGCACACAAACACACACACAGTACCCATCACACACACACACTGCACCCCTCATGCACACACTGTCCCTCTCAAGCACATAAACACACACACACTGTACCCCTCACACACACTATGGACACACTGCTCCCCTCATGCACACACACACACTCTCACACACAGGACCCATCATGCACACACAGCACCTTTCACACACACTGCACCCTTCCCACACATACAGTACCCCTCACACACAATGCCGCCTCACACACATACACACTATACCCTTCGCACACACACAGCACCCTTCACACACATACATCACCCCTTTACACACACAATGCCCCCTCATACACACTGCATCTCACACATGCACACACAAGCACACACACAGTACCCTTTACACACATAGCACAATTCACACACACATGCACACTGAACCCCTCACACACATACCACACCCTTCACACACAAACATACACACAGCTCCCTTCACACACACACACACACACACACACACAGCGTCTCACAGACACACATAGAAAAAAGTAGTTATAGTAGTAGCTTCACTATAACACTGTAACACTCATCTTTTTTTATTGGAATATTCAAGTTTCTATACAACCTTTTTACGGCAACAGGATCTGTTTAGTCAGAGATGTGAGTGCAAATTTAGCAATGCCCCAAAACACAAACATGTTATGGGCTATTTACTATGTGAAAATCCAGAGCAAATTCAAAGTATATATTATATACTATATTACTATATTATATATAGTATATATTAGAAGGCCAGAATAGCCAAACTGAAAGTATAGCTGAGCTAAATTAGAAATGTTTTCCATTTGGCATATTTTTTACCTTGCTATAAACATACATTCATGGGAAAATTAAAGTACACCCTCTTTGAATTATATGTATTTACATATCAGGACATGATAAGAGTCATCTGTTTCCTAGCAGGTGTTAAAATTATGTAAATACAACCTCCGATGAACAACACACATGACATATTATAACGTGTCATGCTTTAACAAAATAAAGTCAAAATGGAGAAAACAAAATAAAGTCAAAATAGAGAATCCATGTGTGAAAAACTAAGTACACACTATACTTCAATAGCTTTTAGTACCACATTTAGCAGCAATAACTTGAAGTAATCATTTTCTGTATGACATCATTATGGAGATATTTTGACCCAATCTTCTTTACAACTGTACTTCAGTTCATTAAGTTTTGCTTGCATTTGCTTATGCACAACTCTCTTAAGGTCCTGCCACATTGCCATTGCCTTGATTCTTTTTTTCCAGCCATTCTGTTGTAGATTTGTTGGTGTGCTTGGGAACATTGTCCTGTTGCATGACCCAATATCGGCCAAGCGTAAGCTGTCAGACAGATGGCCTCACATTTGACTCAAGAATACTTTGGTATTCAGAAGAGTTCATGGTCAACTCAATTACTGCAAGGTTCCCAAGTCCTGTGGCTGCAAAACAAGCCCAGCTCTGCACCCCCACCACCGTGCTTGACAGTTGGTTTGAGGTGTTTGTGCTAAAAAGCTGTGTTTGTTTTTCACTAAATGTGGCGCTGTGCATTTTGACCTAGCATGTCCACTTTGGACTCGTCTGTCTAAAGGACATTGATCCAGAAGTCTTGTGTTTTGCTCAGATACAACTTTGCAACCCAAGTTGTGCTGCCATGTTCTTTTAACCCCTTCCCGACCAAAGACGTATCTGGTATGTCTGACAAAAATCGGTCCTTAAGGACCACGGAAGTACCTGATACATCCGCGGGGAATTAGAGCGCTGGAAGCGATAATGATCGCTTCCAGCAGCTCTAATGGTATTGCAGCAATGTTTCGATGTTGAGGCATCACTGCAATACCCCCATTACTGCCAGTGGCCCCCAGAGAACACCGGGTGATCGTTCTCCCCCGAAGCGATCACTTCCGGGTTGCTCCACGTGGAGCCCAGAAGTGAGGCAGAGCATCGGAAGCCATCAGGCTCTTCCTGTACTGAGTGCCTAAAGGAGTCGAGGCACTCAGTAAACATAACAACAACAAAAACAATTTAAATAAATGAATCAATTAAAAAAATATTTAACCCTTCCTCCCTCTCCCTCCCTCCCCATGTACTTACCGATCGCTGCCGTTCCCCCGCCGGCGATCGGTCTTCTTCTTAGGGTCACATGGCCACCATAGGTGACCACAGTGCTGCCAGCAGGTGGACTGCCTGAACTGACAGGCAGTCCCCCGGCTGGTGAAAAAAGTAAAAAAAAAAGTTTCAAAAAAGTAAAAAAAATTAAAATATAGTTAATATATAATGTTAATATAAAATGTAAAAAAAAAAAAATATGTATATATACAATACCAGTAGAGAGCACTCAGGAGTCGTTCAAGGTAAATTTCATCTGTTGCTTTATTGAGCAATTACAAATTCACAGTCAACGTTTCAGTCTGTAAAAGACTGGTCTTGAAAAATATATATATTATTAAAAATAAATGTAAAAAACTGTAAAAAAAGAAATTATATATATGTAATTTTATTCTAACTGTATTTTATATATATATAAATATATAAATAAATATATATTTATATCAAATTACACTTAGAATTAAATTATATATATATATATATATATATATATATATATATATATATATATATCTATGTATATCCCCTTAATGACCGGGGAAGCATTTCCCTCCCCTTTTTTTATTATTTATTTATTTTTTCTCATTATTACTATTTATTTTATATCAGCAAGCAATTATCCTAGGTATTGTATTGCTCCTTTTTTTCTTCCTTTGGACTTCTCAACTGTTTCTTTTGTTTTCTGTTTTTTTCTTTTATATTTACTGACATTCAGTGAATTATAGTGTATTTGCAATAGGGCTCCCCACTGTGCATCTTCTATATGCACAGTATAGTGTGAATTTCCCGTTTGGTACAGTCTGTGGACTATTGGACTATAACTGTCATCATATTTTACTCAGTATATTTTGCATTTGCAGGTATTAATTTTTTAACCAGGACTTTTTATGGACTTTATCTGAACAAATCATCTATGATTTTTGTGTTCTGTACATATATATCTCCAACCTATTCTTAAGTTGAATGTTGATTTTTACTGCACTACCATTCTATTTGTCACTATCTGACTAGCTCCTGGAACACCTCATTTATTATTGCTATATTTATTTCTATAGGGATGATTGGTGGCCTCCCTTCTTTCCAGATTTAGAGCTAGTGTGTTACAATTAATTGTGTTCATTTTATCTATCATAAGAACCAGACTATTTATTTCTCTATTACAGGCATTTTTCTCCTTTTTTTTTTGTGCTTTTAATATTATTATCTTTATTCTGTGTATTTACCATTTTCTACAAAAAAAATTACTACCCAAAAGTTTGACAAAGACTGGTGATAAAATTAGTGCATTCAAATGTAAAAATATCACCCTAGGGTGTCTACGTTTCAAAAATATATGGTCTAATGGGAGTAAATTACATTGGCTGGCTTAAAAAAATGTCCCAAATAGGACATGGGTGCATGACTAGCTGAGAAAATTCCAAGATGGAAAACTGGAATGCGCACCCTCCAAATAAGGTATTTTAGCCCCCAGAGAACCCGACACACCTATACATGGAGGTATCACTGTCCCCAGGAGATGTTGCTGAATACATATTGGGGTATTATTTGGCAGTAACCCTTAGATTTCTCCGTACATGTATTCTTAAATTGCTATGTGTGTCAAAAACAAATTACCATTTTTTTTTTTAATTTGGCATAGATTGGTGGTAAAATGGTTGCATGAAAAGAGTCAAAGTACCCCAAGTTTAATACCTTAGGTTGTCTTCTTTTAAAAAAATAAAATATATACATGTGAAAAGTTATTCAGGGATTCCTGACAGATATCAGTGTTACAATGTAACGCATTAATTAAAAAAAAAATGGTTTGGAAATAGCAAAGTGCTACTTGTACTTATAACATTGGGCATTTCTAAACTCAGGACAACATTTAGAAACTATTTAGCACGGGTGTTTTTTGGCAGTTGTAGATGCGTTACAGATTTTGGGGGTCAAAGTTAGAAAAAGTTTTTCTTTTTTAATTTTCATAAAATTTTGTAATTTATTTTATAGTAAAGTATATGATATGATAAAAATAATAAAAATAATGGTATCTTTAGAAAGATCATTTAATGGCAGAAAAACAGTATATAATATGTGTGGGTACAGTAAATGAGTGAGAGGAAAATTACAGCTAAACACAAACACCAAAGGAAATATAAAAAGAGCCCTGGTCCTTAACCCCTTAAGGACCAAGCTTCTGGAATAAAATGGAATCATGACATGTCACACACGTCATGTGTCCTTAAGGGGTTAATGGTAAGAAAATTGAAAAACGGTCTGGTCACTAAGGGGTTAAAGAGAAAAGTCTTTCTCATGGCAATCCTTCCAAACAAAATAAACTTGTTCAGTCTTTTTCTAATTGAACTGTAACATTTAACATGATAACTCAGGCCCGTAGAGTTCGAGATGTAACTCTTGGGTTTTATGCAATTTCTCTGAGCATTGCACGGTCTGACCTTGGGGTGAATTTGCTTGGACGTCCACTCTTGGGAAGATTGGCAATTGTCTTGAATGTTTTCCAATTTTGAATAATCTTTCTCACTGTAGAATGATGGACTTTATATTATTTTGAAATGGCCTAATAACCCTTCCCAGTTTGATGGGTAACAACAATTGCTTCTCTAAGATTATTGCTGATGTCTTTCCTTCTTTTGTAGCATTGTGTTAACACACACCTGAATGCTCTAAACTGCTAAAACTTTGGCTTTTACAGTGCTGGTCATTGATAAATAGGGGTTAAGCCCCGAGACACTACTGGAGTGTCTTTTTGGCGTTCTAGTTTCAGAGTGGGAGATTCTGCAGACCTCCCCATGCTGAACAACCCTTTATATAGTGCTGGTCACACTTGCTGATGATCAATGAATCAAGGGCATATGATTAGCAGCACCTGTCTGCTACTTTGCCTCTTAATTCCTATGCAAGCAGTAAGGGTGTGCTTAGTTTTTTCACAGGAGGCTTCTAAAGTATGGCTTTATTTTTGCTAAATAAATACTGTTTAATATATTATCCCCTTCCTGACCGCAGATGGAAATTTTCCTTCAGTTAATGCATGTTGACTGAAAATTTCCGTCTTTTACTAAAGTTAACCCCAGATCGCCGCAATCGTGGCGAATGCGGGGTTAACAGTGCTCGGTCTGCCTCTGTATTAGAGGCAGACCGGGAGCACCCGATCGGGCTGCCCCAGCAGCAGTGCTCGCTCTGACAGGCTGTCTGAGCGAGCACATGTGCTGCATGTACTCACCTTACACCTCCCTGCACTTCCGGGTTCTGTGTGAAGTGCAGGGAGACGGATCAGTGCTGCTGATCTCTCCCTGTGTAAAAAAAAATAAAAATAAAGTTAAATCCCACCCCCCTTTCCCCTGCTTTAATAAAATTAACCCCTTCCCTGCCAATTGATAACTGACTACAGTGATCAATTGGCAGGGTATATATTTTAATGTCATCTGATTTTTTTTTTAACCCCTGAGGGTTAATAATTTTTACTTTTAACCCTCAGGGGTTAAATTTATTGGAATTGGGGAATTTGGTGTTAGGCTAACTAGGGGTTAATGTTAAAAAAAAGTTTTACATTAAGCTTTAAAAAGGTACAAAAAAAGTTTAAAAAAAATGTTTTAGTAACGTTTAACCTCCCTGGCGGTATGATTATGTCAGGAATTTTGTACCAAAAGCGGTACCATTTTTTTGCATGGAAATTTGGTGTTATGTATTGTAGGCCAGTAATTACTTTCTTAAACCTGACCAAAAGTACTCTCAGATGTGATAAAGTTTGAAACATAAAATCATGAATTATAATCTAATAAATAATATAATTTTATTCAATAATGTAATAAATAATGAAATTTGTCAAACAAAGAAAATTCAGTAAACATCCTGGGTGTGGTAAATTTTGAAACATGGGACTGCACATAGACCGACATCACAATCAGGGCAATGGAATCTGGTTTCCTTTCGGATTTTTTTTTCCATTGCTATCTCGCTTTGAGCAGCAAACTACGCACATCCTTGTAGGTGCTGCCTTTTTTGCGGTTGGCGGGATGTAATCCATAAAGTGACGACCAGTCAGGCGTTCTGGGTTGACAACGTCA
The DNA here is from genome assembly GCF_036172605.1 of Pelobates fuscus. Lineage (NCBI taxonomy): Eukaryota > Metazoa > Chordata > Amphibia > Anura > Pelobatidae > Pelobates > Pelobates fuscus. The sequence continues at coordinate 286,543,364 of NC_086317.1, forward strand.
ACAGCACGACGTCCAGATCTGTTCACGGCCACTGATGCCGTTTGGTAGTTCACAAAAATCCGCTCCGCCACCTTCCAGATAAAGTCAGAATGAACAAGAGGCATGTCACTCTTTCCTTTGTGCAGTATATAGGCATTCCAGAGGCATTGTTCCAGTAGATGCCTGAAGATTTTTTTGTAATATTTTTTTTGTTGTTTCCGCATAGCCGGATAAAATGTCATCGCCTGATCAGCTCTATCGACTCCTCCCATGGTGTTGTTGTAGTCAATCACAAGTCGTGGCTTCATGACATCTTTCCCACCTCTTGTGTGGACCATGGCAGTGGAGGTGTTATGCACTGTACTCATTAGGCATACGTCTTTTTTGTCACGCCAACGCATTGCCATCATCTTTCCTTTCTGCCAGGCAACCATTTCTCCTGTTTTCAGTTTTTGCTTGGCAAACATAGATGGCAGGTCACGTCGGTTGGCCCTAACGGTTCCATATCCATCAGTCTTGTGTTTTATCAGAAACTCGTACAGCTCAGGCGATGTGTAAAAGTTGTCCGTTGTCACACAATACCCCTGATTCAGCAATGGCTCAAGCAGTGTAAGGACTGATGACGTTGCCATCCCATAGCCGCTGTACCTGGGGTTGAATTGTGTTCCTTTACCGGTGTATATGACGGAATTCCATATATAGCCAGTGGCACACTCGCAGAGCATATAGGATTTTATTCCAAACCGTGCTCTCTTGGATGCGATGTATTGAATCCAGCTGAGGCGTCCCTTGTAAGCCATCAGACTTTCATCAATGCTGATGTCTCTATCTGGCACATAGGCCTGCTGGAAATTTTTTAGGATCATTTGGTATACTTCCCAGATCTTCTTGAGTTTTGGCGCTGGATGTGTGGCTTCATCAAATTCCTCGTTGTTGGTGAAGTGCAAATTCTTCATTATGAGGGAAAATCGGTACTCGGACATGATGGTGCCAAAAAATGGGGTTGCCAGCAATTTATTGGTAGTCCAGTACCATTTCTGCTGGGGTTTCCCCACCACCCCCTGAAGAAGTATTAGCCCCAGAAACTTCCAGATGTCCTCGTTAGTCACCGGTTTCCATTTTCTGTTCCTGGAAAACTTGCTATGCAGAGTAGCTGATTGCTGCTCGTTGTAGCGATTTGTCTCCGTGACAATCTTTTCAATGACGTCATCTGAGAGAAATAATTTTAGGTATGCCAAAGGATCATTGTGCTCAACGTCTACCTTCATCCCAGGTGATCCAGTAAACGGAAATCTTGGCGGCGGTACCTCATCCATACCGCAATCAATAAGGCACCAAGTGCGCACATAACTGAGCTCGGGTGCAGAATCGTCGCTGTCGCCACTACTCTGGTCACTGTCAGAGTCGGATGACGAATCTTGCCACGAATCGCTATCGCCGTCGCTCAATTCTGCGAGGGGCTCTGTGTCGCTGCCGCTGTCACTCATCTGATCCAAAGCCGCTTTGGAGATGCTAAAGTGACGCTTTGATGCCATGGTAAAAAAAATTATTTTATGGGCAGAAATTACAGCAAAAGGGGCAGGCAGGGCAGTGTAGGATGATCTGAGGTGATACTGTGTCAAATCTGAGGTGATACAATGTAATCTGACAGGATTACACTGTATCACCTAACTTTGTGTGTGTGTCACTTTTAGAACTTTTAGACATTTGAATTACCCGCCCAGTTCCGCCCCCATGAGCCTCTGCGGCTCACAGAGACGGATCCGGGAGGGCAGATATAGGCATCCGCCGGGGCTCTCCCCGGCAATCACAGCGGGGACATCGCTGGATCGCAGGGAGAAGGTAAGGAGACTCTGAGTTTTCTACCCCGAGCGTGACTCGGGGTTACCGCTTCTGGCAGCGAAAATTAACCCAGAGTCACGCTCGGGAATACCGCTAGGGAGGTTAAGTAAAAATAAAAAATAACACCCCCCTTTACGCAGTCTAAATAAAAATTAACCCTTTTCCTGACAGTTGATCACTGCCTACAGTGATCAAAATACAGATCACAGTATTATACTGTGATCTTTTTTTTAACCCCCTTTTTAACTTTTATTTATTTCTTTAACCCTCAGGGGTTCAATTTATTTAATTAATTAATTTAAATATTTTATAATTATTTATTTTGCTAGCTGGGGTGGGTGGGAGTTATGGGAAAATGGGGAATTTACTGTTAGTGCTGCTTAGGGTTAACGGTAAAAGAAAAGTTTACAAAAAAAATTAAAAGTGTAAAAAAAGTTAAGAAAGTGCAAAACATTTAATAAGTAAAAAAAAAGTTTAAAAATGGGTTTTACAAAGTAAAAAAAGTTTTACAAAGTAAAAAAATACATTAAAAAATACTCTTTACTACTACACCTGGTTCAAGCTAGCGGAAAATATGCCTTTTGAATTGTCTTCTTTAAGAAATGGTATGCCTTTATGGTGTAATTGGATTATATAGCCTTGTAAAATACTCTAAAATGGGACATGGACACAGTGTAAAAATTCAAAGTTTGAAAAATACTGGAATGGCTGTGTCTCAAATGTGCTCCTTCAATGTCCACATATACCTGGCAAAGGTACATACGGGGGTATTGCTGTACTCAGCCGACATAGCTGAGCAACATATGAAGTAGTATACAGTCGTAGTACACATGAGGTTTGCAAAATATACTGCGCAAACTCACTTTGTGTGTCAAAAAGGCAAAAAAAATGCTTATTACCACTACACTTGGTACAAGCTAGCGGAAAAATTATCCCACGCTATGGTTCAAAATATGCCTTTTGAAATACCCTGGGATGTGTTCTTTAAGAAATGGTATGCCTTTATGGTGTAGTTGTAATATGTAGCCTGCTCAAGTGCTCCAAAGTGGGACACGGACGCATCAAAACCCTCCATGAAAATTCACACTTAAAAACCTTAACTTGTCACGTCTCTTTTACAGCAGTGTAGCTTCACAAAATAGTGTCTAGGTCATACATTGGGCATATTGTTTTACTCAGAAGACATAGCTGTGCATAATTTGGGGGGTTTGTACTTAGTGGCACATATGAAATGTACAAAATGCCCAGCAAAAATCTAATCCGTATGTAAAAAATGCCCAAAATTATTTTTTACCACATACTTTGGCATATATTGGTGAAAAAATGTTAAGGCATAATATGCACCATATGAGATACCCTGGAGTGTCTACTTTTACAAATGGAAGGCCTTTGTGTTTTTTTTTTTGAACAGTCAAACTGCTATAATACCCCAAATTGAAGCATAGACCCATTAAATCCGCCTCTCAAAATTCTACTGTAAACGTTGAAACGGACAGGTCTCCTATATGGCACTGTAGCTTCACGAAATAGACATACAATGGGGGTATCGTTGTACTCAGCAGAAGTAACTGAACACAAAATAAAACTTTGTACAGGAACAGCACACACCAACTTTACAAAATACACATGAGAAGTTCTTTGAGGTTGGCGTTGAAATGGCTACTTAGAAAGAGTCAAAACAACCTTAGGACAATAGCCTGTGATGTCTACTTTATATAAATGTATACGTTTGTATGGCAATTTTGTTTTCTTTTATGGCTATTAACCCCTTAAGGACAGAGCTTCAGAAGCTTGTCTTTCACTTAATGACAACGGCATTTTTTGCATTTTTTGCTATTTGCGTTCAACTGCAATTTGCATTTTACTAATTTATTGCACCGACACATATTATATACAGTTTTTTAAAGGACAGAAAGGGCTTTAATTTGATGTAACACACATATATATAAATGCTTATTTATTATAAAAAAAAATTTGTGTGTTTTTTTTACAGTTTTTGCAATAATAATGTGTACATAATTAGTGCAGGTTAAGGAAAGTAATTAAAAATAAATTCATTTAGTTGTTCTGAATTACAGAATATATAATGTGTCTGGGATTTTAAGTTTTTTTTGGTAGTTACAGGTCACAAAGCACAAGGAGTAAAATAAACTTTTTATGTGGAGCGATTTTAGAATTTGGTATGTTTGTCTTGTAAGCCTAATAGCCATAAAAGAAAACAAAATTGCCACACAAAAGTATATATTTATATAAAGTAGACACCACAGGCTATTTACCTAAGGTTGTTTTGACACTTTCTACGTAGCCATTTCACCGCCAACCTCTGCTAAATATTGGAGTAAAATTGTGTTTTTTGGGGGTTTTCGCACACAAACTTATAACAAAGAACTTCTCATGTGTATTTTGTAAAGTTGGTGTGTGCTATTCCTGTACAAAGTTTTATTATGTGTTCAGTTACTTCTGCTGAGTACAACGGTACCCCCATTGTATGTCTTTGGCACTATTTCGTGAAGCTACAGTGCCATATAGGAGATCTGTCCTTTTCAGTATTCACAGTAGAATTTTGAGAGACGGATTTAATGAGCCTATGCTTCCATTTGGGGTATTATAGTAGTTTGACTGTTCAAAAAAACCCCACAAAGGCCTACCATTTGTAAAAGTAGACACTCCAGGGTATCTCATAAGGTGCATATTGGGCCTTAACATGCCCCCATTTTTTTACCATTACATGCCAAAGTATGTGGTAACAAATAATTTTGTGCATTTTTTACATACGGATTGCATTTTTGCTGGGCATTTTGTATATTTCATGTGTGCCACTAAGTTCAAACCCCCCAAATTATGCTCAGCTAAGTCTTCTGAGTAAAAGGACACCCCCATTGTATGTCTATGGCACTATTTTGTGAAGCTACAGTGCCATATAGGAGACCAAGCCATGTCAGTTTTGACCGAACTTTGAATTTTGACGCCGGGCCTATGTGCAATTTCCAAGCATCTTTGCAGGTTTTAAATTCAAACTACCCCACAAAGGTCTACCATTTATTAAAGTAGACACCCCAGGGTATTTCAAAAGGCATATTTTGAACCTTAGCGTGGGATCATTTTTCCGCTAGCGTGTACCAGGTGTAGTGGTTATAAGCGTTTTTTTCTGCCTTTTTGACACACAAAGTGAGTTTGCACAGTATATTTTGCAAACCATATGTGTACTACCACTGTATAATACTTCATATTTTGCTCAGCTATGTCTGCTGAGTACAAAAATACCCCCGTATGTACCTTTGCCAGGTATATGTGGACATCGGAGGGGCACATTTGGGACACAGCCATTCCATTTTTTTTCAAATTTTGAATTTTTACGCTGTGCCCATGTCCCATTTTAGAGTATTTTACCAGGCTATATAATCCAAATACCCCATAAAGCCATACCATTTCTTAAAGAAGACATCCCAGGGTATTTCAAAAGGCATATTTTGAACCTTAGCGTGGGATCATTTTTCCGCTAGCTTGTACCAGGTGTAGTGGTAATAAGCGTTTTTTCTGCCTTTTTGACACACAAAGTGAGTTTGCACAGTATATTTTGCAAACCTTATGTGTACTACCACTGTATAATACTTCATATGTTGCTCAGCTATGTCTGCTGAGTACAAAAATAGCTTGTACCAGGTGTAGTGGTAATGAGCGTTATTAAATGTATTTTTTTACTTTTTAAAACTTTTTTTTTTTACTTTTTAAAACTATTTTTTAAACTTTTGTTTTGATTATTCATTTTTTTAAAGTTTCCTAAACTTTCGTAAAACTTTTTTTTACAGATTTAACATTTTTCTAAGCTTTTTTTTTTACGTTAACCCCTAACTAGCAGTAAGCAGCACTAACAGTAAATTCCCCATTTTCCCATAACTCCCACCCACCCCAGCTAGCAAAATATTTAATTATACAATATTTAAATTAGTTAATTAAATAAATTTAACCCCTGAGGGTTAAAAAATAAATAAAAGTTAATCGTCAGGGGTTAAAAAAAAAATTAGAACAGTATAATACTGTGATCTGTATTTTGATCACTGTAGGCAGTGATCGACTGGCAGGGAAGGGGTTAATTTTTATTTGGACTGGGTAAAGGGTTTATTTTTTTAATTTTTTACTTAAATATTATTAAAACTTTTTTTAACTTAATTTTTTAACTTTTTAAAGCTTATTTTTAAACTTTTTTTAACGTTAACCCCTAGTTAGCGTAATACTAAATCCCCCAATTCCCCACTAACTTCCACCCTCCCCAGCTAGCTAAATTTATAATTTTAAAATATTTAAATTAATTAATAAAATAAATTGAACCCCTGAGGGTTAAAAAAAAAAGAATTAACCCTCAGGGGTTAAAAAAAAAAATCAGATCTTAGTAAAATGTAATCCCTGCCAATTGATCACTGTAGTCAGTGATCAATTGGCAGGGAAGGGGTTAATTTTTTACTAAAATGGGTAAAGGGGGGTGGGATTTTAATTTTACTATTTTTTTTTCCACCAGGGGGCAGGATCACTGAAGATCCGTCTCCCTGCACTTCACACAGAACCAGGAAGTGCAGGGAGGCGGAGGTGAGTATAGAGAGCACATGTGCCCGCTCAGACATGCTGTCAGAGCGGGCACATGTACTCTGACAGCCCGATCCGGTGCTCCCGGTCTGCCTCTAATGCAGAGGCAGACCGGAGCACCATTAACCCCACGATCGCTGCGATTGCGGCGATCTGGGATTAATTTTAACGGGTGACGGACGAGGTCCGTCACTCGTCATTAACGCATTCCCCTGAGTGACGGACCTCGTCCGTCACTCGTCGTTAAGGGGTTAAGCTTACAAAACAAACATACCAAATTCTAAAATCACTCCACATTAAAAGTTTGTTTTACTACTTGTGCTTTGTGACCTGTAACTACCAACAAAAACTTAAAATCCCAGACACATTATATATTCTGTAAATCAGAACAACTAAATGAATTTATTTTTAATTACTTTCTTTAACCTGCACTAATTAGGCACACATTATTATTGCAAAAACTGTACAAAAAACACAAAATGTTTCCTTTTTTTTTGCATTTTTCTGTTTTTTTTTTAATAATAAATAAGCATATATATATATATATATATATATATATATATATATATATATATATATATATGTTACATCAAATTAAAGCCCTTTCTGTCCTTTAACCCCTTAAGGACCGCTGACGGTTCAGGACCGTCAGCGGTAAAACGTGCGTTTGGACCGCTGACGGTCCTGAACCGTCATAACGGTTTTGGGCTACTTACCTGATCGCCGTCGGCCCCACGGCGGCGATCAGCTCTCCTCCCGGTCCAGGGGGGTTGCCTGTCTGCCCGGGCAGCCCCCCCTCGGCAGATCAGGACCCCACGGCCATGTGATCACTCGATCACATGACCGCAATAGGGGTCTTTGTATCTGCCTGCAGGGGGACTGTCTGTGCTGACAGGCAGTCTCCCTGCAAGTGAAAAATCACAAATAAAGTTTTAAAATAAAGTAATAAGTGTGAAAAAAATAATAATATGTGTATATATATATGCTATATATACATGTATTATATCTATATATACCTATATATAATATATGTATATATATCATATATATATAATGTCACACTAAGTGTATTTTTATATTTATATATACGTATATAATTATAAAAATACACTTATATTTAAATTACACACGAATATATACAATATATATAATAACTATATATATGGTATATATATATTATTATAAAATACAAATAATATGTTAATAAAAATAAATAACAAAAAATAAAAATAATTTTTAATAATTAAAAAAAAATTATATATATATATTCAGTTTTATTCTAACAGTATTTTGATATTGATATATATATATTTATATCAAAATACACTTAGAATGTAATGATATATATATCTATGAATAAATAAATAAATAAAAATAATACGAAATATACATATGTCCACATACATAATTACATAAATAATTTCATAAATATACACGTAGACGTCAAATATATAAATATGTATATATATTAAAATTCTACGTGCATATTTATGTAATATTTTTACCTAATTAAGTAATTTTAATGATTGCAATTTGAGGGACCTGCCTGCCAACCCAGGCCAAAAGTCCAGATAATTTAATTTGCTAGCACTGTGTTTAACCCTGTAACTTTCTATGACACCCTAAATCCTGTACATGGGGGTACTGTTTTACTCGGGAGACTTCGCTGAACACAAATATTAGTGTTTCAAAACAGTAAAACATATCACAGCGATGATATTGTCAGTGAAAGTGAAGTTTTTTGCATTTTTCACACACAAACAGCTCTTTCACTGAGGATATTATTGCTGTGATATATTTTACTGTTCTGATACACTAATATTTGTGTTCAGCGAAGTCTCCTGAGTATAACAGTACCCCACATGTAGAGGTTTTATAGTGTTTGTGAAAGTTACAGGGTCAAATATAAGGCTTGATTTTACTTTTTTTTTTTTTATTGAAATTTGTCAGATTGGTTAGGTTGCCTTTGAGAGCGTATGGTAGCCAAGGAATGAGAATTAGCCCCATGATGGCATACCATTTGCAAAAGAAGACAACCCAAGGTATTGCAAATGGGGTATGTTCAGCTTTTTTTAGTAGCCACTTAGTCACAAACACCGGCCAAAGTTAGCGTTTTTTGCATTTTTAACACACAAACAAATATAAATGCTAACTTTGGCCAGTGTTTGTGACTAGGTGGCTACTAAAAAAGACTGGACATACCCCATTTTGAATACCCTGGGTTGTCTACTTTAAAAAATATGTACATGTTAGGTGTGTTTCGGGGATTTATGACAGATAACGGTGTAACAATGTCACTATTGATACATTTAAAATATATATATATTGAAACAGCAATTTCCTACTTGTATTTATAGGCCTATAACTTGCAAAAAAAAGCAATAAAGCATGTAAACACTGGGTGTTTTTAAACTCGGGACAAAATTTTGAATCTATTTAGCAGTTTTTTTCATTAGCTTTTGTAGATAAGTAAAAGATTTTTCAAGTAAAAGTCCAAAAACATGTTTTTTTTTTTATTTTTCACCATATTTTATTATTTTTTTTAAATACAATATATGACATAATATAAATACTGGTATGTAAAGAAAGCCCTTCTTGTCGTGAAAAAAACAATATATAACTTGTATGGGAACCGTAAATGAGAGAGCGGAAAATTACAGCTAAACACAAACACCACAAAAGTGTTAAAACTGCTCTGGTCCTTAACGTACAAACATCGCAAAAACAGGCCGGTCCTGAAGGGGTTAAAAAACAGTAACGAAACAAAATGTAAACAAAACCTGGCATTTGCGCTATATGTCTGTCCAACCGTAATTCACCTCTTTCATATTAAATGCACCCCCCCTTATTATATATCATTTTATTCAGGGGAAACAGGGCTTTCATTTAATATCAAATATTTAGCTATGAAACATAATTTAATATTAAAAAAATGGGAGAAAATTATATATTTTTTATTTTTTTAGTTCTACATGACATTTTAACTGTCAATGTCATAATACTGTTTGCTTTTACTGCAATAAAATACACATATTTGTATTCAGCAAAGTCTCACGTGTAAAACAGTACCCCCTATGTAGAGGTTTTATGGTGTTTTGGGAAGTTACAGGGTAAAATATAGCGTGTTACATTTGAAATTGAAATTCGCCAGATTGGTTACGTTGCCTTTGAGACTTTATAGTAGCCCAGGAAAAAAATTTACACCCATAATGGCATACCATTTGCAATAGTAGACGACCCAAGGTATTGCAAATGGGGTATGTCCAGTCTTTTTTAGTAGCCATTTGGTCACAAACACTGGCCAAAGTTAGCGTTAGTATTTGTTTGTGTGTGAAAAATGCAAAAAGCGCCAATTTTGGCCAGTGTTTGTGACTAAGTGGCTACTAAAAAGGACTGGACATACCCCATTTGCAATACCTTGGGTTGTCTACTATTGCAAATAGTATGCCATCATAGGGGTAATTTTCATTCTTGGGCTACCATAGGGTCATAAAGGCAACGTAAGCAATCTGGCAAATTTTAATATGAAAAAAATGAAACACAAGCCTTATATTTGACGCTGTAATTTTTGAAAACAACATAAAACCTGTACATGAGGGGTACTGTTGTACTTGGGAGACTTCGCTGAACACAAATATTTGTGTTTCAAAACAGTAAAAAGTATTGCAGCAATAATATCGTCCGTGTAAGTGCTGTTTGTGCGTGAAAAATGCAAAAAACTTCACTTTTACTGGCGATATCATCGTTGTAATACATTTTATTGTTTTGAAACACTAATATTTGTGTTCAGCGAAGTCTCCCGAGTAAAACAGTAGCCCCCATGTACAAGTTTTATGGTGTCTTGGAAAGTTATAGGGTTAAATATAGTGCTAGCAAATAAAATTCCCTATACTTTCGGCATGGGTTGTCAGGCAGGTCCCGCTAATTGTGATTAATTAGGATACCTAATTATGTAAAATTATGACATAAATATATATGTAGAATTAATATATGTATATATATTATGTAAAATTATGACATAAATATATATGTAGAATTAATATATGTATATATATATATATATACATATGTGTATATATTCGTATATATATATATATCATTTTTTTATATTTTTATTTATATATAGGTATATATATATAGTGATATATACGTATATATTTATGTATATAGATATATATATTATTTCGTTCTACGTGTATTTTGATATAAATATATATATATATTATCACAATACAGTTAGAACGAAATAAAACACATATATATATTTTTTAATATTTTGTTTTTAATTTTTTTTTTTTACGTATTTACATATTTTTTTATATTATATATAAATATATATATAACAATAATTATATAGATATATATATATATATTTAATCAGTATCAGTCTACGTGTAATTTGATATTAATATATATAATTATATATATATATATATATTAATATTAAAATACACCTAGACAGTGTATGTGTGTGTGTGTGTATATGTGTATATATATACTTAGATCATATATATATAATATATATATGATCTAAGTATATATATATATATTTTTTTACACTTATTTAACTTATTTTTATTTTATTTCCAGCCAGCAGGGGGACTGTCATTACAGTTAGTCCCCCTGCTGGCAATGCCTTAGCCAGCTATCCCGGCCATGTGATTGTGAGGTCCTCGCAAGGACCTCACTCTCACATGGCCCGGGGGGGCCGAAGAGGATGGAGGTGCCGCGGCGGGCTCCCTGGGAGTCCCTCCAACCGCGATCGCCGGCGTGGGATCGCCGGCGACCGGGTAAGTAACAAAAAACCGGAGGGCGTACTATTACATCCTGCGGCGTTTAGAGCCGCTTAAAAAAGGACGTAATAGTACGCCTCCGGTCTTAAGGGGTTAATTTCAAACACATGATCATATATAAATATTTCAAAACTTATGATATCGCAAACATACTTTATTATCACTATATGCAAATTTGATTGGTTTATTTTTAAAAGTAATTACTTTGGTTAAAGATAATCATATACTGAAAGAAAATATATTTGGCATATTGCTAGAATCCTTTATGTTCTTTAATTATCTCTAGACATGACAGGATGATTGTAAGAAATATCTTTTTCATTCTAATAATCTTGCACATTCCTGAAATGGTGCTGTTTACATAGTTGTATTCTAAATGATGGATGTTTTATTTTATTGTTGTGCCTGTAGCATTTATTTGAGTTATATTATATTCCATTCTTTACTGCGAAGCTCAATAGTATATTGCTTTTTCTACTGTTATGCTGTTAAATTCTATATCTCCATTCACTATCATAATTGAATTACTAATAAGTAGCTCTGCATCTTTAACCCTCATCTTAAGCCAGCCTTTGTCTGACTGAGCATAGTGGGAGTCAATTAAAACATTCTGTTAGAGCAGAGGGGTAGCTAATAAATTCTTATCACGGGGTAACCAAAAAGTGGATCCTTAGATGTTGTAGAGCTACAACTCCCATGATGCTTTGCATGTAGAATGCTTTAGAATGACAAAAAAATCATAGAAACATAGAATGTGACGGCAGAAAAGGCCCATCTAGTCTGCCCAATTTGCGAAATACTTTCATTAGTCCCTGGCCTTATGTTATAGTTAGGATAGCCTTATGCCTATCCCACGCATGCTTAAACGCCTTTACTATGTTAACCTCTACCACTTCAGCTGGAAGGCTGTTCCATGCATCCACTACCTTCTCAGTAAAGTAATACTTCCTATATTAGTTTTAAACCTTTGCCCCTCTGATTTAAGACTATGTCCTCTTGCTGTGGTAGTTTTTCTTCTTTTAAATATAGTCTCCTCCTTTACTGTGTTGATTCCCTTTATGCATTTAAATGTTTCTATCATATCCTCCCGTCTCGTCTTTCCTCCAAGCTATCCATGTTAAGTTACTTTAACTTTTCCTTGTAAGTTTTATCCTGCAATCCATGAACCAGTTTAGAAGCCCTTATCTGAACTCTCGCTAAAGTATCAATATCCTTCTGGAGATACGGTCTCCAGTACTGCGTACAATACTCCAAGTGAGGTCTTACCAGTGTTCTGTACAATGGCATGAGCACTTCCCTCTTTCTACTGCTAATACCTCTCCTATACAACCAAACATTCTGCTTGCATTTCCAGCTGCTCTATTACATTGTCTGCCTACCTTTAAGTCATCAGAAATAATCACCCCTAAATCCCTATCCTCAGATGTTGAGGTTAGGAACTTATCAAATATGCTGTACTTTGTCCTTCGAATTTTACATCCAAGATGCATTATCTTGCATTAAATGTCAGTTGCCACAACTCTGACCATTTTTTCTAGTTTACCTAAATCATTTGCCATTTGGCTTACCCCTCCTGGAACATCAACCCTGTTACATATTTTAGTATCATCAATAAAAAGACATACCTTACCATCAAGACCTTCTGCAATATCACTAATAAAAATATTAAAGAGAATGGGTCCAAGTACAGATCCTTGAGGTACCCCACTGGTGACAAGCCCATGCTTCAAATATACTCCATTGACTACAACCCTCTGTTGCCTGTCACTCAGCCACTGCCTAACCCATTCAACAATATTGGAATCCAAACTTAAAGATTGCAGTTTATTGATAAGCCTTCTATGTGCAAAAGTTTCAAAAGCCTTACTGAAATGTCTACTGCACCACCGTGATCTATTATTTTAGTTACCCAATCAAAAAAATCAATACGATTAGTTTGGCATGATCTCCCTGAAGTAAACCCATGTTGTCTCTGATCTTGAAATCAATGTGATTTCATATATTTAACAATCCTATCCTTTAACATGGTTTACATTACTTTCCCCACTGCTGAAGTAAGGCTTACTGGCCTATAATCGCCTGACTCCTCCCTACTACCTTTCTTGTAAATCAGAACAAGATGTGTTTCTTCTTTTTTTGAAAGCTATGTTTTGCACGAGACTTGTGCACATGGAAAATAATTTGGTTCTTCCATTTCCACTTCTGCTGGAAATAAAAAATTGGGACAGCAGAATTTAGTCCATGCAGTGATTTCTGCACCAATAAAAAAATGTTGGAAGCGAGAAAACTTTGTTTTATAATGATTGACTGAAATCTAGGTAAGAAATGTCTACTGCACCACCCTGATCTATTATTTTAGTTACCCAATCAAAAAAATCAATAAGATTAGTTTGGCATGATCTCCCTGAAGTAAACCCATGTTGTCTCTGATTTTGAAATCCATGTGATTTTATATGTTAAACAATCCTATCCTTTAACATGGTTTCCATTACTTTCCCCACTACTGAAGTAAGGCTTACTGGCCTATAGTTGACCGACTCCTCCCTACTACCTATCTTGTGAATGGGCACAACATTTGCTAACTGTTAACAATGATAGGTTCAATAAATCTGTTAATGGTTTTGCTAGTACACTACTAAGCTCTTTTAATAACTTTGGGCGTATTTCATCAGGTCCCATTGACTTATTTGTCTTTACTTTTGACATTTGAAATAGAACCTCTTCCTCTGTAAACTCACTCACATGTAGCAAATGGCTCATTTGTCCTTTTTCCTAACTGAGGACCCTTTCTTTCATTTTCATCTGTAAATACTGAACAAAAATATCAATTGAGGCAGTCAGCTAGACCTTTATCCTCTTCTACATTCCTTCCTTCTTTTGTTTTTAATCTAACTAATCCTTGTTTTACTTTCCTTTTCTCAGTTATGTATCTTACGTCCGCTTTTTTTTTTACTGACTGTGCTATTTTCTCTACTGTGTGTGATTTGGAAGCTCTTATAACTTGCTTACCCTCTTTCTACCTAATCTTATAGATCATATTGTCTTCCTGAATCTGTTTTTTTTTTATAATTACTAAATGCTAACTTTTAGTTTTTTACTATTTTGGCCATATCTGCGGAGTACCATAGTGTTTTTTGTTTTTGTTTTTTTTTGCTTTTACTGACAAGCCTAGTGCAATTTTCTGTTGCATTCAGCAGTGCAACCTTTAAATAATCCCATTTCTCTTGGACTCCATTTAAATTGCTCCAGTCTGATAATGACTCATTTACACATATTCTAATTTTAGAAAAGTCTGTTTTTCTAAAGTCTAAAACTTTTGTTTTTGTGTGGTGTGACTCAGTCACTGTTCTTATATTAAACCACACTGACTGATGATCACTGGATTCTAAACTTTCACCTACAGTAATATCTGATACCAAATCTCTATTTGCTAACACTAAATCTAGTCTGGCCTCCTTACGAGTTGGTTTCTCAACGACTTGTTTTAGAGACAATCCCAGTAGGGAGTTTAGAATATGTGTGCTCCTGGCACAAGCAACTATTTTGGTGTTCCAGTTCCCATCAGGAAGATTAAAGTCACCCATGATGATAACTTCCCCATTCATTGTTATTTTAGCTATTTCCTCAACTAGTAGATTATCTAACTCTTCTATTTGTCCTGGAAGCCTAAAAAAAGCACACCTCCATGAGTTACTGTGTGATTGCCAAATTCTAATGTAACCCAAACGGACGCTATGTTCGCCTCAATAACTTTTATTAGGCTATATTTTATGCTATCCTTCACATACAGGGCCTACCCTCCACCTTTGTTGCCTTCCCTGTCTTTTTTACATAAAGAGTACCCTGGTATTGCTATGTCCCAGTCATTTTTTCATTATACCATGTCTCTGTAACACTGACTAAATCTACATTATCAGTTGCCATTATAGCCACAAGTTCATGAATCTTATTCCCTAAACTGCAAGCACTTGTGGACATGACTCTAAGTTTTTCATTTTTTAACACACTCGCTACAGGCACCTTCTGTCCTTGTTTTGGGGGGCAATTGGATTGATGTTTTATTGCCCTTTTGCCTACCCCTCCTAGTTTAAATACATCCTAGCAAAATCCCTGATTTGCTCACTGAGAACATTTGCTCCCTTCTGAGAAAGATGCAAACAATCTTTTTTGTACAGTTTATTTCCATTCCAAACAGAGCTACCATGAGAAATGAAGCCAAATCCTTGCTCCCGACACCATTCACCAAACCACATGTTAATGTCCCTAATACGAATCCGCCTGTCGTTCTGAGTGTTATGCACAGGCAGAACTTCAGAGAATGACAGTATGACAAAGTGCCCTTTGCCACTTGTTCCTGGAGAGGCCTGCTGCCAGCCTCTTGCCTTGTGACTATGGCCCCTGGGATGTATTGCCCTGTAAAAATGTCATTTGGGCTTATGGACTTTTAAAAGACTGTTTCTGGCCCTTTAAATACTCTGGGAAAGGGTCTGCACTTTTGCCATGGTACTTCGGATGCAGCCGAAGTGCCGAAGTAGTCGAAGTCCATTTTAATTAATTTGAATGCGTTCAGCGGTGTTTGGTCGTCAATTTCATGGAACTGAAATCGGATACACGACAGCACGAATACCGCTGAACTTCTACCATCTCTGTGACTTAGACGCTTCGACAATAGCCGAACGCCGTTCAACAATTCGAACGCCACTTTACATTTGCACGGTTGCCATTTGTCTACTTGCACTGCATTTAATATGGGAAATAGACCGGCCGCACAGCCCAAATCTATGGAACTGTTGGGCATGAAAATGTGTGTGCGGTCGGTCAAATGTGACTTCCAGCTAACTCCTGAACAGCTGAACGGAGTCGCATGAATATTGGATATGTTGTTCCAATAATTAGGCTGTTTTTGAAAATGTACGTTTTATGTGAATGTAATGTATAGTTTTAAAGTTATAGAAATTGTGTAAAAAGTGTATTTTTTTAATTGAGCTGATACAGTAATTAGCCCAATTATCTACCAAGCAGAGCGGAGGAAATTACTGTAATGAATGGGAGTGTATAACTGTGTGTCTGTATATGATTGGTTGTTACATTTGTGTTTTCAGTATCCAACAAGGTCCACGTGGTAGGTAACATTGTGGAGAAATGTGTATAAAAGAAGCAATAAAGCCTCAGTGCATTCTGTTCCTGATTGACCCTCAACACGTAGTCTTGTCTCGTGATTGGAGGGGAACTGCTATACTTTACATACTCCCTTGAGCTCTAATCACTTAGCTCTTTTAAGAGCAGTTCCTGATAGGCTCTCCTGGAGTGTCTTTTCCACACTGTCCTGGAGGACAGAAGCTGATCCAGGGTGAAAGGAAGACGGCGAGACTCCAGTTAAGCGGCGGTTGTGAAGTCTGCGGTGGTTGTGGTGTCCGGTGCTTGTGGTCCTCGGTGCAAGCTAGGAAGCGTCCATCAACGGAAGGTACTCAGTCGGAGTCCGTTACAGACAGTGTGGAAGCAACCTGCCGAATATCATTGACAAAAACACTAAAATCTTCCTTTACCTCTGAAACCTCATTGCAAGCCAAGTCATTTGTCCCTAGATGGACAAGTACATCCAATTCCCTTTCCTGCTTTGATCACTTAACAATATTACAAATACATCTCCTGTCTCTGTGAGCAGTAGCTTCGGGAAGACATCCCACAAGACCACAAAAACATCTGGGGACTTACTTTTTGGGCACCCCTGCCTTAGCAGATGTATAACTAAACATCATATTTCAACATTTGCCAATACCATTTCCCATGAAAGTTTAACAGCCTTTTCTATGAGGCTTATTATATATATTCATCAAAGAGTTGAACAAAATAGCAGATTTTACCTTTAGCCTTGAGAAACTATGAAGAGGTGTCTGAAGGACATTATCCCACCCAGTGCAGGTGGAAAATTCCAATGTGGTCTATATTCTCACAGTAAGTACCGCCCTTATCTATGTATGATGCGGCTGTTTCTCCTCCTGGCATTCTTACTGATGCCTTTTAAAGAGATTTTCTTTTCATATCTAATTGGTGACACAAATGTGACTGCGTCATCTTGCTGGCGACACGTAAAATCGTTCTGGAGTCACATGTGCAAAAGTAACCAACAGTTGTCTTAAGGCTATGTAATCACCTTTTGGTCTGATACTGTGTCCTGTTGTAGTTTCAATTTTATGGTACTACTGAGAGCTTGTTTTTGTGTAACTTTGACCTATTTAACCCTGTCTTGTCTTGGACCATTCTCCGTTTTATTGTCCTTGACCTTTGGTGAGTTTTTTAGTCTATTCTACTAATTGTTCTCTTGACATTGGCTTGTCCTGTACTACTCTTTTTTGTGTTCAGTCCAGCCAATCCAAGGCCCAGTAATATGATTTTCTGCCATAAAGTATATATATATATATATATATATATATTATCGTATAGTTAAGTTCTGTGTGTTGGGTCATAGTTAACTGTGACAGACATACCGTTCCAGAATAATATTGATATATTTATTATTTATTAATGTAGCACTAATTTCTGCTGTTTATGATATATTCATTAAAGGGAATATAATTTAGCTTGGCAGACACAGACCATTCCAGTACTGAAATAATTTGAATGCAAAACGGAACAGGCTAAACTAAACAGGTACCAATAAGAGTGCTTAGTAGACTGGCACCTTAAATATAGACATAAACTATACTCTACTGGCTGGTTTGTAAGTTTTACAAATACACAATGGACAGATAGGCAGATAGATAGACAATACTCTTAGCAGGTTAATGTTATTGATAACCACACAATATATATGTGCAGGATAAGTGAAGTCAGAGAGCAGTAGATTTGTTCTTCAAATGAAGGGTGTAATTATATATTAGGCTTATTAATTTTTCAAAAGCTTTTTTGGATCTTAAATGGGTGAATTATTTTGAACATAACAACTGCTGGAGAGTGAAAGTTTCACTGAAAGTGAGGCTAATTCTCCTAGATATTTTAAATGATCGGTAATGCTTGGCAGTAAAGCAGCAGTGGCAATGAGTGATGAACTGTTCTGAGTTAAAAAAAAGATGCATACAGTTATTGATACCTAAAAAAAACAAGTCCATTATCTTAAAGTGAACCTGCCCTGATAGACTTATTTATCCAGCTTTAATGTATTGTACCTTTAATATTTTAAAGGGAAACTCCAGACCAATAGAACACTTTAGCTTTCTGAAAAGCAAAATTTGTGTCTCTCTTTTCATTTTACAAAAAGTGTAGGTTTCAGTAGAAATGTGTCCTGTTGCGATCTTTCTGGATGTCAAGCAGACATGTCCTATTGCTTTCTGATAGTTTTGCTCAGTAGAGCTAAACTCAAGAGGCAGGCTACTGCTCAGAGCACCTGTCTCGGAAAGACTTCTCATAACGGAAGCCTTATCTTGGCGCTGGGAGAGGACTGCAGGCCAGCCTCCTTCCCACTGACTATGGGTCCTGGCCTAGAAAAGGGTTCTGTTTTGGGGAGGCAGGAACACGTTGGTACATGGTGGCTATTCAGACTATTCCCCTCCCCCGTTCAGGATTATTATGTTTCCGCAAATTCTAAGATTCTCTCAGGACTGCGGAGCTTTGTTTTGAAAGGGGTTTTGCAGACTGTCTTGCACCTGGTTAAATTTATGGGAAAGTTTTATTGTACAGGTTTCTTGGCATCAGCTATTGTTTGCATTTACTGTCATTAGGTTAATGTGATAATCCTTCCCTCCTGTGAGTAATCAGTCAGTTCCTGTAAATCTGGATGTACTGTTTTATCACCTCCAGACTGCATGGAACCATGAGGGAATATATTGTACTATTGATCCTGTATCCTGTGAGTCTTTTGTTTGTTTGTTTATGTAACTTTCTCCTGGAACTTGTACTACTGTGTCCTAATTGTCTGGAGGGGAGGTTTGGTATAACAATGTGTTCTTGGGGTAGCTATAATAACCTCAGTGGTTGATACTCTGATATTGGCCAGGAATTAGGGAAACGTTTAGTGGTCGGTAGTTGTCAGAGGGAAGCAGACTTAAGTTGGTATATCTGGCCGGGATACCGACACCTGTTACACTTCTTATTGAGCTGCATTAGGAATTCTGTAGTTGTACAGCTTGGACAGCTTGGACAGCCACAAAAAATATGAGCTGGGTAAAAAGGGGCTAGTGGCCGGGGTAAGGCTTACATAGGATTCTGAGTTATGTAGCTTTTGCAAGCTGTTTTTAGATGTAACCTAATGAAAATGTATAATGCAATGCATGCATGTTTTCATTTGGGGCATATTTACTAAACATTGATTTTTATTATTTTTCTGTATGCAAAGTGTAGTGTCCCTTTCAATATAAATTATATTTTGCACTATTTAAGTATTTGTAATGAAATATTTTCCCAGCACTGTCATGGCTTCCATAAAGCTGGTGTTGTGGATATTGACTCAAGCTGTTTTTTTATCATGAGCACCTGTAGGAAGAAAATGATAAAGTTTCCCAATCCCTCCCAATCGCTTAAACTCAAAGAAAACCAACAAAAATTAACTTGACTTGATGTTTAAATAGTTTGGATATACACACACAGACATATAATGTGTGCATCTGTGTGAGTACATGCATATGTATGTATGCAGATTGTGTGTTTTTGTAGCACTCTGTATTTATTTGTGCATGCATAAGTCTGTGTGTATGTATATGTTTGTGTGTTTTACTGTTTTTGTAGCTGTGCACATTTGTAAAATTTTGAATGATGATAGTAGTGCAAGCATGTCAAACTCAACGGCTAACACGGGCCAAATAAACAAGGTTTAAGTTTATGTGGGCCGCAAAAAAACAAAAACTTCTGTTTTCATAGAAACGTAGATTTATTTAAAAAAGTACAGTATAAAAAAAGTTGCCTAACTGACACTGGATGTGGTCACTCGTGGGGCTTCAAAGTAAACAAAAGAGCACATTTATTTCAAAGGAGACGTGCATTTGCAAGTAACTACCTTTACATATTAAGAAAAGTTTAGTAATGGGACTTAAAGGACCACTCTAGGCACCCAGACCACTTCAGCTTAATGAAGTGGTCTGGGTGCCAGGTCCAGATAGGGTTAACCCAATTTTTTATAAACACAGCAGTTGCAGAGAAACTGCTGTGTTTATAAATTGGTTAAGCCTTCCCCCAAAGCCTCTAGTGGCTGTCTCATTGACAGCCGCTAGAGGCGCTTGCGTGATTCTCACTGTGAAAATCATAGTGAGAGCACGCAAGCGTCCATAGGAAAGCATTGTAAATGCTTTCCTATGCGACCGGCTGAATGCGCGCGCAGCTCTTGCCGCGCGTGCGCATTCAGCCGACGGGGCGGAACGGAGGCGGAGAGGAGGAGGAGAGCTCCCCGCCCAGCGCTGGAAAAAGGTAAGTTTTAACCATTTTCCCCTTTCCAGAGCCGGGCGGGAGGGGGCACCCTCAGGGCACTCTAGTGCCAGGAAAACGAGTATGTTTTCCTGGCACTAGAGTGGTCCTTTAAATGGTGAATGTATGCTGTTGCACAGCTGTAAAAAAACAATTACGTTATCTTGTTGATTTTGAAGTCATATGAGTGTGTTCTTTACTTTGGCTGAGATCATCAAACTATGGGAAAGCATTGGGAGGCTATTGTGCATGTGTGGCAAAAAGCTGCGGCCAATCAGCATCTCCATGGGGAGCGTTCAGCACCTCCATGCAGACCCAATGTAATACACTGCCCCCTACCCCTTTCTAATACATTGCCCACAAATCCAATACACTGCCCTTATCCCTCCACTGTAATACACTGCCCCTCCACCAAATCTAATACACTGCCCCTTAATATAATACACTGCCCCTCCTCCCTCCACTCAAATTGAATATAATGCTTTTCCTCCCAACACTATAATTTAATACATTGCCCTTCCTCCCCCAATTTAATACACTGCAGCCCTCCCTCCCCAATTTAATACACTGCCCTCCCCTCAATTTAACACACTGACACCTCCCGCCACTCTAATACACTGCCACCCTCCTTCCCCCCAAATAATACACTGCCCCCATTACTACTCCAAATTAATACACTGTCCCTCCCTCAAATTAATACACTGCCCCTTCTCCCCAATTTAATACATTGGCCCCCTCGCTTTCCCAAATTAATTCAATGGCCCTCACTAAAATTAATACACTTCCAACTCCCTCCCCAATTTAACACACTACACAGGAAGGTTCCACAAGTCCTTCTTCCCCTACCTTAAGATGAGACACCCATTCTCCAGTTCCAGCCCTGCTCTTCTCTGCTCAATAAAATATATAGAAATGGGATACAGCTGGATGTCCAAAACAAAAAAATATAACAAATAATAGTGTAACACTGTTATAGGAGGTTTGTAATGCCCCCACTTTGTAAGGAACTCACAGACTCCAGATGAAAAGAGCGTATTAAAGTTGTCTCCCCCCCCAGGGGAGGTGTGGTTTCTCAATTGGTGTAGTGCTTTTGGATCCAAATCAGGAATCGGGTAGGTAGATAAAAAAAAATTAGATTTATTACAAATAAACTGGTTAAAAATAAATATATTAAAAAAGCAGAGGTATATCACCAGTCCTACGCATTTCGTTTTTATAGAAACTTTCTCAGGTACCACCTTGTATACAATCATAAAAAAAATTCTAACAATTTTATGTCCTACCCTTCCCTTTCCATCCCCTTCCTAAATAGGGTTCTTCCTGATTTCGTCCGGTGTGTTCTTGGGTGTTGTCTTCTAATTTGCCAATCCCTGGAGCTGATTTCTCCCTCTTATTATCTTTTCAATCTCCGTCTTGTATTTCCCTGTGTGGCTGTTGCACTTCCGGCTTGCGTTCCATTCTCTCAACTCATGCGTTCCAAATGTTCACTAAACTTTATTGTCTATAGAATCATAAAGCAATCTCGGTATGTTATATTATCTATCAAAGAAAATAAATTACTTAATTTCCAACAGAATTTTTGCTTATTATAAATCTTTATTTCTTAGACTCAGATTTAGATCAAAGTAGGTTCCAAAGTTATACTCGATCTATTCCATTTTTTTCCTAACACATTATCCCCATATGGAAGATCGAAATTCGTAGATTGGGGAAATGGTTCACTTCAAAATAGTCATGTTAATCCATAATTCTTTATAGAAAAGATATAAAAATAGTGAATCTTAAGCTCCTAAATGGGCTCCTTAAAATAAAAAAAAAATAAAATAGTTTATATGAGCACCAAATATATCTAAGTGAACCAAAGATATAAAAATAAATTAAATATAAATATGAAAATAAATATAAAAGTAAATAATGAAAATAAATATAAAAAATACAAATAAATATTAATAAAAATAAAAATTGAAAAAAAAGAAAAAAAATGAAAAATGTATAAATAAAAAAATTAGAAATAAAAAATAAAATAAAAATAAATATAAAAATAAGAACTTGTAAAGTGTCAATTGCCTTCTTGAATTTCAACCTGCCTCTTTCCATGATATCCCGATATTATATTTTACAGAAAACAAACCAAATCAATCTCCATTTTTAATCCACTCGGCTCCAGTGTCTGCAATCTGTGTATCCAGAAAGTTTCACGTTGGGATAGAGACTTCAATCTGTCTCCTCCTCTCCAATGTTGATCAATCTTTTCTATTCAATACATAATAGTTTCTTAAGATCAAACATGGGACAGGAATTGCAGTGCACCGGAACCGTGTGGGACACAAGACCCTTTCTAATGTTGTTAGCATGTTCCAAGAATCTAACCTTTAGTAGATGCTTAATTCGTCCTACATATAGCTTGCCGCATGGACACTGCAGTAGATATACAACATAGTTCGTGCGGCAATCAACTGGAGCTTTGATAGAAAATGCTTCTCCCGTTATATTGCTGTTGAATGTAGTGGTCTTTGATATATTCATAGTGTTGCAGGCTTTACACCTACCACACTTTTTAAAACCTGGATTCCCAATATTTATTTTAAGATTAGTGGTTTTTATCCCTTTTACATAACTGGGAACTAAAAGATTTTTTAGATTACAATTTTTTCTTAATGTTACCAAGGGGTTTTCCGGTAGAATACTACCTAACATTGGGTCTTGCAAAAGAATGGGCCAATGTTTGGCCAGGCCTTTTTTTAATTTTCCAATGATCCTTATTGTAACCTGTAAAGAAACTGAGTTGAAAGTTTCTCTCTTGTGTTTTGTCAGGCTTATCCATAAGCAGACCGTTTCTTTCTTTTTTCCTGGCTACTTTTATTTCCCGTTCTATAAAGTTTATCTTATAGTCTCTTTGTAGAAGTTTGATTTTAATATAATTGGCCTGTATTTCATAATCCATGGTATTAGAGTAATTTCTTCTTACTAGGGTGAACTGGCTCCTGGCTATACCTCTAAGCCATGGTTTATTATAGGGACAGCTTCTATGATGCACGTAGCTGTTACCATCTGTTGGCTTAAAAAAAAAAAAACATTAAGATCTGACTTCTCTTTCTTCATTGAACAGGGTTACATCCAAAAAATTAATAGTTTTTTTGTTCCACTCCGGAGTAAATAACAGATTGAAAGGATTTTCATTTAAGTATTGGACAAAGGAAGCAAAATCCTGTGAAGAACCCCCCAAGATGATTAAAACGTCATCTATAAAACGCCACCAGAGTACCAGGTTCGCCCTCCAGTCATGATCCGACCATACCCACATGTCTTCCCATTGTCGCATATAGATGTTGGCATAACTGAGGGCAAACCTGGTACCCATGGCGTTCCCTGTAACTTGTAAAAAAAACTTTCCATCAAAGAAAAAATAGTTATGTTCCAGTAGCTCTTCTCTGCTCAAGCAGGCCAGATGCTCTTTTGGCACTGCGAGCAGGAGGGAAGGTGGAGTGGCAGAAAATATCCACAGGCAACACAAAGTTGGGCTTTTTGAGACATTGTAGGTGATTTAATAAAAAGCAATGTGTGCAACTAAAATATAACTTAGCACAAAAAACAATGTATCTTATTTACACAGACTTAATACTAAACAAATGTATTGTAGTTTAAATAATTAATTATGTGAGTATTGTCGCTGTAGAACTCTGAGGAAGAGAAGAAGGTAGAGAAGGAGGGAATCACTGTGACTGAGGAGAAAGGCCACACGTGTCACATAAAGCTTATGGAACGCTCAGACTGTATAACTTTTCCCATAATGCCCACACGTTTTTAAAGGAAGGTATTGAGTTCCTGACTTGTGCTGTCAGTTAGTCCATGAGGTAGTTATCTTTTATTTTGTGTATCAGACATTCTGCTACAGGTGCCTTATCATTCAACCAATGCTGGGCATGTACTTTAGCTTCTGTTTCATTCCTATTTGCACTAGGAATACTTTAACAAACACATGTTCTATTATCTTGTGTGATAGTACATTACAAATTATTTTCCTGTCATAGTGCTACTCACCATTGGGCATTGCTATACTCTTTTGTTACATATTTGTTATCCATACTGGTTATCATTATTATTATTATTATTATTTATAGAGAGCCAAAAAATTCTGTAGCGCTGTACAAGGAGGACTAACATGACATTTGTAACCAGACGAGTTGGACGTACAGGAATAGAATAGATTTAGATCCCTGCTCAATGAGCTTACATTCTAGAGAGAATTGGGTAAAGTGACACAGACGGTAAGCGTAGGGTAGAGAAATAGGTTGCTAGAATAGTTTTCACTGAGGGCTTAGTATTTTTTTTTCTTTTGATGACAGCTAAAGAAGAAGAATCATGGTGCGCGGAGGGAAGGTTGTAAACAGTTTAATTGATACACTTTCCTGAAAAAAATCCGTTTTGAATGATTTTTGGAAGAAATGGAGACTGGGTGAGAGTCTAAGGAAGAAAGAAAGGGAGTTCAACAGGAACAGTGCAGTCCTAGAGAATCTATCCGTGCTATGTCTATAATCATTATATTATCTTTTATTAATATCTTATAATATACTGTATATACTCGAGTATAAGTCGACTCGAATATAAGTTGAGGCCCCTAATTTTACCCCCAAAAACTGGGAAAACTTATTGACTCGAGTATAAGCCTAGGGTGGGAAATACAGCAGCTACTGGTAAATTTCTAAATAAAATTAGATCCAAAAAAATTATATTAATTGAATATTTATTTACAGTGTGTGTGTATATAATGAATGCAGAGTGTGTGTGTGTGTTTGTGTAGGTTGTGTATATAATGAATGCAGTGTGTGTGTTTGTATGAATGCAGTGTGTGTGTTTGTATGAATGCAGTGTGTGTGTATAATGCAGTGTGTGTGTATATAATGCAGTGTGTGTGTATGAATGCAGTGTGTGTGTGTATGAATGCAGTGTGTGTATATGATGCAGAGTGTGTTTTTGAATGTGATGCAGAGTGTGTTTGTGTATGTGATGCAGCATGTGTAACCTTGGTGGGGGAGGGCATTTTTATTATTTATTTTATTATTATTTTAATATTATTATTATTAGTATTATTTTAATATTATTAAATTTTTATTTTTGTGGCGGAACCAACCTCGCCACTGTGAACTGGAGAAGCCTGGTTGCTAGCCTCCTGCCCTGCGACTATGGCCCTGGGGTGTATTAACCCTGTACGAAGGGTATTTGGGCACAATGGATGTTTATATGCTGTTCCTGGCCCTTTTAATACTGTGGAGCAGTATTACAACTTTTAAACTGGCACTTCGAATGCAGTCGAAGTGCCGAAGCCGTCGAAGTGCCGAAGCCGTCGAAGTGGCCACCATTACAGTCGAACAGGTGGCGGTGGCCATTTTAATCCAGTCGAACGCAGTGAGCTGTACCTTCCCCTACCCTTCGACACTGCGGCTGGAGACTAAGTCCCGTTCAAAGATTGGAACACACGTTCGAACGGGACTTTGTCATTTCTGGGTGTAAAACAGACCTCTGGTAGACAATAGAACACCACGGAAACAACCCCGGTATCACTTCGACACTGCGACAAAAGTCGAAGTGAGTTCAACGATTCGAACGGCGCCTTCGGACGGGACTATGTAACTTTTCAGGGCTGAAATAGACCGACCGCACAGCCTGAATCTGTGGAACTGTTTTGGGCAGGGAAATGCGCTTGCAGTCGGTCATAAAGGACTTCCAGCTAACTCTTTAACCCCTGGATGGAATTAGCTGAATTTTGGATATGTTTGTAAGAAAGGTATGCTGATTATTAATATGTGGTTTTTATTAATATTGGATGTATAGTTTTAAAGTTATAAAAATTTATAAAAATGTATGTTTAAACTGTATGTTATAATTGGGTTACCTCTCAGGCTAAGGGGAGGGAATCTGTGGGAGGTAACTATTGTGTGATTGGGTAATGTTTAATTGGATGTGGGCGTCTCCCTTGCAGGGGAGAATTGCATAAAAGCAGAGTGTGTGTAATTAAAACTGAGTTCCTGTTTTAACCCTCAAAGTGAAGTGTCGTCTCATTCTTGGGGGAGGATTTATTGTATGCTGTTCCTGTTTGACTGCTAGGAGTGTAAACCTATTCGTATGGTTTCCTATTCAACTGTCTACAGCATTCATATTTATTTATAGATTTATATGCTTCTTCGGTTCGGTGATTGTGGTGTCTGACAGAGTGCTTGGAGTCCTCAGGAAACGCTAGGAGCATCCTTTAACGGAGGTACCCAGTCGGGGTGCCAGGCGATCCGTTACAATTTTATTATAATATTATTTAAATTTTTATTTTATTTTTTTCATCCCCCCTCCCTGCTTGAAACATGGCCAGAGAGGGGGGCTATATTATTCCCTGGTGGTCCAGTGGATGGACTGTGCAGGAGGGGGGCTGGGAGCAAGCTGTTACTTACCTTTACAGCAGCTCCGTTCTGCTCCCTTCTCCTCTGCGCCGTTCAGCTCCAGTGTAAATCTCGCGGTCTGCGTGCCGCACGGAGCATTGCCACGGTAAACCGTGGCAACGCTCTGACGGCCGCGGCTCTCATGACACTTAGACTGGAGCTGAACGGCGCGGAGGAGAAGGGAGCTTAACGGAGCTACTGTAAAGGTAAGTAACAGCTTGCTCCCAGCCCCTAACAGGACCGCCGGGCTTGTAATGAGCCCGGCGGTCCTGGTCTGTATTATGGCAATGTAAGTTGCCATAATACAGACACTGACTCGAGTATAAAACGAGTGGGTTTTTTTCAGCACAAAAAATGTGCCGAAAAACTCGTCTTATACTCGAGTATATATCTGGTAGATTTTTTTCAGTATATTTCATGATTAACAATATATTGAAATTATATGTCACAATTTTACAATTAATAATAGACTTAGAGATTTATTTCCGGTCGAACTGCAATTTGGCTAAATTTGGCTGATCATCTGAATTGATATGTGACGTGAGTAAAGACAAAATACACTTACGCAAGTCCAAACATACTTATTTTTATTTGTGATTCGGAGTGCAATTACTGGCATTAGAATAAAAGAGGATGGAATGGAGAATAGGCTATGTTTTTTTTTGTTTTTTTAGAGGTGAGGGGAAATATACTGTTTAATTTGCTTGATAGACAAGAGGTCTTCCCAATCATGTGGCATGTATCTCCTATCCAATCAAGAAACATAGAAAAAACATGCTTGACAACTGTCCAATAGAGAGAATAAAAAATGAGCAGTAAAATATTCTATATATCCAAGCAGGATTCTTACAGGCAAACACTGTAACCACAACTAATGAGGGAGATAGACTCTTACTGCCTGTATGTAAGTAGGAGTCAGCCTGGGTCATTGATTCTAGTTTGAGACTTGATTTAGATTACTGATGTAACTAGCTAGCTCATGTCAGAGGCACATGAAACAACATGTAGTAGGAGATAGGAATTTCCATTGTGCCATTGATCCTTGTGAGAGAGTAGGTTACCAAGTCTTTTTATTTTTTTTTCTAAAAGTCAAACACAATAACATTACAGTAATAAATCCATAATGCACCACCCCATTTTGCAACACAAGCACCTATTTTTGTGCTAGTGTTAGTTTGTGTTAGTTTATAGAATGCACTAGAATCATTAATATCCCAAATTTATTGTAATAGGAAAAAGAAACCCATTGACATAAATGTCATGTATTAATCCCAAGAGGTAGCCAAGTCTTGAGGCAGCAGCAAGAGGAAAGATGACTTCTCATACACCATATATAACAGGGTGTCAGCACCCAATGGAACTCCACTTTAGACATGGTGGCAAGAATTCTGGAACAGCAGAGGGCAGTTTTTAGTCTGTCTTCCCATGACTCCATTAACCTTGACTCCCAACTGCGGCCTGATTATTGGACATTAATAGGGCAGCTAATGTTAGTTTTTATTCTATTTAGGGATGTGACACAAACATTACGTATACAGTGATGGCATTTTGGGTCAGGTGATCCCCTTGTTCACCCACCTTATTAAAAATAAAAAATAAAAGTTAAATTACACCTGTTGCTGCTCCGCTTTTTTCAACTGGCTTTCAATGTATTGTTTTCACCCTGCCTGACAGAGTCCACAGTCGCTGGGAGAAGCTGATGGGGTACTGCTTTTTCCAGCACTGAAGGACGTTGACTGACTATTTCATTTTTGGATAGATCCATGTTTTGCATTATACAAGATAGCAAAAGGAAACAAATTACAATCAATCATTATAAAACAAAAAAAAGTTTTCTCGCTTCCAACATTTTTTTATTGGTGCAGAAATCACTGCATGGACTAAATTCTGCTGTCCCAATTTTTTATTTCCAGCAGAAGTGGAAATGGAAGAACCAAATTATTTTCCATGTGCACAAGTCTCGTGCAAAACATAGCTTTCAAAAAAAGAAGAAACACATCTTGTTCTGATTTACAAGAAAGGTAGTAGGGAGGAGTCAGGCGATTATAGGCCAGTAAGCCTTACTTCAGCAGTGGGGAAAGTAATGTAAACCATGTTAAAGGATAGGATTGTTAAATATATGAAATCACATTGATTTCAAGATCAGAGACAACATGGGTTTACTTCAGGGAGATCATGCCAAACTAATAGTATTGATTTTTTTGATTGGGTAACTAAAATAATAGATCACGGTGGTGCAGTAGACATTTCAGTAAGGCTTTTGATACTGTCGCACATAGACATATCAATAAACTGCAATCTTGAAGTTTGGATTCCAAAATTGTTAAATGGGTTAGGCAGTGGGTGAGTGACACGCAACAGAGGGTTGTAGTCAATGGAATATATTCGAAGCAAGGTCTTGTTACCACTGGGGTACCTCAGGGATCTGTACTTGGACCCATTCTCTTTAATATTTTTATTAGTGATATTTCAGAAGGTCTTGATCGTAAAGTATGTATTTTTGCTGATGATACTAAGATTTGTAACAGGGTTGATGTTCCAGGAGGGATAAGCCAAATGGCAAATGATTAAGGTAAACTAGAAAAATGTGCAGAGTTGTGGCAACAGACATTTAATGTGGATAAGTGCAAGATAATGCATCTTGAACATAAAAACCCAAGGGCAGAGTACAGAATATTTGATAGAGTCCTAACCTCAACATCTGAGGAAAGGGATTTAGGGGTAATAATTTCAGATGACTTAAAGGTAGGCAGACAGTGTAATAGAGCAGCAGGAAATGCTAGCAGAATGCTTAGTTGTATAGGGAGAGGTATTAGCATTAGAAAGCAGGAAGTGTTCATGCCTTTGTACAGAACACTGGTGAGACCACATTTGTAGTATTGTACGCAGTACTGGAGAACGTTGGGGATAGTTCAGAGTAGGGCTACTAAACTGGTTCATGGATTACAGGATAAAGCTTCAAAGGAAAGGTTAAAGGATCTTAACATGTATAGCTTGGAGGCAGAGGCGGCTCTAGACTTTATGAGGCCTTAGGCGAAACGCAAACATGAGGCCCCACTAACAAAAAAGTGTCACATATACACATTGACGCACTGTCTACCTGTGTATGTGCCTGAGAGTGTGTCTGACAGAGAGTATCCTTGTGTGTGCGAATGTATGTCTCTGTGAGCATGTTTGTGTTTTTGTCTGAGACCCTATGTGTATGGGGTAGCTGATGGTGAGAGGGAGCGGGGGGTGTGATGGTGAGAGGGAGTGGACGGTAATGTGAGAGGAAGCAGGGGGTGATAGTAATGTGAGAGTGAGAGGGGGGTAATGTGAGAGGGGGGTAATGTGAGTGAGAGGGGGGTAATGTGAGAGGGGGGTAATGTGAGAGTGAGAGGGGGGTAATGTGAGAGGGGGGTAATGTGAGAGGGGGGTAATGTGAGAGTGAGAGGGGGGTAATGTGAGAGTGAGAGGGGGGTAATGTGAGAGTGGGGGGGGGTAATGTGAGAGTGGGGGGGTAATGTGAGAGTGGGGGGGGTAATGTGAGAGTGAGGGGGGTAATGTGAGAGTGGGGGGGTAATGTGAGAGTGGGGGGCTAATGTGAGAGTGGGGGGCTAATGTGAGAGTGGGGGGGCTAATGTGAGAGTGGGGGGGCTAATGTGAGAGTGGGGGAGCTAATGTGAGAGTGGGGGAGCTAATGTGAGAGTGGGGGAGCTAATGTGAGAGTGGGGGAGCTAATGTGAGAGTGGGGGAGCTAATGTGAGAGTGGGGGAGCTAATGTGAGAGTGGGGGAGCTAATGTGAGAAGGAGGGGGTGATGGTGAGTGGGGGGAAGCTGAGGGGGGTGACGGGGAGTGATGCTGAGGGGGGTGACGGGGAGTGATGCTGAGGGGGGTGACGGGGAGTGATGCTGAGGGGGGTGACGGGGAGTGATGCTGAGGGGGGTGACGGGGAGTGATGCTGAGGGGGGTGACGGGGAGTGATGCTGAGGGGGGTGACGGGGAGTGATGCTGAGGGGGGTGACGGGGAGTGATGCTGAGGGGGGTGACGGGGAGTGATGCTGAGGGGGGTGACGCTGAGGGGGGTGACGGGGAGTGACGCTGAGGGGAGTGACGCTGAGGGGGTGACGGGGAGTGACGCTGAGGGGGGTGACGGGGAGTGACGCTGAGGGGGGTGACGGGGAGTGACGCTGAGGGGGGTGACGGGGAGTGACGCTGAGGGGGGTGACGGGGAGTGACGCTGAGGGGGGTGACGGGGAGTGACGCTGAGGGGGGTGACGGGGAGTGACGCTGAGGGGGGTGACGGGGAGTGACGCTGAGGGGGGTGACGGGGAGTGACGCTGAGGGGGGTGACGGGGAGTGACGCTGAGGGGGGTGACGGGGAGTGACGCTGAGGGGGGTGACGGGGAGTGACGCTGAGGGGGGTGACGGGGAGTGACGCTGAGGGGGGTGACGGGGAGTGACGCTGAGGGGGGTGACGGGGAGTGACGCTGAGGGGGGTGACGGGGAGTGACGCTGAGGGGGGTGACGGGGAGTGACGCTGAGGGGGGTGACGGGGAGTGACGCTGAGGGGGGTGACGGGGAGTGACGCTGAGGGGGGTGACGGGGAGTGACGCTGAGGGGGGTGACGGGGAGTGACGCTGAGGGGGGTGACGGGGAGTGACGCTGAGGGGGGTGACGGGGAGTGACGCTGAGGGGGGTGACGGGGAGTGACGCTGAGGGGGGTGACGGGGAGTGACGCTGAGGGGGGTGACGGGGAGTGACGCTGAGGGGGGTGACGGGGAGTGACGCTGAGGGGGGTGACGGGGAGTGACGCTGAGGGGGGTGACGGGGAGTGATGCTGAGGGGGGTGACGGGGAGTGATGCTGAGGGGGGTGACGGGGAGTGATGCTGAGGGGGGTGACGGGGAGTGATGCTGAGGGGGGTGACGGGGAGTGATGCTGAGGGGGTGACGGGGAGTGATGCTGAAGGTGGTGGGGGGAGTGATGCTGAGGGGTGGTGAAGCTGAGGGTGGGGTGAGGCTGAGGGTGGTGGGGGGTTATGGGGGATGGTGAGGCTGAGGGTGGTGGGGGGTGAGGCTGAGGGTGGGCAGGGGTGAAGCTGAGGGTGGGCAGGGGTGAAGCTGAGGGTGGGCAGGGGTGAAGCTGAGGGTGGGCAGGGGTGAAGCTGAGGGTGGGCGGGGGGTGAAGCTGAGGGTGGGCGGGGGGTGAAGCTGAGGGTGGGCGGGGGGTGAAGCTGAGGGTGGGCGGGGGTGATGGTGACGGTGGTGGGGGGTGATGGTGGTGGGGGGTGATGCTGAGGGTGGTGGGGGTGATGGTGGTGGGGGTTAAGCTGAGGGTGGTGGTGGGTGAGGCTGAGGGTGGTGATGGTGGGTGATGGGGAATGAGGCTGAGGTTGGTGGGGGGTGAGGCTGAGGGTGGTGGGGGGTGAGGCTGAGGGTGGTGGGGGGTGAGGCTGAGGGTGGTGGGGGGTGAGGCTGAGGGTGGTGGGGGGTGAGGCTGAGGGTGGTGGGGGTGAGGCTGAGGGTGGTGGGTGGTGAAACTGAGGGTGGTGGGGGGTGATGGTGGTGGGGGGTGAGGCTGAGGGTGGTGGGTGGTGAAACTGAGGGTGGTGGGGGGTGAAACTGAGGGTGGTGGGGGCTGTGAGGCTGAGGGTGATGGGGGTGATGGTGAGGGGTGAGGCTGAGGGTGATGGGGGGTGATGGTGAGGGTGGGGGGTGAGGCTGAGAGTGGTGGGGTTGATGGTGGTCGGGGGTGAAGCTGAGGGTGGTGGGGGTGATGGTGGTGGGGGTGAAGCTGAGGGTGGTGGGGGGTGATGGTGGTGGGGGTGAGGCTGAGGGTGGTGGGGGGTGATGGTGGTGGGGTTGAAGCTGAGGGTGGTGGGGGTGATGGTGGGTGAAGCTGAGGGTGGTGGGGGGTGATGGTGGTGGGGGTGAGGCTGAGGGTGGTGGGGGGTGATGGTGAGGGTGGGGGGTGAGGCTGAGGGTGGTGGGGTTGATGGTGGTGGGGGGTGACGCTGAGGGTGGTGGGGGGTGACGCTGAGGGTGGTGGGGGTGAGGCTGAGGGTGGTGGGGGTGAGGCTGAGGATGGTGGGGGTGAGGCTGAGGGTGGTGGGGGTGAGGCTGAGGGTGGTGGGTGGTGATGGTGGTCGGGGGTGAGCCTGAGTTTGGTGGGGGGTGATGGGGAGGGAGAGCCTACCTTTCCCTGGTGGTCCAGTTGGCTCCCTGGTGGTCCGGTGGAATAACCACCCACCCTGCCCCTTCCATACCTTTTGGTTGCAGGGAGGTGACTTTCTGGGGCTGGCTGATCCTGGTGGGAGTCTGAAGCTGCAGAGCTCTCTCTCCTCCCTCCTCCTTCTCTCTCAGCTGCCTCCTCCATCTCTCCCAGCTGCCTCCTCCATCTCTCCCAGCTGCCTCCTCCATCTCTCCCAGCTGCCTCCTCCATCTCTCCCAGCTGCCTCCTCCATCTCTCCCAGCTGCCTGCAGCCTGTGTCTTCTCATCCCGCGCGGTCTGTAAGCTGGGAGGAAGTAACAGTCACTTCCTCCCAGCACTCCCTGCAACTTTAAAGGGGCCCGGTCTGCCAAAGGGCTGCAGCACCCGACCGAGCCCCTAATGAGGTACAGAGGAGAGGCGGCTCTCTAATTAGGCGGTTTAGGCGGCCGCGAGGCCCCAGCCAGCGCGAGGCCTTAGGCGGCCGCCTAAACCGCCTAATTAGAGAGCCGCCTCTGCTTGGAGGAAAGAGGAGACAGGGGGAATATGATAGAAACATTTAAATACATAAAGGGAATCAACACAGTAAAGGAGGAGACTATATTTAAAAGAAGAAAAACTGCCACAACAAGAGGACATAGTCTTAAATTAGAGGGACAACGGTTTAAAAATAATATCAGGAAGTATTACTTTACTGAGAGGGTAGTGGATGCATGGAATAGCATTCCAGCTGAAGTGGTAGATGTTTACACAGTGGAGGAGTTTAAGCATGCGTGGGATAGGCATAAGGCTACCCTAACTATAAGATAAGGCCAGGGACTAATGAAAGAATTTAAAAAATTGGGCAGACTATATGGGCCGAATGGTTCTTATCTGCTGTCACATTCTATGTTTCTATTTTCTATGTTTCTATCGGATTCTGCCAGTGGGATGTTGTAGCAATTAGTAAGCAGAAGACGCAAAAAAGTCATCTTTCTCAAATCATTATGAGAAAAGAAAATTTCACTTGCACCTGTCAGTAATGTATGTATGCACATCATTTTGAATGGGTTCATTAACTTCTGAAAAACATAATGTGGGAAAACATATGCAATCTGCTTGATCATCTCACAAGTCTACTAAGAAAGCGGAACACAAATTATTGTAATGGGAAATGTTATATCTATCTGATGGTCTGTCTGTCACATCTATATGACTATTTGCTTGTCTGTTTAGTCTTACCATGTTTTCCGAGGTTCCTTTTCCTATTTAGCATTTTTACATTATATTGTTTTCTTTTGAAAGTATTTCACTTACAATCAATCTTGGAAAGTATTTCAGAATCAGTTATTCATGATCCTGACCTGTTCATTTTTGTGCTGACCCTGAATTTGAAGACATGAAATTATGCAATAATATCTTCTATATCAGTCCTCCCCCTCCCCTGTCCCATAGCGTTCTTTCCTCCCTCCCCCCCGCTGTCACCCCACTCCACCACCACCCCCTCGTGATGCACCCTGGTGCAGGCCGCTCGCCCCTCACCCTTTTGTGGCGCAGCGCAATATTTTGACGCTCGTACACACTAGCCTCGCATTGTTTCCCTACTACACTGATTATTTCAGCCAAAGAGAAGCACCGTAATCGCCGAGACCTGCATGACAAGGACTGAAAGGTAAGAAATACTCACTCTTCAAATCCTCACATGGAAGGGAAGGCCACACAATAGGTAGCAGGACACTATAGCATTAAGAATACATGTTTGTATTCCTAAGACTATAATGTTCTTTTAACAAAGATCTGACTTTGCACACTGAAAATACTCTTACTGCTTCTGGCTCTCTTACAGTGTTGTTTGTGCCCTTTTAGTAACACTTTTTGTCCCAGGAGCCAGCCTTTTTCTCACAGAATGCATACCAGGAGCCAGCATCTAGCTGCTAATCAGAAGGGAAGGAGAGGTGTAGACCAGCAAGTGCTGAGGAGAGAGAGTTCAGTTTGTGATTAGTGATAGAAAGAAAATAAGAGCTATGGGGCTTGTAGATGGAAAGATAGACTTGGATGATGGATGAAAGTGACAGGTTGACGTAAGATATGTGCAGTCTTGACATGCATCCTATTGCTTTCCAGATACAAGACAAACAGGACGTACTGTTGTTTTAGTGATTTTTACATGTACTCTGTAATTCGGCCCATCATAATCGTCTACACCATTCCCAGTAGGCTCTTAATCCAGCACTGCCTAACAGCAAGCGCTGTTTTCAGAAATAAATCAAACAGTACATACCTACATCTTTATGTATTGAATCTGTATTTCTTTCAATCATTCAAATACACATACAAAAGGAATATAGTGACAGGACAGAGCAGAACTGATGCCTAGTTAGTCATGGTTACGGCAAGTATTGTATAACAGAGCTATATATTTGTTTCTTTGAGCAAGGTTATGGATTCCTTTGAGAGCTGCTTCCATTTCAGCATTATGTATGTACAATATCTTCATTTCTACTTCTGGTTCTTTACACCAGGAGCATTGTGACACGCTTCATTATTTTTATGTGAAATATTTGTGTGAGATATTTTTAGCAAGCTGTCTTGAGAAGTCTTAAAAGAGAAGAAATGTCAGAAAAGGATTTTAATAATAAATGGGTGTCTGAAGAAGCAGGATCTTTTTTGTATCTCTATTTGATATGCCAAGCAAACCAATTTATGAAATTTCCTTTAGAGATATGCTACAGCACCTACCTCCTAATTAGCACAAATCCACACCATGTAGCAAGTGCAAGAAAGACTGACAATATTAGTCATCCTTGTTATCTTATGATTTTTTTTTCTCCCAATGCATGCGTCTTCTAACGCTGATAAACTGTCCAGATAACATTTGAGACATGGACGAGAAAGTTGAACGTGTCATTTGAAGTTCATTAAGTTTTCCACTGTGCAAAAATACTTTTTTTTCTCCAGTCAAACTGAAAAGAGATCTTACTGACATTCAATGACCATAAAATCATTAGCTATTCTACAGAACACGATAGATGCTATGAAATAAGCATCATTTGTCCTATAATTGACAGCACATTCCAATTTGTCCTACTACTACATTCTACAAAATGTAAAATGCATAATGCATGTTTTTTCCCCCTGTACTTTTTTCGAGAAGGATGTTCTACAAAATTATGCTTGATGTGCTCACAATTACTTTCACTTGACTTTTAAGCATCCATGTGAACATTTTAAAATGTATAGGATAAAGTTAAAACTTAATGAGTATGCATGAAGTTATCTTTATTCACTATTATTATTATTATTATTTAAATTTTCTAAACATGCTTAATGTGGAATGTATCCTGAAGCTTTATTTCATTTTTTGTGAACATATGTCTTGGAACACTCTATACTATATGTCTGCCCCTACATCCCCACCAAAATCCTCTCCTACCCCCAAAAAAAACACCTCAATGAATTACTGTTTAATATAATTACTCCCAATGACAACATGTATGCATTTAATGACTAAAAGCAGCTTGAAAACGATGCATATCTCTGAAACCTCCACCTCTAATTCAGCCCATATTTCCTGTGGTTGTGCAAACACAAACTTCCCAATGCAGTTCAATGAGAGTCTTTGCATGGCCGGTGTTCTGGTCAACCACAATTTTTGAGCATTACCAACCATACATTCCATGATAACTTTTCCTAAAACATATACAAATTAACCATTTAATTTAAAACTGTTAACTGTAAATATATAAGTATTTGTGAGTGCGTATATGAATGTGAGCATGTGTTTCTATGAATATGTTTGTGTATTTCAGGGGCGGATCCGGGGGTTAGGGAAGCGGACAAGTGTCGCTGCCAAAATAGTCTCAGTGGGGATCCAGACAATATCTAAAATATTTTATTTTACCCCCTTCTAGATTTTTAGTAGTGCAGGCAAGAGGCATTGAAATTAAAGTCCTGAGAACGATCATGCTCTCTGTCTTTCAATCACTGAGGCACTGGCTGCTATATGAAAGACATTATATCCATACTCTATTAGCGCTCACCACAGTTGGGGCCTCAATGAAGTGTCCTCTCAGTAATGCCAATGCCGCTACTCTGCACTACTAAAGAGAAGTAGGTGGTTGGAAAATATAATTTTTTAAATTAATTTCATGGGTACCCACTGGGACTAGCTGGAGGTCAGTACCCCCTTTTTTCTCAGTGCCTCTCCCGAATTGGATCAGGGTCCACCTCCGGAGTCTGTATAAATAAAGAGAGAACACAGTGGGGGCTAATCAACTAAATAGGTGGTGTAGACATGAGTGTGGGTTATTAAAAAAAAAAAAAAAATGAATAGTGGGACATAGTTTCCAAAGGGGGGACACGAAAATAATGTCCAAATTTAATATGAAAACAAATTAACAAACAGATGAAATTTGGTTAGGAAGGAACTACATTTTTTTTTATGAATGTATTGAAACAAAATTAAAATGTTTGCGGTGTGCATGTCATGTATTTAGCAGGACTTATTGAAAAATATATCACTTGCCAACTCTACAGAATGAAAACTAATATTCAAGAAAATTCTGATCCAAGATAAGAGTAAGCCACTTTATTCTAGCATTTCAAAACACAAACGGTTTACATTCAATATATCTAGACCACTATCAACTGACAAGTTTTATATAGAAACCTGCACTTAGTCATAGAATGGCTCAACAGAGCTGGAGTGAGATTTATTTTCTTATGAATGTACTTTCATGTGTTTGAAATATCCTAGCAAAATGGTGTTAGGGTCAATGCTAAAAGATAAAATAAATAAACAAATAAATAAATAATCCTAGAGTTTGGGGGAACAGCCAATATATATTTCTATCCTAGGTGCCAGGTAACCTAGGTACACCTCTGGCTTCAGGAACAGCTCAGTCTCTATCTCTGCCCAGTTCCAGCTCCTACTTTTCCCACAAACCAACTACCATAAAAAGTAAACATCCCAGACTCCATAGCAAAAAATCTGACCCCAAGTATTCAGAAGACAACTATGTATTAATTAAGTGACTTCAGATTAAGTAGTGGTATGGTAGTCCATAGTTAATAGACTGCAGGTGAAATCTTTATTTGTGGCTTGAACTTTATTTATTACATCAATGCTATTAGAGAACATGAGAAAAAATCTAATGCAAGAGTTTTTTTGATACCATTGCTGCTGCCCACCGCCAGTGTGCACTAGGAGTAAAATAGTTCATAGGGATTCATAAGAATACTGCAGTCAAGTAATTTTTTAGATAACAGTTACAGTTTATATGAGATGAACAAAGTTGCTTCTAGGAATGAAGGGACAGAGGATGACATTAGAACAATACGAACGGGGGGCTGAGTCTAATGGCCAAAACAGACAGTCACCCCAGCTTGCTACAACCCTATGGGGAAAAAGGCAAAAAAACAAAAGCTGGATGCACCCCA
Organism: Pelobates fuscus; assembly: GCF_036172605.1. NCBI lineage: Eukaryota > Metazoa > Chordata > Amphibia > Anura > Pelobatidae > Pelobates > Pelobates fuscus. The sequence continues at coordinate 286,581,987 of NC_086317.1, forward strand.
AATGGGTATGAATATTGGGGATCTGTGGCGGCAGGCTCATGGCGCTCATGGGCCCAAGATGGCGTCACTCACTGGGGACTGCTCGGACCTCTCTGAGGACTTTTCCTGCAAAATGGAGGAGGGCTACACATCTGCTCAGGCACTTCCACCGCCGACCCCTCTACTGAAGCCAGATTCAGCTCCAGTGACAACATTGATCCTGAAAGAGTTCCTAGCAGACCTGCAAAAAAAACTACAGGCTGACATGGCTACAGGGTCTGACAAGCCGAATCAGAGCACTAGAAATTAATTCAAACTCCTGCACACAGCAGATCACATCTCTCCAACAGAAGGTCTGTGAATTGCAACAGCAGAACCAAACATATGAGCGCCGCATTGCGGCACAAGACTACTAACGCCACCGGAATAACCTCAAAATCAGAGGGATCTCTGAAACTATCCCTGAAGCAGAGTTACAACATGTGGTGAGATGGTTACTGACAGCCTTACTGATGCCTAGACAGGCCAAAGCAGCAGTGACCGAAGGAATATTCTGAGTACCCAAAACGGCAAAGGTGCCACCTACAGTATCAAGAGACCCGATTCCAAAACGTAAAAGACAAGGTAGCAGTTCTGACTGCTCTGAGGGGTAAGTCCCCTTACACCTTTGAAGAAATGTTACTGACATTCTATGCAGACCTCTCTGGCAGCACTCTGGCATGGCGCAGGGAACTAAGACCACTCACCACCCTTCTACAACAGCACAAAATACGCTACCGCTGGCGACCTTCTCGATCACTATCAATCCTCCATAGTGACACAACTCACATTATCCGAGACTTCCATGAAGCCGCAGCGATTCTGCAATGCATGGGAATCCCCCACAATTCCCTCAGCATCGACGTTCCGAATGCAACGCCTAAGCCGCCACATAGATGAAACCCAGTGACAGCAGCGGAATTTGTACTCAAACTGTCCACATCAGACACCTATGTCATAGCCATAACCTGAACCCATACCGGACTACCTCTTACAAGCCCAGTTCGGTACACCTGTAAGAAGGAAGCCTCTTCCCCTAATTGTGCAAATGTTAAAATCCTCACTCGCACATAGAGCAGGATAGTTACCTCAACCCTTCTCAAACCGACTTGCTATTTCTCCAACTGCCCTCCTCCCCCCTTCCCTATGGGTAACTTAGGCTAGGAATGTGCATGGAACATAATGGAACCTGCTAGCTTAAATTCAATGCATATTCTACCAACAAGCTTAGAACTATATGTGGTGGAACCGCTGTCTGTTCGTTGATTCCCCTTTCCCTGTTTCCCCTGTATTTTTGTGTTATGTGCCCGCTCCCCATTCGGGAGTGCCTCCATGAAGGGAAGCCATTCACCTCCTGAACAGGGACCACCCCATTACCCCATTTAGAACGCTGGGTTAGAACGTTCACACCTTGCAACATAAGTGTCATGTGCAAACCGCAAGTGAATCAATTAATGAGTGCCTCTCTGTGTAGCCACCATTCATACAGACGAACGCCACCAGGAGGAGCATTCGTGGATTGTTTCCCGACTCATTTGTCTCCCGAATGAGGACCTCCCGGTGCCCCATTAGAAAGTTCACACCAATTAATTAGAGCCTTCGCACTCGCAACATAGGTGTGAAACAGCAAGGGAAGTAATTAATGGGTGGCCACCATTTGTATAGACAAACACCAGCCAGGGGGAGCATTCATACCCCAAAAGGAGACGCTTCCCTTGTCTGGGTTTCACACCAGTACCTCGCAAACGGAGTTTAGTGTTTCTGAGAATGGTGTGGGTACTTTTGGGGCACTGGCGAGTTTGGTGGGCTCTCCTGAGCCTGAGGGACAAAGAGACCAGCTCTTTTTCTGTGGGAGGTTTTCCTGTGACTGGGAAATAAAGGGGCGGTCCCTTTTTCCCGCACCTCGCTTCCCAGGGAAGAAGACCCTATTTGGGAAGAAGACACCTGGCGGTTGGTGTAGGGAACCCTGTGGACTTAGTGGCAGGATTTGGGGACAAAGGGAATGGAGTCTCTTCCAGTGCTGGGACCCCCAGGGAGGGGGAGGATCATGGGATGTGTCATTGTATGTGTGTGTGGTAAACTCCTTGTAAGTTGTTATGCATAAAAGCCGTGTGTGGCCAATAAAATTGTGTTGCACCTCCAGGACTGTGTGTCGTCTGGTTACTGGGAAGGAAATTGGTCTCTTGGTACTGTAAATGGTTCCTGACTGGGTGAAAGAAGGGAATTAGCAGAGATAACCGGTCGTGTTACCCTGGGTCCGCTACACTATAGTTATAAACCATCTCTCTCACATTACTATTGTTAACACTGGCACCATTACTCTCTCTATAAACACCACACATGTAACATTAAACATGCCACCACCAAGCACTTAACTATACAAAACCCACAGCCTGACAAATGTGCATCGTATTACCATGATATATGCTTTTGTTTCACTACCAGTCTACTTATTGTGTTTTGCTATGTATACATCATGTTAACCTGTGGCTAAAATAAAGAATAATAAAAAATAAAAAAAAGAACAATGCAAAAGGAGACTCATAGGAAATAAGACTGAGACTTAAGGGTGTTTATCTTATTAATTTAGATGGTTTAAATCTAAACCAATGTAGATCACTCACTGTAGTTAAGTGAACTAACTGCATACTTTATATAATCAGTTATGGGAGGAAAGTGGAAATTGCTTTCTAACATGCCAATATAACATGTGCATGGTCACTACACATGTATTCACAGTTAGGAATGAGAAAACGACTGCAATAAAATCCATCCAGCAGAAAGGAAGCTGATGTTGCAGTCTTACCCTATATGGGATTCCAACCAAAGAGTGCTGCGCTATATGTGGTCTGGCCAATAATGATTTATTGAAAATGTTCAAAATCAGCAACGGCACTGCGGTGGCACCCACCCAGTAAATGAGAAAGCAAATCACCAGCTAAAATAGTTAAAAATGACATTTATTTTTTGTTGTTGTGTTGAAAAATAAATGGAAAAATTAGCACAGTTAAAAAAGCTAAAACACTTTAGCCACTTTATGTACTTACATTATGTCGTTCACATTAAAATCAAAACCCTAAAGGTTAAAACTAATCAGGTCATTGCTTCTGGATGTTCTCATCCTCCTATTCAGGCAATTTACCCTGCTTCTCTCTGTATGTTTGGAGAGAAATTAAGGAAACCACTAAGTCCCAGCTCTACTTTCTTGAAGTGTCAAACAGTTTGCTTTCTTTAATTTAAAGTTTCATAGAAGATATTGTGAATGTGTGATGTTAATTACAGATACTTTTTTTGCTCACACCAATTAAAATTTACGGTTCTCTTTAACAGTCTGCTTCTGCCTCTGCATGGGATCAGTGCCAGAAAACCATTTTTTTTATTAATATTACACGTATTTGTAGAAATTATGATCTTATCACATCAAATTTTCAGTGCACAGATTTACTTTAGATTTTTTTCTATAACAGGATAAATAATTACAAATAGTTACAGGGCCGGACTGGGAATTAAAAGCAGCCCTGGAAAAAAATATTTACTAGCCCCATAATGCGTCGCGCCAGCATAGTGTGCAGATACAGAGTTAGAAAAGAGAACTTAAAATTTAAAATTATTACTCCATTGTAAAAAAAACACTCATAGGCTTTAAAATAAACAAAAGTGTTGATTTATTTTAAGCAGACGTGCCTTTGCATGTAATCAATGTTTCAGTCCAACTACCTTGGCATATTAAGGAAAGCTTGGTAATGGGACTGAAATGGTGAATGTATGTAGGGCACAACTGTAAAAAATTGACGTTATCTTGTTTATTTTGAAGGCCTGTGGGTGCGCTCTTCACTTTAAATATGTTACTCATGTTCACAATGAAGGGGTAAAAGAGGAAGTCTTCAGAGCAGGAGTAATGCCAGGAGTCATGCCAGCTACAGCCATCTGCAAATACAGATCCTTAACACAGAGTAAGCCAGTTTGATATGGGTGTGGTAATACAGACCATGACTTTAAAATATGTCGCTTGAATGACCAACCTTGTCATCACTGTGGAAAATGGGCCACCTCAGTTGGGTCTGCCGTAGTAATGAAGTTCGGGAAAAACAACCACAGTAAACCACAAAGAAAACATATATATAGAGAAACCTACCTCTTTATGTGTCAGACAACAATGAACCAATACGCAGATTAACTATACATCTCCTACATTCTTAAAACCCTGCAATGATGGTAGAAGTAACCATTGAAGGGGAGGCATTAAAGATGGATGTTGATACAGGAGAGTCAGTTTCAGTTATTACACAAAAACACTGGAAACAACTACACATACAGGCAACTATCCGCCCAACCCCAATCAAGCTGCAGACATATTTCATGCAAGTCTGCCACCGCCTTGGTTGTGCAAAGGTACAGGTACAATACAAGGGTCAGACAAAGAGACTACCAACATATATTCTGAAACATGGAGGACCACCTATCTTTGGTAGGGACTGGGTCACTCATCTGGGAATGCCAGACATCATCAAGAACCCTTGAAACAGAGTTTTCCTGAGGTTTTTAAGGATCAATTAGGGAAAATCAAAAATTACTGTGTGAAGTTCAATCTGAAACCGGATGCCCATCCTAGATTCTTCAAGGCCCGTACAGTACCATTTGCTCTTCAAGCAGGAGTGGAAGCTGAACTAATCTGGCTAGAAGAACAGGGCGTCCTTTCCAAGGTAAAGCACAGTGAATAAGCTTCAGCTATTGGCAGGGCCGGCGCGTCCATAAGGCGGCACAGGCGGCCGCCTTAGGGCGCACCGGCTCTGGGGGCGCAAAATTCCAGTGACCGGCAGGAGGGAAGTGCTCCCTCCTGCCTGGTCACCTCCTGGATCCCCGGAGCGGCGCTGAAGTTCATTAGGAGGCGGCGAGGGAGCTCTCTGATCTCTCTGACCGGCTCCCTCGCGCGCCTTTTGCTGATGCCGCGGGAGCCGGAATATGACGTCATATTCCGGCTCCCGCGGCATCAGAAAACAGCCTGCGAGGGAGCCGGTCAGAGAGATCAGAGAGCTCCCTCGCCGCCTCCTAATGAACTTCAGCCGCACGCCTCCCAGCAGCCCCACTGGACCACCAATGAAAGACCCACGCCAGCACTCCAGGTAGGGAGGTTGGGTGGGAAATTTAAATTTAATTTAGATAATTAATTACTGTGTGTGTATGTGTGTGTGCATGTGAGTGTGAGTGTGTCTGTCAGTGTGTGTGTGTGTGTCTGTCAGTGTGTGTGTGTGTGTGTCTGTCAGTGTGTGTGTGCATGTGAGTATGTGTGTCTGTCTGTGTGTGTGTGTTCGAGTATGTATTTTTCTGTAAGCCTGTCTGTATGTATGTATCTGTATGACGGTATGCCTCTGTATGTATGTATGTGTCTGTATGTCTTGTACGTATGTTTCTGTATGTCTCTGTATGCATGTATGTAACTGGATGTATGTTTGTCTCTGAATGTCTGTATATATGTCTCTGTATGCATGTATGTAACTGTATGCCTTTATGTCTCTGTATGTACGTATGTGTGTGTCTCTGTATGCCTGTATGTCTTTGTATGCATGTTTCTGTATGTATGTATGTGTCTGTATGACGGTATGCCTCTGTATGTGTCTGTATGACGGTATGCCTCTGTATGTATGTATGTGTCTGCATGCCTGTATGTCTCTGTATGTATGTTTCTTTATGCCTGTATGTCTGTATGTATGTGTCTGAATGTCTTTGTATGTATGTATGTTTCTGTATGCCTGTCTGTATGTATGTGTCTGTATGACGGTATGCCTCTGTATGCATGTATGTCTTTATATGCCTGCATGTCTCTATATGCATGTATATCTCTGCTTGTATGTCTCTGACTGTATGTGTCTGTATGTCTCTGTATGATTATTTCTGTCTTTGTATGACAGTGTACCTGTATGACTTTGACTGTGTGACTGAAAAATGATGCCTGTGTGCCTGTGGCTTGGGAGGAAAGACACACAGGTGAAGATGCATTTTTTTTTTTTAATGAGGGTTGGGGGCGCCAAAATGCATCTTCGCCTGTGTAACTAAAAATCCTAGCACCGGCCCTGGCTATTGGGGACTTGTGCATCTGCGATTTTCGCATGGTACTGAATACTCAACTGGATGTAGATGACATATTCGCTTCACTTCCTGGGGGACAGAAGTTCACTAAGCTTGATCTCTGACAAGCCTGCCTACAGTTTAAGACCCACCTTTCTTCGCAAAATTACCTCACCATTAACACTCACAAGGGCTTGTACGAATACAACCATATGGTGCTTGGCATAGCACGCGCACCAGCCATCTGGCAGAGGAAGATGGATGCAATCTTAGCAGGCATTCCTTTCACACAGTGTCTATTAGATGACATGCTCATCACTGGTCGTATGGACCAAGAACACAAGCAGAATGTAGAGCAGGTCTTACAAAGACTTCAGGACCATGGTCTCAAGGTAAACTTAGCAAAATGCTAATTAATGTTTCCCAAATTGGAGTTTTGCAGCCATTGACAATTCTTCTGTCAGATGTGACTAAAATCTTTCTTTGTCTACCTGACCTTAGTATCAATAGGTAACTGAATTTTCCAGTAATGACTGGCATTTTCAAGGCTTTGGATATATTTTTATATTCTTTTCCATCTTTATAAAGTTCCATTACCTTGTTAAGAAGGCAGTTATTTTCTGCCTCCCATTGCTCAATATCGAGCCTGCACATTGCATCCACGTAAGTCCTAACAAACCTATTGACTATTTATAGACAGACATTAATTGCATTTTAAAAAGGTGAGGGAAATTAACCTTTTATTGCCATTTTAAACTGTGTGTGTTACCTTGTGTGTCTATAACAACTCCAAACATTCAAGAGTATGTAAACTTTTGATCAGGGTCATTTGGGTGATTTCTGTTAACATTATGATTTAAAAAAAGAACCAAACAACTATGTTATAATAAATGGCTTCATCTAATTACTAGCCTTCATTGTCAATACAATTTTTTGCATGATCAGTCATATAGTTTCAAAACCAATGCCAAAAATTCACAATTTTTGCCAGGGTATGCAAACTGTTGAGCATAACTGTATGCATATACTACTTTTTTGACAAACATATGGTCTCATGCAATTCTATCAAACTATGAAAATGTGCACACAAAAATAAAATACAAAAATCTGACAAGCAAAAATAATGGGGGTTTAATAACAGTATATAAAATGAGACAAATAAAACTCCTGTGACAAGTAAGGGTGCAAACTCACAGGTGTTTGACTAGACTCCAGATTATAATTTTTATTTTATTTATTTATTTATAAAATATTTTACCAGGAAAGAAACATTGAGATTTCTCTAGTTTTCAAGTATGTCCTGGGTCCACAAAACATTGCATTGATACATTATGGTACAATAAAATACAAAAACAATATTAATACACAATATAATTTTTTTTTTAACATAGAACAAGTACCATGACACGTGCATTCTGTTTTTAGGTATGTAGAGAGGATCTCTTAAAGAACTTTAGGCTTGTGGAAGATTTTATTGTGTGCAGGCGGTCGTTACACAATTGCAGTGCACTGTAGGAGAAGGAGGATCGGGCTGCTTTCCTTTTGTATTGAGGTAGACTAAATAAAGTGCTGGTACTGGATTAAAAGTTATAGGAGGTGGGAACAGCCGAGGAGAGCATTCTGCTCAGGTAGGGTGGGATTTTCCCAGAAAAGCTCTTAAAGGGAAACTCCAGTGCCAGGAAAACAATCCGTTTTCCTGGCACTGCAGGTCCCCTCTCCCTCCCACCTCCCAATCCCCGGTTGCTGAAGGGGTGAAAATGCCTTCAGTCACTAACCAGAGGAGGTGACATGTCCAATGTAGCTGCTTCTTCCTCCGCCGCCGCTCCTCCTCTGCATTACGTCGGCCGGTGGGCGAGACTGATCCTGCCCACTGGCCGGGGAGACCTAATGCGCAATGCCGTGCATGCGCATTAGAACTCCCCATAGGTAAGCATTGAAAATGCTTTTCAATGTTTTACTATGGGGAATTGAGCGATGCTGGAGGTCCTCACACAGCGTGAAGACGTTCAGCGACGCTCTAGTACAGGTTTTCTGTGCTATGGACAAGAAAGTGCTCTCTAGTGGCTGTCTAGTAGACAACCACTAGAGGTGGAGTTAACCCTGCAAGGTATTTATTGCAGTTTATAAAAAGCTGCAATAATTACACTTGCAGGGTTAATGGTAGTGGGAGTCGGCACCCAGACCACTCCAATGGGCAGAAGTGGTCTGGGTGCCTGGAGTGTCCCTTTAAACACAAAACTGGAAAGATGAAGAGTGCGTATGGATTCCAGCGACAGACAGTTTAGTTATTTTAGCATGTCAAATGTAGCACAAATCGGCAGAACGCATTATACAATGTATTGAGTTTATTAATGTGCGATTGCGGTACAGATGCATATACTACATCCCCATAAGCAATGATTTGCATCAGCATTTCCTGTACAATCTTTTCCTTTACTGTAGGGCTTAGGCAGGATTTGTTTCTGTACAGGGCACCTAGTTTTGGATAAAGTTTAGATGCAAGTTTTTCTATGTGGAGGCAAAAAGATAGATTGGGGTCTAACAACATATCCAAGTATTTGAAAGAGTGGACTGCGGTCAGTGTGCTATTTGAATTTGTTTTGATGGATAGGTGGGAATTGTGTAATGTGTGTAATTTAGGTACTGTTTCAAAGATCATTGTAACAGTTTTGTCAGTGTTTAGGAAGAGTTTGTTTTTTGCGATCCACTTTTCTACCTCTGTAAACTGGTCTTGGAGCACAGACTCAATCTGTGGTGGATCAGATTTGCTTGCATTGATTACTGTGTTGTCTGCGTACATGTGTACATTTGAGGATTTGCAGACATTAGGCAGATCATTTATAAATAGTGTAAATAGTAGGGGGCCTGAAAATGGAACCTTGGGGAACACCACATGTGACTGGGAAAGGGAGGGAGTCGGTGTCAGAAATGGACACATATTGCGAGCGATCTGATACATACGATCAATACCAGGTTAGCGAACAATCACCAATACCTACGTTTTTGAGTTTGTGCAGTAGAATGTCATGGTCTACTGTGTCAAAGGCCTTTGCAAAATAAAAAAAAATAGCTCCAGTTAGGTCTCCTTGTTCCATGCCAGTTTGGATGTCATTGCAAACTTTTAAGAAGGCAGTTGTAGTGGAGTGATTCTGGCGAAAACCCGATTGATCAGGGGTCAGATAGTTTGATTGTTGGCAATACTCACATAGTTTCTTATGGACACATTTTTCTAAGATTCTTGACAATACTTGGAGCAATGATATTGGGTGATAGTTAGAAACCAAAGTAGTGTCACCACTTTTATGGATAGGCGCTACTCTTGCAGTCTTCCAAAGTTTGGGTATGTATCCAGACACCAAGGATTTATTAATTAGGGTTGCGAGAGGTTTAGCAATTGCCGGCTCACTGAGCTTCAACAACATTGCTGGGATTTGATCAGGTCCAGACTGGTTTTTCATTTTTAGATTATTAAGGTGTTTTTTAATGACACTAATAGGTACAGGTCTAAAAATTTACTTGTCTATATTGGGTCTTTGCAAGTTTAGTGGGGCCTGATCCACATTTGTAGTTTCAGGATGCGTGCCATTTATCAGCTTGGCAATCAGGGCAGTGGAGCATCCGACAAAATAATTGTTAAAGGCATTTGCTACATTTAAGGGAAGTTGCAGGGTTTGGTTATCCACTTTGACAGTGGAGGGCTGGGAGTGGATTAGGGGAGTTTGTAATTTATTTATGACTTCCCAAACGTTTCTAGGATTTGATAGGTTATTGTTCAGATTTTCACAGCAATTTTGGGCCTTGGCCAATTTTGTTTGTTTTGTGCATATATTTCACCATTGTCTATATGCATAGTGATCATTCATAGAGCCAGTACGCTTGAACTTTGACACAAAGAATCCCAAAACTGGTACATTTGAATGAGGTCAGCTGTGATCCAGTTCATATGTGCCCCTTTTACTCTCACTTTATGCAGCGTGCATGCAAATTCCAAATTAATCTGGGATAATGTTTAATCTGTGTCATGGGAGGTATGTGTATGTGTCAATTATGCATTGTGTTGTTATGTTGTTTTGCAACTACATAAAAATGTATACATGTATTTTCAATTAAAAGTAATATTTTATGATTTCTCTGTGAGTGCTGATTATGTATTTTGAAAGTATCTGAGAATAATGTTTCATTCTGGCACAGTTTAATCCAAAGACCTTGAATGTCCCATTACAAGATGATGTATGACACGGTAATGGATGTATTACAGTATGCAATGCATTTCAAAGACTAATAGACTTGTCTGGGTGGACAGCACTGTTGTACAATGTTTAATAAAGTGTGCTTCAGTGAAAAAAATGGCAGAAGTGTTTCCCTTTGGATATACACTGAACAGTACAAAGGAAGCCGGCCCCACACATACAAGTGGTGACACAGATACAATTTAAAAATGTATATAACAAACACTTTTATTATGGCATAAAGGAGAAATGTAACAGTAATATTATTAACAGTATAAAAGATATGGTTATACAGCCCCATTTTATTTTTGTGTGAAAAAATAAACAAAAATGTTACCTGCATACTATATCAAATACTTATGCGTATTTAAAGGGCTACTCCAACCACTATCACTATTTCAGTGATTTGAATTGATATGCACAGTGTTTCTGTTTGAACTAATGCTGCACATATAGGGCCTTAGGCAGAACTCTTCTGGGCTGCCTATAATGTCAATTATGTGCTTGAAAATGTTTGTAGTCACCGACACTGCACAATGTCTACAGACGTAAAAATCTTCCATTGCCTTTCTTCCTCCCACTATTTACTTCCTCCTGCTTCCTTCTGTTGCTGCTATTTTTTTTTTCTAATACAAACTCCCAAGCTCTGTCCCAAAATCCCTCCTAGATGGCGCCAGAGCCCGTAAAAAGGACTGCGGGAGTGCCAACTGATGTCACGATGTAGCGTAGAAGATCAGCACCAGGAGTAAAAGGACCTATTAGTTATGCCCCATGGGATATTTGCAATAATAAAAGAAAATATGTCAAGCCTCAGGATTGATACAACCCTTTAAAAGGAAGCACAAAAAACACTAGAGGTGGCACTTCACCATTATAAGCAAGTTCTAAAAACAATATGACCTGTTTAAAAAACAAACAAACAAAAAATACAAAACACCCAAACCAAACAAGTGTGCAAGGCCATTCGTGACTGTGCATATAATATTCCAATTTTTGTACGTAAAAACATAAAGAAAAAAAACGAACAAAAATGTGCCGTGATTAAAGGGACACTCCACTGCCCAAATACAAAAAAAAATACAAATCACTGTTTAGTAGATATTTAAAATAAAAACTTGTATTTAAAAATGCACGTTTTTATTGGGGTATATCCAAAAACAGCTTGCAAAACACGCAGTTCTCTTGTTTGCTCCCTTTGCAAACACTCCCCTTCTTCCCCAGCCCAGACTTTATGTGGCTGTCCATTCTCTGACTTTCCAAAGCAGCTCAATGAGAATCTTTGCGAAGCAATTGTTCTGAGTATTTTCTGCCTCTTGAGTTTAGCTCTACGGAGCTAACCAAACTAGGAAGTTACAGGACCTGTTTGCTTGAAAGCCAGGGTCGGTGTAACCCTTAATGCTGTTCCGGCGTTCTATGCCATCTGCCTTTTAATGAGCTTTAAAGCCGTTGTCGTGTCATAGATCGCCATAATGTCTTTGGCCGCTGCAACTCCAGGGTCACCTACCTGGTGATTAAAGGTAGGTGGCAACCCAGGCAGTCCTCCTCCGGTATATCCAGCTCTCCCAGATTTGTAAAAAATGCAAAAACACAAATATGAATCCTAACTTTAACCTGGGTTTGTGAATAAGTGGCTACTAGAAATTACTGGATATACAACATTTTGAATACCTTGGGTTGTCTACATTTGCAAATGGTATACCATGATGGGGGTAATTCTCATTCCTGGGCTGTCATATGGCCACAAATGCAACATAACCAATTTGGCAAATTTCAATGTGTAAAAACTGAAATGGGCAAGCTCTCTATTTGACCCTGTAACTTTCGAAAACAACATATAACCTGGGCATGGTGATGTTGCACTTGTGAGACTTTGCTGAACATAAATATTAGAGTTTTAGAGCAGTAAAATGCAAAATACTGATGATATCATCATTAAAACGGCAGTATTTGTGGGAAAAATGCAAAAACTAAATATGAATGCTAACTTTGGCCAGGATTTGTGACTAAGTGGCTTCTAAACAAGACTGGAAATATCCCATATTGAATATTGTCTACTTGTGAAAATGGTTTGCCATGATGGAGGTGATTTTCATTCCTGGACTCAAAGACCCAGCAAACCAATCTGGCAAATTTCAATGTGTAAAAACTGAAAAGGGGGTAATCTTATTTGACCCTGTAACTTTCTAAAACTCATAAAACCTGTACATGGGAGATATTGTTACATTTGTGAGACACCGCTGAACACAAATATATGTATTTTATGGCAGTAAAAGATAACAGTATTATAACATTCACAGTTAAAATGCAACACAGAACTGGGGGGCGGGGCCTGACCGCTGAGCCGCGAGGTCGCAGAAAAGAGGTGCTCCAGCTCCTAGGGGCAAATCTCCGGTGCCACAAGCACACACATCACCACAATCCCCTCAAAATCACACTTAACGGAACAGTGATGCCGAGAGCTACCTGAGGATACCAGACATGTGGCACAAAATTTGGGACTCACCGAAATGCACCTCAAGGCCTACCAGCATGACCGGCGCAGGGGAGACGGCCGCTCCCCTGCCACCTTCAACGGCTTTAATCCTGACAGAGGGCCCTCGTTCCCCCCCCTATGGACCGGCGGGGGTCATCCCGGTCCCCGGTGGGCCCCAGTGGAGGCTGGGGCAGCAGCCCAGACAGAGGCAGGCCTACTCCAATATGGCAGAGAACACGAGTGGGCTACTCGAGACAACACAGGAGACCGACATCCTGGTGAGGCTAGAGGCCACATTTGCAGCGTTTTGGGAGAAATTATATGACCGAATGTACACTACACAAGTCCCGGTCGCAAAATCGCCCATGACACCATCGTACCGCTCCTGCCCGACTGGCTTGCCCACCCAGATTAAGCGCGCCAAAACATGGCGCTGAAAACGACGTCCCATCCTACCGACAGGGACACACAAGCGGAGACGACCTCCAACGGTCATTACCCTGCACAAGACAACGCCAGCCCCACCAAAGCCAGCAATCGAAGAACAACAACCTATAAGGACCGGCACAAACCTACTCACCTACCCGAGCAGGGGCTGTACAGCACCGGCAAGTATTCCGGGGAACCCTGAAAGCGGCCAACATCCAAGCTGGTGGATGAGCACATCTATGACATACTCGGACTGCACAGTTGAGAAGGGTGAGCCCTCTTACGAGACACATAGCTGGACAGACACTCCTGAAGGCATAGGTTAAAGGGGACTTAAAAAAATGAAGAGTCCCCACTATCATAAGGCAGACTGGAAATCCTGTAGACAAATGGATTAAACAGACCCTGGATAAATAACCCTATGCTAGGTCTAGAAACACCACACAGGACTAAAGCTGCCTGCCTAAAAATCCTTAACAAACTGGTAAACTAACTAACTTATCCAAACATACTGACTACCTAAGTGCTACCTAGTGTGAAAATAAAAAAAATATATATATTTATTTATCCAGGGTCTGTTTAATCCATTCGTCTACAGGATTTCCAGTCTGCCTTATGATAGTGGGGACTCTTCATTTTTTTAGGTTATCAACCCTTATCTAGTCCTTATTTAAGGAACTGTGGGAGGCAGAGGGTGGAGATAGGTTTTTTTTTCTGTTTACTCCCTTCCACCCTTTCCATCCCTTTACCCATTTGTGACTCCCCTCTCTCTTCCTTCCTGTTTTCCTTTCATTATCTGGTACTACATATGTACTTTCTGTGTTCAGAGCTACTTTCTTTGGGATCCCCTTGTTCCAAGGGTCTCCTCGTTGTATTTATTATTGTTTGGGTTACCCCCTATTTTGTAGCTCTGAGGTAGGCTATTATAAGATAGATTCTACAACTTCACATGTCACTGTGACGTTGTGGCTCTACCTTGTATCTCTTTTTCAAGAAGCTATATCTACTGCCCTTACTTGGTTCTCATTCACTAACTTGAAGTCCTCATTAACCTAAAGTTAATTAGTCCTTGTATAGGTAAAACTGAATGGAACCTCGGGGCAAATGGCAAAATAATTACAAAACCATAGAACATCTATAAACTTACAAAACAAAAACATGTGTATAATATGTATATTTATGTGCAAAAATGCACCTTGTGGAAAGAGGTCATACCTCCTAAACTACTGATTCTGGTTTCCCCATATCCACTAAAAACAAAGAAATGCAAGGCAAAAACTTTATCCATGTATTATATTCTATCTTGAAAAATGTGGCAATTGCCTAGCATGTAGGAAAACTGGTTCTAAGAAAGTTAAACTTGAGAATTTTACCAGCCTAAGGAATTACTACTAAACATTATTATTATGTTATTATTTATATAACACCAACAAATTCCACAGCTCTTTACAGTGGGTGGACGAACAGACATGTAGTTGTAGCCAGACAAGTTGGACACACAGGAACAGAGGGGTTGAAGGCCCTGCTCAATGAGCTTACATGCTAGAAGGAGTGGGGTACAGTGACACAAAAGGTAAGGATAATATTAGACTAATGACAGTTGCAAGAGAGGAATCAATCGGGAGCTATTAACAGTTTAATTGATACGCTTTTATGAAAAAGTGGGGTTTTAATGATTTTTTGAAGGAGTGGAGACTGGATGAGCATCTAACGGAGGAGGGAAGTGAGTTCTACAGGAACGGGGCAGCCCTCGAGAAGTCTTGAAGGCGAGCATCAGAGGTGGGAGTACGGACAGAAGATAGACATAAGAATTCAGCAGAGCGTAAGGGCCTAGGCGGCACATACTTGTGTATTATGGAGGATAGATAGGTGGGAGCAGCATTATGTAGAGATTTGAAAGCAAAACAATAAATTTTAAATTGAGCCCTATATCTTAAAGGAAGCCAATGTAGGGACTGACAGAAGGGTGAGACGTGGGCAGTGTGGGCAGACAGGAATATGAGCCTCGCCACTGCATTCATTATGGACTGGAACGGTGCAAGTTGGGAGCACGTAAGACCACTGAGAAGCGGATTACAGTAGTCAAGGCGAGAAAGGACAGTGGAATGACCAGCACCTTAGTTGCATCTGTTAATCCTAGTGTTAACTAGGGTCGCATCCGTGCAATGTTTTTGAGATAGAAGCGACAGGATTTGGCGCTAGACTGAACATGAGGTGTGAAGGAGAGGTCGGAGTCAAAGAGAACACCTAGGCAGCAAGCCTGCAAGGTACTGCTGATGGTAGCACCGTTGACTTGGAGGATGACAGACACAGGAGTAGCAACACTTGAGAGAGGAAAGACCAGCATTTCAGTTTTGGTCAAGTTGAGTTTAAGGAAGTGGGCAGTCATCCAAATAGCAAAGAGGCAGTCAGAGACACTAGTCAAGAGGGACCAACTGTCAGTGGTTTTAATGTTGTGGATGATCAGTGCACATCGGTGTGTCAATGGCTCCAACAAAATTACAGCTGCACAGAAGTTGCCAGAGTAATGATAATATCCAATTGACATGCTACAGTAAATAACAAAAACTAGTATTGGCACAGTATACAAATTAAACTGATTTTAAAGGAAAATGCACACATTTAATGATAAGTTTGAATGAAAATTCACAGCTGTATTTTATGAATTAGTGTATCATGTAGTGATGTCCCGAATGGTTCGCTGGCGAACATAGCTTGTTCACGTTCGCCATTGACAGCGAACATATGCGATGTTCGGTCCGCCCCCTATTCATCATCATTGAGTAAACTTTGACCCTGTACCTCACAGTCAGCAGACACATTCCAGCCAATCAGCAGCAGGCCCTCCCTCCCAGACCCTCCCACCTCCTGGACAGCATCCATTTTAGATTCATTCGGAAGCTGCATTGTTATTTTTTTATTTTATTTTTTAGACAGAAGTGTGTTATATTTGAGCATGCTAGGCTGAACGTGCGTATATCATGGCTAGTTGCACTGAGGGTATGAGTATATAGCAGTACATTGTTGTGAAAGATGGCTGTCATGTTTAGGGTGTAGCTTGCACGTTATCAACTGTGTATTTATATCAGCAGCTCCACCACTAGTTATAAATCAAGTGTGAGTCGCCCCATGAGATGAGACTAGTGAATAACATAATACATGAACGGTTAAGGTAAAGGCATGTAAGGAACAACGACAATAAACTCTTTAGGAGGTGAAATAATTACATGTTTAAACGCTTGCTACTTTACGATTAGTTAATGTGCAGAGAGCAGTTCATGTGATCAAAGGCATGGTGTGTAATCTAATTGCAGTTGCCTGCCTGCCAGCGTGTGTGTCAGGCTCACAGCGTATACTGTGCCCACTTGCCCAGTGCCACCACTCACTCACTGGTGTCACAATAGCTTGCATTTAAAAAAAAAAAAAAACTTTTTTGACTGTAATATAATAGCAGTCAGTTTTCTTTTACACGTGTGCGTTTCAGGGCCTGCCCAGTGCCACCACTCACTCACTGGTGTCACTCACAATAGCTTGCATTTAAAAAAAAAACAAAAAACTTTTTTGACTGTAATATAATAGCAGTCAGTTTCCTTCACGCGTGTGCGTTTCAGGGCCTGCCAGGGCACAGTGTCACACCAGTGCCACTCATATCTGTTGTCACAGTAGCTTGCACGCATAGTACCACTAATCGAAAAAAAATGACAGGCAGAGGCAGGCCACTCCACAGCGGCTGTCGTGGTCGTGGTGCTGTGATTCCCTTTGGCCCTAGAATAATGCCCAGTGTTCAGAGGCCATGTACCCTGAACTCGAAAAGTACTGACGATATAGTTGACTGGCTAACACAGGACACCAAATCTTTTACAGCTTCCGCTCGGAACCTTGACGCACCAGCCTCCTCCAGCTTAGCTTCGGGCACCTCTCAAATTACAGTGAAAAAAACAGTAGTATATCAGCTAACCACAAGTAATAAATCTACTAGATTGAAAGGGTCCCAGGTGAACCTCACTAACACCCAAAGTAGAAAACAAACAGCAACAAAGTGGAAACCACATTCAAATAAGCATAAAGTTGAAATACAACCTGAAGAATATCCAATATTGGAATATTCTATATAAGAGTATAATAAAATCTGGAATGATAAAAAATATATATCATAGCGTAACACAATTAAGGTATGATAGTGAAATGTGAAGTAAGTAATGCACTCACAAACGAAAGTATAAATCAGGCCTCTCACCCCCCTGGGGTATATGTAGTATTGGACTTGATAGTAGATCCAAACATAGAAGTGTCTTCAAAGAAATGGATAAAAAGAGCCATACATGGTGAAGTATGTATAAAAAATATATAAAAGGAATTTATTGGTATCACTTACAGACATAAAGTAGTGGTAAGCATGTCTCCACTTTCAGTGGAACTGGAGGGCAATGTGAAGATCACAAGCACAGGTCCAATTGAAGCAGCAGAGTACAGGAACAATAAATGAAAATAAAAATGCAATAAAATAAGAAACAATTCAATAAGTCCAATATCCTGTATAAAAAATATATAAAAGGAATTTATTGGTATCACTTACAGACATAAAGTAGTGGTAAGCATGTCTCCACTTTCAGTGGAACTGGAGGCCAATGTGAAGATCACAAGCACAGGTCCAATTGAAGCAGCAGAGTACAGGAACAATAAATGAAAATAAAAATGCAATAAAATAAGAAACAATTCAATAAGTCCAATACCTCTCAAGTTACCACTCGCCTGCCTGCCGCCACCACCAACACTAGCACCACAGCCGCTTCACTTGGTATGTCAGAGGAGTTATTTACACATCAGTTGGTAGCAATGAGTGATGCGCAAGCATTATTGCCAGAGGATGTAGATAACAGGGATATGTCTCAGTCAGGCAGCATTACACACATGGACGTACTGTGTGATGATGATGATGTTTTACCCGCTGCTGCTTCCTTTGCTGAGTTGTCAGATACAAGTGAAGCGGTTGATGATGACGATGCGTCCGTGGATGTCACGTGGGTGCCCTCTAGAAGAGAAGAAGAACAGGGGGAAAGTTCAGATGGGGAGACAGAGAGGAGGAGGAGGAGATGAGTTGGAAGCAGGGGGAGGTCGTCGCAAGGAGCTAGTGGCACAGTCAAACAGCATGCATCGGCACCTGGGGTCAGCCAGACAGCACGCCAATAAACGCATGCTGTTGCCACCACCAGAATGCCGTCATTGCAGAGCTCAGCAGTGTGGCATTTTTTGTGTGTTTGCCTCTGACAACAGCGATGCCATTTGCAACCTGTGCCAAAAGAAACTGAGTCGTGGGAAGTCCAACACCCACCTAGGTACAACTGCTTTGCGAAGGCACATGATCGCACATCACAAACACCTATGGGATCAACACATGAGTACAAGCAGCACACAAACTCAAAGCCGCCATCCTCCTCCTGGTCCAGCATCTTCAGCCACGTCAGCCACTGCTGTCCTCCTTGCCCCCTCTTAACCATCCGCCACTCCATCTCTCGCCTTGAGCAGTTCCTGCTCATCTGCCCACCGTCAGGTGTCTGTCAAGGACATGTTTGAGCGTAAGAAGCCAATGTCACAAAGTCACCCCCTTGCCCGGCGTCTGACAGCTGGCTTGACTGAACTCTTAGCCCGCCAGCTTTTACCATACAAGCTGGTGGAGTCTGAGGCGTTCCAAAAATTTGTAGCTATTGGGACACCGCAGTGGAAGGTACCAGGCCGAAATTTCTTTGCACAAAAGGCAATCCCCAACCTGTACTCGATTGTGCAAAAGGAAGTAATGGCATGTCTGGCACAAAGTGTTGGGGCAAGGGTCCATCTGACCACTGATACCTGGTCTGCAAAGTATGGTCAGGGCAGGTATATCACCTACACTGCGCATTGGGTAAACCTGCTGACGGCTGCCAAGCATGGAATGCGTGGCTCTGCAGAGGAGTTGGTGACACCGCCACGACTTGCTGGCAGGCCTGCTGCCACCTCCTCTACTCCTCCTACTCCATCCTCTTCCATAACCTCCTCGGCTGAGTCCTCTTCTGCTGCTGCGTCTTGCTCCACATCAACGGCACCCCCCCAGCTCCCCAGGTACTATTCCACATCCCGGATACGGCAGTGTCACGCCGTCTTGGGGTTGACTTGCCTGAATGCAGAGAGTCACACCGAACCAGCACTCCTGTCCGCCCTGAACGCACAGGTGGATCAGTGGCTGACTCCGCATCAACTGGAGATCGGCCAAGTGGTTTGTGACACCGAAATAAATTTGTTGTCGGCATTAAATTTGGGCAAGATGACACATGTGCCATGCATGGCACATGTGTGTAATCTGACCGTACAACGCTTTGTGCATAAGTACCCAGGCTTACAGGACGTCCTGAAACAGGCCAGGAAGGTGTGTGGCCATTTCAGGCGTTCCTACACAGCCATGGCGCACTTTTCAGATATCCAGTGGCGAAAAAACATGCCAGTTAGGCGCTAGATTTGCGACAGCCTGACACGTTGGAATTCACCACTCCTAATGTTCGACCGCCTGCTCCAACAATAAAAAGCCGTTAACGAGTATTTGTATGACCGGGGTGCCAGGACAGCCTCTGGGGAGCTGGGAATTTTTTGGCCACGTTACTGGACGCTCATGCGCAATGCCTGTAGGCTCATGCGTCCTTTTGAGGAGGTGACAAACCTAGTCAGTCGAACCAAAGGCACCATCAGCGACATCATACCATTTGTTTTCTTCCTGGAGCGTGCCCTGCGAAGAATGCTGGATCAGGCCATAGATGAGCGTGAAGAGGAAGAGTTGTGGTCAGCATCACCACCAGAAACAGCCTTATCAGCATCGCTTGCTGGACCTGCGGCAACGCTGGAAGAGGATTGTGAGGAAGAGGAGTCAGAGGAGGAATGTGGCTTTGAGGAGGAGGAGGAATACCAACCACAACAGGCATCCCAGGGTGCTCATTGTCACCCTGAGATCACTGAGGACGAGGAACAGGACAGGAGTAGCTTGGCATCCATCCTTGAGCAAATGGGGTCTTTCATGCTGTCGTGCCTGTTGAGGGACCCTCGTATAAAAAGGCTGAAGGAGAACGACCTGTACTGGGTGTCCACGCTACTAGACCCCCGGTATAAGCAGAAAGTGCCTGAAATGTTACCGAATTACGGCAAGTCAGAAAGGATGCAGCAGTTCCAAAATAAATTTAAAAGTATGCTTTACACAGCGTATAAGGGTGATGTCACAGCACAACGGGAATCTAACAGGGGAAGAGGTGAAAGTAATTTTTTAAGTCCTACGCATCGCCACAGCCCTTCGGGGTCCACCCTCAGAGAACAACTCGACCGACAGGTAGCAGACTACCTCGCCTTAACTGCAGATATCGACACTCTGTGGAGCGATGAACCCCTTGACTACTGGGTGTGCAGGCTTGACCTGTGGTCTGAGCTATCCCAATTTGCGATAGAACTTCTGGCCTGCCCTGCTTCAAGTGTCCTGTCAGAAAGGACCTTCAGTGCAGCAGGAGGTATTGTCACTGAGAAGAGGAGTCGCCTAGGTCAAAAAAGTCTAGATTACCTCACCTTTATTAAGATTAATGAGGGATGGATCCCAGAAGGGACTGACAGTGGGTGATACATTCGACTAAAAAATGCCTGATGAGGGGGACTACTTAACACACCACTCCTATCTGGTGGCACATTAGATTACAAGCGCAGTGCCCCAAATTTGAAGTAGGAGGACCAACCAAGCATCTTTTTCCATCTCCCGGTTCCTAAAATCAATGCCATATACACATCCCCTAATAGGGGATGTAACAGGGATTAAACTGATAAGAATAGTACTACTTAACACACCACTCCTATCTGGTGGCACATTAGATTGCACGCGCAGTGCCCCAAATTTGAAGTAGGAGGACCGACCAAGCATCTTTTTCCATCTCCCAGTTCCTAAAATCGATGCCATATACATGTCCCCTGACAGGGGACGTAACAGGGATTAAACTGATAGGAATAGTACTACTTAACACACCTTATAATAACGCAGAGAGAGGCAACGCAGAGAGAGGAGTCTGAAGAAGAGGAGTCAGAGGAGGAAGGTGGCTTTGAGGAGGTGGAAGACCAAACACAGCAGGCGTCCCAGGGGGCTTGTTGTCACCTTTCGGGGACCCTTGGTGTTGTACGTGGCTGGGTGGAGGAAGAGACCTTCAATGACATCAGTGAGGACAAAGAACGGGACATGGCTAGCTTGGTATCCAACCTTGTGCAAATGGGGAGTTTGCGGTTGTGCAAATGGACTGTTTGCGGTTGTTTGCGGTGCGTTAAACGGGGAGTTTGGTCTGTCACTGTGAAGCGGGCGTAACCCTTACACTACCTGATCGATACAACATCATACCTGATGTTTTAAAGCAGGTTATTCCAAACAATTTAGGAATGTTAGGTGATTTATGCCCTTTATGGATTAAAACCAGACTCTGCATCAACTATGTAATTTTCCATGGGAGTTTTGCCATGGATCCCCCTCCGGCATGCCACAGTCCAGGTGTTAGTCCTCTTGAAACAACTTTTCCATCACTATTGTGGCCAGAAAGAGTCCCTGTGGGTTTTAAAATTCACCTGCCCATTTAAGTCAATGGCGGTTCGCCCGGTTCGCCGGTTCGCGAACATTTGCGGAAGTTCGCGTTCGCCGTTCGCGAACCGAAAATGTTATGTTCGCGACATCACTAGTAGCATGATAAATAACTTCATAATAAATACTGTGACCAATGATATAATCTTAAACATAATTCCAAGACAATATGCATATACTAAAGGATATATTAATTTCATCTCTGCAGTATTTCGTGGACATGTACGTGCTGTTGAAATAAGTGCAGTGGTTTTTTTTTTTACATTCCTCTGTTGCATTACTCACTTCAGTATGTGCATTAAAATAGGTCACTGGGGTGAAGGAATGAGAAACTATCATTTCCACTGAAAATATAAAATAATAAATTAAAGGAGAAAAAGCTTTTTCTTTTTCCGCTATGGAGATTTCTCCGAACAATTCTCTGTGGGCATTTTTACAGTGTTATTTCCTATTGTCCCTGATAAAGAGTCTAAATAAAAGAGCAGCTGATTCTAAATCAACATATCTTTAAATGCATTTACAACTAGTGAACGGTGATTTTTTGTGTGAAGTATAACCATTCTAGTTTTGATAAGATGAAAATATCTCCTGCTAATGATCCGGAATACGAGAAGCAAAACAATCTCTTCTACTGTCTTCTACCAGCTGTTGTACTGACTCTCTGATTTTTAACTTCAAGCTATTACATCCTGAATATTTGTTTTTCACAACAACCATCTGTTTGTATGAGATAATATTTATTTCCAAAAATGTTTATGATGTCATTTTATGAGAGCAATAAAATTATGTAAATATGTCTGTTCACCTAAAGGCTAAGTTGCATTAACAATTAGAAGAGGCTGATTTGATTTTCACAAACATTCAGGGACTTTGTGTAATATCCACCAAAATATTGTATATAAGCTTAGGGTGTGATGAATTAAGCAATAAGTCTCGTAGCAGAGACTGTTACTGTTCGTGAGATACACAGATGGCCGCAGGGAGGAATCATTTGATGAGAAACACTGGGCCATTGGTTAGATCTCTGGCTCATTAAATACATGAACTCGCATAACTGGAATTTGCAAGTTCCTTTGTCATAATGTACCTAAGCTTGTTAAATTGAAACCATTTTTGGATTTATTGTTGTCTGCGCACAAAATATGTATACTTTGACATTTTTTGGCAAAATGCTAAATTTGAACCATTAATTGTTGTGATGATTACTCCTCATCACTCACTTTCAGATTCATGTGTGTGAAATGCTATATAAAAAATCAGCAAGCGGTCAATTAAGGCTGAGGTAATAGTGTTTTGTAAAGCTTACACATGCATTTCAGATATTTTCAGTTCTCTGTGTTAATTTTCTTTTAAGCTTTCACAGGTTTAAGCCATAAACTATAAAAAAAAAGTTTAAAGTTTTATATTTTTCTTTAGTGTAACATTTTGAATCATCTATCCATCTATCCATCTATCTATCTATTGTTCAAATACTAATACAAGCACACCAGGGCTTCCAGAATTTTTTTATTGTATTGCTCAATCTTCAAATAGGTCGACGTTTCAGTTCCAAACAGGAACTTTCATCAGGACACCATACAAACATTATAGTAAATGAATAGCTGTATATATGACAAATAAGCAATAGTAACTCACCACATCAGCTGTTCCCCCTGAATAGCTAGATCCGCTAACCTAGGTGCCTGGGCGTGTACATATGACATAAGGGAATAATTTCCCTATTTTTGGCAAGGCTTTGGTTTGGGAAACCAAATAAAGCTCTTACGCCATTGGCTTCCTGTCCGTGTAAACAAGCCTGCAGGAGACTTGCGCCATCTATCCAAGGCGGCTCCGCCTACCTGCCGGGTTGTGTCAATTAACTGCTCCATGACAATCCAGACTGTGCCGCTCACAGCACTGTTGGTAATCTGTAACTGAATATAATGTGAAAAATAAATCACATACATAATGTGAAGTATCTCCAAATATACCTGGATAATACACAAAGATCTGAAGTGCAATGCATACTAACATTAACCCTTTCAGTGCTGTGCTAACATGCACAATTATTATGTATATGCCTTAAAGTGCAGTGCTTTTGATTGACCCATTAAGTGCTGTATTGCTAATACACAACACTATAATATAGATAATAGTATGTTGGAAAAGTGAACTAACACTGTGAGCTTCATATATGTTAAGTCATAAAGCGTACTGGTGCAGTAAAAGTGAAAAAATATATTGAAATGTAAATTTTTTAAAAGTGATCTAAACCAGTGATCTTCAACCGGCGGTCCACAGATCGGCGCGGTCTGCAATAATTTATTGTCGGTCCGCAAAAGTGTTCACCCGACCTTACCGCTACAGTGTATAGTCGGGTGATAGCTTTCATGAACCGGCAATAAATTGGCGCAAAATATTTCCCGGGTGCTATGATCATATGATCATAGCACCGGGAACTGTGCCTCCCTCTCCCCTGCCAGCTCTGCAGGACTGGAGGGGAGATCAGAGATCTCCCTCTCCGACCTGCTAGCAGTGAAATGCTGTAGCCGGCAGAGAGAGGGAGGGAGGACCCAGGGAGCTACAACTTGCAGGCCCTGCCGGGTTCTCCTCTCTCGAGCTTGGAGCGTTGCCGTGGTTACCACATAAACGCTCCAAATCTCGCAAGAGTAAACTCTAGCAGCTCCTGAGGCTGCTAGAGTTCACTCTCACCACTTGGACCACCAGGGCTTCCCTACCGGACCACCAGGGATTGCAGGAAATGTTCCCCCTCCCAGGCAAAGGTAAGCAGAGAAAGAAGATATCAAAACACACACTGCCCCTATACACACACTGCCCCCAAACTCTCACACACACTGCCCCCCTGTCACGGTAATATACCCCAACACGCAGGAATAGTTGACAGTCAAGAGACAAGAAACAGAGTTCGTCTACCGGACCTTAGAATGGCCGGACTAGGACGAGAGAAAGACAGAGTCAGAACAAGCCGAGGTCAAGGGAACTGAGAGACAGCGTAACGTAGAACAAGCCGAGGACTGGTACACAGAGGACAAAACAGCGGATAAGCAAGCAAGGATAAGGAGAGAGCGGAGTCAGGAACAAAGCCAAGGTCAAGCACCAAAAAACCAACTGAACGATACAAGCACTAAAGGGAACTGGACAGAAACCACGATAGGGCAAGGAGCAAGGGGAAACAGGTGAGTATAAAAACCCTAAGGTTCACTTTGATTGGCTCCTGTCATATCCACGCCCCCAAAACGTGAGTGAATGGGGAATGTGGCCTGACAGGGGCCAATGGGAGACTGATTCTAATTTAGTCTCCCACTGTCCCTTTAAGAGCGCGCCCGAGACGCGCGGCGCGCTCTTAGTGTCGGGCGGGACATGTGACCGCTTCTCGCGGTCACTGCCCGCCTGACTGATCCCATCGTTGGCTGAGCCGCGCGCGGCTCGTGCAGGAGCAGGACCGCGCGCGGCGAGAAGGGAGGACCCCGGCCGGCCCCTGGAGAGGGTAAGTACCGCTACAGTACCCCCCCCTGAAGACACGCCCACCGGGCGGGGAGGAGCAGGCCTGGCAGGAAAACGAGTGTGGAAAGAACGCACAAGGCGAGGAGCGTGAACAGCGTCAGCGGAAATCCAACTGCGTTCCTCAGGCCCATAGCCCTTCCAATGTACCAGATATTGGAGGCGACCCCGAAGCAAGCGAGAGTCAATTACAGCCGCCACTTCAAACTCCTCATGGCCCTCCACCGAAACCGGAGGAGGAGGGGGGATATGCCGAGTAAAACGGTTGCACAGGAGGGGTTTTAACAAGGAGGTATGAAACACGTTAGGAATGCGTAGATTTTTTGGAAGATCCAATGCATACGAGACAGGATTAACCACATGTAAGATACGAAAAGGACCAATAAAACGAGGGGCCAACTTCATAGAAGGCACACGAAGACGAATATTGCGAGTAGAAAGCCAAACCCGGTCTCCCACCGCATAGGATGGAGCCGCCCTGCGATGCTTGTCAGCGTGAACCTTCTGGCGAGCAGCTGAGGCCACCAAAGAACACTGAACCTGCTCCCAAGTATTACGTAGACTAGCCAAATGTTCGTCCAGAGCTGGCATGCCCTGTAAGGAGAATGCAGCTGGAAGAACCACGGGATGCCGGCCATAAACAACGTAAAAAGGGCTGTTACCGGAGGATTCATGAGCAGCATTATTACGAGCAAACTCAGCCCAAGGAAGCAGGTCAGCCCAATTGTTCTGATGGTGGGACACGAAACAGCGAAGATACTGCTCCAGAGATTGGTTGGCACGTTCAGCAGCTCCATTAGACTGGGGGTGGTAGGCTGAAGAAAACGAGAGGGAGATACCCATCTCTGCACAAAACGCTCTCCAGAATCTGGAAATAAACTGGCTACCCCTATCGGACACGATCGAAGTGGGAATACCATGCAACCGAAACACCTCCCCGGCAAAGATAGAGGCAAGTTCCTTGGATGATGGCAATTTGACAAGAGACACAAAATGAGCCATCTTAGAAAAACGATCCACAATCATCAGGATGACCGTTTTACCATTAGAGGGAGGTAATTCAACAATAAAATCCATGGATATATTGGACCATGGCCTCTCGGGTATGGGCAACGGATGCAACAACCCACAAGGAACTCTGTGGGAGGACTTCATACTGGCACAAGTGCTACAGGCATTAACGTAATCGGTGACGTCCTTGCGCAAGGAAGCCCACCAGAAATATCTAGAAACTGCTGAGACTGTCTTAGAAATACCAGGGTGTCCAGCAGTTCTAGTGTCATGATATAATGACAAGATGTCTCGTCTCTCTGGTATATCAACGAATAGCTTATCAGCAGGCCTCTCCTCAGGAGCCAAGTTTTGTTTAGCCTGAATAGTCTGTAAGAGAGAAGACGAAATAGAAAGAACAGTAGTCGCTATTATTCTGTCAGGCGGAATGACAGGGGTAACATCGACCTCGAGTTTGTCAGTAGTCTCGAATTGTCTGGACAGAGCGTCAGCTTTAGTATTACGATCACCCGGTCTGTAAGTGATTATGTAATTAAAACGAGACAAAAACAGAGACCACCTGGCCTGCCTAGAAGACAATCTTTTTGCTTCACTAAGGTATGAGAGGTTTTTGTGATCCGTTAAAATGAGGATAGGATCCCTGGTACCCTCTAGCAGATGTCTCCATTCCTTGAGCGCCAAAATGATAGCAAGGAGTTCACGATTGCCTACATCATAATTCCTCTCTGCTTTGGACATCTGTCTGGAAAAGAAGCAACAAGGGTGTAACGGCTTTTCAGGTGAATCTCTTTGAGACAAGATAGCACCTACCCCTATCTCAGAAGCATCAACCTCAAGAATAAAGGGCAGTGAAGGGACAGGATGCTGTAAAACAGGAGCAGAGGCAAATGTAGCTTTCAAGAATTCAAAGGCCTCGAGTGCTTCTGGTTTCCAGACATGAGTATTACCATCCTTCTTGGTCATTCTGGTTATAGGCGCTACAATGGCAGAAAACCCTTTAATAAAACGCCTATAATAATTAGAGAACCCCAGAAAACGCTGAATGGCTTTCAAACCCTGGGGCAGAGGCCATTCCATAATGGCAGACAGTTTCTTGGGATCCATACGAAAACCCTTGGCAGAGATTATATAACCCAAGAATTGGACTTCAGATTGATCAAATGAACATTTTTCGAGTTTGCAATAGAGACCGTTAACCAGAAGAGTTCTCAACACTAATTTAACATGCATGTGATGAGTCTGTAAATCATTAGAATAAATTAATATGTCGTCCAAGTATACTATAACGAATGTATGTATAAATTGACGTAGGACATCATTAATAAATTCTTGAAAAACTGCTGGGGCGTTACAAAGACCAAAGGGCATCACAGTGTACTCGTAGTGGCCACTCCTGGTATTGAAAGCAGTCTTCCACTCGTGATCCTTTTTGATATGTATGAGGTTGTAAGCACCCCTAAGGTCCAATTTAGTAAAAACTGTGGCCTGTTTAAGCCTATCAAAAAGTTCTGTGATCAAAGGTATGGGATACGCATTTTTGACGGTGATTTTATTAAGGCCCCTATAGTCAATACAAGGCCTTAATTCGCCATCTTTCTTAGACACAAAGAAGAACCCAGCCCCTGCCGGGGAAGAGGATCTTCTTATAAATCCCTTCTCTAGAGATTCCTTGATATATTCCTCCATAACCAGATTCTCCTGAGGAGATAAAGGATATATTCTCCCTTTGGGAGGCATCGTACCAGGTAATAAATTAATTGCACAATCGTAAGGCCTGTGAGGTGGCAATCTTTCAGCCTCCCTTTTATCAAAAACAGATTTAAGAGACAGGTACTGAGAGGGTATGATCGTAGGCACGGGAGGAATATGAGTAGAATTCAAAGGGGTGACTTTAACAACACAAGACTCTTGGCAAGAATCACTCCAAGAAACTATTTGTCCTGACTCCCAATCAATGGTGGGATTATGAGTACGTAACCAAGGATACCCTAACACGAGGTGAGAGGAAGGAGAAGTAATGATCTGAAACCGAATGGTCTCAGAGTGTAACACCCCTGTAGACATATGTAGGGGAACAGTCTCATGTGTGATAATAGGAGAGCATAATGGTCTACCATCTATGGCCTCAACGGCCAAGGGTGTCTCCTTCTCTCTGGTGGGTATGTTATTCTCCTTGACAAAACTGGAATCAATAAAGTTTTCGGCCGCTCCGGAATCAACCAGGGCTAGTATATTCCCTGCTATGCAGTTACTATCAAGGTGCAGGGAAACAGGAAGAAGTAACTTATTAAGAGGCAAATGTGAGGACTGTGATGTCACACCCAAGGCCAGTCCTCTATACGGTCTTAGGTGCGATAGTTTCCCGGACGCACGGGACATTCTTGTCTCATATGACCCCTCCTACCACAATAAAGACAAAGTCCCTCCTTTCTCCTATAAAGCTTTTCAGCGTCGGTAAGTTTAGCAACCCCTAACTGCATAGGTTCCTCCTCAGAACCTTTAGATCCCTCGGGAGTCTCAGCTCTAGGGGAGTTAAAGGGAACAAAATGTCTATTTCTGGACCTGGTATATAACCTGTCACGGATCCTGTTATCTATATCGATAAGATAGTCAATCAGGTCCTCCAGGGGTACAGGGAGGTCCTTAGCTGCTACCTCATCTAAGATAGTATCAGACAGACCTTCCATAAAGGCAGTAGTAAGGCCATTATTAGTCCAATCTACCTGTGAGGCAAGGGTCCGGAACTGAATAGCATAATCGGCTACAGATTTAGATCCTTGCTTTATTCTCATTAATGCCCTGGCGGCATTTTTTGACCTTTTAGTCGTGTCAAATGTTCTACGGAACGCTGTGAGGAAGCTATTAAAGTCGTGTACCATAGGCCCATTAGCCTCCCAAATAGGATTTGCCCATTCTAGTGCCTTATCCGTAAGCTGGTGCATAAGAAAACCCACCTTAGATCTGTCAGTGGGAAATGAACGTGGGTACATTTCGAAGTGGAATTCCACTTGATTAAGGAATCCCCTACATGTCTTAGCGTCCCCTCCATACCTAGGTGGCGGGGTTAGATGTGCAGAAGCATTAGACATATTAGCTGTGTCCGGTATAGGGTTTACAGGAGGCGTAGGTACAGGTACCGGAACAGATCTGGATAACAGTGTCTGGATGGCTTGAGCCATTTGATCCATACGGTGATCCTGTTCTGCGAATCTAGCCTCATGAGTGGCCATCTGTTGACCTAAACCTGCGGGGTCCATGGCCCTATCGTAATGTCACGGTAATATACCCCAACACGCAGGAATAGTTGACAGTCAAGAGACAAGAAACAGAGTTCGTCTACCGGACCTTAGAATGGCCGGACTAGGACGAGAGAAAGACAGAGTCAGAACAAGCCGAGGTCAAGGGAACTGAGAGACAGCGTAACGTAGAACAAGCCGAGGACTGGTACACAGAGGACAAAACAGCGGATAAGCAAGCAAGGATAAGGAGAGAGCGGAGTCAGGAACAAAGCCAAGGTCAAGCACCAAAAAACCAACTGAACGATACAAGCACTAAAGGGAACTGGACAGAAACCACGATAGGGCAAGGAGCAAGGGGAAACAGGTGAGTATAAAAACCCTAAGGTTCACTTTGATTGGCTCCTGTCATATCCACGCCCCCAAAACGTGAGTGAATGGGGAATGTGGCCTGACAGGGGCCAATGGGAGACTGATTCTAATTTAGTCTCCCACTGTCCCTTTAAGAGCGCGCCCGAGACGCGCGGCGCGCTCTTAGTGTCGGGCGGGACATGTGACCGCTTCTCGCGGTCACTGCCCGCCTGACTGATCCCATCGTTGGCTGAGCCGCGCGCGGCTCGTGCAGGAGCAGGACCGCGCGCGGCGAGAAGGGAGGACCCCGGCCGGCCCCTGGAGAGGGTAAGTACCGCTACACCCCCATTCCTCACACACGCTGCCCCCATATCCTCACACACACTGCCCCTATACACACACACTGCACCTATACACTCACACTGCCCCCTATACACACACACACTGCCCCCCATACACACACATTGTACCCCTCCCACACACACACACACACACACTGCATCCCTCGCACATACCACTGTTTTTTATTTCTGTCTGGCACTGGTCAGCAAAATATTTCTCCTCTTTTCACTGGGCCGCAGGTGTTAAAAGTTTGTAGAACACTGATCTAAATTACTCAAATATATGCTAATAAGCAAAAGGTGCGCTTTTGACATGTAAAAAAAAAGACTAATGATAGATAAATATGCAAAAAAATAAATGACACTAAGAAATTAGTAATACAAGTGTATAGTTATACATAATAGACGGTAAAAACGGGAATGGTTCATATATGTGTAGTAGCTTATTGAAGTATAGGATTGAGAAATATATACTATAAAGGATGACATATCATAAATACATTAAAAGTAACAGCTCTGTAGTCCATCAAAACTTTGTAACAGAATATAGTGTATAAACACTCAGTTCTCCACCCAATCGACATGTTATTAAAAAAAGGCAGAAACAAGCATTTTTCATTTAACCCTTTAGGTGACAGAGTGTTCAGTTCCAAAATCCCAAATGTTTCTCGTTGAAGCAATAACTTTTCTCTGTCACCTCCCATTTTCAGAATTGGTATGTGATCGATAGCTACACATCTCAAGGAGGTCAAAGGGTGCTGTTTATCCAAAAAAATGTCTGGCCACCGTATCAGACTTGCCATCTCTATAGGTGTGATAATAATATTCCATATTTATTAAGGATGATTGATTGATCACTATTGAGCAAATTAAACTATTATAGATAGTTAAGATGGCACTGGTCTTAAACCGTGTCGCACTAAAAAAAACAAGATGACACAGCATAGAATGATCTATAACATGTCTGGCCAATATCCAAAGTGGCCTACAGGCTTGAAAGTAAGACTTGGTGCCAGCAATGTTTAGAAAGACTGAATATAGGGACATAGAGAAATTGTACAATATGTGTTTGGCATGTTCCTTGGGTGATCATGGCTGGCCTGATCAACCATACAGATAACTTGCGCATGACATACATGCTGAGCTGCACTGATAAGAAAACTTGGTAGAAAATTACAGACTATCCATCTCATTGGTAAAAAGGTAAAAAACATAGGGAAACTTGGCACTCACTTGGAGAACTACCTACCTGTAATATGGATGTGTGTTGCTGATCTTTGCTGTTTCCAGTAGAGAGGGTCCTTCCAAGTCTCACTGCCTGAGATTGCCCAGTCGTGCAGCGGAGTGACATCCAAGTTTCTTTAATGGTTATGTATACTTAAGTTGATATCTAGATAATTAAGCTGTTCCCTTAAGCTGAATGTGCAATGTAAATTGAATATTGTTACTTATTAATTAAGACTCTGTTAGTCAATAAAGTACTTGGTGTCAGTGTCTTTCTCTTTCTCAAATACTTAGTTCCCTCATCCAGATCATTGTTTTGGTGTCCGCCAATATTTTTGATTATTATCTTTTTGATATTGGTGCTTCATGAATTTTAAGAATAGGCACAACAATAGGCTAGCTGAATGCTTGACCCGTGGCCCCTTATTTTTTCACATAATGCGGTCTCCGTTTTACCAATATAATTGAGTTTGCAAGGGCATGTTAATTTATAGATGACAAAGTCGGTACAGCAGGTAAGCCTATGTTTGAAATAGTAGGACTTTTCTGTGTGCGGGTGACAATCTTTTTGATGGTATCAGATGACCGTATGTGGCGCAACTCAAGTACCTAATACCCCCCAGATCCTTCACCTCATTCTGCATTAGCTTGTAACAATGCGTTGGATCCGTGTGTACTAATACATCTCTCAAGTTTATATTATTCCTATAGCAAAACATTGGCTTTTGTTAAATAGCTTCAGGAAGGGGTGGGTCACCTCTGATAATGTTCAAATTCTATTCCACTGCTTTGTTAATAAACTGCTAGCTGAGTGGAATCTTTCGAATTCAGTTATCCAAACTCTGCATGTATATGCACACTGCACAAGTGGTTCGACAGCTTCCACTGACCCGCTACCAAATCTACCTGCATGTTCAGCAGTCGTAAGGCGAAGGATTGAGGCTAAAAACATTGCGGTGAAACAAAGTTTGAAATCACTTTAAGTGTGTTTTTTTATTCTATTCTAACTAACTACCACCAGCGGTACCTCATTAGTATAACCATTACTGTTAGGCAGAGAAATGGTTTGTGAGACAGGATGGGCAGGATCAATATTTGGATCACCTGGTGAATCTAACAAAAAACAAACAAAAAAAAGTCAATAAAAAAAAGAAAATCCTCTTTCCTAGCTGCTAATACCAATGCCACTTACATCTATTTTGACTTACTGCTTCCCTTTATTAAAACAAACTGTACTTATAGTGGTTTCTCCCTGCCTGGCTGAGTTATTCAGCATGGCTATGCCTACTACCTCCACAGAGGCTTTTGGGAAAAGCTGGTAGGGCACTGATATTTTCCACACTAAAGGATGGCCACTCACTTTGTTACCCTCTCACAGCCACACCTTATTCTCTCACAGACCCCCCCACCCTCGCACAGCCCTTTCACCCTTTTATCCACTTAACCTGTCACAGCCCCACCACCCTGTCACAGCCCCCTACCTTGTCATTGTCCTGCCCTACCCTCTCACAGCCCCACCACCCTGTCACAGTGCCCCCAGCTTTTCACAGCTCCCAACCCTCTCACAGCCCCCCACCTTGCCACAGCCCCCCACTATGTCACAGCCCCCCACCCTGTCACAAGCCCCACACCCTCTCACAGCCCACTCACCCCGCCTAACCTGTCACAGCCCCCATACCCTGTCACAGCCTACCCTCTCACAGGCCCCCACTACCATCTCACAGCCCCCCTACCCTGTTATAGGCACTCACCCTCTGACAGCCCCCTACCCTGTTACAACTCCCCCACCCTCTCACAGCCCCACTCTATCCTCTCATAGCTTCACCCTACCCTCTCACAGCCCCTCACCCTATCACCCCCTACCCTTTCATAGTCCCATCTACCCTGCCACAGTCCTCTCCACCTCGTAAATGCTTCCCCACTCTGTCACACCCCCACCCTGTCACAGCCTTCCCACCCTGTCAAAGCCACCCACACATTTTGACACAGCCTCCCCCACATACCCTGTCACCCATCCAAGCACACACCCTGTCAAGCCCCCCCACACACACTTTAACAGACCTTACACACACTATAGCAGCCTTTCCACACATACCTGTCACACATACCTGTCACAGCCCACCCCACACACCCTGTCACAGTCCCCTCCACACACCTTGCCACCCACACCCATACCTTATCATTCCCACTCACACCCTATCACCCCCAGGCACACACTGTCATCCACACACACTGTCACCCCACCCACAAACACTGTCACTCCCTACACATACACTATCATTACACCCACACACTGTCACCCCCTTCACCCAGCAATACTCACATTAAACCCTCCTGATCCTGTCACTCTCCCTCCCTCCAACCAACCATACTAAACTCACCTGCCCTTTCTTTACCTCACTTACCCTATCACATTAACTCCCCTCCCCAATCCTGTCAGACTCAACCTTCTCTTGCACTGTTGCATTCAGCCCTAATTGAGCTGTTGTCTGTTCTCGCCTCTCTTGCTACTTGTTTTTCTCTCCTTAAGTTTGAAGGGCAATCCAGATGTGGGGCCCTTGCTCACGGTGCCTAGAGGGATATTGGCTATAACTCACTGATGATACCTTACAAGGTTGAAACGATCGTTTGGGGTATCTCTCATGCAGAGGGAATTTGCTGGCATTTCGGATCTGGACTGCCGATACGGGTGAGACCAGTCTGATATACTTCAGATATGTTCTCTCTGTAATGGCACTAGATGAGCTAAAACCAGCTTGAAATCTGAGCGGGGACCCACTGAAGGGCAGGCTAATTAAGCTGTTGTCCGTTCTCACCTCTCTTACTACTTGTCTTTCTCTCCTTAAAATGACTCCTGCTGCAGTTGCTCCCCATTTTTCATGAACCATTGTAAAATTAAGTTTTCTCTTATTTTTTTTTTTTATAGGGATATAACAATAATAAACATTGACAGCTCCGAATTAGTATAGCAAAAACGCAATTTTTGCATTGATGCATGCTAGTAGGCTAGGCACCTTTTTTCTATCTTTTTTGTCTTGCCACAATGATTCCCTTAATGATATTCCATGGATAACATTTGGCCGAGCTGATCCGCCACATGGATCCAAGCATTTAATTTTCGGAACACAAATGTTCACTTGAACCGAGCAATTACACTGTGCAAACAATTTTTTTCATATACTTCTAAAAAAAAACATGCAAAAAACAGATATGCTTAATGTTTTCATTAGGGGGATATCTGCTAAATTGCCAACAAAAATAAATGCATTTGCAGTGGAGTGCTCCTTTAAGAAACCAGCATTTAATTTGCCAGATTGATGAATAATATCAACTGAAAAAAAGTGTCAACACCAGATGCCAACACATAATATAAGCATTGCTATATTTCATTGAATGTAGTAATTTAAATACATAATTGTTACATAAGTAAATAAGTGTCGGTCTAGTGCCAAGAAAATATCACACAGCACAATTTACTGACAGACATTTAGTTAATGGCAGAATATTATTTTTCCTCTGGTTAGTAGCCTTATGCTCAACTACAAGACTGGATGCTCCTAATCATTAACTTCCTGCCACATAACTGCACTAATCCCAGATCTGTCAGTAACAAATCGTTTTGAACTATGTGATAAGGGCTTTCTGCACAACTGGCGCTTAATAGCTTGATGTGGTCTTTCACATATGTTTATAAATTGGATATGACAAAATGAGCAATTGTTTCAATTCAGTTCATCAGAGTACCAATCAATGATGCATGCCAAGAAGTGTTCCAAATATTTTGTGATAATCTGATAACAGAATGACAGGATGCTCCAAAAATCTATATTGTTTTGGATATATTGTTTTTAGTTCATGATGTTTTTTAAAGCTCCACCTTACTCACTAATTTTATTTAACCCCTTAAGGACCAAACTTCTGGAATAAAAGGGAATCATTACATGTCACACATGTCATGTGCCTTAAGGGGTTAAAGACACAGAGGCTCATATTACATATCCATTTCTTTACCTTCCACCAGAGGCAGCAAAGAATACAAACAGAATTAAAAAATAATGCATACATCATAGCATGACTAAGTCCCAGTATAATAGTCGGCACCTCCCTAAGACCTTCCTCTTTCTTTACTGCTCCACAGTCAGATAAGTACCTATTTTCTCTGTTCTGTGGGTTTTTGGGGTTTATCTGTGAGTTGATTGCTGTTGTACTTTTGTTTTTGCATGTATTTTAGACTGTTCTATTCTATTGTTTATTATAGACTCAGGGTCTCAGACCAGCTGAGGGTTCTTTCCCCTGTCCTGTTGGGGTTTTATTCTGCTACATCCCTGTCTTGTCCCATTTCTCTGTGTTTTGTCTCTGCTTGGGGTTTTTATTCTGTTCCCTTCTGGCTAGACTTTTCTATTACCTTCTACCGGTTTACCCGTGTTTCTTCCCTGTTTTGGGCTCTATCGGATTCCTGGACAGTTTTTGGCACCATTTTGCGGCTTCTTGCACCACCGTTCTGCTCCATTCAGCCCTTTCGGGTCTTGCAATGGGAAGATTCTTCATTCTTCATACGGATGCCAGAGCTGCTTGGTTCATGACCACGTTCGATCCACGAACACTATTTTGCATTCGCAAAATTTTACGGAACGTTCTGTGAGTTTGGTCCGATTGGCCTTACGCATTCTGTGCGCGAACTTGATTTGTTTGCGAACGAAAGGCGCCAGTTTGGGAGCTTTTTAGACGCTTTTGTGGGTTTTTTCCTCTGCCTCTTGCATCTGCTGCTGATCTGAGCCCTGGTGAGATCTCATATTTACCCTTCCCGGGATAGCTTAGTTTGGGTGATTAGCCCCTACTATTCTGTATTGCTTTACAGCTGTTTAGGTTGTAGTGCCCATATTTTCTCATTACACTGCTGCATAGTGTGAGTCATTTTATCATGCCTAAACCTAGGGTACCTGAATGTTCTCCTACCCCTGGGGAGATGGATACCCTACTTGTGACGAAAGCAACTTCGACACTGGTTCTTGGAGGGGACTACTTGCCAGCCTTTTACCCTGTGACTATGAGAGACCCTATTTGTGGCTATTGGGACTTTAAACAATGGTTCTTCAAACTCCCAAACAGTCGAAGTGGCCGCCATTCGACATTCAAACACGTGGTGGCGGCCATCTTGTTCGCATGGACCAAAACTGCTGACAGACTTCAGGGGGACTTAGCCACAAATGCCCTGAAACTATTTTCGTCATGAAAACCTTGTGGTTCCCGGTCCTTGAACGTCCATGAACGTCCCACACTATCATCTACAGACTTCAGCATCCTCCTACTAGATACATCTAAAAGAAATTCCTACATTGGTGAGATCCACCCATAGACAGTGAATGATATAGTGCACTATATTCTGGACTATATTTGGAATATTATTATTATTTTTTCCCTTTTTTTGTCTTTTTTCTTTTTTTTCTTGGTTGGATTTTTTCCATTTTTTTCTTTTCTATTTTTTCTATTTTTTTTCTATTTTTTTCTATTTCTATTTTTGGATCATTACCAACTGTATATAGATATATAGATTATGAACTTTACCTCGGACGAGGGAGGATTCTGTGTGTGTATATATATATGTAAATAGCTTATGTACATAGGATGAAATGAGTGTCACCATGATGAAATACCACTATCTTTATGAATTTATCTAAAATCATTATAATAAATATTATGAAATCGAATGCAGGATTAGCAATAAGTTTCATTGTAATTTTTTGAGTGCGGTATTCATATTTGTTTATGATTGAGATTAGGAGGTTGTTGTGGAGTTAAACCTCGAATACCTGCACCTTACATAATTGAGTGCCAGCACATATTGTGTTTTTTTGACAAACTGCAATGGTTGATCCTAAACCTGTCTGCATGGAACGGCAGGGCGATCTTCGTTTCACAACCAAGATTCACCGTTTACTCTGACGCAAGTCTCCACGGCTGGGGCGTCCACTGCGAAGGTGTGTTGATGGGAGGTAATTTGTCGAAATCCGAATCCCGGCTCCACATCAATGCATTGGAACTCCTGGCAGGTTCATTTGTGATCCGGAGTTTAGCGAGGGTTTAGGCACATGCGTGCATTTGCCTCCGCATGGAGAACATCTCAGCGGTCAGATACGTCAACCACATGGGCGGCACCCAGTAGGTGGTCATAGCCAGGTTGGCAAAGGAATTTTGGGAGTTTTGTCTGGTTTCAGAGCTTGGTGGTCCAGGTGGAATATCTACTAGGTCTGTACAATGTCCAGGCGGATTGGAGTTCATGGTATCTTTCGGACAGCAGCGACTAGAAAGTGGAGGTGTTCTGAGCTGTGTTGTCTCTCTGGGGTCCTTTTACTATCGACCTATTCGCATCACGACTTAACACCTAACTCCTGGCATGGGAACCTCCTGTACGCATTTCTGCCATTCTCCATGATTCCCCGCACACTCATTCAGGTTCGATGCCATCAAGCCGATCTGGTCCTTGTGGCTCCCTTTTGGGGGATGCAGTAGTGGTTCCCTCAACTTCTGGAGATACCGGTGGATTGCCCCAGACTGTTTCCATCTGTACCTGGTCTACTTCGCGATCTGTCCAGATGTTGTCACCCTCTGTTGGTGGACAGATTCCTCCTTCTCATGGTTTGGTGGATTTCAGGGGACCCTGGGAGGTCAAGGGAGTTTCGGAGACTACTCAACGACTGTTGGCGGATGCATGTGCTGCCGGCACTAGAAGATCATATGGGTCAGCTTGGAGATCTTGGGCTGGCTGGTGCCTGGCTAGGCATGTATATCCCGTTTCAGCCCCTGTGACTGCTATTCTGTAATTCCTGACTTCTCTATTTGAAGCCGGTAGGGCATTCCAGACGATCAACCTGTACAGGTCGGTGATATCTTGTGGTTTTGATGGTTGTCCCACAGGCCAACATCCTTTGGTGTGACGCCTTCTACACGGTTCTCATCTCTCTAATCCACCTACGATGTCCATGCCTTGGATTTTGATACCAAGTCCTACACCCCACAAGGTGTGACTTTCAATATTTCCAGACGTACTAAAACTTCCATTAAGTCGGTGTCATATCCAACATTACCTTCGGCTCAGTTCTTATGTTCGGTGGCTTACTTATGCGAATATGAGGATCCTACCAGGCCGCATCGTTCTGTGTCTACACACCAACTTTTCCTGTCTTTTCATCTTCCTTTTGCTCCGGTATCGAGGGTCAGGTTGGTATCGACACTTCGTTTTTAGCGCTCATTCTGCTACGGGTGCTTTTGCCTTGTTGATTATGGCACGTGCACGTTTGGAGGACCTTATGAGGATGGCCAACTGGTCGCAGGAATCAATGTGAATTTTATTTTTTACTTTTTTACTCGTGTTTTCTGCAGTGGTTGGTTAGCTTTGAACTTGCAATATGAGCCTCTGTGTCTTGCCAAAAATTACATGATTTTTCTATTACATGATGAAAAGCCATGGTTTTATTAAAGACACAGAGGTGAGTATTGTCCCACCCAATATGTAATTTTGTCAGATTGTATTTCTATGTGTTTGTCCCACCCATGTTGCTTGTTATATGTGATTGGATTCAATTGTATGGTAAGTGGGGCAATGTATTTACGGGGGGTTTGGTTTGGCTATACCTGTTTAGACTTTTGGGATGTGGACTGTTGACCATTTTGGGATGTAGATTAATGCCTCTAAGTTATCTTGCCTTAATGTTGGTCTATGTCACCAGTTTAACCCTTGGGCTCCTGTTTTTTATGTTTTCACAGCCTGATCTGGACCTGTTTGATGTTTTTTCATCTACCTTTGAGGAACATCTTTTTGGTTGGAGCCAGGGCCGGTGCAAGGAATGCCGCCGCCCTAGGCAAAGGTCAATTTTGCCGCCCCCTCATGAGATAGTTCTACAAGTTTATTCACTAAACTCCAAAAGGAAACATTCCACTGATTTCTTTGAACAATTTAGTAGATATACCCTAAAAGAAAATATGCTTTATATTCTGCAAGCCGTCCAATCAGAAGCTTCTCACTGAAAAGTCTCTGTTCTGGGGCTGCAGTTGAGTGCAGGCGCACTCGATCACAGCTTTTCTATGTTTCCATAGTTCAGCTCATTGAGAAAGGGAGAAGGCAGGTGCACACTAGTACAGCACGTCTGCCTTGTCTGTAAGCTCTGTGGAGCTAAAGGAAGTGGAAGAAAACCTTCCTAGCTTTGTGACAGACAGGGAGGTATTTTTGACCCCAATTATAAAAGGTCCAATTTCTATTAAAATAAACCCTGTCAAGAAAATAAGCTGTCAAGAAAATAACAAACTCCAGACATATAAAGCACCTTATAAACTGCCTTATACATACACACACTCACAAAAAACTTCCTTATACATATAAACACACACAATGCCCTTGATTCCCTTTTACACACCCACAGAAAGTGCCTTATACATACATGCACACAAAATGCATAATACACACACAAAGAAACTGCTGAATGCATACATACTCACAAACTCTTTCTAATACACACACTGCCTAATACATAAACACAAACTGCCTAGTACATACACACACTGCCTCACACACACATACACACATGCACACGCACAGATCAACTGCTTTATAGATACATACTGCCTAATAAGTACATTGAAATATATGATTATTACATACATGTAATACATACACCAATACACGATGCACACAAATGCACAAACTGTCTCATACTCACACACTGCCTTATACATACACACACACAAACTGCTTTCTAGATACATACATACAAGGGTATAGATATAGTTTTCTAAATCGACTTGTCCAAGGGACTTAAGTGGACCCATACACAAACATAATGACTCATACATAAACACATTGACCCATACAGAAACACAATGCACACTAACACTCACCAACACTGCCCCATACAGACACACACTGCACACTAACCCATACACAAGCACACTGAACACTGATCCATACTCAAACAAACTGTACACTGACCCATTCACAAACACACTGAACACTGGTACACACTGACCCATACACAAGCAAACTACACATTCTCTGACACTCACACACAGTATAGATTACCTGCAGCAGCCTGTCACATACTCACTCTGCCCTTTATAGCATGTTGGCTGACAGATATGATGTCACGTTGAATCCCGGCGGCCATGAGTCTTGAGCATTGTGAGGAGCAGTTGGATGCTGCCGCTCTTCACACCTCCCTTTGAGCTGCAGCCAGGCTCAGTTACAGCATCCCAGTATGCCTGCAGGAGGTAGACTCCCTGCTTGGCACCAACAACCCCCAAGGCAGCCCTAAAAGAATTAAAAAAAAATGTTCCTGTTTAACACACGGAACTGCATGTTGCAGGCGTTGGGCGATATACATTCCATATCCATGATACAAACTTAATCGTGCTTAATACATGTTTGCAGTATAGGATATTACGTACATGTAATACATACATATACTGCTTAATACATACACAAACAGTCCAGTAAAGACATACACTGCCTAATACACACACACACTGCCAAATACACACACACTGCCTAAAACACATACACACACACACAGACACTGCCTAATATACACACATACGCTGCTTAATCCACACACACAGAGAGAAAACTTCTGCCCTCTACATACTCAGGTGGGGGCTAGGGGCACTGGAAGCAGCACAGTCAGTGTGGTACCTGTTCTGTGTCATGCTTCCAGTCTTTATGTGATCCCTGTCACCAGGAACAGGACAGGGGAAGCAGCACCTGGAACCCCTGGCCCTCCCACTACCCTCCCCTTCAAAGGACTTCTGGAGGCAGAGACTTGGGAGGAGGCGGCAGAGGCAGACCGAGTTTGCTGTGGAAGGGGCGGGGTTAGTGGTTTGTAGGCAGGAAGAGGCGGGTTACATATGTAACTCCTATGTGCTGATGAAAGAAGTTTAGCTAGCCAAATTTAAGGAGGAGGGCTGCAGCAGTGGGGGGAAGGCTCCGGCAGCTGCATCAAAATCGGGATCTCTAGGTTCTCCATGAGTAAACACAGCATAACCTCATGGGGGGGATTCAGCCTGCATTATAGCCACTGCGGGCACCCCCTCTCATAGATATTAAGCGCCGGCTCTGGTTGGAGCTGTTCTATTGCTGTTTCGGATTTGTTTCCTGTTTTTGGTTCAAGAATCCTGTGAAAACAGTTATGGACTTCTAAGTTTCATTTGCTGATGAATTACGTCTGCTCGTTTTCTGTTCTGCGGAGTTATCGTGTGTCGCATCTTCAAGAAAGAGGAAGGTCTTAGGGAGGTGCCGACAATTATACTGGGACTTGGTCAGAGGGTGGTCTATGTTATGATGTATGCATTATTTTTTCATTCTGTTTGTATTCTTTGCTGCCACTGGTGGACAATAAAGAAATGGATATGCAATACTGGCCTCCGTGTCTTTAATAAAATCATGACTTTTCATCATGTAATAGCAAAATTATGCAACAATTCACCACCTCCAGTCGGACAGTAAGGGTGGGCATACTAGACTGTCTGGAGTTGGGGGGATATTCTTTACGAGGGGTATTCTCACAAGTGGATGTTTAACCACCATTATTGTTCTACCAATTTGCAAGTCAAGTTCTGTTGTTTTATTTCCAGCTTCTGAGTCTTTCTTGATCCAGTGCTTGGAAGATGTATATCAGTGTATGTTGATCACTGGGTGGAGGCACTCTTTAATATCAATATGTCCCAATCTCCCTATACCTCTGCGAAGGCTCAGGACTCCTGGCATGTTCCAACCCATACAGTGATCCCTGAGTTTCCAAGGCTACTGGCCAGTTTGCAGCAAAAAGGGGCTACACATATATATATAAAAAAAAATATTTTGTAAGGCAATTCCTTCTCATCAATGTGTTGCTGAAATAGCCTGTACAATATCCTGTCATTATCCTGTACAAATAAGATTCAGGCAAGACTTGGACTGGTAACTTAAAGGAACACTCCAAGCAGCATAACCAATGCAGATTGCTCTAGTGGTTATGGGCCTGGAGTGCCCTGCCACCCCCATATTGTTAGTAGTAAAGCCATTGTAGAATAGTTTGTCTTGTTACCTGGGATCTGCTCTGTGTTGCTCACTGCATGCACAACTTCCGGCAGTGTGAGTTTAGCTCATTGGCTGAGACTGATCAGCTGATGCACTCCGCAATAACCTGCAGGGCTTAACTCAGAACGGCTACTGTAAGTTCCTGTTTAGGAGCATCTGTCCCTCTATCATTCGTAGTGGAGGTAAGGAGATGTGCACGGAATTCCCCAGGTAAGAAGTCAAACTATATTAAAATGTTTTAACTAGTTACAATGGTATGTATAGGCGCTCCTGACACTATAGCCACTACAGCGAGTAGTAGTGTTTATGGTGCTTAGAGCACTCCTATAAATGCAAATGTATTCACCAGTCAGACAGGGTTATGTTTAGTGAGAATTGTCAGGAATTCAAAGTGAATTTCAAATTTAAAGCCAAAGTTGATGATCTGAAAAAAGAATTCAAGTCAGTTATGCTACTTCATCTTTAAATTAAACATTTACTTTGAATTCACAATGATATTGTGTGTGTATGTGTTTGTCTGTGAGTGTGTGTGTGCCTGAGTGTGTCTAAGTGTATGTGTCTGTAAGTGTATGTGTGTCTCAGTGTGTGTATATGTGTGTCTGTGAGTGTGTATATGTCTGAGTGTGTGTATGAGTGTATGTGTGTGTGTCTCTATATGTGTCTGTATGCATGTCTGTATGTATGGGTCTCTGGGTGTGTGTATGTGTGTGTCTATATGTATGTGTCTTAATGTGTATCTATTTGTCTACATGTGTGTGTGTGGGGGGGAAGAAAGTTTGGGGTAGGAGATAGATGTATGGGGGGGGGTCCAGGGCAATTATCACACCGGGGCCCCGTGGTTTCTAGTTACACCTCTGAATAAGATGTACCTGTAACACACACTTTCACTAAAGTATCATTGTGAATTCAAAGTGAATTTCAAATTTAAAGCTGAAGTAGCATAACTGACTTGTATTATTTTTTTCAGATCAACAATTTTGGCTTTAAATTTTAAATTCACTTTGCATTCACAATGATACTTTAGTGAAAGTGTATGTTGCAGGTAAATATTTTTCAGAGGCGTAACTAGAAACCACGGGGCCCCAGCGCGATGATTGCCCTGCCACCCCCCCCATACATCTATCTCCTATCATAGGGTATGTTTTATTTTTTGGGTGACAACTTTTTGAAGGTTGGACGTTTGAAAGCCTTTAGCCACTGAGGAGGTTAATACTAAGGATTGGGGAACTTTTGATCCTATTTAGGAGGCAGATTGTAATATTTTTGATTTAGAGCTAGAGGGATGGATTTGTAATAGGACAAGGTTGTTGAGCGTCCCTTTATCCACATATCATTAAGCAAGGCTAGGGGGCTCATAAAGGAAACATCAATGCATTAAAATGGACTGCTGATAGTCTTTTTGAAAAACTCACATTGACTGTATAGGAATTTTACTGAAATTGGCAACATTAGCTGTATGGATTACCACAGTAAGCACAATTAAAATATATATATATAACTGATTTCTTAAACTGTATCAATAATGGTTGATTCTGGCATATTTGGGATGGCTTACGCTTAATGCAACTCCTTGGTCAGAATTAAAGGGACACTACAGTCACCAGAACAACTGCAGCGTATTGTATTTGTTCTGGTTAGTATAATCCATTCCCTTCAGGCTTTTTGCAGTAAGTATAGTCTTTTCATAGATAATGCAATGTTTTACATTACAGACAAGGGATAACTCCACTGGCCACACTTCAG
The DNA here is from genome assembly GCF_036172605.1 of Pelobates fuscus. Classification (NCBI taxonomy): domain Eukaryota; kingdom Metazoa; phylum Chordata; class Amphibia; order Anura; family Pelobatidae; genus Pelobates; species Pelobates fuscus. The sequence continues at coordinate 286,626,294 of NC_086317.1, forward strand.
ATGGTTACAAGAGATGGTTCCTGGGGCAGTGCTTCACAGTGTCTCCACCCTCTGCATGGAGACAATGCATCTCTATGAGGAGATACTAATTGGTCAGGGCTGTGTTTAGCTTGTGCATATTTAATTTTTTTTTGGAAGGGAGATTAAACCTCCCTCCAAGAATTTTTAACATTCATAAATTCAAAAGACTGGGGCATATCACTAACAAGTAAGTACAGTAAACTATCCATTCATTTTCTGGATCTGAATATATATATATATATAGATGAGGGAAAAATAAGATCAAAAACATATTTTAAAAAAATAGATGTTAATAGCTACATAGAACGAACCATTTCTTGCCATGGTTGTTGAATGCACCAAAGGTTCAGCTTCTGAAACACAGTTGGAGTTACATTTTAAAGAATTTTAGAGTTAGGGTATCAAGAGGAATTTCTAAGACAATCGTTCTTAGAGGTACAGGAGAGAGACAGATTAAGTATTTTAGAATACAAACAACTAACTATTGCTAAAGACAATGATCAAGTTACTTTAATTTGTGATTTTAATTCTAAGAGTCATATATTCAAAAAGATCATCAATAAATATTGGCCCATCTTAAAAGAGGATCCACTTTTAAATACAATTCTGTCTGACAGTCCTAGGATTATCTATAGAAGAGTAGAGAATTTGAAAGATAATCTAGTACGTAATCATATTAAGAAAACAAAACCAACACTTAATATGTTCAATGAATCCCCCGGTTTCTATAGATGTGGTATGTGCAGTGCCTGCAAAATACAGGTAGTAAAAAAAGAGTTCTTAAAACATTTCACAATCCGCAACAGACACACGAAACATACACTATCAAAGACCTAATTATTTGTCACTCGAAGAGAGTTATTTACCTGATAGTGTTTACCTGTGGACTGGGCTACGTAGGGAGGACCTCAAGACCCCTTTAAGTCCATATACAAGAGCACATAAGGAATATAGAAAATGGATTTGAGAAACATAGCCTTTCATCACATTTCAAACAGAGACACAATCAGGATCCCACAGATTTATATTTCATTGGTATTCAGCTAATAAAAACTAATTGGAGAGGGGAAGATTTGATTAAGAAAATGGGGCAGATTGAGATGAAGTGGATTTTTAATTTAAATACTTTACTTCCAGGAGGTTTTAATCATGATTTCAAAGTATGCCACTTCATCTAAAGTAACCAGCTCACCCTCATTCCTATTGCACCCTCACCAAAATTACTTAAAAGTACTCATGATAGTTTTTAACCCCTTAAGGACCAAACTTCTGGAATAAAAGGGAATCATGACGTGTCAGACATGTCATGTGTCCTTAAGGGGTTAAAAAGAGGGAAATGGCGATTGATCATTAAAAAACCTGCACATTGAATACACTTCTCTGATGTTGAAATTAAGAATGTCACCAACAGATTGTTTCAGTTATTGTGTGTTGTTAAATATATTAGATACATAATTTACTAATAACATTGAAGATTATGTATAAAGATATTAGTATTTCTAAGTAGTTTTTTTTTTTTTTTGTCTCCACTTTCCCCTTATTATGCTTTGTGTGAGGAGAAAATCCATTAAGCCATGATGTAAGGGCAACACTATATGTATATTTGTACTGTTTCCCACACTTAAAATGGATATTCAAACTGAAATACGAAATGATGGACGGATTCATTCCGCCGCGTCATTTACGTTTTAGGTCTGGGAATACATACCCATAAGAAAGATCGCCGCGGAAAACACTGCGCCACTTCCGATTAGCTTAACTAACTGGAGGTGGGGATGCCCGCCCTCATAATATGACTGATTCTGATTGGAGGATAAATTTGAAGAAACACCAATAGAATGCAAGACCAGCATATATAAAAGCTGCATGAATGAAAGAACATCAATTCTGATTGAAAAAGCCCACTGTGTCTGGGCAAAACGCGTCTCGGACTTCTAGCCACTACTTGGACATTTACACTTATGCATGTCATGGTACTCTTTTACTATTTTTTTTTTTTATATATATTTAAAGTGAAATAAATGTGTCAAGTCCTACTGGCTTTACCCATTTCTTGCTGCCAAAGAAGGGAAGGTGCCCCCTTCTAGAGACACCCAGGTCTACTATGCAGAGCCAGGTTTTATTGGCTCTACAAAAGATGAGCATAACCATCATCACTGCATGTTCACTGTTAAATTGAAATATAATACACTAGGAAGTTTCCCTTTTTATCTTGTTTCCTGAGGAGACTTACTCCAGTTAGTCACCAACGACACTACTGCTGATGTGATTTGAGCCTGTCCCGCTGAGGCTCTAATCCATGTGAGTTGAACTACTTAAGATTACATTCTGCTTTGACATCATTTTTCTGTGGATTTACACTATATTGTAATTTATATAGTTTTTTCATGTATGTATTATATGTACATCCAGGTCTGACACCCTATTTAGGGTAAGTGTATGCATTTTTTTTTATCTGTATAGCGCTCCACTCATTTTATTAGTATAGATTAGGGTAACCACTCGAATCTTACTAATTCATACTGTCCTGCCCCTGGTCTGCCTAATTGTCAGTCTAAGCCAATCCTATGGGAAAGCATTGTGATTGGCTCAGATAATCACTTCTGATGTTGTCAGCCAAGCAGGCAGATCGGGGCAGAGGCAGCAGCTGCAGACTTGAATGCAAATACGATTTTACTATATTTCAGGAGGCGGGGGGTGGGGTGGGGTGACTAGATGGTGATTTTAAAACTACAGGGTCAGGAATACAAGCGTTCCTGTCCCTATTGTGTTACTTTAATATTTAGTTTTGGCTCATCCACAGCCATATAATTCTACCATCATATTATTCACAGGTGTTCCTCCCTACAATATACAAAACTGACAATGCGAAGATTTTAGTACTAGATATCAAATGCCTGAGCAATATTTTATTAGAAAGTTTTTGTCAAAATGCTTGAAGAGTAGGTTGTATGATAGGGACAGAACATATGTTTTCTAATGGATCTTTTGTTAGCACATTACAAAGGTAATTTCTTAAGTCTATTCTGCCTAGCAGCATAGTAGACACAAGCATGTCCCTATTGTTGCAAGTAGTGATGTCGCGAACATAAAATTTTCAGTTCGCGAATGGCTCGCGCGAACTTCCGCAAACGTTTGCGAACCGGCGAACCGGCGAACCGGGCGAACCGCCATAGACTTCAATGGGCAGGCGAATTTTGAAACCCACAGGGACTCTTCCTGGCCACAATAGTGATGGAAAAGTTGATTCAAGGGGACTAACACCTGGACTGTGGCATGCCGGAGGGGGATACATGGCAAAAAACTCCCATGGAAAATTACACAGTTGATGCTGAGTCTGGTTTTAATCCATAAAGGGCATAAATCACCTAACATTCCTAAATCACAATGGATATGGATTGACACCTGACATATGACATATTGACACCTTGACATATGGATTGACACCTGTCCTCAGAGACCCTGATACACACTGACACAGAGCAGAATAGGGACTGTTCCCCCTACATAGGGTCACTTGGCAGATATGGATTGACACCTGTCCTCAGGGACCCTGATACACACTGACACAGAGCAGAATAGGGACTGTTCCCCCTACATAGGGTCACTTGGCAGATATGGATTGACACCTGTCCTCAGGGACCCTGATACACACTGACACAGAGCAGAATAGGGACTGTTCCCCCTACATAGGGTCACTTGGCAGATATGCATTGACACCTGTCCTCAGAGACCCTGATGCACACTGACACAGAGCAGAATAGGGACTGTTCCTCCTACATAGGGTCACTTGGCAGATACGGATTGACACCTGTCCTCAGGGACCCTGATACACACTGCAACAGAGCAGAATAGGGACTGTTCCTCCTACATAGGGTCACTTGGCAGATATGGATTGACACCTGTCCTCAGAGACCCTGATACACACTGACACAGAGCAGAATAGGGAATATTCACTAAATGCCAAACATTGTTATACAGGGGAATATTCAGTAAATAAGGATAAGGGGGGGGACCTACAGTCCTCCACCCCGGCCCCCACCCCTGCGCAGTGGGTGGGGGACATAAATCACAATGGGGGGACCTACTGTCCTCCAGCCCGCCCCCACTCATGAGCAGTGGGTGGGGGCCATAAAAATAATGAGGGGGGAACCTACTGTACGATGTTGTATTGATCAGGTAGTGTAAGGGTTACGCCCGCTTCACAGTGACAGACCAAACTCCCCGTTTAACGCACCGCAAACAACCGCAAGCAGTCCATTTGCACAACCGCAAACTCCCCATTTGCACAAGGTTGGATACCAATCTAGCCATGTCCGTTCCTTGTCCTCACTGATGTCATTGAAGGTCTCTTCCTCCACCCAGCCACGTACAACCCCAAGGGTCCCCGAAAGGTGACAACAAGCCCCCTTGGACGCCTGCTGTGTTTGGTCTTCCACCTCCAAAAAGCCACCTTTCTCCTCTGAGTCCTCTTCTTCAGACTCCTCTCTCTGCATTGCCTCTCTCTGGGTTATTATAAGGTGTGTTAAGTAGTACTCTTCTTATCAGTTTAATCCCTGTTACAAGTAGAGGACTATTTCCTTGTTTCGCCAAACCCCTTCAAAGATGGAAAAAGCGGTATGAGTGGAAGAAACAAGGAAATGTGGTCAGGTGGTGGTGCCAGCCCCACCGAGGGCTTGTACCCAGGTATGCTAATAAACTGAAAAAAGAAAAAATCTCCCAAGAAGGAGATCTAAAACTGACATAGGAAAAGGTTAGACAATTATAATAAAGTAATACCTATAAATCCTAGTGAGCATAGGTGTATAATAGAGGGAGAAAGGGAAAGCAGAGTAATGCTTCCTAATACTGTGGTTAGTACCCTTTGTTAAAGTAAATTGAGTAATGGACAACAGTCTTTATTATATCATTTATAAATAACAAAGGGATACTATACTCATTCCCCTATAGTGGCTAATTGTGTAATAATGGTAATACTATTACCTATTATATAATATTGCCAGGGGCAAGGAAATTCCCTCTAAATAGATGGGTATAGGCAGAGAGTACGGAGACCGGAGTGATGCTGTCATAAAAAGTGTCAATAAGGTGATATAAAGTTAAATGTATCACAGACACACAGCCACCCTTTCTCTTAGCTAGTTTCCAGAAATGCTGGATAGGTAGAAGGGCTATAAAGACTCAGAGAGGTCTAAGAAGAATCCTCTAAACTAGCCCTAATCTCCTTAAACACCTTCAAGGGTGTTCTAAGCTATAGCTCAATCTAAACGTTTAGATGACTGCCTGATTTCCCATCACAGATGCTGGCTAGGAATATTACTGTGCAAGACAAAGAGTGAGTCTAAGTGCCCATAGTGCAGTAACGTGTCCCTAGTGAAGTGTAAAAGAGAATAACAAGCTGGCACCCAAGAGAATAACGAGCTGGCGCCCTATCAGGGGACGTGTATATGGCATCGATTTTAGGAACCGGGAGATGGAAAAAGATGCTTGGTCGGTCCTCCTACTTCAAATTTAGGGCACTGCGCGTGCAATCTAATGTGCCACCAGATAGGAGTGGTGTGTTAAGTAGTACTATATCAGTTTAATCCCTGTTATGTGCCTTTTTTTTTGTTTGGTTTTTGTAGCCACAGTGCAGCACCAGAGGCCCAAAAAATTAGGCATGTACACATGCCTGAAAAATTAGATATTGTTGCAGCCGCTGCTGTAGCAGCGGCCATAAAAATTGATGTTTGTTTCCCAGGCAGAAAGTGCCCTAAAACATTGTGGCTTGAACCCTAGTTGGTGGTGGATAAGTCATGCAAGTCAACCGGCATTCAGAGCTAAAAGACAGCAGTGTGTGGACCATTTTTAGCCCAATGCAACTCATCTCATCAGGCCTTTTTTAGTCGAATGTATCGCCCACTGTCAGTCCCTTTCGGGATCCATCCATCATTCATCTTAATAAAGGTGAGGTAATCTAGACTTTTTGACCTAGGCGACTTCTCTTCTCAGTGACAATACCTTCTGCTGCACTGAAGGTCCTTTATGACAGGACACTTGAAGCGGGGCAGGCCAGAAGTTCTATCGCAAATTGGGATAGCTCAGGCCACAGGTCAAGCCTGCACACCCAGTAGTCAAGGGGTTCATCGCTCCTCATAGTGTCGATATCTGCAGTTAAGGCGAGGTAGTCTGTTACCTGTCGAATCGTTCTCTGAGGGTGGATCCCGAAGGGCTGTGGCGATGCGTAGGACTTAAAAAGCTCTGCATGTCGTCCATCAACAACACGTCTTTAAAGTGTCCTGTCCTTGCCGGCGTGGTCGTGGGAAGAGGAGGATTACTTTCACCTCTTCCCCTGTTAGATTCCCGTTGTGCTGTGACATCACCCTTATACGCTGTGTAAAGCATACTTTTTAATTTATTTTGCAAATACTGCATCCTTTCCGACTTGTTGTAATTTGGTAACATTTCAGCCACTTTCTGCTTATACCGGGGGTCTAGTGGCGTGGACACCCAGTACAGGTCGTTCTCCTTCAGAATTTTTATACGAGGGTCCCTCAACAGGCACGACAGCATGAAAGGTTGGATGCACAAGGTTGGATGCCGAGCTACTCATTTCCAGTTCCTCCTCCTCAGTGATCTCAATGAAGGTATGTTCTTCCCCCCAGCCACATACAACACCACAGGTACCAGATAGGTGACAACAAGCACCCTTGGATGCCTGTTGTGGTTGGTCTTCCTCCTCCTCCTCAAAGCCACATTCCTCCTCTGACTCCTCTTCCTCACAATCCTCTTCCAGCATTGCCGCAGGTCCAGCAAGCGATGCTGATAAGGCTGTTTCTGGTGGTGATGGTGACCACAACTCTTCCTCTTCCTCTTCACGCTCATCTACGGCCTGATCCAGCATTCTTCGCAGGGCACGCTCCAGGAAGAAAACAAATGGTATGATGTCGCTGATGGTGCCTTCGGTGCGACTGACTAGGTTTGTCACCTCCTCAAAAGGATGCATGAGCCTACAGGCATTGCGCATGAGCGTCCAGTAACGTGGCAAAAATATTCCCAGCTCCGCAGAGGCTGTCCTAGCACTCCGGTCATACAAATATTCATTAACGGCTTTTTCTTGTTGGAGCAGGCGGTCGAACATTAGGAGTGTTGAAATCCAACGTGTCGGGCTGTCGCAAATCAAGCGCCTCACTAGCATGTTGTTTCGCCGCTGGATATCTGCAAAGTGCGCCATGGCCATGTAGGAATGCCTGAAATGGCCACACACCTTCCTGGCCTGCTTCAGGACATCCTGTAAGCCTGTGTACTTATGCACAAAGCGCTGTACGATCAGATTACACACATGTGCCATGCACGGCACATGTGTCAACTTGCCCAACTTCAATGCCGCCAACAAATTTGTTCCGTTGTCACAAACCACTTTGCCGATATTCAGTTGCTGCGGAGTCAGCCACTTTTCCACCTGTGCATTCAGGGCGGACAGGAGTGCTTGTCCGGTGTGACTCTCTGCTTTCAAGCAAGTCAAACCCAAGACAGCGTGACACTGCCGTATCCGGGATGTGGAATAGCACCTGGGGAGCTGGGGGGTGCAGTTGATGTGGAGCAAGACGCAGCAGCAGAAGAGGACTCAGCCGAGGAGGTTATGGAAGAGGATGGAGTAGGAGGAGTAGAGGAGGTGGCAGCAGGCCTGCCTGCAAGTCGTGGCGGTGTCACCAACTCCTCTGCAGAGCCACGCATTCCATGCTTGGCAGCCATCAGCAGGCTTACCCAATGCGCAGTGTAGGTGATATACCTGCCCTGACCATGGTTTGCAGACCAGGTATCAGTGGTCAGATGGACCCTTGCCCCAACACTGTGTGCCAGACATGCCATTACTTCCTTTTGCACAATCGAGTACAGGTTGGGGATTGCCTTTTGTGAAAAGAAATTTCGGCCGGGTACCTTCCACTGCGGTGTCCCAATAGCTACAAATATTTTGAATGCCTCAGACTCCACCAGCTTATATGGTAAAAGCTGGCGGGCTAATAGTTCAGACAAGCCAGCTGTCAGACACTGGGCAAGGGGGTGACTTTGGATTCTTACGCTCAAACATGTCCTTGACAGACACCTGACTGTGGGCAGATGAGCGGGAACTGCTCAAGGTGAGAGACGGAGTGGCGGATGGTTGAGAGGGGGCAAGGAGGACAGCAGTGTTTGACGTGGCTGAAGATGCTGGACCAGAAGGAGGATGGTGGCTTTGCGTTTGTGTGCTGCTTGTACTCATGTGTTGATCCCATAGGCGTTTGTGATGTGTGATCATGTGCCTACGCAAAGCAGTTGTACCTAGGTGGGTGTTGGACTTCCCACGACTCAGTTTCTTTTGGCACAGGTTGCAAATGGCATCGCTGTTGTCAGAGGCAGACACACAAAAAAAATGCTACACTGCTGAGCTCTGCAATGACGGCATTCTGGTGGTGTACACAGCATGCGTTGATTGGCGTGCTGTCGGGCTGACCCCGGGTGCCGATGCATGCTGTCTGACTGTGCCACTGGCTCCTTGCGATGACCTCCCCCTGCTTTTAACTTGTCTCCTCCTCCTCTCTGTCTCCCCATCTGAACTTTCGCCCTGTTCTTCTTCTTGCCGAGCGGGCACCCACGTACATCCATGGACGCATCGTCATCATCAACCGCTTCACTTGTATCTGACAACTCAGCAAAGGAAGCAGCAGCGGGTACAACATCATCATCATCACACCATACGTCCATGTGTGTAATGCTGCCTGACTGAGACATATCTCTGTTATCTACATCCTCTCGCAATAATGGTTGCGCATAACTCATTTCTTCAAATGCATGTGTAAATAACTCCTCTGACAGATAAAGTGAAGCGGCTGTGGTGCTAGTGTTGGTGGTGGTGGCAGGCGGGTGAGTGGTATCTTGAGAGGTGCCCAAAGCTAAGCTGGAGGAGGATGGTGCGGGAAAGTTCCGAGCGGAAGCTGTAGAAGATTGGGTGTCCTGTGTTAGCCAGTCAACTATGTCCTCAGAACTTTTCAAGTTCAGGGTACGTGGCCTCTGAAAATTGGGCATTATTCTAGGGCAAAATGGAATCACAGCACCACGACCACGACGGCCCCTGTGGGATGGCCTGCCTCTGCCTGTCATTTTTTTTGGATTAGTGGTACTATGCGTGCAAGCTACTGTGACACCAGATATGAGTGGCAATGTGCACTGGCAGAGGTTGGCAGAGTACACGCTGTAGGCCTGACACACCTGCTTGAAGACAACTAACTGCTATTCAATCTATAACAGTGAAAAATATTTTTTGGTTTTAAATGCATGCTATTGTGACACCAGATATGAGTGGCAATGTGCACTGGCAGAGGTTGGCAGAGTACACGCTGTAGGCCTGACACCCGCTTGAAGAAAACTAACTGCTATTCAATCTATAACAGTGAAAAAAGTTTTTTTGGTTTTAAATGCACGCTATTGTGACACCAGATATGAGTGGCAATGTGCACTGGCAGAGGTTGGCAGAGTACACGCTGTTGGCTTGACACACAGACGCTTGCAGACAACTAACTGCTATTCAATCTATTACAGTGAAAAAAAAATGTTTTTAAATGAAAGCTATTGTGACACCAGATATGAGTGGTGGCACTGGGCAAGTGGGCACAGTATCCACTGTGAGCCTGACACAGAAGCTGGCAGGCAGGCAACTGCAATTAGATTACACAGAAAAAAAAAGCAGACTGATGTTCTAGCCCTAAAAAGGGCTTTATGGGGTGCTGTCCTTACAACAGAGATCAGATGAGTCCTTCAGAACTGTAGTGGACACTGAATACACTAGCCTAGCTATCCATTTCCCTATCAAATGAGCAGCAGCTACACTTTCCCTCCTCTATCTAAGAATGCAGCTTCAGAATGAATCTAAAATGGATGCTGTACAGGAGGTGGGTGGGTCTGGAAGGGAGGGTCTGCTGCTGATTGGCTGGAATGTGTCTGCTGACTGTGAGGCACAGGGTCAAAGTTTACTCAATGATGACGAATAGGGGGCGGATCGAACCGCGCATGTGTTCGCCCGCCGTGGCGAACGCGAACACGCTATGTTCGCCGGGAACTATTCGCTGGTAAAACAAAACGTAAACAAAAACTGGAATTTGCGCTTTATGTCTGTTCAACCGTAATTCACCGCTGTCACATTAAGTGCACCCACACTTATTATATATCATTTTGTTCAGGAGAAACAGGGCTTTAATTTATCATTAACTATTCATATATGGAACATAATTTATTATGAATAAAATTTAAAAAAATGTGAGAAAATAAGATTATTTTTTTTTATTTGTATTTCCGTCTGACATTTTAGCTGTGAAGGTCATAATACTGTTAAATTTTACTGCAACAAAATGCACATATTTGTAATCAGCGATGCTCCACGAGTTCAACAGTACCCCCCATTAACAGGTTTTATGGGGTTTTGTAAAGTTACAGGGTCAAATATTGAACGTTCCATTTTCAAATTGAAAGTTGCCAGATTAGTAATGTTACCTTTGAGATGGTGTGGTAGCCCAGGAATGAGAATTACCCCCATAATGGCATACCATTTGAAAAGGTAGACAACCCAAGGTATTGAACGTGGAATATGTTTAGTCTTTTTTAGTAGCCACTTAGTCACAAACACTGGCCAAAGTTAGCGTTCATATTTGTTTTTGTGTGAAAAATGCAAAAAACTAATATTTGGCCAGTGTTTATGACTGAGTGGCTACTAAGAAAGACTGGACATACCCCACTTGCAATACGTTGGGTTGTCTACTTTTTCAAATGGTATGCCATCATGGGGGTAATTCTCATTCCTGGGCTACCATAAGCTCTCAAAGGCAACATAACCAATCTGGCAAATTTCAATGTAAAAAAAAATGAAATGCAAGCCTTATATGTGACTCTCTAACTTTCCAAAACACCATAAAACCTGTACATGGGGGGTACTGTTATTCTCAGGAGACTTCACTAAACACAAATATTAGTGTTTTAAAACAGTAAAACATATTACTACAATAATATAGTCCATAAAAGTGCCGTTCATTTGTAAAAAATGCAAAAAATTCACTTTTACTTAAAATATCATCGTTGTAATACAATTTACCAGTTTGAAACACTAATATTTGAGTTCAGCAAAGTCTCCCGAGTAAAACAGTACCCCCTATGTTCAGGTTTTCTGGTGTCTTGGAGAGTTACAGGGTCAAATATAGTGCGTGCAAATTAAATTCTCTGCACTTTCTCCCTGTGTTGTCAGGCATGTCAATCAAATTTTAATTAATCAAATCACATAATTATGTTAAAAGATTACTTAAATATACACGTAGAATTTTAATATATATGCATTTATAGGTATTTAAATTCTTCATGTATACTAATGTAATCTTTTATGTAATTATATGTATTTATCTATATATATATATATATATATATATTTGCGGTTATTTGTATTTTTTATATAGATAGATATATATAGAATGTCATTCTAAGTGTATTTTGTTACCTATATATATATATATATATATATATATATATATATATATATATATATATATATATATATATATATATAGTAGAAATCAGGAGCACTCGCTTGGATTTTTCAAACGTGAATAAACTATTTAATCACAACTTCAACATCAACGTTTCGACCCTTCAGGGTCTTTATCAAGATGATAAAGACCCTGAAGGGTCGAAACGTTGATGTTGAAGTTGTGATTAAATAGTTTATTTACGTTTGAAAAATCCAAGCGAGTGCTCCTGATTTCTACTTTTTTATCTATTGGCCTGGAGGCACCCTGGTAATATACATTTGATATACTTTTTTTCGTTGAGGTTGAGTGCCAGAGTCTGGTCTGATATATATATATATATATATATATATATATATATATATATATATTAATAACAAAATACAGTTAAAATGAAATTACATATGAATATATAATTTATATAAAATTTTGTTTCAATATTTTATTTATTTATTTTATTATTTTATGTATTTATTATTGTAATTACCGTATATACTCGAGTATAAGCCGACCCGAATATAAGCCGAGGCCCCTAATTTTATCCCAAAAAACTGGGAAAACTTATTGACTCGAGTATAAGACTAGGGTGGGAAATGCAGCAGCTACTGGTAAATTTCTAAATAAAATTAGATCCTAAAAAAAATATATTAATTGAATATTTATTTACAGTGTGTGTATAATGAATGCAGTGTGTGCGTATGTGTGTGTGTATGAGTGCAGCGTGTGTGTATGAGTGCAGCGTGTGTGTATGAGTGCAGTGTGTGTATGAGTGCAGTGTGTGTGTGCATGAATGCAGTGTGTGTGTGTATGAATGCAGTGTGTGAATGCAGTGTGTGCAGGGCCGGTGCAAGGATATTTGCCGCCGTAGGCAAAAAACATTTTGCCGCCCCCTCCCCCCCATATGTCCTGACTTCCCCTCCTCCTCCCTCAGTGGTCCTTACCTCCCCACCCCCGTGTTCCTTCACCCCCCCCAGTGGTCCTGACTCACCCCTCCCCTAGTGGTCCTTACCCTCCCCTCCCCTAGTGGTCCTTATCCCACCCCCTCCCTCTCATAGTGGTCCTTATCCCCCTTCTCCCTCCCATAGTGTTCCTTATCCCCCCCATCCCTCCCATAGTGGTCCATATACCCCCCCCTCCCACCCATAGTGGTCCTTATACCCCCCCCTCCCTCCCATAGTGGTCCTTATCCCACCCCCTCCCATAGTGGTCCTTATACCCCCCTCCCTCCCATAGTGGTCCTTATACCCCCCTCCCTCCAATAGTGGTCCTTATCCCCCCCTCCCTCCCATAGTGGTCCTTATCACCCCCCTCCCTCCCATAGTGGTCCTTATACCCCCCTCCCTCCCATAGTGGTCCTTATCCCCCCCTCCCTCCCATAGTGGTCCTTATACCCCCCCCCTCCCTCCCATAGCGGTCCTTATACCCCCTCCCTCCCATAGTTGTCCTTATACCCCTTTTTTTGTTATTATTAATTTTTTTTTATTATTATTATTTTTTTATTATTATTTCTTATTTTATTTATATTTTTTTTTTCGTCCCCCCTCCCTGCTTGATACATAGCAGGGAGGGGGGCTCCTTCCCTGGTGGTCCAGCATTGGCAGTTCAGTGGGGGGAGAGGGGGGCTGGCAGAGCTGTACTTACCTTTCCTGCAGCTCCTGTCAGCTCTCTCCTCCTCCGCGCGGTCTGTGCAGCTCCCTCTGTCAGCTCCCAGTGTAAGTCTCGCGAGAGCCGCGCTCTCGCGAGATTTACACTGGGAGCTGACCGAGGTGCTGACCGGACGGCGCAGAGGAGGAGAGAGCTGACAGGAGCTGCAGAACAGGTAAGTACAGCTCTGCCAGCCCCCCTCTCCCCCCAGTCTGTATTATGGCAATGCAAATTGCCATAATACAGACCTTGACTCGAGTATAAGCCGAGTTGGGGTTTTTCAGCCCAAAAAATGGGCTGAAAAACTCGGCTTATACTCGAGTATATACGGTATATGTATATATATATATATATATATATATATATATATATATATATATATATATATATATATATATATATATATATATATATATATATATATATATATATATATATATATATATATATATATATATATATATATATATATATATATATATAATATATGTGTATATATCTATTATATATATAATATATATACATATTATATATATATGTGATGTAGAATTATTAAAAATCTTTATTGAACTTGTACTAAATTATTGTACTAACTCCATTTTAACCTCACACTGTGACAAACCCTCCATTTTGTCCTCATTACCTGACAGATCCTCCATTTTAATCCATCTTAAACTACATTACATGACAGAATTTCCCAGCAACATTTAATACAATGAACAGAGACTGTATTTTCTATAAAGACATAGCTGACTCCGGAATTATTGAATCTCCTGTAACATGCAACAAAGTATAACCAAGGCCAGAGCCAAGGCCATGAGAACACTGTACTAATGAAATGTTCTATTCATAAAAGAACCTTGTACCTGACCACAAGATTGACATCACTGACTGTGTAAAATGACGCTCAAGCCCCCCCTTTCCACCGAGTAAACCTCATGCTGGGAAAGATGGCGCCTGAGCCTTCTGTCCACACCCGTGTCCAGAACAATACCACCTCCCGGTGGGAGGACACCTAGCTAGTCACTCAAATCCCTGAGCCAATTAATAATATTGATGGGTGGACACTGATATAGTCATATAACATTTAATCCAATTAATGATGTTTATTTGTTATTATCTGATATTCAATGATGATGTCATTTTGCCTTTAAAAAGGTCTGCATAACCGTTTTCCAAGAAAATGCCATTAAATTTTCTGAAGTGCTTTTAACCTGAACTCCATGTGTCAGTGTGAACTTACTTCTGCGTATACGCAATTTAATCATCTCAGATTTGGACAGGAACAGATAGACATTTAAACATATTTGTTTATTTCTAAATTAATCTACATCATATGTAACGTCATTCCAAGTGTATTTTAATACTAATATATGTACTTATATTAATATTAAAATACATTACGTATGACATTACATATATATGTATATATACATATAAATATATTTATTTTATTTTAAAACATGTTTAATATATATTTTTTTTTTACTTTCCCACCAGCAGGGGGACTGTCTGATATTTTAGACAGTCCCCCTGCTGGCAGATCCACAGCCAGCTATAGGGGCTTCTTTTGCCATGGGGGGGGGGGGGGGCTGTCTGGGCTGTAAGACAGTCCTCCTGAAGCGGAGCGCCGGGAAGGTAAGTATCCCGGGCGCTCCACGGCTCAAAGCCGTTACGGCGTTCTATGCCGCCGCAACGGCTTTAAAGCCCACTTAAAACGAAACGGCATAGAATGCCGTAACGGCGGGAACAGGGCCGGATTAAGAGCACACTGGGCCTGGTGCTGACAATTATGATGGGCCTAATTACGGAATCTTATCAACCAAAAACATTAAAACAATCATACCTCCCAAGCGTCATGTATCTGATGGAGATGGTGCTGGAGGGAAACTCATAGGATGCAGCTATAAGAAAACACATACTCTATGCTAATCTCTCTCTAATGTATATCTTTCATCTTTCAATTAAATCCATAACCCTTAACAGCAGTGTCCAGTGAAGCAGGCAGTCAATGGGCGGGGTAAAAGGGTGGCCACTGGTGCGAATCACGTGACCAGACCTGCCAAAAGGGGAGAACATGCCCAAAAAGGGGGCATGTCTGTCCAAAGAATTTGAAGGACAGCCTGGCATGAATGCATGTCAGGCTGCCCGCCAATCATGCAGGCTGTCCAACTAAGGGCATACTATGCAGGCAGCACCCTGAGCTTAACATAAATGCGTCTAATGATGCGCTCACTCAATGCTTTCTAAGGACTGTCCCCTAGCACTCGCTGGTTCACTTGTCTCCTTACCTTCTTACTAGCAGGCAGAAGTTCCTGGTATATAGTCTGAGACAGATAAAAGGTGTATGTAGTGAGTGTAGATGAATGGGGACATGCCACAGTGTTAGAGAGACCAACGTCTGCATTACCTAAACTAATTTTATTGTCAGCCAGTCCACACAAGTTTTGTTCCCATACATCCCTCTTAAGCTTCCAAACTTAAAGGGACACTATAGTCACCAGAACAACTACAGCTTATTGTATTTGTTCTGGTTAGTAGAATCATTCCATTCAGGCCTTTTGCAGTAAACACTGTCTTTTCAGAGAAAATAACTCCACTGGCCACTCCTTAGATGGTTGCTAGAGGTGCTTCCTGGGGCAGTACTGCCTAGTGTGCAGCACTGCCATTCAGTGTCTCCACCCTCGGCATGCAGACACTGAATTTTCCTCATAGAGATGCATTGATTCAATTTATCTTTATGTGGAGATGCTGATTGGCCAGGGCTATGACTTGTGCTGGCTCTGCCCCTGATCTGCCTAGTTGACAGTCTCAGACAATCCTATGGGGAAGTATTGTAATTTGCTCAGACCACCACTTCTGATGATGTCAGCAGACAGTCAGTTCAGAGGCAGAGCTAGCAGCTGCAGACTTGAATACAAGTTATATTTTACTATACTTAGGGAAGCAAGAAGGGGGCAGGGTGGTGGTTTTAACATAATAGGGTCAGAAATACATGATTGTGTTCCTGACCCTATAGTGCTACTTTAAGCAAGAGTATGTGAAGAGTAGTTAAGGTTGCCACCTTTCTTGGAACAAAATACCACCCTTAATCCTTTGTATAATCACAAGGAGTGACATCAGAGAAAATTCTGTAAAATCACCAACAAACTACTCACAGTTTGATTCTGCTGTATAGATGGATTGCTCCCAGTGTCTCAGTCTCACAAGTCACCCAGTGTCTCAGTGTCCCTGTGTATCAGTGTCAGTGTCCCCATGTCGCCCAGTCCCCTAGTCTCCCAGTGTCTCAGTGTCCCAATTTCTCCCAGTTTCTCAGTGGGTCCCCATGTCACTAGGACACTGAGAGACATGGGGACACTGAGACCTGGGGACACTGAGAGACCCGGGGACACTGGGAGACATGGGGACACAGACATTTAGGGAAACTGGGAGAAATGGGGACACAGACACTAGGGACACAGACACTGGGAGACATGGGGACATTGAAACATTTGGGGACACTAAGACACTAGGGACACAGAGACATGGGAACACAGACACTGGGAGACTATGGGACACTGGGAGACTAGGGGACACTGTCTGGGAGACAGACACTTGGGGACACTGGGAGACATGGGGACAGTTGTGGACTTAGACATGGTGACACTAGGCACACAGAGACATGGGACACAGACACTGGGAGACTTGGGGACACTGAGACACTGGATGGGGGACACTGGGAGAAACAGCGTCCCCATGTGTCTCAGCATCCCCATGTGTCTCAGTGTCCCCAAGTGTCTCAGTGTTCCCAGGTCTCCCAGTGTCTGTGTCCCCATGTGTCCTAGTGTCTGTGTCCCCATGTGTCTCCTAGTGTCTGTGTCCCCATATGTTCCCTAGTGTCTCAGTGTCCACATGTGTCTCAGTGTCCCCATGTGTCCCTGCTGCCTTTCCCCCCCATCCCTCACTTATCTGAGCTGTAGAGCTGCTTTCTGGACTCTGTGCTGTGTTGCTGGTCCCCACGGATCAGTGAGTAGTACAGAGAGGCAAGGATATGCATAGACATAAAATACTAGACGCCGCATTGACTGCTACTTCCTATTAGCGCTGATGAGCTGCGGGGCCGCCATCTTGGATCGGTCACAGTGTGATCTGCAGCATAGACATATATAGAATATATATGTCTATGATCTGCAGAGCAAGGTCCTGAAAGTAAACATGGTTAGTCTTAAAATCCACCTGGAGGGTCTATAGATCCAGTAGCATGATGTTTAATCCTGGGATATTAAATAAAATTAACTGACATTTGCTGCTTTAAGACCTCTGTGGTTATTTACATTATCGACTAAGTTTACTCAATACATTGAAATTATTTGAATTTCCAGATTGAAACTATGTGTTGCATTTGGATTTAGGTTTGCTAAAATTATAAGTTTTTTGAACTAACCCCACAATCTATCATCTTAATATACATGTTTTAAAGTGGGACTGGATCTTTGCCTGATTTGTAATGTATTTACTTTTCACCTATTTTTAACTAATATGGATTTTGGAACTGTGCAAAGTAAAATGTAGATATCTACAACTCTTTATTATTGTGAGCTCTGTCTTTTGCACTTTGAAGTCCGCATGGAGATAGCATAAAGAGAATAGGAGAAATCAAACAATCACATCACTATTTACTAAAGTGAGATTTGTCACTAAGGCAAAGTAAATTAAAAAAAATTAGGGACAGAAGTCCTAATATATAGACATATAATATCACACCGGGTGACCGGCCCAAAATGGCGCCCGCATTTCATGGCCCACCGAGGTCAATGCGGCGTCTAGGTATTATATGTCTATGGGGATATGCTGTAACTTCCTATCCCTGCCTCTCTCCACACACAGTGACCCCTACTGGCCGGTGCTGGTATTGCAGAGTAATCTCCACTTATTCTGAGAAAAATACCTGTATTTGTATTGCCAGTATTACTGCAATACCGGCATGGCCAGGCAGTCTCAAATACCGGCTGTGCCAGTAAAATACCAGTCAGGTGGCAAACCTAAGAGTAGTGTGTGTGTAAAAAAAAAAAAAAAAAAAATTAAATTTTTTTTTTTTTTCAATTTTTTTTTTTTTTTTTTTTCAATGGGCCTATTCCATGGGCCTGGGCCTGGAGCTGCAGCTCCATCAGCCCCTATGTTAATCCGGCCCTGGGCGGGAAGGGGTTAAATTAATTAGTGTATTTTGTTTGTATCTGACAGAACAAACAAGCTGACTAATTCAAGCAATGATACTAAATAGCATTCCAAAAACAGAGCAATTCACCAGTATCCCCGTGCAGGTTTTCATGTGGATTAAAGGGCTACAACAAGCATGTCAAACTCAAAGGCTAACACGGGCCAAATAAACCTTGGTTGGTGGGAAAATTTAAGGTTTTCTCTTCAGCTTTTCTTAGTTTTATCTTCATTTGGAATAGATACATTGATTAGTATTCTCTGGAATGACACAAAATATGTATTCCTTCAGTTCATTGATCACCTCAACAACAACAATCTAAATTAGAGGTTTACCATAGAGTCTCGTAGCTTCTCTCAATTTCTCGGACTGCATTCTATCAATTGATAACTCCCAGAGGATTTGCATAACCCTTTTCTTTAAGCCAACTGCAACTAATATTATACTTAATGAGAGAGTTATCATCCATTCCCACTCAAAAAGGTTACCCAGTGGCTCAATATCTCAGACGCAGAAGAAATTGTACGTTCTTGGAAGACTTTCATTATAAGGTGGCTGAGCTTAGATTGAGATTTAGAGAGAGGGGCTACCCAAACTAATGTTTGAAAAAATCCTACCAAAGGGCACAAGAATGTGACAGGGAGATACTCCTTGAGGACCCTAGGAGTGAACGTGCTCCAAATATTATACGATACATAACTAATTTTGATTTAGGGTTGGGTGAGTCCAAGAGGATAATGGGGAGATGCTGGCCTCTTCTGACCCAGGACCCTTATTAAAAGGAAGTTGACACTCCATTATATAATTGAAAGCCAGAAGGGGCAGAAATTTAAAAGATCTGTTGGCCCCAAGCCACTTAACGAATTGAAGTAAACAAAAGTCATTGCTTTCTTTAGCGGGTATATCCCAATGTGGATCTCTAAAGAATCTAAGGTCATCTCTGATAGCAGTGACACTTTTAAGTTCAATGCCAAGCAATTTTATTTATTGCCGAATGATGTTGTTGATATACCTATGGATCTGTACCTGTGGATTGAATTAAGCGGGCAAATACATTTTTTTTTTTAAAATTTGACCTAGACCAGGGATAGGCAACCTTCGGCTCTCCAGATGTTGTGGACTACATCCCCCATAATGCTCTTACACACATAATGCTGGCAAAGCATCATGGGAGGTGTAGTCCACAACATCTGGAGAGCCGAAGGTTGCCTATCCCTGACCTAGACCAACACAAACCATAGTTGCCAACATTTGAAAAAAAATTCCAGGGACACTTTGCAGCACAGCTATCAATTACTACCATACCTTGAAAATGTACCACACCCACTGCTGCAAAGCTCCGCCCACTAAAAGCTCTGTCCAAACCACATAATTATTCTCTGCCTACTTATCACATTGCAGATTACAGGGTCTACTCAATAAAGAGAGAATTACAGTGAATTGAGATGGTAATTTTAAACTTCAGGCCAAAGTAGTCAAGTTCTCAAAATTCTCCCACCGAGCTGCACTATTTCGTCCTAAAGTTTGAAATTCCCATCTCCATTCCCTGCAATTCTTTCTTTACCATCTGTTAGTGTGTACTCAGTAGTCTGTCTGTGTGTATTCAGCCGTATGTGTGTGTATTCAGCCATCCCTGTGTGTGTTTGTTGTGTGGTATCATTTTCAAGGTATGGTAGCAATTCATAGCTGTGCTGCAAAGTGTGTGCGTGAGGGGTGCAGTGAGTGTGTGTGTGTAAGGGGTGCAGTGTATGAGGGGTGCTGTGTGTGTGAGGGGTGCTGAGTGTGTGTCAGAGGTGCTGTGTGTGTGAGGGGTGCTTTGTGTCAGGGGTGGTGTGTGTGAGGGGTGCTATGCCCTGGTGGTCCAGTGGTGGTGAGTTGTCTATAGGCTGTCTTCACTCCTGCCGTGTGCAGAATTCTGTGTCAGAGCATTGCCATGGTTACACACGGCAATGCTCTGTACTGCATGCTTGCGGGAGGACCGCTCTATCTCCCAGATCCTCCAGCCCTCCCTGTCACTAATGAAGGGCCTTTGGGCCGGTAAGGGAGATCTTAGAGATCTTAGGGAGATCTCGTTAACGGCCCAAGAGGGCCCACAGCAAGAAAGATGGTCTCCTCTGTTGGCCTGGACACTGACACACAAACACATAAGCTCACTACAAAGAAGCTCACTGACACACACACAAGCTCACTACAAACAAGCTCACTGAGACACACACAAGCTTTTTCACTAGCAGGCACATACACACACACACACACAAGGCTGAGTATATCAAACCTATCTGCCACTGAAGGGTGTTGCTGGGAGGTCAGGTAGCCATTTTCTGGCCTCTTCCAACTGCAGCAAGGTCTGCTGCTTAAAGGTGGGGGTGGAGCTTGGAGATGGGAGGTGGGACTTGCATGCATGGGTGGAGCTTGTGTCGTGGGGGCAGAGCCTACGTGTGCAAGGCGGAACTGGAGCCAGTATGTAGGGGAAGCTGCTGGGGAGTCGGAAGAGAGTCTGTCATTGCTCCCTCTGGCCCCCAGCAGCCTCAATTCTGCCCCCAGCATCTTTCCCCAGCCCCCAGCTTCTCCCAGCAGCTCTGTCCTGAATTCCCTCGGACTTTAAAAGGCTGTTACAGTCCGAGAAACATAATAAAAGCACATGGCTCTGCAAGTTGCCAGGACTGTCCCGGGAGAGTAAATTGCCTGGGACAGACTCCAGCTTGCCGGACTGTCCCGGCAAAAAAAGGACAGTTGGCAACTATGCACAAAGTAAAATTACTTGTATTATTCTCCTACAAAATATGTAATTCTGGGTGCCCCACTCCCTCCACTCTAATTTAATACACTGTCTCCACTCCCTCCATTCTAATTTAATACACTGCCTCCCTTACCTCCCCCCAATTTAATACAGGCCTCCCCTCCCTCCTTTCCTCCCCTCCCTCACCCCGCTATTTAATACAGTGCCCCCTCCCTCCCACCACACTAACATACTGCTCCCTCCCTCCCCAATTTAATACACTGTCCTCCCCCTCCCTTTCCCCAATTAAACACACCGCTCCCCTCGCACCACTCTAATATAATTTTCCCTCTCATTCCCCTTGATTTAATGCACTGCTCCCCTCACTCTTACACATTGCACCACGTCCCTTCCCCCTAATTTAACACACTACAGGAATGTTCCCCCAAGCCCCTCTTCCCCTACCCTAAGCCGTCTTCTAGTACAGCCCTGCACAATGTTCTCTGTTCAAGCAGGCCACATGCTTCTATGGCCCTGCAAGCAGCAGAAAATGGGGAGTGGCTGGCCTGCTCTCCACACACTCAGCCACTCTACACACTGTAGCATTGCTGCACAAACACTGGATATGACTCCATACGCTGGAGCACGTGATTGGCCGCAGCCCGCAAGAGGACCACAGCACAAATCGGCCTAAGGGCATGTCTACTGGGAAATTTCCTTGTATCCCGGTAGGCCAGATACTTATTGTGGACCGCACGTTAAGTCTCACTAGTTGTAATCATAGTGACAAATTAACACGTAATGTGCCCAAATAAAAAGTGCAAAAAAAGGTGAAAATTAAGAATAGCCTATGTGCATTTTAGCGCTCTTACTGTGCCTTCATATGGGGCTTAGAACCGACTGACTGTGAGACCGTGGTATAAATAGCCTTAAAAATCTATTCTAAATCTGTTATCATAGGGTTTTAATACCTAGTGTCAAACATATTCCTTGTTTTTAATTAAGTAACACTATGGCAAGTTTTATCTCTCAATTAATAGATCCCATTCAGTGGTGCTCAGATGCAGAAACTGTGCTTTCTGAAAACACTCTTGACATTAACATGGAACAGAAAATATTAAATATCTAAAACTAAATTTAGAGAAATCTCCAACCTATGCTAACAACAAATCAGGATAGGATGGAAGATTACCTTACTTAAAAACAATTTAAATCATCCATTGTACCTAGGGGGTTGTTCAAGAACAAATATGGAAGATGCTGCTTTGGTGCAAAAATGATGCAGCTAATATTTGTTCAAAAAAGTTAATGGAAATCATCTGTAGATATGAATCCAGTAGGCTGGAATCCATAAATGACAAAGTAGGCAGAGCAGTAAAAGAAATTCCAACATTTAGAGAAGATCCCTCTTTTCTTGCACAGGAGCAAAGAATTCAACAAAGTCTTGTTAAATATCAAAATATGATCAAAACACAGAAATATCAAACATTTGAAAGAAACAGCAATGTAAAACAATTAGTTAAAAACAACTCAAATACTCAACAAATATCTCAACTTTTATATAAATCAATATGCTACAGCAGATTATGAAACATCTAACACTGATAATGACACCCTATAAACAACTCAACATGAGAATTTTCCTCAACCTTAGGGGAATTTAGAAAAAAAGGACTTTCTCTTTTAAGGCAGGTCCTTCAGGTGAAAAAACTGACACCGTGAATCTGACAAACAAGGTAATTTAGGCTAGAAGTGCAGACATTACCGGGCAATCAGAATAAGATCATTAATCTTTCATATATTACCTTAACTGCTGCACCGTCTGAAGTCTTTTCAAAAGGCCTTTCATTGACCTTGTGCCACTATTTAATAAGTTAAAATTGGTGAAAGATATACACATATCTACATGGCGTTTAGAAATTCACACATTTCACAAGATTCAAACTGAAAAAATAAGGACCTAGATGTTAACATTAAGGATTAAGAATGTCTACAGGATTTAGTGCCTCTACTGGATAACAGTGCAGGGGTCACATTTATACATAAACCATAAACCACTCTAAGGTCCAGAAGCAAGTTCACTCCCGATATTAAGGACTACAAGCACATCTAACTATTTTTAGAACTATCCTGTAAAATGATCCAAGAGATTGATGTGAAGTCTTTGATTATTAAACCACATGAGAACCTCTCTCAATCTGAGTGGAGGAGCTTGAAGGATCTACAGGACAATAAGGATGTTCTCATTAAACTGGCTGACAAAGGTTGGGAATATTGTGGTACTAAATAGATTACACTACATAAAGATTGCAGAGAATATTCTTAGGCATGTCAAAACATACAGTGTATTAAAAAAATACCATTCATCTCAATACCCGAGTGTGTTCAAAGCCCTCTTTGATAAGGCTTTGGATTATAGTGTTCTTACCCTAGAGCAGTACACTTTTATGTACGCTAAGTTACAGACAGTTTCAACCTTCTATTGTCTCCCTAAAATCCACAAACATTATGCTGTCATTACAGGATGACCTATTGTGGTTGGATCTAACAGCTTAACACATAAAGGCACCATATATGTGAATACGATTCTCAGAATCTTTGTGGAATAACAATTATTTGCGAGACACAAAAGACAACTTGCAGTGCTGCCGTTACTTGAACAACCAATAATCTGCAGTCTGGATGCAGAGGCTCTCCATTCTTCCATTCCCCATGATTTGGGAATCAGGCATATGAAGCCTCCTTGGATTCTAGAGGTCCTACTCACTTGAAACATACCGACTAATGAAGTATTTAGAAAAACCTTTTACCATCAGGTGCAGGGTACTGAGATGGGGATGTCTTGTGCCCCCTCTATTGTGTTTCTGAACCTTGGTTGGTGGGAAAATTTGAGGTTTTCTCTTCAGCTTTTCTTAGTTTTAACTTCCTTTGGAATAGATACATTGATTAGTATTCTCTGGAATGACACAAAAGATGTATTCCTTCAGTTCATTGATCACCTCAACAACAACAATCTAAATTAGAGGTTTACCATAGAGTCTCGTAGCTTCTCTCAATTTCTCGGACTGCATTCTATCAATTGATAACTCCCAGAGGATTTGCATAACCCTTTTCTTTAAGCCAACTGCAACTAATATTATACTTAATGAGAGAGTTATCATCCATTCCCACTCAAAAAAGGTTACCCAGTGGCTCAATATCTCAGACGCAGAAGAAATTGCACGTTCTTGGAAGACTTTCATTATAAGGTGGCTGAGCTTAGATTGAGATTTAGAGAGAGAGGCTACCCAAACTAATGTTTGAAAAAATCCTACCAAAGGGCACAAGAATGTGACAGGGAGATACTCCTTGAGGACCCTAGGAGTGAACGTGCTCCAAATATCATACGATACATAACTAATTTTGATTTAGGGTTGGGTGAGTCCAAGAGGATAATGGGGAGATGCTGGTCTCTTCTGACCCAGGACCCTTATTAAAAGGAAGTTAACACTCCATTATATAATTGAAAGCCAGAAGGGGCAGAAATTTAAAAGATCTGTTGGCCCCAAGCCACTTAACGAATTGAAGTAAACAAAAGTCATTGCTTTCTTTAGCGGGTATATCCCAATGTGGATCTCTAAAGACTCTAAGGTCATCTCTGATAGCAGAGACACTTTTAAGTTCAATGCCAAGCAATTTTATTTATTGCCGAATGATGGTGTTGATATACCTATGGATCTGTACCTGTGGATTGAATTAAGTGGGCAAGACATTCAGTCAGGTGGCATAGCAAGTGAGTAAGTCCCACCTATGGGGAATACTGAACCCTCACAGGAGAGATGGGAGACCTGAGTGCAATGACTGGAGGGAGAGTGCACAATGTCCACTCTCAATGTACACTCTTCAAGGCAGGGAGCTGAGTGTGACTGGAGTAAGGGGGGTCTGGATTTAAGGAAGATTCCATGGGCAGGGAGCATCCTAGAGGTAAAGAGAATCTGAAATATTGGACAGGGTGTCATTCCAGAGACGGGTGGCGCATTCTAGGGGTGGGGGACAAGGGCATTCCAGGGATAGGTAACAGGGGGGCATCCTAGGGGTAGAGGGGAATATAAAATAGGGGGATAAGGGGATATCTAATATGTGGGGCAGATGGCATTTCAGGGACAGGGGGACATTCAAGAGGTAGGGGTTATCTACAATAGGGTGAAATGAGCATTACAGGGTTAGATAATGGGGGGCATCCTATAGATAAAATACATCAGAAATAGTGGGATGAGGACATTCCAGGGTTAGGGGTTGTGGGGGGTGCTAGTGGTAGGGGATATCTGAAGAAGGGGGACTAGGGCATTCCAGGGATAGGGGATGGGTGGCACCCTATAGGTAGGAAGTATCTGAAATAAGGGGGAAAGAGTATAGGGGGCAGGGGAGGCATCCTAGGGGTATCTGAAATAGGGAGGGGAGCATGCTGCAGGTTGGGTGAAGAGGGCACATCCCATCCACTTATCCTGTCCCTGTCACACCTTGGAGCATGTTCACTCTGTTTCTTCACATAGAGACACCACAGTGGCTTGGCATTTGGCGGCTTACCGTCAGAACTCATCTAGTGGGCTAAGATTTGCAGAGATAGAAAAATTGTCTCTGGGCCAGAGGGGTGGAGATTTGGATTTGATCTTAAAAATAATTGAATGCCATTGGATATTTAAATTGAACACTTTAGCACCCGACGGTCTCAATGAAGGGATCACTTCATTTTATTTATTGGTCAATAGCTTAATTAATTTGTAGTGTTAGCGATATTTTATCACGATTTAACAACAACTTGTAGTTTTCAGTATGTTATATAATTTATTTAGGATGTAGAACAACCAACTAAGATTGTTTCTATAACAATTGCTGTATAACATCTTACTGACTTTGTAAACATTGGATAACCCATAATACAACAACAAGCATTATTGGACTCAATTGACTTGGAAATGTTATGAGGGATAGATTTGTGCTACATAGACATGAGTCCATCGAGTTCAGTCTTCCTCACATCCAGAATAATTTGTGAACAGTAGACCTTTTATTCTATCTCGCTCTACTTTAAGGAACATTGTTTTCTTATGTGACAATATTTTTACGTAGCTTAAAAACATATCTAAATCATGATGACATTCTGATAAAAGGTCATTGGAAATATACTGCCAGCTATCTTTTGCTCAAGTCTTTGGATTGACAGTTATATGTACATTATACTAGTTTTTACCTCATATTATAGATATTTTAAACGTATCTTTATTATATATATATATATATATATATATATATATATATATATATATATATATATATACAAGCTTGATCCTGATGAAAGTCTGAAAGGACTGAAACGTTGATCTTGGATGTTTTAACAGTTTGTCATTAAACTTTGGACTTTTAATCCGTGAGTGCAACCATTTACTTATATTTTTTGGGGGATATTGAAGCTGTTTTTTGGTTGGCACCCGGCTATTAAGGGATATTGGAGCGTGTGTGCAGGAGCTAATGTGTTTTTATATATATATTGTATAGGTAAAAGGGTGTCGGTTTGTTAAATACAGCGGAGAGGTGAAAATAGATGTTACTCACAGAGAGGCTGCATAATTCCAACTGACTCAACTAAAACTAGGTACAGTAAGTAGTCATCGCACAATTTGAATGCAGTTATGTGATTGGTTGGTGCTTACATATACAAATATTACAAGGGTGGTTGTGTTTTATTCTTTAACTGGTCAATAACATTTTTCATTGTATAAAAGTCATGAATAGTCTTAATTTCTGCCTCTTTTCACTTATGGTATACAAGCCCTAGAAACCTCTACCAATCGACTGTTAATTTGTGGCCACACCAGCTTCAAGTTCTTGACTGTTTGCAAGATACTGAATAATTTACAAGGCAGCTGCGTATGCAAATGTTTAGAAGAAAATAGCAATTACACAAGTGAATTAATTTAAACTTTCATGAAATTCACTATTGTTATTATGTTGAAGGCACATTGTTGTGATGCATGTAATCTGCTTCTTCATACTTGTAGTTAAATATAAATTCAGACTAACGCAAGATAAACATTTTCTTAAGTTTTAGTCAATGCTGCAACCATGATAATTGGGAAACTGATTTATTTCTTCAGCAGAAACATTTCTTTTATACCATTGTTTTCGTAAGAAGATCACAAGCTTCTTGGATTAAGCATAGTCACAGCAAACTGCCAGTTATATGCAGGTGTTATAATTCAGGAAATGGTTATATAAATATAACCATATTATATACAAACACACACAAGCACTATGACTACTGTATATTTTAAAGCAAACTGATATGATAAAAATTTGTTTGCAGCTTTCTAACCACCTAGCTTGACTCATCATATGTTTCTTCCTTTAATACCACCAAAAGCTCATATTTTAATTTATTTAATTTAAACATCAATTATATTTTTGTGAGTTTTACACTTGCTGCAAGACACACTTCCCCTGCATACCCTTGGTTGGGAAACACAGGCTTTCTTCCTATAACAGATTAAAATTCCCCAATAATTTGTGTTGACTTTGTTTAAATAAAACATATCTGCTCTCTGGCTCCATTCTCAGACTGCCTGTCTAAAGCTGCTGCAGTAAATCATTCTAGCTGTTTTTCTCCTCTCTGTGCTGCTCTGTCACAGTGCCTGCCCCATCTCCCTACTTCTTCTGCTCTGGCACAGTGCCTGCCCCATCTCCCTACTTCCTCTTGTAGGCATTGATTTTCCTTAGGCTGAATTCCAAGATACCCAAAGAAAGGTTTCCATGATAACAGACATACAGAGCATAGCCTTATTATCTCTGTGCCCAAAGCCACTGTTTTAGCATAGATCCAACTTACTGAAAGGGGGAGGGAGATATTTTTTAACCTCTGATTTTAGAGAATTCTAAATATTTGCTAGCAATTCTGCCATCACAAGTTATAGAAGAAATTTGATTCTCTATAATTTAAAATTAAGTTGTATTTTATATGACAGGTACCCTTTAATGTCAATGCTCTGGTGTGGTTTTTCTGTTATTTACATAGAAACATATAATATTAACTGATTCAATGAATGAATAACACGATAAGCCAAAATGAAGGTTCCCAGATACAGGAGTCAATGTGTGGATTTATTTCTATATTTATTTTTATTTATTTTTTACATATCACATATGGATACAAATACATATTTGTTAAATATAGGGGATGCTATTAAATATTCACAATTTACAATAAATATGCCGTAGTTAGTAAAAATAGCCCCTTTCTAATCCAACCTAGGGATTTATTATTTTTTGCAGTCCTCTTGTTCCTAGCTATCAATGGCTATCTCATCTTAAAATCGGATAGTGATACAGCTACCTTGGAAAAAAGGCACACTTCAATATATCCAAATTATTTTGGCATTAGAATACATACAGAATATTTCACCCATGAAGGATGAGGACTATGTTTTTTCATGAGCATAAAAGACTTGTAAGCTGTAACTTTACTGGCATTACTGAGCTGTGAAGGTCTCTTCTAGTGCAGAGAATTCATTTTGATAGACACCATCCTGTCTGCAATCCAGTTGCTGTTTTCCTTTATGGGTATAACTGATATTAAAATTAGGTTTATAAAAATTATCAGTCAAAGCTAGAAATATTAAAAATAGGAATAATACTTACCATTTGTGCTCAGTATGTCCATATGATATTATACAACTGAAAGCATATGGGGGATATTCTAAAAGGCTGTTATTTACATTCACTGTTATTCATTTTGTTTAAGAGCTAGGTTTAAGCTTTACAATGTTCTTAACCCCTTAAAGGACAGAAGTCAGTGTCCAAGTTCTGAACCAAAACAAAACCCAGAATTTGCTTTTTGCCTATGTTTCGCCATAATCTAATGTGCCCCACACATATTATGTATTGATTTTTAAATGACAAAAAAAGTTTTCTTTTCACTGAACTATATGTATAAGTAGCACACATTGAGTGTAAAGGAAATGTTAAAAATGTGGGAAAACAATAAAAAAAATATTTGCTTATAATAATGTTTACACATTTAACTGCAACTAAATAAAAAAATAATTCATAATAAATTTACATAGTAGTCCTTACTGTTAAATGCTTAATATATCTATGATCTAAAATAATCTTGGTAGTTAACGCTAACCCAATATCAACCTTCTAATGCTATACCCGCCATACCCCTTACATAATGCTTACGCTAACCATATACCTGCCCTAAACATACCCTTAACCATGACCCTATATTATCCCTAACCCTAAAACAGCATTAACCCAAGACAAGCTTTAAAGGATCACTATAGGGTCAGGAACACAAACATGTATTCCTGACCCTATAATGTTAACACCACCTTCTAGCCCCCCTGGGTCCCTCATGCCTCCATAAATATAGTGAAAATCTTACTGTATTCAAGCCTGAAGCTGTAAATCTGCATGCTGTTAGACTCAGAAAAACAAGCAGTCTGCTGACATGTGGTAGCCTGATCCAATCACAGTGCTTCCCCATAGGATTGGCTGAGACTGACAAAGGGGCTGATTCAAACACAGCCCTGGCCAATCAGCATCTCCTCATAGTGATGAATTGAATCAATGAATCACTATGAGGAAAGTTCAGTGTCTGCATGCAGAGGGAGGAGATACTGAATGACAGGATGCTGTGCACAGTGCTGCCCCGTGCTCTGCTGACAGAAGATCTGAGTGGATGGAGGCATATTATGCCTCCATCAACTCCAAAATCCCACTGTTCACTCTGAGTGACTGCAACTGGAAGAGTTCCTAGCTTTCAATGTAAACACAGTATTTTCTCAGAAAATACAGTGTTTACATGGTAAATGCTGCAGGGAGATATAGTTCTCACCTGAACAACCTCATTCAGCTGAAGTTGTTCAGGTGACTATAGTGTCCCTTTAACTTTACCTTACCATACACTAACCCTACAGGCAAAGCCAGTGCAAGAATTTTTGGTTACACAGGAGAAGACCTGTGTGCCTCTTAACCCGCCTTATGTTTCTTAACACCATTAGTGTATCTTATCTCCTCTTTCTCACCATTATGTCTTACATCTCCCTTGCGTATCTGTTACAACCCACCTTTGTCTGTCTTACTCCCCCCAGCCCATTTATATGTCTCCTTCTCTCCCAGCCCCATTGTATCTTTTACTCTTACCAGATCCTTTGTGTGTTTCTTTCACCACCAGCCCGTCTATCTCCCCTCAGCCCCTCTGTGTCTCGTTTTCTTCTTCTCTAGCCTCTCTGTGTCTCTTTCACCCCCAGTCCCTTTGTATTCCCACCCCAGGCCCTTCTGTGTGTCGCTTTCATCACCAGACCCTCTGTGTACTTTCTCACCTCCAGGCCCATCCGTGTTACTTTCCCCCCCACCCTCATGTCCCTCTGTGTGTCTTTCTCCCCACTCAGTCCTCCCTGTGTGCCACTCTCCCTTCCATGTCCATTAGTAGTCCATTACCCTTCCTGTCTCTTAATGGTCCCCCCCCCCTTGCTGTGCATTAGTGGTACTCTTCCCTGTTGCTTAGTGTTCCTCTACCCTCCATTTCCCTTAGTGTTCCTTTCCCCCCCTTACCCTCCCTCCCCATTCCACTTAATGTTCCTTCCACCCCCCTTAGTGTTCCTCTCCCTTCTCTTTTAGTGGTCCCTACCTAATCCAGTGTTATTTTTCCCTTCCCTCCCCTGTACCTTAGTGTCCCCCTAATGTTCCTCTCCCCCCCCCCCAGTTTTCCTCTCCCCTCCCTCTTTTTAGTGTTATTTTCCCCTTCCCTTTCCCATAGTGTTCTTCCCCCCTCTCCTATCCCATAGTGTTCTTTTCCCTCCTTCCCTGTCCCATAGTGTTATTTCCCCCCTCTCCTGTCCCATAGTGTTTCCCCCCCTCCCCTGTCCTATAGTGTTCTTTCCCCCATCCCCTGTCCCATAGTATTCTTTCTCCCCTCCCCCATAGAGTGTTTTCACCCCCATCCCATAGTGTTCTTTGCCCCCTCCCCCTTTGTTTTCCTCCCCCACCTCCCTTGGTCCCTCAGTGAGCACTTCCTTTCAGTCTGGCTGGGTACAGGAATCAGAAGTGCCTGTACCACAGTGAGTACACTGAATGCCTGGCAGGAGGGAGTGCAGTGCACCCACCTCCTGCCAGTCACTTTAATCTAGCAGCCCCCGGCCCAGGCGCCCTAAGGTGGCCACTTGTGCCGCCTTATGGATGTGTTGGCCCTGCCTACAGGTACCCTACCAGAACACTAACCCTGCCCCTAACTCAAACAATAATCCTGCCACTAACCATAACACTATGCCTAACCCTAAGGAAACCCTCTGATAGCACTGATATCAGCATATAGGCTTTGCAGTAAAAACAGTCGCGAGTGATATATTGCTGCCATCTACTGGCTTTTCTCAGTATGACAAGAACAATTCCTGTATTAACGAATTAAGACTGCTTTTCCAGCTGATTACACTGTAATCAGTGCAGGACAGGTGGTAAAGCTCAGCACTGATTACAATTGGCTTGCAGGCATGCAATTAGACGCTGTCAGAGTATGTTCAGACCTTTCAGCAGCCTACAGCCCTAGAATTACCACTGCTAAGTGCAATCTCACAGCCTCATTGTTCTGAATTTTTCGAAAGGGCTGTATGCAGCTTCTACTTTAAGCACTGAATACAGCTCATCGGTCAGTATGAGGCCACTAAAAATGGCCCAGCTGACAGATACCTGGGTATCCCTGTGGTGAGCAGAGATATAACCCTACTCACACCACATTGTAGAAATAGGCATTTTAATGACTAAACAGCAGTATGCGCCACTTAGTTTGAACACTGTATACAATGCATCTGTCAGTCTGGGCCCACTAAAAATGACTCCAGCGGACATAGAGGAGCACCAGGTATCTATTGATACTGGGTTTTCTGGTGTGATCAGGGATTTAACCCTGCTCATTTTGCAATATAAACTATGCGTATTTGATTGTCCATTTAAAGAGCTGCATATAGTCTCGAGTCACTAAGAATGGTACCAGCTGACAGAGGGCAGCCCTAGGTAAGCTTACTCTGTAAAGGACAGAATGGAATGTCATAACGTAGGGAAGGAGTTAAAAAAAATGTTTAGTTTAAGAATGATAAAGAGGGCTCATCACAAATGCACACACATTCTATACAGAACTGAAGTGTTGTGCATAACTTTTATATCACAAGGCAGATCTGAAGCAGCTCTGAAAAGTTATGTTTCCAAAATTTTAGTAGAATTACATGGTAAATAACCAAATCAACACAGACAGCTATCACTTATTCACATACCTAAGCTATTAGTGCTGGTTTCCTTAGCAATGATGCTCTATCTAAATACATAATATTGTTTACTAGTGTGCAGATTATGGCCAAATTGACCCATGGCCGAACAAGAACTATGTTGTTTTGTACATGTTGGGTTTACCAACCTGGTGCATCTCTGGATCAGTGGTCCAAATCTTTTCTGTAATGGATAGCTGAATATTGTACTAGCTGTGGTAAGATCGAATCAGTTTCGACATTTTTACTATGCATATGTTGAAGAACATTTTGAACCTATATAATTATGTAAACAAAATTGTTAAATTTTATGTTAAATGACACATTGTAAATAGTAAATATCACATAATTTGCATCTTGTGTGTTTTGTTTTTCTTGCATGTTGAATTTTCAGGCCTTTACCATGAGAAATCCATAGAGAGATTTGCCCATGACTTTATTTTGCTCACACTACCTATGTAGCTCAGTTGCGGATCCAGAGCCTGATCTCGGGAGGGGCACTT
Organism: Pelobates fuscus; assembly: GCF_036172605.1. Taxonomy (NCBI): domain Eukaryota; kingdom Metazoa; phylum Chordata; class Amphibia; order Anura; family Pelobatidae; genus Pelobates; species Pelobates fuscus. The sequence goes on from NC_086317.1 coordinate 286,659,194, forward strand.
GTAGATTATTTAAATAAATAATCCAGAAACAATAACCACTACAGCTCAGTGTAGTGGTTATGGTGTCAATAGTGCCGGGACCCCCTCCCAGAATAAGTAGTCAAATCGTTTAAGAACAGTTTGACAACTTACCTGAGGTCTGCTGGGAAATGGGGCTGTAGTAGGGCATAGAAGCAGTGGTGTGTGTGAGTGGTGCAATGTGTAAGGGGTGCAGTGTGTTTGTGAGGGGGACAGTGTGTGAGCAGTGTGTGTGTGTGTGTGTGAAGGTTGCAGTATATGTGTGAGGGCTGCAGTATATGTCAGGGGTGCAGTGTGTGTGTGTTAGGGGGCAGTGTATGTGTGTCAGTATTTGTGTGTGACATTTGCAGTGTGTGTGAGGATTGCAGTGTATGTGTGAGTGTGGGGCAATGTGTGTGTGTGTGTATGGGGGGCTAGTGTGTGTATGGGGCAATGTATGTGGGGCAGTGTGTGTATGGGGGCAGTGTGTGTGTATGGGGGCAGTGTGTATATATGGGGGGCAGTGTGTGTGTATGGGGGGTAGTGTGTGTGTATGGGGGCAGTGTGTGTGTATGGGGGTAGTGTGTGTGTGTGTATGAGGAGTAGTGTGTGTGTATGGGGGCAGTGTGTGTGTATGTATTATTTATTTAATTTAATTAAAATAAAAATGTGTTATGTCCCCCCTCCCTTCTTACCTTTATTGAGGAGGAGGGGGGATATTTCTGGATCCCTGGTGGTCCGGTGGGGAATGCCTGGTGGTTCCAGTGGTAGGTGTGACTCTAGCCCGCGCTTCAGGGCTAGAGTTCACTCTCGCAAGATTTGGAGCGTTGCCGTGGTAACTGCAGCAACGCTCCGTGCTCCGTGCTCTTGAGAGGAGGACCCGGAGGAGCTGCAGGCTGAGCTTCCGGGTCCACTCTCCCTCCCTCTCCTGCCTGCTGCCAGCACGGTGCCTGCAGACCGGGGAGGGAGATCTCTGATCTCCCCTCCGGTCCCGGTCCGTAAAGGCACATTGCAGGGCTGGCACTTGGACAATGCCCTGCATTAGCCGGCAGGGGAGAGGGGACCCTCGGGTTTCTCCGGGAGGGGGGGGAGGGTGCAAATGCCCTGTGTGTCCCCCTGGATCCGCCACTGATGTAGCTATGAATTGTGTGACATGATTGATGTTTAGAGTACAACACACATGCCAGGCAGGCTGGATTCACAGCCCATTTGCTGGACACAGTGAGTCATCTAACAAATTAAGCAAGCAAAATGCAAAGTTAGAAAGTATAGAGAGCAGGCATAATCTATTAATGTGTAAGGTGTACTGAGTGGTTAAAATGACCACCAGTGTGTATAGTGGAATGCTAGAGAAACACTTATCCTTATACGATAAGTAATATATATGAAGGCATATTTATTTATTTATAAAATATTTTATCAGGAAGGATATATATAAACAAAATTAGACAGAAAGGAAATCAATATAGTGCAGGATTGTTAGATTTGATTGTGTAAGTACACATATAACACACTTTACAAGTAAAATACAGACTCCGATCTCATAGACACGTGTGTTCTCAGGTGACACTGGCCCTTTTCTATCTTTTTTATTTACGTATAGAGATGTCCCGAATAGTTCGCTGGCGAATAGTTCCTGGCGAACATAGCTTGTTTGCGTTCGCCACGGACGGCAAACATATGCGATGTTCGGTCCGCCCCCTATTCGTCATCATTGAGTAAACTTTGACCCTGTACCTCACAGTCAGCAGACAAATTCCAGCCAATCAGCAGCAGACCCTCCCTCCCAGACCCTCCCACCTCCTGGACAGCATCCATTTTAGATTCATTCGGAAGCTGCATTCTTTTTTTTTCTTTTTTTTTTTTTAGACAGAAGTGTGTTATATTTGAGCATGCTAGGCTGGATGCACTGAGGGTATGAGTATATAGCAGTACATTGTTGTGAAAGATGGCTGTCATGTTTAGGGTGTAGCTTGCACGTTATCAACTGTGTATTTATATCAGCAGCTCCACCACTAGTTATAAATCAAGTGTGAGTCGCCCCATGAGATGAGACTAGTGAATAACATAATACATGAACGGTTAAGGTAAAGGCATGTAAGGAACTACGACAATAAACTCTTTAGGAGGTGAAATAATTACATGTTTAAACGCTTGCTACTTTACGATTAGTTAATGTGCAGAGAGCAGTTCATGTGATCAAAGGCATGGTGTGGAGGATCGGCTATAGTGGGACATGCTTGGCAGGCTGCTGTTTACTGCTTGTGCTCATCCTATCCCTTTTGGGCGCCAGGTGCAGACCCTGGGAGTCCCTGATACATGGAACAACAAAGGCAAGTCTCTGGCTGAGTGCTGGGTTCGCGACTTGAGGTGGTGGAAGCTTGTTTTGTCGGGTGGTCGGATCTGTCCCAGTGTTGCTTCACGTACGGTGCGGGATTGTGGTGGCTTAAGGTGTAGGCGAGTGCTTGACGCGGGGCAGGCTCTGCATTTCTGTTTGTGCCTCTGGTCCCATCTTCAATGCCTTTTGCGTTGGTGGATTTTAATGGGGACTGCTTGCTTAGCTGTGGTGGAGCTTGTTGGGGTTGTGGTGGAGCTTGTTGGGGCTTCCTGCTTGTTATTTGCTTCCAAAATTGATTAAAGAGTCTGTCCAGCTTAGACTCAATATCCTGCCATGCTTTGCTGGTACCAGGAGGACACGCGGCTGCCGCCATATTGGGAGAGTCGCAGATGAGTATGTAAGCCTGGGCAGCTGTGCTCTGTGCATCCATTAGCTCCAGACAGCCTCTCAGGGGTGGACCGGGATAACCCCCACCGGTCCGAGGGGGGGGGGTAACGGGATCGGGAGATCGGCCGCCTCTCCCGCCCGGTGAGCACCAGGCCACTTATGTTATGTTATGGTAGCACCGCCCTCCTACTTCGACTTGGAGAAATTCTCGGAAAACAAAAGGAGAGCAGACCAATGTGTGGATTTATAGCGATAAAAAACACAAATATGTGTTTAATAAATGTGGTGCTCACCTGGTCCTGAGCCTATAGATCCCGGCTCTAGGTATATGAGTTTTGTGCCAATTTGGATGGGGATGGCACTACCCCTATGAGGATTCCTTGGAGGCTCCAAAAAAGGACTTGAATGGGGTCTTAAATGAAAATGCAAATTTATTGGTATAAAATCAATGTAAAAACAAATGTAATAAAAAGTCCTTAATAAAAGTCCTTTAAAAATGGCCAATACGCGTTTCACTCTCAAATAGAGCTTCTTCAGTCGGCTGTAATGTTGGTCCTCTGAATCCTCCATTTTAAATGTCTCTTGGATCTTCCCCTTCAATGAGCTAAGTGCATTTTGTCCAATCATAATCAAGTTTACATATTGCTTGTGCAGGGGGATATGTATGTGTGCCTTTAATAGGTGATCACTATTGGCGCCTTTATTTGCTTATTCTTTTCATTGGTGGACAGTGTTGGTTGGCGGAAGTGCTTTTTTTTCGTCCGTGTGGTTGGCGGAAGTGACGTCATGTAACCACGTGATCACCACTTAGCCGCCGCCCACAACCTCCCAGCTTCTCCGACCCTGCCGAACATCTCCCATGCGTGCAGGTCGGAGGGAGGATTGGAATATAGGAGGGAGTGGTCTGTGGGCGTGTCGGTGCGTCACGCCCCTAAGGCGTGGCGGCACGTACGCTGGCTCCTCCCCCTCCAAAATACTAAGCAAAAAGGCATAGACATAATATTAACAAAAAAAGTTATATGGTGATAATATTAAATGCTATAGAATATCAAGATGATTTACATAATATAAATATAGTGTATTTATAATTAGTGATGCTTACAATATTAAAAGTGCATAAAGTGCTTCAGTGATGTATATTTTTAAAGGGATAATATTAAATGCATATGTGCTAGAATAGATGTCCTTATTGGGTACTTATCCAATAGGGGATTAAATCTATATTCTTTAAGTGGTATTCACAGTACATATTATATTGGGGTATAAATGATATGCTACTGAATGGGGAAGTGAAAATTTTAAATGAGATGTGAAGAATGGTATATAAATATTATAATAAAAAATTATATAAACAATTTAATAGATAACAAGAAGGGAATAAACACAATCGGACCCAATGAATAAAATATACCTATTTAAATAAAATGGCAGAGTTCGAAGTCTATATTCAAACCCCGGGGTTTCAAAGTCCCGAGGTTGAATATCCACCTCATCTCACTCTGTCCTAATAACTTGTTTAGGTCACCTCCTCGCCAGTTGCCCCTAACCTTTTGTATACCCATAAATTGGAGTTGAGTGGGATCACTGTTATGGGCTATAGTAAAATGATGTGATACACTGTGTCCCTCAAATTTTTCTTAAAGGGACACTATAGTCACCTGAACAACTACAGCTTAATGTATTTGTTCAGGTGAGATCTATAGCTCCCTGCAGGTAATCTAATGTAAACACTGTATTTTCAGAGAAAATACAGTGTTTACATTGATTGATAGGAATACCTCCAGTGGCCGTCACTCAGACGGCCACTAGAGGGACTTCCTATCATGCAGGGCCCTAAAAAGGCCCTGTACACGTCAGACGTTTGAAAATACGTCTGACATGTGCAGGAGAGAGAAGGCACTGTGTGCGCGCCTTCTCTCTCCAGCCTGTTAGAGAGGAGAGGGGGCGGGCAAAGGCCGCAAGCTGAGCTGTCAGTCAGCTCAGCTCGCGGCCGCGCACACCGCGCGCATGCGCGGGAGTGCGCTCAGGACTTCAGAGGGCGGCATGAATGCCGCCCTCTGAAGTATGTGCGCATGTGCGGCGAAGCCGCGCATGCGCACAAGGGAGCAATGATGCTTCCAAATGGAAGCGTCTGATTGCTCCCTGCTCACGCCCGCCTATTTCGTCATTTTGACGAAATAGGGGGCGCAGCTTCACGAGGCTCCCGGCGCTGGAACCAGGTGAGTAAAACTGCTTGGCTGGAGAGTCCCTTTAATATTTCTTTGGGATCTTCATTGGGTCTGATTGTGTTTATTCCCTTCTTGTTATCTATTACATTTTTTATATAATTTTTTATTATAATATTTATACACCATTCTTCACATCTCATTTAAAATTTTCACTTCCCCATTCAGTGGCATATCATTTATGCCCCAATATAATATGTACTGTGAATACCACTTAAATAATATAGATTTAATCCCCTATTGGATAAGTACCCAATAAGGACATCTATTCTAGCACATATGCATTTAATATTATCCCTTTAAAAATATACATCACTGAAGCACTTTATGCACTTTTAATACTGTAAGCATCACTAATTATAAATACACTATATTTATATTATGTAAATCATCTTTATATTCTATAGCATTTAATATTATCACCATATAACTTTTTATGTTATTATTATGTCTATGCCTTTTTGCTATTTCTAACATTTGCTTAGTATTTTGGAGGGGGAGGAGCCAGCGTACGTGCCGCCACGCCTTAGGGGCGTGACGCACCGACACGCCCGCAGACCACTCCCTCCTACATTCCAATCCTCCCTCCAACCTGCACGCATGGGAGATGTGCGGCAGGGTCGGAGAAGCTGGGAGGTTCCGGGCGGTAGCTAAGTGGCGATCACGTGGTTACGTGACGTCACTTCCGCCTACCGCCCGGACGAAATAAAAGCACTTCCGCCAACCAACACTGTCCACCAATGAAAAGAATAAGCAAATAAAGGCGCCAATAGTGACCACCTATTAAAGGCACACATACATATCCCCCTGCACAAGCAATATGTAAACTTGATTATGATTGGACAAAATGCACTTAGCTCATTAAAGGGGAAGATCCAAGAGACATTTAAAATGGAGGATTCAGAGGACCAACATTACAGCTGACTGAAGAAGCTCTATTTGAGAGTGAAACGCGTATTGGCCATTTTTAAAGGACTTTTATTAAGGACTTTTTATTACATTTGTTTTTACATTGATTTTATACCAATAAATTTGCATTTTCATTTAAGACCCCATTCAAGTCCTTTTTTGGAGCCTCCAAGGAATCCTCATAGGGGTAGTGCCATCCCCATCCAAATTGGCACAAAACCCATATACCTAGAGCTGGGATCCATAGGATCAGGACCAGGTGAGCACCACATTTATTAAACACATATTTGTGTTTTTTATCGCTATAAATCCACACATTGGTCTGCTCTCCTTTTGTATTTCCGAGAATTTCTCTAAGTCGAAGTAGGAGGGTGGTGCTACCGTAACAGAATACAAGCCTTAATACGGAGCCAGTGTTTTCCATATACAGGCTCCCTGAAATGTGAGTGTATAATCTATCACGATACTACTATAATCATTGCAAAGTCACTTTAAGTACCATCTGCACTATATTGTATCTTTCTGCATTTTATTTTGACATGTACCCAATATTTTACCATTAAATGAGACAACGTTTGGTAAGCTATATATGTGTTTGAGCGCTCCACTTATAGGTGTAGGTCTTTGTCACTTACACCGCACCAATATTTACAAATCCACAGATGGGTTCATGCTGAGCAGCATTATGCAAATGGGAACCTGGTAACTGCCTTTGGGGTCAAAGGCCGATTACAGCCTATCAGGAGGGGTATTTAGGCCCATTTCTTATCCTGCTCAGTGCCCTGTCGTGGTTTCCCTTGTGGTTGTCCAAGAGCGCCTTATTGATTCTGGTAATTCCGGTTATTTCACTTCGGCATTGTTTTTGACTTCCCTGTTTTCTGACATGGCTGACTCCTGGCTTTTCCTTATCGTTGTGTCTCTTTCTGTTTCCCTTGATCTCGGCTATTCCTGACTATTCTTTGGTACGTTAGTCCGGCCATTCTAAGGTCCGGTATACGTTACCTATCAGTCCTCTGTGTTACACGATTCTACGTGCTGGATCATTCTGTAATCCTGACACTATTTCCACGAACACTGCTGAAACTTCCACCTTCCGTGCGTTCAGCTAAATACTTACGAAAAGAGAGCTATTTCTTGTGAATAATCTACCGAACGAGGCGCACCTAATGAAGTAATGCACGAACGGATCCGTTTGTGTAATTTGGACGTTATGTTAATGAAATCTGTGGAACTGTTTTGAGCAGTAAGGCCATGCTTGTGGTCGGTCAAATATGACTTCCATAAAACGTTTGAACCCCTGCTCTGATCTTGGTGATTTTTGGATATGTTGTTCGCCCAGATCAGAGCTAGCCATATATAATTTATGGGGATATGTTGGTGTTTTGGGGTGTTTCTGTGTTTTGGGTAAAAATTGATATTTTCTGCCTGTGGATAATTAGGTTATTCCACTAGCTAGCCTAATTATATCACAGGTAGAGGGGAGGGATTGCTGACTGCATGTGGGAGTGTCACTGTACCAATTATTGTTTCTAATGGTTTGTGTCCCTTTTGTCTCAGTTTACCACAAGGTCCAGGGGGTGTGCCTCTGGCCTAAAAAAAACAGACCTTCTTAACCTCACTCACAGCCTTGTTTTGTGTGTCGGGAACAGCTATAGCACTACTAGCTCTTGTAAGAGCTCCCTTCAGCTATACCAATATATTCTCTTGGAGGAGAGACACAGCTATACCCTCCTGGGGGAGGGAGCCTGCTCTACCAACTCCTCAGGATGTAGAGTTAGAGCTCTGCAGCGTTCTCTAATTCTGGCAAGAAGGACGTCCAGACGGTAAATACCCCCACTCTATAGGGTTAACCGTCACAACCATGAATATGAAGAAATAAGTAGAAGTATAGATCAGGGTGTTGCAGTGGTTGTGATTTACTTAGATTTTGTCAAGGTGTTTGATACATATCCTCATAATAGGGTAGTGTTCTCACTAGAAGAAATTGGTCTAGATGAAAATGTGTGTTCTTGGGTAGAACATTGGCATAAAGATAGAGTACAGAGAGTAGTCATTAACGGTAAATTCTCAAGCTGGATAAAAGTGGTAAGTAGTGCCCCTCATGGTTTTGTTCTGGGACCGCTTTTATTTAACATACTTATAGATGAACTTTAAATAGGCATTGCAAGTCATGTTTTGGTGTTTGCAGATTACACAAACCTCTGTAAAGGAATTTAGATAAATTGTGGGACTGGGCACTCAATGGCAGGTGAAATTGAATGTAAAAAATGCAAATGTATGCACTTCTGGGTAAAAAATGCATAAGAAACTTACACCCTGAATGGTAGTGAATTAGGGATAACAACACATAAGAAGGGTTTGATAATTGTTATAGACAACAAGCTAGGCAACAACGTGCAATGTCAATTGGAAGTTGCAAAGGCAAGTAAGATATTGTCATGTATAAATTGGGGAAAATACTAACTATTGTCTGGAAATCTATTCATAAACAAGACTATACATGTAACACGAGGTCAGAGGTTAAGAATGGAAGAAAGGAGATTTTGTCTAAAGCAAAGGAAAGGGTTTTTTTACAGTAAGAACAATAAGTATGTGGAATTGTCTGCTTCAAGAGGTGGTTTTATCAGTCTACACAGATGTTTAAACAGCAGTTGGATAAATACTTGCAGTTCAAGGATATAATTTTTAATTAGTGGGGTAATAGCTCCTTGAATTAAGGAGATATCTAACTGTAATTCTGGGGTCCAAGAGCAACTTTTTTCCTAGTTTGTTGGATCAAAAGCAAATACAGATGTGAGAAAGGACGGACTTGATGGGTGCATGTCTCTTTTCAGCTATATAAGTATGTAATAATTGCTTATTGTATAAAGTAACACAACCTTATGCAAATAGGTGTTTGTGTTGCAAAATTAGTTGGTGCTTGGTGGATTTACCATTATGTTTAATGTTAAGAAACACTACACTGCACAGTCACTGCACAGTGCTTGCACACTTGTACAGCACACACTGGATTAAATAAACTCAGAAATATATATATATATATATATTTTTTTTTTTTAAAGTACTTCTTTCTACAAACACTTAACAATTAAATCCCTTTCAAACTATAAATTGGTGATTCCAAGTGGATGTTAAGTGGCAGTGGATAGCATCAGGCCACAGCACTAATCAAAACCACCATTCTCACACTACGATGATCGAAGCAAGCTATACACTTGTCAATGTGGCACTTAAAAAATATTCTTTCTACAAAAAAAAAAATACCTTTTGAAGTCTGGCATGTGGACGTTCGAAATTGGAAATTCATCCAATCATCAGATGAGCCTAAATCCAGACAAATTGCAGTTTGAACTGAAGCAGATCTCCAACTATTTTTTTCTTGGTACTTATGATACGGAAATAGATCTGCTAGAAGAACTCACAAACTAGCATTTGATGTCTGATAGTAATATGACTCTGTTGGTATGTATGCCCAGAACTGAATTATCTGTTCTTTGATCGCATTGTTACATTTTTAATTTTCATTCTAAACATAGATAACATTTTTAGCATACAAGTCTGAATATTTTTAATGAATTAGCATGCAAATTGTTTCCGATAATGTAACAAAACATAATAAAACGTTTACTTGACTTTTGCTTTTTAATTGCCACCATTTTTCATTCACTAACAGAGTTATTCATTTGATTTACAACTCTGGATGATAACATGCAATAGATGGAAAGTGAGATTAAGACCTACTGTGGACAGCATGGTTAATGTTAATTTTGTGAGAAATTATCTATGCATTTATTATAATATTTAACATTCCAATAAATCAATGCAGAGTTCAGTTATGAAAGAGAAAGCAATTTCTAACTGGCTGAATTTTGCAAGTTTGTAATAAATTTAATAGAAAGCCAGTATTGCTCCTTTTATCATGAGAACATCAATCTATTTTATCTGGCTTTAGGTCACAGTTGCCCAGCTTTGATCATTGCTCTCTGGAAAATTCGATGATCTTGTTAAAGACAGGACTATTCAATAAAATCTGAATGCTCCAATCAAGACTACAAAAAATAAGACAGTAAAGTCTGGACATAATTCACATTTTTTTTTTTTCAGAACAGCCCCCCGATTTAAGGAGCACTCCCATCCCATAACAAAATAAGCTTGTTATAGATGTTAAGGGGAGCAGTAGTGCCCAGTGCCCTCAATTTGCTCCAAATTGATAGGTTGAAAACCAGGGGCAAAACAAATGTAGAGAGGGCCCTGGTGCAAGGTTGGCCAAAATGTATATTCAATTTGTGTGCAATACAACTCCCATGAGGTTTTTCCAGTTTGGGGTCTACCATTTGCCCATCCTTGAAGAGTTGTGTTTGTGCATTTAAATTTAAGCATTTTAATGTTTTTGTGTGGAGTATGTGTGTGTGCCATGATCCGGAGCAGATCAGAGAGTAGATTTATACCAGGGTTGGTATAGTATGAACAGGATATCCTATAATAGAAATTAAATATAGGAAAGCGAGAGAGAGAGAAAATGGAAATAAATGGGCTTGGGCAATATAACCTAAATAGATTATAAAAAGGAATACAAGTAAATAATGAGAAAACCTATAGATAAAAGTATAGGTTAAATTAGAAGGACAAATAAAACAGAACAGATAGGTTGCAGGGTTACAGGAAAAGGAGAAATTTAGTTAATCAGCCCCCAATTAGAAGGAGTATTGACCAAGCAGGAAAATAACACCATATAATATTACTTTAAGAGAGAGTCCAGATTGGACCAGACAAGTTGTATGTATCAGGCTGGTAAGATAAAGCATAGTTTAGGCTGGTATTGAGCAGGGTTGGAAGAAAGCAAGATTGAGGAGTAGTTTAGGCTGGTATTGTGCAGGTTTGGAAGTAAGCAGGAGTGAAGCAAAGAAGGTAAGTCTACAGGTTGGTTCACAGGAGCCAGGATCTGAAGTGTTTCAGGATGTGCATCAACTTCAATGTAAAGGCCCTGTGGTGAGATGGATGTAGCCTTTTGTAGGTTTCTCAGTTAGTCCAGACAGGTGTGGATTATAAGGTACGTTTTCAGAACTAAAGGCAAGGGAGGCCACTGGTGGTCAAACATATTCAGTGCAGGAACTTGGTTTTAAAGGAACGGAATAAACAGAACAAAAAGTCTTGTTTGTCAGAAAGGGACCCTGACAGTGTGCATGAAGAGGTGTATTTGTATGTAGTGTTGCCATTTGAATGCAGTGATGTACTTCTATGTAATGTTTGCGTTTGAATGCAGATTTGTGTCTGTAGGTAATGTTGGCTTTAAAATGCAGGTGTATTTTTGTGTGTAGTGTTGGTGTTTGAATCAAAGTGTATTTGTATATAGCAAACAAATAAAGCATGTTTATCTGGCACCACAATTTCTTGGAAAAGTATGACATTTGGCACACCTGTCCACAGCTAGGTTCTCTACCTTATTTGTTCAAAGCAAATTGCAATTTAAAGCGCTTGCTGCCTTGAAACAATGAACATAAAGTTGTCCTTGAATTACATAAATTTACATTTATATCACAACTATATTATATCACAACTTGTGAAACATATATTTGCAATATATCCACGTGCACTTGATGTCTGCTCTTATGCCTGGCTACAAAGGTTACATGGTCAGGCAACCATTTGTTTTTGTTTGTTTTTTTGCAGCCAACATTTGTTTCATTATTGACTGTAGAATAGACTCAACAGTCAGATAGCAGCAATACAATAATATATGCTATCTGACTGTACATACTACACTATATTATTTAGAATTTCTACCACATATCCACTACCAAGAAGATTACTTGAGGTTTCTGCACCACATTATGTCCCTAGACGGGGATCATTCCCCCTAAGACTTCAGGTTAGAGACGAACCTAAGCTCCTGAAAAGTGTGAGTGAACTACTTTTATCCCTTCATTATATTTTACATAAAACACTATTCGTTCTTTTTCTAATTTTTTATATACCCTTAAGTACAACCTGGGCGCAACACGTACCTTTATTTTCTACTGGACAAGAGAGACCCAGAGAAACCCCTTCACGTTGACACTAGTGTATGCATGATTTCCAGGGTCTGCACCCATGCCGTGCAATTGTGTATACAAGATTACAATCATTGCCAATAAAGTACATAAATTGCAAATACATTTCGTTTGCAATGATTTTTCTGATAGTAGAGACGGTGCTACTTTTCAAGCTCCGGCTCTGCTGAGCACCCCCTCAACCTCTCCGCACAGTACTGGCCAGTAGGGAGAGCTAGAGATCTCCCTGCACAGCACTCTACTGCTGACTCTGGCTAAGAGAAATGGTGAACAAATGCTTCCTTCTGGTCAAAGATCAGAAGGATGTTTTCCAAGGAATCTGCTCTCAGTCAGAGGGCAGATTCCAAAGGCACCTAAAGGACAATGAGGAAAACTGCTGGACCACAAGGGAAAGGTGGTCAGAGCCACCCTCAATGCACAAAGATAAGCAGGAGCTCGGCAAAAAAAAAAAAAACACAACAACAACAAAAAATGAGCACTGTGTGGGCAGATACAGCCTTCCCACATGGACCTATGCCCCCCATCACCACCCCCTCCCCCACACACACTCTATCAGTCATCTTGTCACATTTACCCTTACACAATCAGTCACCCTGTCACATCCCCCACACACATTTAGTCACTCTGTCACAACAACCCTCTGTCATAACATCCTGCCACAGTCACGCTCATAAACACACAGGTACCCTAGGTAGAGGTACCACTCCACAGACAATAACTATAACACAATCACCCCACACACAGACAACACAGCCCCACCATACATAAAACACACACAGCAAGACCACAAGCAGCCCCCCAAACACACAACACACTGCAAGCAGCTCCCTCCACACAAACACACAAAGACACAGATATGCATTGCAAGCACAGTCATGGATACACATACACATGGATATACACTCACAAGTGCACAAATATACTCACTTGCAGGTACACAATATGAGGGTAATATGGTACAGGTAATGTCATGGTAATGTATCAACATATACAACATACTAATCAATGTGTGTTGATAGCTACATCTGTAAGAAAGTGGAGTTAGCATGTGGGAACAAATACTAAGCAGTTGGCCAGTTAACCCAAATATCTTGTTAAGAAATAAATTAGCAACTCATTGCTTACAAAAACCTAGTCCTTACCTTTTTAATTTTTTTTAATATATCTGTAAATAAGTGATTGCAAAGGCCCCACCCTGTATAGTTGTTACCTTATATTTATAGCAATTGTAGAATACTCCACAACCATCAATTTCCTTTAAATTATATATGACGTGCTTATCGTTCAAGCTTAGTATGTGCTTTTCATTTCACATGTTCTACTGAGTCTTTAAAAGCCTAGTCTTTTAAACTTGGGCTTATTTGTACTACATAGAAATAGATTGTCCTTTCAGAGCAAATGACATTTACTAAAACAAACATTTTTACTATACTTCCAACAAAGAGCAAAGAATACTGTAACGAGAAAGTCTCGTATATTCCTCTTTCTCTCCATTTTTCACTTGGAACGAAGGTGTTTAATAAGACAAAAAGTATTTTTGAATGAATAAAGTTAAGGATTCTGCACTGCATATTTTTATATTGTTTTAAATAGTAGAAACTTTGCCAAAGTAATTACAATATGAAATTCTTCACAGACATTAGCAGAATGCCAAGCAAGCCGTGCTACAGGAAAAAATGCATAGTATTTTTTCATATGCTGGACCTATATTGGCAAAATTAAAAAATGCAGTCCTGGAATATAGAATATCTTATTTTAAAATGTGTCACTGCAATAAATATTCACAAAGGTTTGACGGGAGACCAATTGGAGACACACTTGTGTGAAATCAGGAGAAATATCTTAGAAAAAAATACTTGAAAGTTGTCCAATTAAAAAAGGCAAAATGGTTAGGAAATCACCTGTTGAAATCAAGAGAAAATCTACTCTTTTTTAATGTGATGATCCTGTGCGACACATGGGATGAGGAGGCAACAGCGGATGCCTCCCAGTTTGTGGACCAAAGAACTGTTTGCCTAGTAGCAAATCAATGATGTCAGATAGAACTTTATTCCCTAAAAGAACCTTTTTCTAGTTAGCTGTCAAGAAGCAATGCTCCAGGAGGGTTATCAGATTCAGATCACAATGGCTTAAATTACTTTTTCATTTCATACTTGTTTTTTAATGAATAGAAGAGAAATAGGCCAGTTTCAAGCAGCTATCTTGAACTGACCTACCAAAATCTATTTTTGCCAATCTTTATTCTGCAATAAAACATATACATAAAATCAAGTTTGAAAGGTATTGTCAGAAGCATAATTTGCACATGAACAAACGTTGCATGAAGTGTGAAAATAAAAAAAGCACTGAGACTAAAGATAATTAAGAAACAAATAAGTATAGATTGAATAGCGTATTATGTTGATAACAGTTTTTTTTTATCTCTGGCTTTTTGTAAGTGGCTGATTTGGTTCTGTAGTTGTATGCTGGTTACCTTAAACAATTTAGAATGTAATGTAGACAAAAATTAAGCTGCTTTTAACATACTGTAACAACTTCATTAATCTTTATTACCAGAAGCTCTCATGAATCTGCCTCTATAGGGTGACTGCTCACTATAACTGTTGGATAGAACACCATAGGAAGTAGAGATCAGAGGCGGCTCTAGACTCAAACATGAGGCCCCACTAACAAAAAAGTGTCACGTATACACATTGATGCACAGTTTACCTGTGTATGTGCCTGAGAGTGTGTCTGACAGAGTATCCTTGTGTGTGAATGTATGTTTCTGTGAGCATGTTTGCGTTTATGTCTGAGACCCTATGTGTATGGGGTAGCTGCTTGAAGTGTGTTGTGTGTATGGGGGGTGATGGTGAGAAGGAGAGGCGGGTGATGGCGAGAGGGGGTGATGGTGACAGGGAGGTTAAGGTGTGGGGGGTGATGTGAGAGGGGTGATGGTAATGTGAGAGTGAGGGGGGTGATGTGAGAAGAGGGGGTGATGTGAGAAGGAGGGGGGGTGATGTGAGAGGGAGGGGGGTGATGTGAGAAGGGGGGTGATGTGAGAAGGAGGGGGTGATGTGAGAAGGAGGGGGGTTATGAGAGAGGGAGGGGGGTGATGTGAGAGGGAGGGGTTGATGTGAGAGGGAGAGGGGTGATGTGAGAAGGAGGGGGGTGATGTGAGAAGGAGGGGGTGATGCTGGGGGGGTTGATGCTGAGGGTGGTGGGGGGTGGTGAGGCTGAGGGTGGTGGGGGTGATGGGGGTGATGCTGAGGGTGGTAGGGGTGGTGAGGCTGAGGGTGGTGTGGGTGGTGAGGCTGAGGGTGCAGACTGATGTTCTAGCCCTAAAAAGGGATTTTTGGGGTGCTGTCCTTACAGCAGTCAGTTTCCTTCACATGTGTGCGTTTCAGGGCCTGCCAGGGCACAGTGTCACACCAGTGCAACTCATATCTGGTGTAACAGTAGTGTACATTAAAAAAAAAATAGAAATTTGACTGTGAAATAATAGCAGTCAGTTTCCTTCACACGTGTGCGTTTCAGGGCCTGCCAGGGCACAGTGTCACACTAGTGCAACTCAAATCTGGTGTCACAATAGCTTGCATTTAAAAAAACAAAAAAAAAAACTTTTTTGACTGTAATATAATAGCAGTCAGTTTCCTTCACACGTGTGCGTTTCAGGGCCTGCCAGGGCACAGTGTCACACCAGTGCAACTCATATCTGGTGTAACAGTAGTGTACATTTAAAAAAAAAAACTAGAAATTTGACTATGAAATAATAGGAGTCAGTTTCCTTCACACGTGTGCGTTTAAGGGCCTGCCAGGGCACAGTGTCAAACCAGTGCAACTCATATCTGGTGTAACAGTAGTGTACATAAAAAAAAAAAAACTAGAAATTTGACTGTGAAATAATAGCAGTCAGTTTCCTTCACACGTGTGCGTTTCAGGGCCGGCCAGGGCACAGTGTCACACCAGTGCAACTCATATCTTGTGTAACAGTAGTGTACATTTAAAAAAAAAAAAAAATTTGACTGTAATAGATTGAATAGCAGTTAGTTGTCTGCAAGAGTGTGTGTCAGGCCTACAGCGTCTACTCTGCCAACTTCTGCCAGTGCACAGTGCCACTCATATATGTTGTCACAGTAGCTTGCACGCATAGTACCACTAATCGAACAAAAAATGACAGGCAGAGGCAGGCCACCCCACAGGGGCCGTTGTGGTCGTGGTCGTGGTGCTGTGATTCCGTTTGGCCCTAGAATAATGCCCAGTGTTCAGAGGCCACATACCCTGAACTTGAAAAGTTCTGAGGACATAGTTGACTGGCTAACGCAGGACACCCAATCTTCTACAGCTTCCGCTCGGAACCTTGACGCACCATCCTCCTCCAGCTTAGCTTCGGGCACCTGTCAAGTTACCACTCGCCCGCCTGCCGCCACCACCAACACTAGCACCACAGCCGCTTCACTTGATCTGTCAGAGGAGTTATTTACACATCAGTTGGAAGAAATGAGTGATGCGCAACCATTATTGCCAGAGGATGTAGATAACAGGGATATGTCTCAGTCAGGCAGCATTACACACATGGACGTACGGTGTGGTGATGATGATGTTGTACCCGCTGCTGCTTCCTTTGCTGAGTTGTCAGATACAAGTGAAGCGGTTGATGATGACGATGCGTCCGTGGATGTCACGTGGGTGCCCGCTAGAAGAGAAGAAGAACAGGGGGAAAGCCAGACAGCACGCAGCACGCAAATCAACGCATGCTGTTGCCACCACCAGAATGCCGTCATTGCAGAGCTCAGCAGTGTGGCATTTTTTTTTTGTGTCTGCCTCTGACAACAGCGATGCCATTTGCAACCTGTGAAAAGAAACTGAGTCGTGGGAAGTCCAACACCCACCCAGGTACAACTGCTTTGCGAAGGCACATGATCGCACATCACAAACACCTATGGGATCAACACATGAGTACAAGCAGCGCACAAACTCAAAGCCGCCATCCTTCTCCTGGTCCAGCATCTTCAGCCACGTCCACCACTGCTGTCCTCCTTGCCCCCTCTCAACCATCCGCCACTCCGTCTCTCGCCTTGAGCAGTTCCTGCTCATCTGCCCACAGTCAGGTGTCTGTCAAGGACATGTTTGAGCGTAAGAAGCCAATGTCACAAAGTCACCACCTTGCCCGGCATCTGGCAGCTGGCTTGTCTGAACTCTTAGCCCACCAGCTTTTACCATACAAGCTGGTGGAGTCTGAGGAGTTCCAAAAATTTTTAGCTATTGGGACACCGCAGTGGAAGGTACCTGGCCGAAATTTCTTTGCACAAAAGGCAATCCCCAACCTGTACTCGATTGTGCAAAAGGAAGTAATGGCATGTCTGGCACACAGTGTTGGGGCAAGGGTCCATCTGACCACTGATACCTGCTCTGCAAAGCATGGTCAGGGCAGGTATATCACCTACACTGCGTATTGGGTAAACCTGCTGACGGCTGCCAATCATGGAATGCGTGGCTCTGCAGAGGAGTTGGTGACACCGCCACGACTTGCAGGCAGGCCTGCTGCCACCTCCTCTACTCTTCCTACTCTATCCTCTTCCATAACCTCCTCGTCTGAGTCCTCTTCTGCTGCTGCGTCTTGCTCCACATCAACGGCATCCCCCCAGCTCCCCAGGTACTATTCCACATCCCGGATACGGCAATGTCACGCCGTCTTGGCGGCATTGAATTTGGGCAAGTTGACACGTGCCGTGCATGGCACATGTGTGTAAACTGATTGTACAACGCTTTGTGCATAAGTACCCAGGCTTACAGGACGCCCTGAAGGAGGCCAGGAAGGTTTGGCCATTTCAGGCATTCCTACACGGCCATGGCGCACTTTTCAGATATCCAGTGGCGAAACAACATGCCAGTGAGGCGCTTGATTTGCGACAGCCCGACACGTTGGAATTCAACACTCCTAATGTTCGAACGCCTGCTCCAACAAGAAAAAGCCATTAACGACTATTTGTATGACTGGGGTGCTAGGACAGCCTCTGCGGAGCTGGGAATTTTTTTGCCACGTTACTGGACGCTCATGCGCAATGCCTGTAGGCTCATGTGTCCTTTTGAGGAGGTGACAAACCTAGTCAGTCGCACTGAAGGCACCATCAATTACATCGTACCATTTGTTTTCTTCCTGGAGCGTGCCCTGCGAAGAGTGCTGGATCAGGCCATAGATGAGCGTGAAGAGGAAGAGTTGTGGTCACCATCACCACCAGAAACAGCCTTATCAGCATCACTTGCTGGACCTGCGGCAATGCTGGAAGAGGATTGTGAGGAAGAGGAGTCAGAGGAGGAATGTGGCTTTTGAGGAGGAGGAGGAAGACCAACAACAAAAGGCATCCCATGGTGCTCATTGTCACCTATCGTTGTACCCGTGGTGTTGTACGTGGCTGGGGGGAAGAACATACCTTCAGTGAGATCACTGAGGACGAGGAACGGGACATGAGTAGCTCGGCATCCAACCTTGTGCAAATGGGGTCTTTCATGCTGTCGTGCCTGTTGAGGGACACTCGTATAAAAAGGCTGAAGGAGAACGACCTGTACTGGGTGTCCACGCTACTAGACCCCCGGTATAAGCAGAAAGTGCTTGAAATGTTTCCGAATTACCGCAAGTCGTAAAGGATGCAGCAGCTCCAAAATAAATTAAAAAGTATGCTTTACACAGCGTATAAGGGTGATGTCACAGCACAACGGGAATCTAACAGGGGAAGAGGTGAAAGTAATCCTCCTCCTCCCACGACCACGCCGGCAAGGACAGGACGCTTTACAGACGTGTTGTTGATGGAGGACATGTGGAGCTTTTTAAGTCCTACGCATCGCCACAGCCCTTTGGGGTCCACCCTCAGAGAACGACTCGACCGACAGGCAGCAGACTACCTCGCCTTAACTGCAGATATCGACACTCTGAGGAGCGATGAACCCCTTGACTACTGGGTGTGCAAGCTTGACCTGTGGCCTGAGCTATCCGAATTCGCGATAGAACTTCTGGCCTGCCCCGCTTCAAGTGTCCTGTCAGAAAGGACCTTCAGTGCAGCAGGAGGTATTGTCACCGAGAAGAGAAGTCGCCTAGGTCAAAAAAGTCTAGATTACCTCACCTTTATTAAGATGAATGAGGGATGGATCCAGAAGGGACTGACAGTGGGTGATACATTCGACTAAAAAAGGCCTGACGAGGGGGACGTAACAGGAATTAAACTGATAAGAATAGTACTACTTAACACACCACTCCTAGCTGGTGGCACATTAGATTGCACGTGCAGGGCCCCAAATTTGAAGTAGGAGAACCGACCAAGCATCTTTTTCCATCTCCCGGTTCCTAAAATCGATGCCATATACACGTCCCCTGATAGGGGACGTAATAGGGATTAAACTGATAGGAATAGTACTACTTAACACACCTTATAATAATGCAGAGAGAGGCAACGCAGAGAGAGGAGTCTGAAGAAGAGGAGTTAGAGGAGGAAGTTGGCTTTGAGGAGGTGGAAGACCAAACACAGCAGGCATCCCAGGGGGCTTGTTGTCACCTTTTGGGGACTCTAGGTGTTGTATGTGGCTGGGTGGAGGAAGAGACCTGCAATGACATCAGTGAGGGCAAGGAACGGGACATGGCTAGCTTGGTATCCAACCTTGTGCAAATGGAGAGTTTGCGTTTGTGCAAATGGACTGTTTGCGTTTGTTTGCGGTGCGTTAAACGGGGAGTTTGGTCTGTCACTGTGAAGCTGGCCCTTACACTACCTGATCGATACAACATCATACCTGATGTTTTAAAGCACGTTATTCCAAACAATTTAGGAATGTTAGGTGATTTATGCCCTTTATGGATTAAAACCAGACTCTGCATCAACTATGTAATTTTCCATGGGAGTTTTGCCATGGATCCCCCTCCGGCATGCCACAGTCCAGGTGTTAGTCCCCTTGAAACAACTTTTCCATCACTATTGTGGCCAGAAAGAGTCCCTGTGGGTTTTAAAATTCGCCTGCCTATTGAAGTCTATGGCATTTCGCCCGGTTCGCCCGGTTCGCCCGTTCGCAAACATTTGCGGAAATTCGCGTTCGCTGTTTGCGAACGGAAAAATTTTATGTTTGCGACATCTCTAGTATTGACCAATGTATAAAGGATATTGTTTATCATACACATCACTATGATATATCTCCCTTCCGTGTCCTGTTCAGAGTGTTTTATACACAAATCTATATTCCATGAGAAGAGAAATGCAACCCCACATTTTCTTTTATCTTGTATTGAGGATGTGATAATCTTAGGGAATTTTTTTGAGTTATTAAAAAAATGTGTAGACTTTTCCAATGTGTCTCTTCTATGGCACAGATATTTATTCTCAGTTTTTTTCTAATAATTGGATGAGAATAGATCTTTTGTGGGGGGTGTTTAATCTCCGCACATTCAGAGATGCAAACTTAACCAATAATTTGTGTCCTGCACAACCCTCCTCTCAAATAACCCAACATCAAGAGAATATTAAACAAAAAAACATCGAATACAAAAAAAACATACAATCATAGGTAATAAAACCTATCTCGAAGATAAACTCTGGTGTTGGGTACTTAATCATCCCTAACATGTAAACGCAGATAGGAGGACTAAAAAAAAAGTCAAATTATCACCACCCCGGTGGCAATTCCAAAAATCGGACTATGGAGCCATGGAGTAAAAAGGTCCAATGGAAGCGATTAATTCTATAATTATATTTTATGGAAGGGAGAGAGAGATAAAGAGAGAGAAGAACAAAAATTATATTAAAAATCAGAGTTAAAAAGTAGGTGTACTATAGTTTTTTTAGTAATATTTTTCACCCAAATAATTTTGTATTTCATTGGCTTACATATCATAGATATTTCAGTAGTTCCAAGAAAATAAATAAAAAATAAAAATGTTCTTTTTCTTTTTTTTTTCCTTTCCTCCCTTCCCCTCCCTTTCTTCCCTATGCAATTAAAGTTAAAGAGTAGGTATACAACAGGTTTTTCAAATAATATTTTTCACAGCAGTAATGTTATAGTATATTGGCTTGTTTATCTTGGATATTTAAATTTCATTATACAGTTGCAGGAAAAAGTATGTGAACCCTTTGGAATGATATGGATTTCTGGACAAATTGGTCATAAAATGTGATCTGATCATCATCTAAGTCACAACAATAGACAATCACAGTCTGCCTAAACTAATAACACACAAATGATGAGATGTTGCCATGTTTTTATTGAACACACCATGTAAACATGCACAGTGCAGGTGGAAAAAGTATGTGAACTTGGATTTAATAACTGGTTGAACCTCCTTTTGCAGCAATAACTTCAACCAAACGTTTCCTGTAGTTGCAGATCAGACGTGCACAACAGTCAGGAGTAATTCTTGACCATTCCTCTTTACAGAACTGTTTCAGTTCAGCAATATTCTTGGGATTTCTGGTGTGAATCACTTTCTTGAACTCATGCCACAGCATCTCAATCGGGTTGAGGTCAGGACTCTGACTGGGCCACTTCAGAAGGCATATTTTCTTCTGTTTAAGCCATTCTGTTGTTGATTTACTTCTATGCTTTGGGTCATTGTCCTGTTGCAACACCCATCTTCTGTTGAGCTGCAGCTGGTAGACAGATAGCCTTAAGTTCTCCTGCAAAAGGTCTTGATAAACTTGGGAATTCATTTTTCTTTCGATGATAGCAATCCGTCCAGGCCCTGACGCAGCAAAACAGCCCCAAACCATGATGCCCCCATGAGGTTTTGATGTTGGTGTGCTGTGCCTCTTTTTCGCCACACATAGTGTTGTGTGTTTCTTCCAAACAACTCAACTTTGGTTTCATCTGTCCACAGAATATTTTTCCAGTACTGCTGTGGAACATCCAGGTGCTCTTGTACAAACTGTAAACGTGCAGCAATGTTTTGTTTGGACAGCAGTGGCTTCCTCTGTGGTATCCTCCCATGAAATTCATTCTTGTTTAGTGTTTTACGTATTGTAGATTCGGTAACTGGGATGTTAGCATTTGCCAGTGACCTTTGTAAGTCTTTAGCTGACACTCTAGGATTCTTCGTCACCTCATTGAGCAGTCTGCGCTGTGCTCTTGCAGTCATCTTTACAGGACGGCCACTCCTAGGGAGAGTAGCAGCAGTGCTGAACTTTCTCCATTTATAGACAATTTGTCTTACCGTGGACTGATGAACAGCAAGGCTTTTGGAGATACTTTTATAACCCTTTCCAGCTTTATGCAAGTCAACAATTCTTAATCGTAGGTCTTCTGAGAGCTCTTTTGTGCGAGGCATCATTCACATCAGGCAATGCTTCTTGTGAAAAGCAAACCCAGAACTGGTGTGTGTTTTTTATAGGGCAGGGCAGCTGTATCCAACACCTCCAATCTCATCTCATTGATTGGACTCCAGTTTGCTGACATCTCACTCCAATTAGCTCTTGGACATGTCATTAGTCTAGGAGTTCACATACTTTTTCCACCTGCACTGTGAATGTTTACATGGTGTGTTCAATAAAAACATGGCAACATTTCATTATTTGTGTGTTATTAGTTTAAGCAGACTGTGATTGTCTATTTTTGTGACTTAGATAATGATCAGATCACATTTTATGACCAATTTGTGCAGAAATCAATATCATTTCAAAGGGTTCACATACTTTTTCTTGCAACTGTATTCTTTTTTTTGCTACAGTCTTACGTAAATAGGTAAACATTGGAGGGGGGCACGGTGCGGAGGTTCTGGGGTTTGTGTGGTGGTTTTCCCGGTTTGGGGATTGTGGCGGCATGTCACCTGATTCTATTATATTGTTAAGGGTTTACACTAAGTGGGGACATAGTACTAGAAGGAAGGTCTTGTAATACGCGTTTGTGAAGTCGTCTGGGCCGGGCGATTTTCCTGTGGGCAGTTTGTTTATAATGAGCGTTAATTCCTGAAGAGTGACCGGGGTTGTGAGTTCTTTTGTGGTGACATCAGAGTGGGCAGGTGGACCTGGTCTAGGAATTGTTATATTTCAATATTTGTGGGTTGGTGTGTCCCTGGATCATTTTTGAGATTATAAAGTGATCTATAAAAGTCTGCCATACTAGTATTTACATCTTGTGGGTTATATATTTTTTTCTCCGGACATGTTGATTTGGTATTTTTGATTGAGCCTGTTTCTGGTGTTCTAAGCAATGTAAGGTATCCCTTGTGTGTAACATGCTTCAAATAGGATGCCCTGATAATCAGGAGTCCTCTTATGACTGTCTTGTGGGCTTGCCATATAGATGCAGGTCAGACTTCAGAGGTGTTGTTAGCTATAAATGACGAGATCTCGGTTTCCAATTGGTCTCTGAAATTATTGTCATACAGAATGGTATCATTAAGATGCCATGGGGCTTGTCCTCTGTGGTCGAAGGTGTCCTTTAGTATTAAAGTCGTAAGGGCATGATCTGACCATACTATATCCCCTATCTGACAGTCTGCCACCGAGGTGAGTATATCACTTGTCACTAGTAGAACGTCTATTCTCGAATATGTTTTATGCACTGGTGAATAGTATGTGTATTCCTTTTCATTGGGGTGTTGTGTGCGCCATATATCATATAGATTATATTCTGTTATGAGCTTAGTGATGGCCTTGCACTGTGGTACCAGAGACTTAATTTTTCGGGCCTGTTTGGATAGGGTTGTGTCCAGATGTGGATGGAGGATGTGATTTAGGT
Organism: Pelobates fuscus; assembly: GCF_036172605.1. Taxonomy (NCBI): domain Eukaryota; kingdom Metazoa; phylum Chordata; class Amphibia; order Anura; family Pelobatidae; genus Pelobates; species Pelobates fuscus. Next base: position 286,682,791 of record NC_086317.1, read on the forward strand.
CCCCACATATTATTAGCAAGGTTGTCTGCGGTGAAGGAAGTTTCTTCAGCACTTTGTGTAGAAACTTATATTGATTCGCATTTGGGCCATAGATGCCTACCAGTGTGTATATGACATCAATTGCCTGTGTTCGCTAGTCCCTATGTTCCGACCTACAGAGAGTGGGTCGTGGGGACGTAGTAAGCGTGTGGTGGGGGTGCCTTCAAATTTAATTTTGCGTCATTAAGAGTGTATGAGTGTAGCTGGTGATCCCCATTGCCCCTGACCACCTTGTCACTAGTTTGAAGCAAAGTTAGTGTAGCCTGTGTTCGTCCTGCGGGTTCTATGATCTTACAGTATAGGATAAGATATCTACCCTGTGGGTCTCTTTTGAGATGTATTAGTTCAAAAGTGAGGGATCTATGGATGAGAAAGGACACCCCTTGGTTTTAGAGGAGTGCGTAGCATGGTATTGGGTTGGGAAATCACTGGACCCAAAATTTTGGATTTTGTTATGCGTGATGTGGGTCACTGTCTTTTTTTGCCCCATCTAGTAGAACTTTTCTCTTATGTGGGCTGTTGAGCCCTGAATATTATGTGATTGTATTTTCATACTTTGTCAATTTTAAGATGCTGTCTGGAATTATTTCTGTAAAACATTTTGGGGTGTTCTAGGCTACAACGTTGCTCTTTTCCAGTTATTGTCATGGTTATGTGCTGCTTCCAGTTGTGTCCACATCCCACCTGGTCATGTGAGTCCCGCATGACACTGGCTCGTGGTATAGGATCATGGGGAAGGAAAGGTGAAACATAACAACTTGTTAGGGGGAAATTAACGTATTTATGTGATATCCCCAATTGGGGTATGGTACTTGGTAGAAGTAGTTGACAAGTTGTCTCTTGTTGGGTGGCTATTGGGCTCTATTAACTAACTTTAGGGTAGTAGAATGCAATGTGAGTTATTAATAATGGGGGGGGGGTTGGGGTTTTTATTTATTTTTTTTTTCTCCATCCCAATTGCGGCTAAACAGAAGAAAGAAAATAGACATCAGCCATCTAGGAAGAGGTTATGTATAAAACCGTACAAAAGTAGTGATCATGTAGCAAGAGTCTTCTGTGTGTTGTCCTGATATATCTTCCCCTTTAAGTTATGTAGGTGCTAAAAAAAGAAAAGTATAAGCACGGCATCCTTGGGTAAACCTAATTTTTTGTGATACATACTATGATATGAGGTGTCCGGTTGTAAGCTAGAAGTGTAATGTGAGCCTGTATTAGTAACTGTGAGCGTGCGTGTAGGCTTGGCTCGTAGTCCAGGCATTCTATCAATGACCTTACATGATGTACGAGCCTATAATGTGTAATGCGGGTGTGAGCCCCGGTCATGTGCCATATAGCCTTATTTTGTGTCCTTGGCATTGTATATTGAAAGTTGTGGACAGTGTGGTCTGCTCAAGGATTCATCGTTTAGATCAAATGTCTCAAGGGAGGGCAATGCTGATACAGTGTGCTGATAATGATTAGAGGGCAAACCGTTACATTGCAGTAAATTACGGTGTTACAGATCTTATTCATTGTTATGAAGTTGAAAGCATTTATAATAATGTATGTAACAGGAAAGTCTACAACTAAGCATGCATTTATAACAGGCATAAGCAGAGTTTGCGGTTACTTCGGTGTAAGGTGGTTACACATCTCCTTGGTCAACAAGAAAACAGGTTGTTGTCTGAAGTTTGGGGTAAAGTTAAATGTATCGTGCCTTGATACTACCAGAGTCATAGGAATCAATTGCTTGTGTGTGCTAGTTCCTATATTCCGACCTACAGAGAGTGGGTCCTGGGGACGTAGTAACCGTGTGCTAGGGATGCCTTCAAATTTAATTTTGCGTCATTAAGAGTGTATGAGTGTAGCTGGTCATCCCCATTGCCCCTGACCACCTTGTCACTAGTTTGAAGCAAAGTTAGTGTAGCCTGTGTTCGCCCTGCGGTTCTATGATTTTAGCTGTCAATATGCCTATTTGCAGCAGCTATAGTGAGTTGGAAGACACAGTTCATGCATGTAAGTATCACATATGAGGTGAAATAGTGAGTGTATACTTGCGGCATGTAATCACTCAGTCCCTTTTGGTGGATGCGGTTGTCCACTCTAACTGCAGCCTTCCCATAGGCGATGCTCGTGGTTCAGGTCTTCTTTCCAGGATACCCCATGCTTGTAACTTGCGGAGACCTTCTTCTGGTGAAGTGATCGCTATTATTTTGCTGTCTCTCATGATCAGCATTTTCGTTGGGAATCCCCATCGGAATTGAATGCCGTTGGTTTGTAATGTGTCTGCAAAGCGGAAAAAAGGCTTTCCTCCTGTGGAGTGTTGTAGCGGATAGGTCTGCAAAAATCTTGACAGTTGGGTAGTCTTCCAGAGGTTTGGCTTTGTTTAGGCTAGCCCTGAGTACATGCTCTTTTATGTGGAGGCAATGGACCCGGAGCAACACATCTCTTGGTGCATTGTCTGGAAGAAAACGTGGGTGCAGGATTCTGTGTACACAGTCGACCAGCAGCATGTCTGCCGGAATCTCCAGTGCATACGCATGGTAAGTCCGCAGGGAGCATAGTCTCCGGTACTCCCCTCAGTCGCAGATTGTTGCATCTTGCCCTTTCCTCCAGGTCTACTAATTTTGTTTCTGCAGCTGTTAGTTTCTGTTCCAGCTGTTCCACATGTGTAGTGAGGTCATTGTGTGCTGTGTCAAAGTCATTCATTTTGGATTTCATGTGCGTTGTACGCTTGCCGTGCTCCTGCACATCTTTTCTCAATGAATCCATGGAGTGTTGCCAGGATGTTATGAGCTTTTGTGAGAGTGCGTCAAGGGCTTGTAAGAGACCACTTCAGGTGATCCTATCGTGGTCCGTTGAGGCCACCACGTTTGTTGGTGTGTTGCCTTCCTCAGGCCCCTCGTCTCCATCTTTAAGGTAGGCCTGTGCCTTTAGATGCTCAGTGTGTGATTTGTGGCCAAAAAAGTTAAGTTTTTCTGCTTTTGCAGAGTTCTTCTTATGTTTGTGCTGTGCCATGGCAGAAGGGGATGTTTAATTTGCGTTCTTCTGGTTAAGATTGAGCTGGATTGCGATGTCATGTAACCTTTATAGAATGGGTAATTAAAATGAAATAGAATGAAACAGGGAGATAAGGAAGAGAGAGTAGAAAGCACACAAGTGTGAACAAATGTAAAACAACATGTGAGATTGGTGTCCAGACAAGATACTGGTGGAAGAGACAACAGAATTTGCCAAATCCACTGATCATTATGCTGAAATAATGGAATTTATGCATTAAGAGCATTCATATATTCAAGAGGTGCTTGAAAAAGATGAGTCTGTAAAGTTCATTCCATCTGAAATAATGTAAAAGCATGAAGAAAAATAATTCATAATAAAACCAATTACAGAGGCAACAAATAAGGATACGGGTAATTCAGTTTACCGCGAGAATTAAATAGCCCCTAATTTATCTGTGGCAAATGTTAGTGTTTTAGCAAAAAAATTGATTTAGATTTAAATAGCACTATCAATCCAAAGAGCAAAAACATTATGCAGTCTATGCCATTGTTAAATCAATAAGGAGCATAACCAAAATAAATATCAAATAAATCTATTGTATATACTTTGTATCTACAGAGTATTCAAAACAAATAATGTCTAAAAAACATATGCCAAAAATATCACCCACCCAGGGTAATTGATCACTGTTGAAGATAGCATGTATCTAATTAATACATCAAAAATATAAACAATAAAAAACTAAATCTGAATTCGACAACAAGGCAAACAATGTAACACAATCATAATAATCAATATATAGGGGGCGTGGTTACGGCGCTGACCAAGATGGCCGCATAGAGGGTGAGCTCCGCTCCGCCTGACCCGAAAAGCATTTTATAAGCAACACCATAAAGCTAAATGGGTCGCAGTAAACGCCCGGATCAGCCCCAGACCCCCAGGAACCAACAGCAAGGCCCCCTGGACGGGTTCTTGCACCCGCAACCGGGCGCCAGCGGAGAGGGGGGAAGCCCCAAAATGGCGCCGACAACCCCTTCGGGGACGGACGGCACAGCCCTCGCAAGAATCGAGGACAAACTGCAGAGCCTGACGGACTCCATGGCCACTAAGGACGACCTGAGGGCCCTTACCTCCACTATTCAGGAGACCTTCCGAGCCGAAATAGCCGGGATCAGAGCGGAGGTCTCATCCCATGCGGATCGCATTGCCCGCACGGAGGAGGCCGCTGAGGCCCTCACCACACGTCAAACATCCGCAGACACAGCAATAACTCGTCAGAGTACGATGCTTCTCTCGATGAGGAGACACCTCGAAGACCTAGATAACAGAGGTCGGAGGTGTAATATACGTATCAGGGGAGTCCCTGAGACCGAAGGAGCGGCGGAAAATGTTGTTGACATCCTCACCGAACTATTCCAGTCCATCCTTCAGCCGACCTCCCCAGAACATATAGAATTCGAGAGAGCTCACAGGATTACAAGGCCCAGGTCTTTGGAGGACGGCCCGAGGGACCTCATATGCTGTCTCCACTCCTACCCCATTAAAGACACCATTATGAGGAAGGCCAGGGAGAGACCAACATGGCCATACAGAGGTACGCAAGTCACACTCTATAATGACCTCTCCCCGCTCACCCTAGAGGCCCGGCGGGCCCTTCGCCCTGTGACTGCTGCACTAAGGGAACACGACATCACATACAAATGGGGGTTCCCCTTCGCTCTCCTGGCCAGGCACCGCAATGGATGGACTTCTATACGCTGGCCTGAAGATGTCCCTCGGTTCATGGAAGACCTGGGCCTTCCCTCTCCTGCAGTGCCTAACTGGATCTTGGGCCAGTCGGCCCCCCCACCGAGACCGCAAAGATCGCCTAGGCGAAGAGAGGCTCGCTCCCCCTCCGCTCAGCCTCCCAGACGGCGCAGAAATCCGACTTCCCCGGAAGAATGAGACCTGCCCCATATGCACTGGGCCCTGGACCCGAGCAGCACCCCGGCTTGGCTCCCGAGCCCCACCTATGGCTGTTGATACCTGCCTACTCAGCCTGTTTGGGCCTCACCGAGGCGGGATCCACTCACAGGTACGATGGGACACCTTTTTTGGGGGGGTTGTTGGGGTGTCCTTGGGGTGGGGACCTAGGCCCTGGGGCAAATTTCAGCTCGATTGAGCTCTGCTGGTGCCGCCCCATGCGGGTGCCCCCTCACCTTTCCACCCGTAACGAAGCCTCTTCATTGGGACTGGGGCACGTTTGTTTGGGAGGAGGGACCACGGGGGGAGATTAAGATCAGCCGTTACACCACATGGAGACAACACCCTGAGAGACCTGGCTCCCAAGCCGCCACGTAGATACGTTTTCGCCTTATCTGTATTCCCCACCTAACAGCCTATTTATACCCGCAAATGTCTTTGGATGTGGGGTGCGGGGTGGGGGGCAAGGGGGGGGGACATCATACGTGTCCTTTGTCATATCTCTCCTCTCACCCGGATACGGGATGTTAACGGATGGGGGTGGTATAGCATGGTGACATGGGGGCAACATGGACTATGGACAGAACTCTGAAAATCTTGTCTCCCCTGCGGCCAGGTAGATACATTTATCTATGCACTCCATCACATCGCATATGTATCTTTGCAAATGTTTTCGGGTGTGGGGTGCGGGGTGGGGGACATGGGGGGGATATTATGCGTGTTTTTGCTATCACTCTCCCCTTGCTCGGACATCACATGTTGATGGGTGGGGGTGGGGTGACATGGTGACATATACGCAGCACGGACTGTGGATAGTACCCTGAAATCCCTGGCCTCCATGCTGCCACGTAGCTATGCTTCCATCTTGCCTATACTCTCCGTCTAATTGCATATATATATAATTGCAAAATGTTTTCAGGGGTGGGGTGTGGGGTGGGGGGCACAAGGAGGGAAGTCGTACACACCCCTAGCTATGTTTTTCCCTCTGCTTAGATGCCACAGGCTGACCGGTGAGGTTGCTTTGGCCCGGTGACGTAGAGTGACGGTTTCCTCCCCCCCCCAACGCATCCACGTTACTGCCAGACTCAGAGGTGTCCCCCCCCTGCATGCCATGGATGACCTTAGTGATGGAGAGTACCCTACGGGCAACAAGCGGATGTTGAAGGTTTGGGGTGGGGTCTGGGGGCCACGTCGGGGGACCCTTACTACTTTGTTGAACCATGTTTTGTTTGTTCTGAATTACTTGTTTGCTTACGCATATTGTTACTGCATTGCTTTATTAAGTGCCTTTGACCTTGTAATGATGAGGCTGGTATCTGTTCAACCATATGCTAATCCCATCAGACAGCGCGGACCCACCATGCCAGATAGATACAGTATTGGTGACTGCGTTACCTGAGTGGGATGTCATTGTACTATAATATGAGGCACCTGACTACGACCTGGGAAGGAGATGGGAGGGGTCCACGGGGGATGGAGATGGTCCTGGGACGGATATCCTCACGGGCATTTAGCCCCTTTACTATGGCCCTGAGGCATCAGGGAACTTAGACACACCCATTGACTACGCTCTGACATATTTAGCCCCACGCTAGCAGACAGGGGACGGGCGGGGCGGACAATTCCCTCACCTGATCGACCTACCCTCTTGGGCGGAGCCTGACCCGCGCTTCCCACACTATACACTCGTGCTACGAGTTGAGCAGCTAGGCTGTGGTCTCCCTCCTTCCTGGGCGGGCACCGGACCGAGGTACCATTAGCACTGGTTACAGCACGAGATCTACCACCCACATCTTCTTTCATAGGATCACACCAGACCTAGATTAGACACTAAATTCCCTTTCCCTATACTAGCTCTAGACGGACGCCGTCCTCCTGGAACCCGCACCCTGGTCTTACATACTTGGCGCTACTCCCGCTTTCCTCCGCTTCCCTCTTTACTCTCTCCCTCTCTCCCCCCCCTTCCCACCCCCCCTCCAACGTCGGCCTGCGTCAAGGCGGCACGCTCAGGAGATACCCCCCAGAGATCACGAAATACCTAGATACAGTGGTGATTCCGGCTTCTACCCGTACTGTATCATAAGAGATGGCCTACCACGATATGCCTATTAGGGTCCTCACACAGAATTGTAGAGGACTTAACATACCCGAACGAAGGTCGCACCTCCTGAGGGAACTGAAGAAGAAACACATATCAGTAGCCATGATCCAGGAAACCCACTTCAAAACGGGCGCGGCACCTACACTCCAAAATAGGCACTATCCAAATAACTTCTTCTCCAATCATCCGACGGCCCACAAAGCAGGGACGGCTATCATCCTGGCTGCTGACCTCGAATTCAAGGAACACGAACATGCTCAAGATTCCCAAGGACGATACCTCTTCCTTAAAGGGGTCATCGCAGATAAGATATACACCTTTGCCAACATCTATGCCCCCAATAGGCGGCAAGCTCCCTTCCTTCGAAACGCCCTGCATTTACTTGAAGACTTCACGGATGGCGTCCTAATCGTGGGGGGGGACTTTAATGTACCCCTAGACCCATTGATGGACTCTTCGTCGGGGCACAGCTGCATCCCACAGAACAACCTGCGATCTATCCGTAGATCCCTGGAGGAACTGAGGTTAGCCGACTGCTGGAGGACACTTCACCCATCGGAGAAGGACTACACCTACTACTCTGTCCTCCTCAACCGATACTCGCGTATAGATCACCTTTTCGTTGCACAAGAAGGTCTTACCCGCCTGCTTAAATCGGAGATAGACCCTGCCACCTGGTCGGATCATGGTTCGGTCTGGATGGAGCTGGAGTCCCCCCTGTTCCGCCCATCTTCGTGGACATGGAGGCTCAACGAGGCACTACTGCTAGACCCCGCCGCGAAGGACCAGATAAATCAGGAACTAGAACACTACTTCAGGGAGAACGATACCCCCGACGTTTCTCCAATCTCCGTATGGGAAGCCCACAAAAGCGTTATTCGCGGTGTACTTATCCGCATTGCATCGCACAAACGAAAGGCAAATATGATTGAAATGGCTGACCTATACCAGAAGATAACCTCCTTAGAAGGTCAACATAAACGCTCACAACTGAACGGAATCTACGGGGAACTGATGGAACACAGGAGGAGACTTAAGGACCTCATTACCAGAAAACACCTTCACACCCTACAACGTACGAAGGGGTTTTACTATGCTCATGCCAATAAAGGAGGGAAATACCTAGCAAGACTATTGAAAGGCCCTATGCCTCGCATGCAAATACGTAAATTACGCTTGGCTTCGAATGAAATATCCCCTTTCCCGCAGAGGATAGCCAACGAATTCCGGACATTTTATCAAAACCTCTACAATCTACATCCACCTCAACAGAGTGCACAAGACGAACATCACGCTAGGCGCATAACGGAATACTTGTCCAACACGATCCCCAACACGATTGACCGGGACCCGGCGAACGCGTTCGACGCACCGATCAGCGTGGAAGAGTTAACGACGGCCCTTAAAACATCCAAACCAGGCAAGGCACCGGGACCGGACGGCTTCTCGTCTGGATACTACAAGGGTTTCTCCAGCCTCTTGTTACCGTGGCTGACAAAAGCGCTTAATGCGGTGGGCAGAGGTGGGAATCTGGGCGCAGAGTCCCTAGCGGCCACCATCACAGTTATGCTCAAACCAGGAAAGGACCCGCTACTTTGCAGTAGCTACCGCCCCATCTCTCTCTTAAATGTTGACACCAAGCTGTTTACGAAGGTCATGGCAAGTAGACTTAACCACCCCCTACCAGACCTAGTCCATGTGGACCAGACGGGCTTTATTCCGGGACGTGAGGCAAGGGATAGCACCCTACGCCTGTTCTCCATTCAACAACACGCCAGAAAGACGAAAACACGACTATTACTTCTTTCAATAGATGCGGAGAAAGCATTTGATAGGGTCGATTGGAAGTACATGCTAACAACTTTGCAGCAGATGGGATGTGGGTAGAGGTTCCTCACCTGGATATCGGCACTATACAGTAAACCGCACGCGACTGTGAGGGTCAACGGGTCCACGACCGCCGACTTCGCGATCAGCAATGGCACTCGCCAGGGCTGCCCGCTCTCGCCTCTTCTTGTTGCGGTCACCGGCCCGCCGAGCCTCACGGCCGTGCCCGACCGGCACGACCGCACCGACTACACAAGCTTACCTGCTCGTCGGCGAGCCGGGAACCGCGCACTTAGTTCTTCCGGGCATCACGCCCGAATCCAATATGGCGCCGACCACGTGGTCGCGTCTATGGATAGCCCCGCCCCCGATAATTATACTAACGTGTGCGTGACGTCACGACGTCAACGCACACGCACGTTTTGGGGTCAGAGGTCGCCCTCTGACCAATCATAGCTTAGAGAGGGGTATTTAAACCCCTAATTCACCCCAGTACTTTGCCCTGTCGTGGTTTCAGTTTCCTGGTATCCCGAGAGTGCTATTTCCGTGTTTCTGATTTCCTGGTATCCTGATCCTTGGCGTTTCCCTGGTTATTCTGATCTCTGGTTTCCCTGACTTGGCTTGTTTTATCGGTATTGAGTATTTTCTGGCTTCCTTGACCTCGGCTTTCCCTTTGACCATTCTCTGTCTCTAGCGTATTAGTCCGGCCATTCTAAGGTCCGGTTTACGCTCTATCCTGTTATTTTCCTTTTCTTACTTATGTATATGTTTACATAGTTTCTGTGTGCTGGACCACATTACTAGCCGTGACATTACGACAGGGCCATGGATCCTGCAGAACTATGCAAACATATGATCGCCTGTGAAAATAGGGTGGAGGATATGGAGCACAGGTTGGACCAATTTGCCCAGGCATTTCAGACCTTGCTCCAGAGGACTGCCTATTTAGAGGTCCCTCCTGTACCACCTGTGGTTCCGCCACCTGTAGTGGTTCCCGTACCACGTAAACCACCGTCCATAACCCTGTCACCTCCCCCTCGTTATGGAGGTGATTCTAAAGAATTCAGAGGTTTTTTAAACCAAATTGAATACCACTTTGAGGCCTCCCCAGGTTCATTCCCAACAGATAGATCAAAAATAGGCTATCTTTTAAGGCTACGTTTGAACCTAAAGGCAGGGAGAAGAACGCTGCCAAAGCCCTTATGAGAATAAAGCAAGGCAGTCGTTCTGTAGCCGATTATGCCATAGAGTTCAGGACATTGGCGTCTGAGGTTGACCAATAGTGGCCTGGTTGCTGCTTTCTCTGAAGTTCTAGCTGAGAGTATACAAGACGAGACCGCAGCTAGAAGTAGTTATGGTAGGGTGTGGAACTGCACTCTATCCCTTTAAGCAGTATGTAGCTGGGTGCAACTCAGACAGTCTCAGTACCAGAGACCAAAATGCTGAATAACAAAATAGAAGGAAAGTCGAGGCACTAGAGCAGCTAGAGACCTTCCGGTTAATCTTAATGAGTTTATTGCCTACATGATAGACATTGATAACCGGCTCAGAGAGAGAGAGAAAAACAAACAATGTAACAGACGTTCTAATTTGTACATAGCTCCTCGTTTCTCTAACCCAGTGGTGAGTAGCCAAGCGCCTCTTCTGGAACCCGAACCCATGCAATTGGGTAGCGCTAAACTCACTGAGGCAGAGAGACAACACAGACGTAACGAGGGGTTATGTATGTATTGTGGCAAGAAGGGACATCTAAGATCGTCATGTCCGGTTCGGCCGGAAAACTTGCACACCTAAGGCACGTACGGGGACCGACCTTAGGTGTGATGTATATGTCCCCTAAATTGACTAAGAACCGCTTCCTTGTCAAAGTTACCTTGTCTTTTAAGAAGACTACTATTCAGTGTGAGGCTATGATTGACTCTGGTGCAGCGGAGAATTTCCTAGACAAGGAGTTCTCTGCAAAACATCTCCTGCCCTTAAGACAAAAAGAGAAACCTATAGCAGTCGAGGCCATTGATGGAAGGCCTCTTACCCAGCCTTTCATCACACACGAAACTCTGCCAATCACTGTCTCAGTGGGTATTCTCCACTCTGCAGAAATGACCTTTCAAATCATATCTTCACCTACATGTCCGATAATACTCGGTTTCCCTTGGCTCCTGAAACACAATCCACGTTTGGATTGGAGTGAAGGAGAGATTGTGAGTTGGGGTGAGAGATGCAAAGGTGTTTGCTCTAAGCAAATCCCACAACCTATTGGTACCATTAATGTTCCTATTGCACCTCCCTTGACCACACAAATACCGCCGCAGTATATGGATTTAAAAGAGGTATTTAACAAGGTCCAGTCAGAAGGGTTACCTCCTCATAGACCTTATGACTGTACTATAAATTTATTACCAGGGACTATGCCTCCCAAGGGAGGAGTTTATGCCTTGTCCCCCCAGGAAAATCTTTGTTTGGAAGAATATATAAAGGATGCTCTCAGAAAGGGTCATATCCGTAGATCCTCCTCACCAGCCGGGGCTGGGTTCTTCTTTGTCTCTAAAAAAGAAGGAGACCTACGCCCCTGTATCGATTATAGGGGTTTGAATAGGATTACCATAAAAAATGCCTACCCTATTCCCCTTATATCAGAGCTGTTTGACAGATTGAAGGGAGCTCGAGTCTTTACTAAGCTCGATCTCCGAAGTGCATACAATCTAGTCAGGATTAAGGACGGTCACGAATGGATGACTGCATTTAACACAAGAATGGGACATTACGAGTACCTGGTTATGCCGTTTGGATTATGTAATGCTCCAGCGGTATTCCAGGATTTTATTAACGATGTCCTAAGAGAGTACCTTCACATGTTAGTTCTAGTGTACCTGGACGACATTCTCATCTATTCCCCAGACCTAGAGACACATCACGAACATGTGAGAATTGTACTGAAAACCCTGTTACAGAACGGTCTTTACTGTAAACTGGAGAAATGCCAGTTTGACCAAACGGAGATACAATTCCTTGGATACGTTATATCTCCGTCTGGTTTCCAGATGGATCCCCGCAAACTGGAGGCAGTCTTACAGTGGCCATTGCCAAGGGCCTTAAAGCTACTCAACGCTTTATAGGTTTTGCGAATTACTACCGCAAATTCATAAAGGGATTTTCCTCCGTGATTTCCCCTATAACCAATTTAACCAAAAAAGGAGCAAATTGTATATCTTGGCCCAAAGAAGCAAGAGAGGCATTTGAACAGTTAAAATCTTTATTTTCCTCAGCACCTGTCCTGACCCATCCTGATCCAACCAAACCATTTATCCTAGAGGTGGATGCGTCAGAGACAGGAGTTGGAGCCATTCTGTCTCAGAGAGAAAGTCCTGATACGCCTTTACATCCCTGTGGATTTTACTCTCGCAAACTCACACCTGCAGAGAAGAATTATGACATAGGGAATAGGGAACTTTTGGCCATTGTACTTGCCCTTAAAGAATGGAGGCATCTCTTGGAAGGTTCCAAAGAGCCACTTCTGATCTTTACTGATCATAAGAATTTGGCTTATATTGGGGACGCTAAGAGACTGTCCTCTCGTCAGGCTAGATGGTCATTGTTCCTCTCCCGATTCAATTTCATAATTACGTATAGGCCTGGTACTAAAAACACCAAGGCAGATGCACTTTCTAGGCAGTTTGAGACAGAGGAAGTTCCGGAACAGGAGATATATCCTATTATACCTCCTGAATGCCTCATTGCCACTACAGTTACCGAAGTGTCTTCTCCACTCTTCTGTGCCATAATAGCAGACCAAACTCAGGCACCTGTGGGAAAACCTCCGGACAAACTGTATGTGTCACCTCAGTTCCGAAAAAAGGTACTAGATATGTTCCATGACAACCTCACAGCGGGCCATCCTGGAGTCCATAAAACTCTCTCTGCCATCTCCCGGAGGTTTTGGTGGCCTGCTCTTAGAAACGTTATCAAAGATTATGTTGGGGCATGTCAAATATGTGCCGTTTCTAAAGTTCCTCCTAGATCGCCTCCTGGACTGTTACAACCACTGCCCATACCTAGTGCTCCATGGACCCACTTGGCCATGGATTTCATTGTGGATCTACCCAGTTCAAACGGGTTTAATACAGTCCTTATGGTTATTGATAGATTCACAAAGATGGCACATTTTGTCCCACTTAAAAAATTACCATCTGCTCAAGATCTAGTTCAAATATTCTTGAGAGAGATCTTTCGGTTGCACGGTGTACCCAAAAGCATAGTATCTGACAGAGGTACCCAGTTTGTTTCTAGGTTTTGGCGTTCCTTTTGTAAACAATTGGGCATCGAACTCTCCTTTTCGTCAGCATATCACCCTCAAACAAATGGAGCAGCAGAGAGGGCGAATCAGTCTTTAGAAGCCTATTTACGTTGCTTTATAAATGCCAATCAGTCTAACTGGTATGAGCTCTTACCTATGGCTGAGTTCACCAGGAACAACGCCAATCATGAATCTTCTAATCATAGTCCATTCTTTGTAAATCAGGGTTATCACCCCGCTGTTTTTCCTTCTGAATTCTCAGACACGGAAATTCCTGCTTTGAACACCCGTTTAGAATCGATTCATGATACCTGGGATTCCGTCCATTCAGCTCTGCAAAAAGCCTCATTACGAGCAAAGGTCCAAGCTGACAAAAAGCGGGGCGCTATTCCTGTCTATCTTCCAGGTGACAGGGTGTGGCTCTCCACAAAACATATCAAGCTTAAGGTCCCGTCCATGAAATTTGGCCCTCGGTACATAGGTCCCTTTCGAGTTACCCAACGTATTAATCCGGTGACCTATTCTTTGGCACTACCGGCTCATATGAGAATTGTGAATACTTTCCATGTGTCTCTGCTCAAGCCCCTTACTTGCAATCGCTACACAAGGTTATCCACTCCTCCTCCGCCCTTGGTAGTGGGTGATCAAGAAGAATATGAAGTCCGTTCTATCATGGACTCCAAATTATCCAGAGGTGTCTTGTCCTATCTCGTTGACTGGAAGGGTTATGGTCCCGAGGAACGTTGTTGGGTTCCTGCTGACCGGGTCCATGCGCCCGTCTTATCCGGTCATTTCACAACCGCTTTCCTCTTAAGCCGGGTCCTTCCCGCCCGGTGCGCGGTCTTCGAGTGGGGGGTACTGTTGCGGTCACCGGCCCGCCGAGCCTCACGGCCGTGCCCGACCGGCACGACCGCACCGACTACACGAGCTTACCTGCTCGTCGGCGAGCCGGGAACGGCGCACTTAGTTCTTCCGGGCATCACGCCCGAATCCAATATGGCGCCGACCACGTGGTCGCGTCTATGGATAGCCCCGCCCCCGATAATTATACTAACGTGTGCGTGACATCACGACGTCAACGCACACGCACGTTTTGGGGTCAGAGGTCGCCCTCTGACCAATCATAGCTTAGAGAGGGGTATTTAAACCCCTAATTCACCCCAGTACTTTGCCCTGTCGTGGTTTCAGTTTCCTGGTATCCCGAAAGTGCTATTTCCGTGTTTCTGATTTCCTGGTATCCTGATCCTTGGCGTTTCCCTGGTTATTCTGATCTCTGGTTTCCCTGACTTGGCTTGTTTTATCGGTATTGAGTATTTTCTGGCTTCCTTGACCTCGGCTTTCCCTTTGACCATTCTCTGTCTCTAGCGTATTAGTCCGGCCATTCTAAGGTCCGGTTTACGCTCTATCCTGTTATTTTCCTTTTCTTACTTATGTATATGTTTACATAGTTTCTGCGTGCTGGACCACATTACTAGCCGTGACACTTCTATTCGCATTGTCGTTGGAACCGTTACTCCAGGCGATCCGTTCGAACCCGGACATCCAAGGTTACACCTGGCAGACTATACACCACAAAGTAGCCGCATACACGGATGACCTCTTGTTCTTTATACAAAACCCCAGGACGACACTCCCTTGTCTTCTCTCAGAATTCGATAAATTCGGCCATATCTCGGGCTTCAAGCTCAACCTCTCAAAATGCGAAGTCCTGAACATCACAATCCCTACGGAGGAATATGCATCCCTAGGCTCGCAATTCCCCTTCAGATGGTGCCATGGTAAAATGAAGTACCTGGGAGTCTGGGTAACCACGGCACCGGAGGACTCCTATCGATTCAACTTTGACCCTCTCCTTAAATCAGTTGTAACGGACCTGAACAGGTGGTCTCACCCTCACTTAACATGGCACGGCAGAGTGGCCGTGATCAAAATGAATGTCTTACCGAGAATCCTCTACCTCATGCAGACGATCCCGCTGGCCATACCGAGCACCTTCTTTTCCACCCTAAAAACGGCTATTATCAAGTTCGTGTGGCGCGGAGGCCGCTCCAGAATCCGACATTACATCCTTTGCCGACCGAGGAATCACGGAGGGCTTGCACTCCCAGACATAAAGAAATACCACCAAGCTACGATTATGCAACGGATTCTGGACTGGCACCTTAGCCCCACGGAAAAACAATGGGTTACATTAGACAAAGGCCTAGTCGGACCATCACTCGAGATGGAAGTTTGGGGGAACTCAGTTTGGGGGAACTTAGTGAGGAAGAAGGAAGTCCGATACGACAAACATTACTTGGTTGGAGGTCACTAAAGAGCCTGGACCACATTTCACCCTCCCCTAGCCCTATGATCCCACTCACACATAACACGGCGGTCGCCGGAGGTATACCATCGGGGGCTTGGCCCATCGCGAGTGACAGGGACTACATCCCCATCTACCAGGTCCTTGAAAGGGGCAAATTACGAGACTTTGCCTCGCTCCTAGGTACAAACCCCGGGACACCCCTCGCGGTACTCAGGTATCTACAACTGCAACACTACTACAACTCTATCCCGCACAGGGATCTGCTACACCGGGATCTCACCTGGTTTGAGGGACTCTGCGACCGAGGCGACCAGCTAGACCATGCAATCTCGACACTGTACCAACACTTACTAACAGGAGACTTGACCCAGGCCACCACTTTCCGTCACCAATGGGAAACCCAACTCGGAAAGACACTAACTCCAGCGCAATGGGACACGGCACTACTGTGGCAACAAAAGAGCTCTATGAGCTCGTTTTATCAGGAGGTCAACTACAAACTGATCTCCTCCTGGTACAGGACCCCGACCGTGCTACACCGGATCTATCCATCGATCACCCTGCTGTGCTGGAGGTGCCAGGCGGACCGCGGCTCGCTTATACATATCTGGTGGGAATGCAAAGACATCGTCCCATATTGGGCAATGATCAAGGACGCTGTCTCCGACATCCTGGGAGACATACCGGAATGGACTGCAGAACTGGCCCTGCTACACATATCGACACAACCCATCCGGATGTACAAACGGTCCATACTACGCCACTTGCTCAACGCTGCCAAAGCTAACATACCGGCACATTGGAAACAACGCGACCCGCCCACTAAGAAAGAATGGATCCATAGGGTCGAAGATATACATGGGGCGGAAGGCATGCATGCTACCCTAACTGGCCGAAAAACTAAACATTTGGAAATGTGGCTTCCATGGTTCACATACATTACTCGTTATAGACAATCAGACACCACCTCTGTACCCTCTGGTGGAATGGCAATCGCCGTGGGCCCCACTTGACGCAGCCCGACCTCCTACTAATCATCCTCCCCCCCCCTTTCACTTAATCCTTCCTCACCCTCTTTCACTCTCACAATTACTAGGCCAAAAGGGCCCTGAGACCAGGAGGACACAGGCCGGACCTTAAGGCACACACAAAAAAAAACAAAAAAAAAACGTACATACAGTTCACTACACCTTCAGGACACATTTACTCTTGGCACTCGCGGGGCTCGGACATATACCCATTCCCTGGGAACCGCGAGTTATATTTTATATTTAGTATTGCGCACTATCACAACTCACCAAGCGATATAGGACGGCTCAGGCCTACAGCTCACGGTAATGTATCACATAGACCGGCACCACACTCATCCTGCGCTAACACGGATACTTACGCTACCCTCTGGTCATACGTACCAACACACGCTTACTACACTGTCAATGACGACAACAGGTCACTTGCACATTGGGACACTCGCGAACCGCAGGCTCTGCAGGGAGGGTCGGGGACAAGGACCGTAACCAATATCGCCTACATTACAGAGGCTAAGTTACACACACTGGGTGTAATTAACGCGAAACCCGACTTTAGCTACTCCTCCTTCCCTACTCCCTAGGGTTCGACCAAAGGCCCTAACGCAGACCCGCGAGTTCGCATCCGAAAGGGGCCTGCGAGACACCTGCTAGGCTAATCCTTAGACATCTCATTCTAACGCTTTTACCTTCCCCTGTACCTTGGGTATAGCCTACCCTACATGTGTTATTATTAAGTACCGAGAATGACATGCCTAATTACAAACTGTATCCACTCGCAACGTATAATTGTATTATGTGATACCCCCGGTTTGTTCTTAACAGGTCGACCTATATGATACCACTATCTCGCAAACCGTGCACCTACCTTATTCGAAGACCTGCGAGTCTCCCTGCTGATGCTAATGTAGAGATCTGCGCATCTCGAGTTGCTGTTTGCTTTACTAAAGACAGAAACCTGCGAGTTTCACTTGATTTGCTTTCTTGCTTACTGTTTATAATTTGAACAATTCTAATAAAGAAAGATTTACCAAAAAAAATAATCAATATATAATGTACACTACACAATACATAACAAATAAGTAGCTAGACTGAAAACAAATTATGTATTGTTGGATAGATGAGAGAATAGGTAGATATCAAAGGCCACAAAACAAGAAAAATACCCCCATCTTTTTTCTTTGTTGTGGTCTTTGATATCTTCCTCTTCTCTTATCCTTCCAAACATACATAACTTTTTCAGTTTAGCAACTTATTTGGTATATATTGTGTACTGTATGTTTTATATTGATTATAATGTTAGTGTTACCTTGTTTGCCTCATTGTCGGATTAAGTTCTTGTTTTTTTTATTGTTTATACTTTGGATGTATTCATTTTCTTAGATACATACTATCTTGTACAGCAGGAGTGCCCAGAAGGTAGATCCCCAAATTGTTTTAAACTACAGCTCCCATGATCCTTTGTCATTCTAAAGGCATTCAAATGGGAACAGAGTTTTTCAGTGAGCACCCTGTTCATCTATTTAGTTTTTTCTTTGCTGTTGTATGTTATTTTCCATTGGTATGCCCTCTTATCTAATCATTTCTCTATGTCATTAACATTTTTTGCACTTTGATTAACCCTAATTACCTCTACTAAAGTGGATTTTCATCAATAGAGAACAATTTGCAAATGTGTGGAATTAATCTTGTCTTGATTCATTGTATTACAAATTTCATTGAAAAGTTGTAGGTCAAAAATCCTATCCCTTAGAAAATATATTGAGGATTAGTATACAGCTTTGATTCAGGTCACAAATTCCTATTGTGGTAAAATAAACCATTTGTAGGTCATTATGGTTATTAATTAAAAAAAAATAATGAACTTTGAAATTACACAGGTGTCAAGGATAATATCATAGTTAAAATGGAAAAAAAATGGTCTTTCAGACCTATTTATGTATAAAAAATTCTGAAAACTTGGAAGTCCAAACAATCACAACCAATTGTCATGTTGGCATCCGAAACTAATACAAAAAAGTATAGTGATATCAAACATCAACATTTTTTTTTTAAGAAAAGCAGCAGGCAATATCTAAAAAGAAAACCTGCCAGAAACTTTTTGTTTGGATCCGGACAATAATGAATCACTTGTGTTGGAGACATAGTAAAGATAAAGGAGTATTAGAATTCACTCTCCTGCCACATTTCAAATCCTCAAAAATTGAAAGTTACACAGAAGAACCATGCTTGTTCCCATGAATCCATCTTGATTGATGACATGGATATAACTCTATGTTTGATTCCCCATTCACAAGTTTATGGAAACCTAATAAAACTCATTAAAGCGACACTATAGACACCCAGAGTACTTCAGGTCATTGCAGTGGTCTGGGAGCAATGTCCCAGTCCCGATTATTCTTGCAATTTAAAACATTGCAGTTTTCAGACAGCCACTAAAGGCACTTCCTGGTAGCTAACCAACGTTTGGTTGCCTAACTGATGCTGGATGTCCTCACACTCTGCAAGAGGACAACCAGCAACAGTAAAATCCCCATACGATAGTTTTGAAGCAATGCTCTACTATAGGGAGAGCCTAATGCTTCGTGTGCGCATCTGGGTCCTCTGTCGGATAACATCAGAGGAGACGAAATGCCGACCCAGCACCAAGTGAGACCAGCGCTGGAATCAGATGTGTAAACAAAAGATTTTTAAGCCTTTGCTTGCCAGGGGAAGGGATGCACAAGGGAGTATCTAGAGTCCCTTTAAAGAAAGATTTTGAACATTTAACATATTTCTGACACACATAATGTGTAAATCCATTCCATACCCTTGCATTGAAGTACAGGCCAAAAAAATACAATTTGGCCTGGATTAAATGGAGGTAAGATCAATTCTGTCAATTCTTGCTCATAAGAGTAATGCTAATGAAGAACAAGAAAGTGTCAACGTCTTTTTTTAAATTAACTGTTCAAATTGGAACACCACAGAAATAATTAGAGCTTTTATATTTTAGAAATTAATGCATGTTTTAGTCACGGTATGTTAGGATCCTCAGCAAGATAAAGAGTAACAATCCGAAGAAAGGCAAAGCAAGGAGAGATGGAAGGCATATTACCAGACCATAAAGTGGCGAATTTAACAATTCAAGAATTTAAAATTTATAGGACTAATTTAAATGTTTATTCACTCCAATTAAAGTAATAGAAATAATACACTGGTACACTGAGAGGAACAAGGTAACTGTGGTCAAACATAGCCGGGTTCTGGTACACAGGGAAATCAAAGCCAATCAAAACGAAAGACAATCAACATGACCGGAGCCTGTTTACTGAGAACACTCTTTCAATCTGCTATAATGTGTGAGTTTGGTACTTCTGAAGTGTTTAAAGGACCACTATAGTGCCAGGAAAACAAACTCTTTTTCCTGGCACTATAGGGTCATTATGTCCCCCCACCCTCAGGGCCCCCCTCTCGCTGGGCTGAAGGGCTCTGGTGACCTCAATTCCTCCTGCCGACGACAGCGCCAAAAGCGCATTCGCGGCAAGAGCCGTGAGCACATTCAAACCGCCCATAGGAAAGCATTACTCAATGCTTTCCTATGGACATCAGCGTCTTCTCACTGTTATTTTCACAGTTAGAATCGTGGAAGCGGCCTTTAGTGGCTGTCAGTGAGACAGCCACTAGAGGCTGGATTAACCCTCAGTGTAAGCATAGCAGTTTCTCTGAAACTGCTATGTTTTCAGCTGCAGGGTTAAAACTAGAGGGACCTGGCACCCAGACCACTTAATTGAGCTGAAATGGTTTGGGTGCCTACAGCGGTCCTTTAAGTTTATAAACCAAGATCTAATATACTACATTATATATTGTCTTTTGTCCTTTTTGTGTATATGATTGTCTGCACTATTTTGTTTGTACTATGTGGTTGTGGGAGATCCACAAATTTGGTGATTTGAGATCTGGTTTTGAATATTCTATTTTTCACTATATAGTAAAATCATTTTTAATTACCATTGTTGAATAAATCATTGCTAATCTATGTAAGGTGTTTTGGGCAAGGCTCTGTATGAAGATGGTTAAAAAAAGAAAAAACGTTCTAGTTTTAGATGTATATCCATTAAACTGCAAAATCTGGAGTAAGAACAAGCTCGGTTAGCAGAGCTGATGTGAATGCTTCCCAATTTCTAGTTGATAGAATGAACCTCTTAGTTTCCCTTTCTACCTTGTTAGATTATTTTTGTCCTACATCATACAGATAAATTTCATTATACAGGATGTGATGTGTGCCCTCTTTTTTAATATTTTTTTTTCATGCCTTTGAAACTAAAAACTGCAAGTTTTCAAAAAAGAATGTGATAAAAAGTATAATTCACCTACCACAAATAATTTATTAAATTCTCTGCATGCACAATTATCGACAGCATTTAGACTTGAATGAGGTTACACTAGAAGAAGCTTAACTTCCCATGATGTAGCTAGAATTTATACTGAGTAACTAATCTGCCTGTATGAGTCTGCTTCTCTCGAACAGGATTAAAGTAGATTTGTGTGATGGTATTAACATTCTTTTTTTTTCTCATAATAAATGCATAGAAATACCTAATATATATATAGTTTTATGTAAAATACTGATTTTATTAGTTTTAAGTAATTAGAGCATAATGTTGTTTTTATTATTGTAGCTATTGCTTGCTGTCTATCTCTCCGTTTACATAATATACAATTACTCGCATCCCAAATGTATTGTACTAATAAATACAAACCCACTATCACCAATGTTGTATCGTAAAAAAAATTGAGGAAGATTACGGGTAGGGACCATATTCCCAATCCATCATAAGCAGTAGTACCATGGCCTATGAGAGCCTGTACATCTTTTCTCAGTCATGTACTAATGGGGGGTTGTCTTCTCTGGGTTACTGGCAGCATGGGGTGCACAGCACACCCCCTCCCCACAAGATCAGGCATCTGCCTACTGCAGCTTCGCTTGCTTGGGTGATTTCCTAGATGATTTGAGATCTCTATATTGTTGCTGAAGCCAAGATATGGCAACATCCCAACACGTAACAGTACAGGGCAGCATTTATTAAAATAGAAATGAAGTGTGTGTGTGTATGGATGTAATTAGGAGTATTTTATATGAATGTCTGTGTATGTATACTGGTATTTTTTTATATGTAGTTTTATATGTAGTTATATCGTAAAGAGGCTGAAAAAAAGACCTGTGTCCATCAAGTTCAGTCTGTCTCGCATCTGTTTTACTCTTGATCAAAAAGAAGGCAAAATCCATTTTTTAAATACTTTACAATTTTGCAATAAACTAGGCAAAACTTCCTTCTTGACTCAATTTTGGCAGTCAGATCTCTCCCTGGGTCAAGAAGCTGTTGCCTCACATATTTAAAATTATATCCATAAATATTTTGTTTTTGCAAGAATTCTTCCAGCTGCTGTTTAAAAAAACTCATATAAAAACAACTATTTAGACAGATAAGTCCACATTACCGACTGTAAGAAACAAAGTTTCATTTTGTTTGTTATAGTCTGTATTGCTTGCTAGGTTCTGTGAATCCTAGCTGATTTACTGCTGCCAATTATTCTATTATTGTAGTGAGCACCTATTCCTGTTTTCTTAAGTCTACATTATTGTTCTTACTGAGAACTAACCTTTTCATTACCCCAGACTAAACTCCCTTTTTCAGTCCAGTGACCTTCTATGTATAGTCCTGCATGTGAATAGATTTCCAGACAATGGTTTGTATTGGTCTCAAATATATTTGTACAATGCTATCAAAATCCCTCTGAGGCCTATTGATTGGTTTGCTTGGGAAGGAACTCAGTGGAACAGCAACCCTTTGCAGACACAACTTTCCAGGTGCCTGAGTGTGACACAAGAACCTGGGAGATCTATGAGTGCATGGGAGCCTTTATTTATAGAGGAATTGATGAAGCCAGAAAGGAGTAGACAGGAAGTGGTGTCAGGTGTTCTGCTAGTCAGGGCTGGCAGCAAAGGACCGAAGTCAAGAGTCAAGTCAATGGTCAGAAGCCAGGATATCCATGGATATTGATCAGGATACTAGAAGCCAAAGGTCGTCGACAAGAAGCATGGCCAGGCTCAAAGCCAAAGGTCAGAAGCTGATAAGTTTTACTGGGAATTATTAACCAGGAACCAGAATCAGGAACCAGGGACCAGGATCAAGAACACAAACCAGAATCAGGAACCAGGAACAAGAATAAGGAACCAGAAACAAAACCAGGAACAGGAACCAGGACCCACCCCATCAACCTCTGCAGCAATGTTGGCAACACTCATATGTCTATTTCCCAAAGACAACCTCTGGATATGTTGCTGAGCACTTGCACTCAACTTATTTGGTTGACCATGGCGAGGCCTGTTCTGAGTGAAACCTGTCCTGTGAAACCACTGTATGGTCTTGCCCACCGTGCTGCAGCTCAGTTATAGGGTGTCAATCTTCTTGGCAATCTTCTTATAGCCTAGGTCAGGGGTAGGCAACCTTCGGCACTCCAGATGTTGTGGACTACATCCCTCATAATGCTCTTACACCCATAATGCTGGCAAAGCATCATGGGAGGTGTAGTCCAAAACATCTGCAGTGCCGAAGGTTGCCTATGTCTGGCCTAGGTCATCTTTATGTAGAGCAACAATTCTCTTTTTTCAGATCCTCAGAGTTCTTTGCCATGAGGTGCCATGTTGAACTTCCAGTTACCTGTATGAGAGAGTGTAAGAGCGATAACACCAAATTTAACACACCTGCTACCCATTCACTGGCTTCACCACCGCAGACCATATGTAACCACACATCTCCACATCCAGCATCTTCACCTCCAAGATCGTCCAAGACCAGCCACCCGGACAGCTGCTACAACAATCGGTTTGCATAACCAAAGAATTTCTGCACAAACTGTCAGAAACCGTCTCAGGGAAGCTCATCTGCATGCTCGTCATCTTCACCAGGGTCTTGACCTGACTGCAGTTCGTTGTTGTAACCGACTTGAGTGGCCAAATGCTCACATTCGATGGCATCTGGCACTTTGGAGAGGTATTCTCTTCATGGATGAATCCTGTTTTTCACTGTACAGGGCAAATGGCAGACAGCATGTATGGCATCATGTGGATGAGCAGTTTGCTGATGTCAACGTTGTGTATCAAGTGGTCCATGGTGGCGGTGGGGTTATGGTATGGGTAGGCATATGTTATGGACAATGAACACAGGTGCATTTTATTGATGGCATTTTGAATGCACAGAGATACCGTGACGAGATCCTGAGGCCCATTGTTGTGCCATTCATCCACGACCATCACCTCATGTTGCAGCGTGATAATGTAATGCCCCATGTTGCAAGGATCTGTACACAATTCCTGGAAGCTGAAAACATCCTGAAAACGTTCTTGCATGGCCAGCATACTCACCGGACATGTAACCCATTGAGCATATTTGGAATGCTATGAATCGGTGTATGTGACAGCGTGTTACAGGTCCTGCCAATATCCTCCCACCCCCCACCCCCGGGGTCTCCCTAATACAGTAAAACTGCACATTTTAGAGTGGCCTTTTATTGTGACCAGCCTTAAGCACACCTGTGCAATAACCATGCTATCTAGTCAGCATCTTGATATGCCACATCTGCCCCACATAAGTTGGGGAAGCTTGGTTAGAAGATCCCTGGTCCCCAGGAAGCAATCCACTGTCCAACCCAATGGTAACTTTGATCCCCTGATTAGAGGTTGTATCAGGGGGTACCATGGTCTGGAGGTCCTGAAAGAATACACTAAAACCAGATTGGGCACCCTGTCCCTGTGTACACCTTCATCAGAATAGATGGAGGGGGAAAAGCGTAAATACCAGGAATGTCCATTCATTGGTAGGATGTTGCATCCATCTTCCAAGCCCCTTTTGTCCAAGTCCTGGTTATAAATTTGAGAGTCTGAGCTGAGGAGGTGCCTGGACTGGCACCACAACCACTTACACATCTAAATTGTGTTTCGGTAAATCAGACATTCGTAAGTATCCAAATGTCCGAATTGCACAAAATTCGTCAAATTGTACATGCGGAACAAAACAAATTACACATGTCTATAGTTTTTTTTTTTTGTAAATCTTTCTTTTATTATGGCATATACGTTATGGGGTACAGAAGAGAAAGAGGAGGCATTGTGGGGTAACACAGGTTGGTGGTAACAAGGTGGTGGGCAATACACCTCTGAGAAAGACTGCCATATTTTTTGTTTTTTAGAACGTCATGTAAACAGGTTTATACAAGCGTGGTTAATAAAATAAAAATTAGAATAATAGACATTTGTCGCTTAAACAGTTGTCGCTTAAACAGTTGTTGCTTAAACATTTGTCGCCTAAACATTTGTCGCCTAAACATTTGTCGCCTAAACAGTTGTCGCTAAAACAGTCGTCGCTAAAACAGTCGTCGCTTAATCAGTCGTCGCTTAATCAGTCGTCGCTTAATCAGTCGTCGCTTAATCAGTCGTCGCTTAATCAGTCGTCGCTTAAACATTTGTCGCTTAAACATTTGTCGATGAAATAATTGTCGCTTAAACATTGGTCGCCTAAACATTTGTCGCTTATTCATTTAGTAGGTTACATTTGTCACTTCTCGTAGGCATAAAATAAAATTAATAGTTTTTGAAAAGATAAAACAAGCTAGGAACAGTTTTAAGGCTTATGAATATATAGGCAAACTAAATAATGACCACTAGAGCATACACATGAAATCACTGCGTGGCTGGTAGGTACTACAGGTTTACAGTGCTCCCCTCCCACCACATAATCCCACTATAGCACCAAAGTACACATTTGAACTTGCAGAGGCAGGTAAGCCTCTGTGGGTAAAACTAAAAAGACTATGCAACTCAGCCATATATCATTGGTAATGATGGGGTGGACTGTCCTGGGAGTCAGCCTTGAATGTCAGCACAGTCAGGCGGCCATTCATCCTATACCCCTGCTGGGTTGTGGGTTGCCATGTGGGGAAAGTTCATGCTGGGCTTCCAGCTGCTTGTCCTGCGCCTGATACCATGTGGTCGGTGATTGCTTGCTCTCAGCATCATGCCTGCCCGGTTTCTCCTGATCCTCTGCTCTCCGCCCGCCTTGTCTGGGTGTTTGGTGTGTGGGGACCGTGTGTCTTCGGCCCGAGGCCTTTGTAGGGGTTCTTGCCACAAGTCCATTGACCCCATCAACAGGGTCGTGGGCCCGAGGATTTGCCAGTGTTCGTCTGTCCCCTCGGGCGTATGGGTGGCGTAGGAGGGTTACCGCTTGACGAACCCCCAGCTCGGAAGAAGAGCGTGTGGCCCCTTTGATGGCTAGGTGCGTTTGGCGGCTTGACCGGAATGAGCTTAGGAGCTTGTTTGGGTCGGGTCCTGCCTCCGCCCCGGGTTCGCCGACAATTGGTGGGGTCTCGCTTAGGTTCCACGTGGGACCCAGCCGTAGTGCTCCGCCTGGGTCCGCTGGTGCCGCCGGTTTGCAGACAGATCGGGCAATCTGGCGGGAGTAATTCATGGGTGTGGGGGTGTGAGTGCCAGATTCCGGTGAACTAAGTGTTCTCTCTGGTCTAGACGATTTCTGGCTATGTTTCTGTTGGGAGGCCGCCTTTGCTATTCGTGGGGGGATCACCCACATTTGGCGCCGGGTAGCCGGGCGGATCCAGGCCGCCAGTTCTCTTATTTCCCGTTTGTAAGGCTGTCTTCTGGTTTTGTGCCCCCTCCACAAGCGTGTGCATAGCAGGTGTAGGAACTCCAGGGCGTCCCTGGGTGGCTTAAGAAGTGTGTACTGTGTTGTTCCCGCCATGTGGCTGGGCCCAGAACGTCCGGAGTCCAGCCTTGAGTGGGTAGCTGCAGTGTCTGAGTTTATGTATGTCCCGTTGGTGGGGACCGGGGTAACCCCCACCGGTCCATAGGGGGGGGAACGGAGGCACAAACCTTGTCTCGTGGCTTGCTTCAGCGGCGAGAGAGCGGCCGTCTCCCTCACCGCCGCCATGCTCGAAGGCCGCAACCTCGTGCGGGTCGGGACCGGTGCAGAGATCAACCTGCTTGGTGTCTACACGTCGGTCTCGGTGGCCCCAGTCGTTTGGGAGTCGCTAGAATGTGGGTTATCGCCTCAGTTTGCTGGTAATCGGCGGTGAGCACAGTTAGAAGCTGGAGCAGCAACGACATGCGACTGCTCCGTTCCGCGGTCAGGCCCCGCCCCCACCACATGACTATTGTTCACTTCACTTCTAAGTTAAAACTAATAGAATGGTGGAATTCAAAGAATGTGTCTATTAAACACTTTGCCTCCCTGATCATGAAGCAAACCCAAGAATTATACTTATATATATAGAAAATTGGAAAACTATATGACCAAGTGACTTTTTCCTAATGCAAAATTCATGTTTTTAGTAGTGTCCTCTGTCATCTATTAAGATCTGCAATGCATGCAAATTTCAATTATTTATTTAATAAATCATAAGCAAATGTCTATTAGCAAAAATGTACAGCAATATTAAAATAAACATTTCATGACATTGCTGTGAATATATTTTATTAATAAATCTGCATATATTATGTTTTGTGTAATCAAAAGGGTTAACATAGACACAAATAATTAGTGTAATTTTTATTTTGCCCATTTGAAAATAAAATAACATAATTGATGCAAAGTATAGCAATTAATCATAATTAGATAAACCGTTTAGTGGCAGTGTGACTCAGCAGACCTTTTTTATTTTTGTGCGATTAAATGATTATCCAAAAAAACAATAATATTATTTTAATTGATCTGGTGCAAAAACTACTGGTGCATTAAAATTAACATTTAGTAGTTTTTATTATGAGAAAATATTCATGTCAAGCTCTTGCTGGCACATAAGCTGCACACTAAGAATTTAACAATAGTGATCATGTGTTTGCACATACATATAGTCATCCTATTGTCAGAAAACTTGTTTTTCAGTTATTTACAATGGTATATAGTTCCTCTTCAAGAGGGAAGTGCAGAGAACATAAATTCCTTTAAATGGAAAGAAATCTGACTTTTGCATTTAATATATATATTATGTTACAAACAATTGGCATCATCAGTTATTGTAATGTCACTGTCACACCCACTATACATTCCATGCTGGGTAGATATTGCTTTATTTATTTTTTTAAGTTTTCTTGTAATTGAAATTTTTTATTGAGTGGAGAAATCACAGTAGAAGCGTAAATAAGTACAGTACTTTATCCATCATGTAAATACAGGCAAAAAAAAAAAAAAAACCTATGTGTATGGGCTGAATTTTTACAATTTTTTAAAACTAAAAAATAGTATAATCAATGGTAGACGTTTCACCAAATGTGTAGGAGAGAAATACAGGCACATTTATAAACTGGGGTATTTAGGCTAGTAAAAAGCTGCTTGATAAGTACCTATTCTTTAGATAGGAAAACTAGTAAATTAACACATTGTGATGAAATGTATATTAAACAGTTAATAACTGTAAAATATTATCAACAGCTTAATAAAGAGTGTAACCCATAGGAGGCTCCCTCAGTAGGTAAGATGTGAATGGCTCACATAACAAAAAAAATAGTGATCAGTAAGAGGGGTACTAGATCTGCTCCAAAGCAAAGGTATAACATGAGATTAAAATAAAACGAAATAAGTGCTTGACAGGTGATAATATGAGATGTAAAGATAAGGCACAATGCCAGCAAGAGAGTTCCTGGACCAGTACTCAAATCAGTCAATGCCCTGCAGGGGCTGAGCAAAGTCCCACCATGGAAGCCTCTGTGTTGGGCCTAGTAGCCCACAAATATGAAGGCATAGGATCTCCATGCATGTCACGACTAGTAATGTAGTCCAGCACGCAGAAACTATGTAAACATATACATAAGTAAGAAAAGGAAAATAACAGGATAGAGCGTAAACCGGACCTTAGAATGGCCGGACTAATGGTCAAAGGGAAAGCCGAGGTCAAGGAAGCCAGAAAATACTCAATACCGATTAAACAAGCCAAGTCAGGGAAACCAGAGATCAGAATAACCAGGGAAAAGCCAAGGATCAGGATACCAGGAAATCAGAAACACGAAAATAGCACTCTCAGGAAACCAGGAAACTGAAACCACGACAGGGCAAAGTACTGGGAAAAGCTAGGGGTTTAAATACCCCTCTCTAGGCTATGATTGGTCAGAGGGCGACCTCTGACCCCAAAACGTGTGTGTGCGTTGACGTCGTGACGTCACGCACACGTTGGTATAATTCTCGGGGGCGGAGCTACTCTTAGGCGCGACCACGTGGTCGGCGCCATGTTTGATTCGGGCGTGATGCCCGTAAGAACGGAAGGAGCGGTTCCCGGCTCGCCGACGAGCAGGTAAGCTCGTGTTGTCGGCGCGGCCATGCCGGTCGGGCACGGCCGTGAAGCTCGGCGGGCCGGTGACCGCAACAGTACCCCCCACTCGAAGACCGCGCACCGGGCGGGAAGGACCCGGCTTAAGAGGAAAGCGGTTGTGAAATGACCGGATAAGACGGGGCGCATGGACCCGGTCAGCAGGAACCCAACAACTTTCCTCGGGACCATAACCCTTCCAGTCAACGAGATAGGACAAGACACCTCTGGATAATTTGGAGTCCATGATAGAACGGACTTCGTATTCTTCTTGATCACCCACTACCAAGGGCGGAGGAGGAGTGGATAACCTGGTGTAGCGATTGCAAGTAAGGGGCTTGAGCAGAGACACATGGAAAGTATTCACAATTCTCATATGAGCCGGAAGTGCCAAAGAATAGGTCACTGGATTAATACGTTGGGTAACTCGAAAGGGACCTATGTACCGAGGGGCAAATTTCATGGACGGGACCTTAAGCTTGATATGTTTTGTGGAGAGCCACACCCTGTCACCTGTAAGATAGACAGGATTAGCGCCCCGTTTTTTGTCAGCTTGGACCTTTGCTCGTAATGAAGCTTTTTGCAGAGCTGAATGGACGGAATCCCAGGTATCATTAATTGATTCTAAACGGGTGTTCAAAGCAGGAATTTCCGTGTCTGAGAATTCAGAAGGAAAAACAGCGGGGTGATAACCCTGATTTACAAAGAATGGACTATGATTAGAAGATTCATGAGTGGCGTTGTTCCTGGCGAACTCAGCCATGGGTAAGAGCTCATACCAGTTAGACTGATTGGCATTTATAAAGCAACGTAAATAGGCTTCTAAAGACTGATTCGCCCTCTCTGCTGCTCCATTTGTTTGAGGGTGATACGCTGACGAAAAGGAGAGTTCGATGCCCAATTGGTTACAAAAGGAATGCCAAAACCTAGAAACAAACTGGGTACCTCTGTCAGATACTATGCTTTTGGGTACACCGTGCAACCGAAAGATCTCTCTCAAGAATATTTGAACTAGATCTTGAGCAGATGGTAATTTTTTAAGTGGGACAAAATGTGCCATCTTTGAGAATGTATCGATAACCATAAGGACTGTATTAAACCGGTTTGAACTGGGTAGATCCACAATGAAATCCATGGCTAAGTGGTTCCATGGAGCACTAGGTATGGGCAGTGGTTGTAACAGTCCAGGGGGCGATCTAGGAGGAACTTTAGAAACGGCACATATTTGACATGCCCCAACATAATCTTTGATATCGTTTCTAAGAGCAGGCCACCAAAACTTCCTGGAGATGGCAGAGAGAGTTTTATGGACTCCAGGATGGCCCGCTGTGAGGTTATCATGGAACATATCTAGTACCTTTTTTCGGAACTGAAGTGACACATACAGTTTGTCCGGAGGTTTTCCCACAGGTGCCTGAGTTTGGTCTGCTATTATGGCACAGAAGAGTGGAGAAGACACTTCGGAAACTGTAGTGGCAATGAGGCATTCAGGAGGTATAATAGGATATATCTCCTGTTCCGGAACTTCCTCTGTCTCAAACTGCCTAGAAAGTGCATCTGCCTTGGTGTTTTTAGTACCAGGCCTATACGTAATTACGAAATTGAATCGGGAGAGGAACAATGACCATCTAGCCTGACGAGAGGACAGTCTCTTAGCGTCCCCAATATAAGCCAAATTCTTATGATCAGTAAAGATCAAAAGTGGCTCTTTGGAACCTTCCAAGAGATGCCTCCATTCCTTAAGGGCAAGTACAATGGCAAAAAGTTCCCTATTCCCTATGTCATAATTCTTCTCTGCAGGTGTGAGTTTTGCGAGAGTTTTGCGAAAGGCATATCAGGACTTTCTCTCTGAGACAGAATGGCTCCAACTCCTGTCTCTGACGCATCCACCTCTAGGATAAATGGTTTGGTTGGATCAGGATGGGTCAGGACAGGTGCTGAGGAAAATAAAGATTTTAACCGTTCAAATGCCTCTCTTGCTTCTTTGGGCCAAGATATACAATTTGCTCCTTTTTTGGTTAAATTGGTTATAGGGGAAATCACGGAGGAAAATCCCTTTATGAATTTGCGGTAGTAATTCGCAAAACCTATAAAGCGTTGAGTAGCTTTAAGGCCCTTGGGCAATGGCCACTGTAAGACTGCCTCCAGTTTGCGGGGATCCATCTGGAAACCAGACGGAGATATAACGTATCCAAGGAATTGTATCTCCGTTTGGTCAAACTGGCATTTCTCCAGTTTACAGTAAAGACCGTTCTGTAACAGGGTTTTCAGTACAATTCTCACATGTTCGTGATGTGTCTCTAGGTCTGGGGAATAGATGAGAATGTCGTCCAGGTACACTAGAACTAACATGTGAAGGTACTCTCTTAGGACATCGTTAATAAAATCCTGGAATACCGCTGGAGCATTACATAATCCAAACGGCATAACCAGGTACTCGTAATGTCCCATTCTTGTGTTAAATGCAGTCATCCATTCGTGACCGTCCTTAATCCTGACTAGATTGTATGCACTTCGGAAATCGAGCTTAGTAAAGACTCGAGCTCCCTTCAATCTGTCAAACAGCTCTGATATAAGGGGAATAGGGTAGGCATTTTTTATGGTAATCCTATTCAAACCCCTTTAATCGATACAGGGGCGTAGGTCTCCTTCTTTTTTAGAGACAAAGAAGAACCCAGCCCCGGCTGGTGAGGAGGATCTACGGATATGACCCTTTCTGAGAGCACCCTTTATATATTCTTCTAAACAAAGATTTTCCTGGGGGGACAAGGCATAAACTCCTCCCTTGGGAGGCATCTTCCCTGGTAATAAATTTATAGTACAGTCATAAGGTCTATGAGGAGGTAACCCTTCTGACTGGACCTTGTTAAATACCTCTTTTAAATCCATATACTGCGGCGGTATTTGTGTGGTCAAGGGAGGTGCAATAGGAACATTAATGATACCAATAGGTTGTGGGATTTGCTTAACCCCTTAAGGACCAAACTTCTGAAATAAAAGGGAATAATGACATGTCACACATGTCATGTGTCCTTAAGGGGTTAAAGCAAACACCTTTGCATCTCTCACCCCAACTCACAATCTCTCCTTCAATCCAATCCAAACGTGGATTGTGTTTCAGGAGCCAAGGGAAACCGAGTATTATCGGACATGTAGGTGAAGATATGATTTGAAAGGTAATTTCTTCAGAGTGGAGAATACCCACTGAGACAGTGATTGGCAGAGTTTCGTGTGTGATGAAAGGCTGGGTAAGAGGTCTTCCATCAATGGCCTCGACTGCTATAGGTTTCTCTTTTTGTCTTAAGGGCAGGAGATGTTTTGCAGAGAACTCTTTGTCTAGGAAACTCTCCGCTGCCCCAGAGTCAATCATAGCCTCACACTGTACAGTGGTCTTCTTAAAAGACAAGGTAATTTTGACAAGGAAACGGTTCTTAGTCAATTTAGGGGACATATACATCACACATAAGGTCGGTCCCCGTACGTGCCTTAGGTGTGCAAGTTTTCCGGCCGAACCGGGCATGACAATCTTTGATGTCCCTTCTTGCCACAATACATACATAGCCCTTCGTTACGTCTGTGTTGTCTCTCTGCCTCAGTGAGTTTAGCGCTAACCAATTGCATGGGTTCAGGTTCTGGAAGAGGCGCTTGACTACTCACCACTGGGTTAGAGAAACGAGGAGCTATAGACAAATTAGAACGTCTGTTACGTTGTTTGTTTTTCTCTCTCTCTCTGAGCCGGTTATCAATGTCTATCATGTAGGCAATAAACTCATTAAGATTAACCGGAAGGTCTCTAGCTGCGGTCTCATCTTGTATACGCTCAGCTAGACCTTCAGAGAAAGCAGCCACCAGACCATTATTGGTCCAATCAACCTCAGACGCCAATGTCCTGAACTCTATGGCATAATCGGCTACAGAACGACTGCCTTGCTTTATTCTCATAAGGGCTTTGGCAGCGTTCTTCTCCCTGCCTTTAGGTTCAAACGTAGCCTTAAAAGCTGTGAGAAAGGCACTGTAATCACGGGCTACTGCGTCACCACTTTCCCATAAGGGGTTAGCCCAGGTTAAGGCTTTTCCAGTTAATTGGTTCATCAGATAGCCTATTTTTGATCTATCTGTTGGGAACGAACCTGGGGAGGCCTCAAAGTGGTATTCAATTTGGTTTAAAAAACCTCTGAATTCTTTAGAATCACCTCCATAACGAGGGGGAGGTGACAGGGTTATGGACGGTGGTTTATATGGTACGGGAACCACTACAGGTGGCGGAACCACAGGTGGTACAGGAGGGACCTCTAAATAGGCAGTCCTCTGGAGCAAGGTCTGAAATGCCTGGGCAAATTGGTCTAACCTGTGGTCCATATCCTCCACCCTATTTTCACAGGCGATCATATGTTTGCATAGTTCTGCAGGATCCATGGCCCTGTCGTAATGTCACGACTAGTAATGTGGTCCAGCACGCAGAAACTATGTAAACATATACATAAGTAAGAAAAGGAAAATAACAGGATAGAGCGTAAACCGGACCTTAGAATGGCCGGACTAATACGCTAGAGACAGAGAATGGTCAAAGGGAAAGCCGAGGTCAAGGAAGCCAGAAAATACTCAATACCGATTAAACAAGCCAAGTCAGGGAAACCAGAGATCAGAATAACCAGGGAAAAGCCAAGGATCAGGATACCAGGAAATCAGAAACACAAAAATAGCACTCTCAGGAAACCAGGAAACTGAAACCACGACAGGGCAAAGTACTGGGAAAAGCTAGGGGTTTAAATACCCCTCTCTAGGCTATGATTGGTCAGAGGGTGACCTCTGACCCCATAACGTGCGTGTGCATTGACGTCGTGACGTCACGCACACGTTGGTATAATTCTCGGGGGCGGAGCTACTCTTAGGCGCGACCACGTGGTCGGCGCCATGTTTGACTCGGGCGTGATGCCCGGAAGAACGGAAGGAGCGGTTCCCGGCTCGCCAACGAGCAGGTAAGCTCGTGTTGTCGGCGCGGCCGTGCCGGTCGGGCACGGCCATGAGGCTCGGCGGGCCGGTGACCGCAACAATGCAGCATTAGTAAATCAGGTAGGGCTGGAATAATCCCCACTGTTGCTCTTAGACCCCAGTGTGTGTCAAAGCATAGCCTCAGTGCACTGCAGAACCTTGAAGGCCTGCATACCTCCACATCACCGCCATTCCAATCAGGCCTGGTCAGGAATTGGGTCCATAGCTCAGCCTTATAGGGTGGACTCTTAGGTAAGATATTAGTCAGGTCACCTGGAGATGCATGTCTCAGTCAAGTAGTTAGCTTCACCCTAAAGGACTCAAAGAGTCTATTCAATCAAAGCAATATGCTTTCAACTTAGCAAGGGAGCCCCTAGACCAGTATCAACCCCACCGGTCCAAAGGGGGTGGGGGGGGGGGGCAATCAAACAGCAGCTCAGTTTGGGAGAAGAGGTTGGCCATCTCTCCACTTGTCTGCACACACTAAGCTACAAAGCTACAAAGTGGCTCCATCAGTGTGATCACTGAGAGGAAGCAGAACACACTCAGGTACAGCACCAGTCATCTATGAGCGCAAAGAGGCAGCTGGAGATGAAAAAAATCTACAAGAATATTAAAGTCGGTCATTTGCCGGAGCTAGCTTAGCATGCATCTGCTTAACGTGGCAGTCAGGCCCCACCCCGAACATTGCTTTAGAGTGAGGCAATGACACTGCAATGTGTACTATATGAGAAAGCAATCTGTACTAGTCCAATCATATTGCATTACAAATTAATAGTATTATCAGTGAGATATAGGTAATGATCACTACTGTATATGCCATTGATAAAGTTTCAAAGTTTTCATATTTGGAGCAAAATACAGTTTTGCACCACTAAACTTGCTAAGGAAAGAAAGCTTTTAAGCCTGAAGCCCCACATGTAAATCATCAAAAAACTTATTTTGTCACATTTTCCCTGTTAACCATCATCCATTTAAATGTATTTTTTTTTTGTTTTGTAACTGTGTATAGCCACTTCGAGTTCACCAAGGACTTCACAGGCCTGTAAGAAGTGTTTATACAATACATCCCTGTTTATGTGTCCTCCATGAGTGCCCCAGTAGCATGTCTCAGGATGAAATATGGTGTGTAAAATGATATATGGAAAATATGGGATTATTGGAGAAGAAATGACATGTAACTACTGTGGGTTTAACTAGGTGAAATGTACAATGGAATATAACTTATGAAACAATAGATGAGTTTTGAGACTGTTAAAAACATTGCATTAAATGAAATAACTTTTGTTTCAGATAAATAGACTTATTTTACTGGTCATACCCATGAAATGCTGGCATTTGGTGTGAATATAATAAATGTGAAATATGTAAAGGTCTAACTAGAAAAAAATTAAATAAAATTACATATGTAACCTAAGGTGAAAAGTGTTAGCAGGAAAGAGCTGCTAATTTTGCTATAATTGATCATCTAATAAAAATGACATATTTTTATGGAATTTATTAATGCTAACAGACAATGTCTAGACAGAATGGGAACAATAGTTTTTACCAAGCAAAAAGCTTAGTACTTGTTAAGAATTTGTAGACATGGCTGTGGGAAATGCTCATTATCGTAAGACACAGGTTCTTTACACAAGAGTTGAGATTCCTTTATTGCTTGTGCACAAGGAGAGTGTCAAAGAAGACTGCCCTTCCTCTATATGAAAAACACATATCTTATCTACAGTTAAACAACACAACTTATGTGCCAGAAACATCATAGTGACAAAAGATCAATATCTTTTATGTATGCAATAAAAACACTGTACCCTGTAATTAGTTGCCTCTAAATCTACTCATCCTGCTATGGTCAGTTAAATCACTTCTGATCATTCACCCTAAGGTGCTTGTGACGAGAGCAATCTCGCCACATTGCATTGGAGAAGTCTTGTTGCCCGCCTGCTGCCTTTGGACCATGGCCCTGGGAGATTGGGCCCTTTAAAAACCGTATTCGGCCCTAACAGAGTG
Source organism: Pelobates fuscus (assembly GCF_036172605.1). NCBI lineage: Eukaryota > Metazoa > Chordata > Amphibia > Anura > Pelobatidae > Pelobates > Pelobates fuscus. The sequence goes on from NC_086317.1 coordinate 286,718,685, forward strand.
CATGTCACTCATTCTGGCCCTTTAAATACAGTGGGGTTATTCGGTACTTGCCCTGTGTGAGCGGTGATACCCCAGATAGCTATGCCATGGAGCCCATTCATATAATGAAAGACTATGGGAAAGACTTTAGCTCCATGGCAATTGAACTGTATGTGTGTGGTCTGAGCGCCATTCAATAATATGCGCTCAGACCTAAGCTATCTGGGGATATGTTACATGTATATGTTTTATGTAGTAATTGTGGCATTGTGTAGTTTTATGTCTTTTTGCAACCATGTGCTCAATGGAGTCTGCCTCTATCCCTGAATATAATTGGATTATTTTCCCATTGTCTCCAGGAAAGAGGGCTCTGTAAAACCGATCTGAGCCAGATAGCTGTGTGCCAGCCAGGGCCCAAAAGATATTTTACTAACTTTTGAACCCCATGTCTGATTCATGCCATTAAATATGTTGTTCCCCTGAATAGATTGATTGCGAATATGTAATTTTTATGTGAATGTGATGTATGGTTTTAGAGTTATGAAAGTTGGGTAGAAAGTATGTTTAACTGTATGTATAATTGAGTTTCCTCTCAGGATAAGGGGAGGGAATATGTGGGATGTAACTGATATGTGATTGGTTGTTTTATACCTCCCTGTGGGCAGTCCTGTATTTGAAAAGACTGTAATAAAAACCAGGCTGGGTGTGCCCACACCTGAGACCACTGCTTGACCCTCAACACGGAGCCTTGTCTCGTTCTTGGGGGGATTTACTGTATGCTGATAGGGACTGACTGCCAGGAGTGTAAGCCGCTTGGGAGCTTTTCCTGTTCGTCTGCTAGCAGCTATTCGTGAGGTTCCAGTTCGGGAGTTTGGAGTGCTACCTTATTCCCTTGTATGCAGTTCGGGAGTTTGGTGCATTCACTTATATCCAATTCGTGAGTTTTGGTGATTCTACAGTAGCTGTGCCTGTCTGTGTAAAGGGGATTATCGCCTAAACGGATTTTAACCCCTTGTCTGCTGAAACGGTCCGTTACAGTGCTATTGTCAGTTCAATGTACTTCTGAATCAATCACTTCTGACCAGACACCCTGAGGTGATAACCCACCGTTACCTGCTTCCATTTCTTTTATTGAATAGATAACCCAGTTTCTTATAACACTACTTGGAGCAATACAAGCACGTCCATACTTAAACTTTCAAGCACACAAAGTAACACCATAGGCGTGCGCAGCCTATTGCATTAGGGTGTGCACCCTAAAGCACAAACACATATATATATATATATATACATACATACACACATATACACACACACATACACTGCTGTGTATGTGTGTGCTGCTCGTGTGCTGTGTGAGGGTGGTGTGAGGGTGCTGGTAGTGTGCTATGTGGGTGAGGGTGTTTGTGTGTGTGTTTGTTAGGGTCCTGTTACTGTGCTGTGTGAGGGTGCTGTGTGTGTGAGGGTGCTGTTTGTGTGATGTGTGCGTGTGATGGTGCCGTTTGTGTGATGTGTGTGGGTGTCGTGTATTTGTGAGGGTGCTGTCTGTGTGTGTTTGTGAGGGTGCTGTTAGTGTGCTGTGTGTGAGGGTGTTGTGTGTTTGTGAGGGTGCGGTTAGTGTACTGTGTGTGTGAGCGTGCGGGTTGTATGTTTGGAGGGATTGTGGAGGTGGGGGCAGATTAGTAAATATCCCCCCTCCCTACCTTATATAGGGAGGGGGGATCCTTGCTGCCATGTGCCATCCCTGGTGGTCCAGTGGAGAGTGAACTCTAGCCTGCGGGGCTAGAGTTAACTCTCGCGAGATCTGAGTGTTGCCGTGGCAATGCTCAGATCTCGTGAGAGAAACCTGGCGGAGCTGCTGTCTAGAGCTCCCCGGGTCCTCTACTGCCTCCCTCCATGTTGCTGTGGGCTGGTGAGGTAGATCTTTGATCTCCCCGCCAGCCCATGGAGGCTTAGAGCAGAGCCGGCACTCAGATAGCGCCGACTCTGCGTGAGCCGACAGGGGAGATCCGGAGATCTCCGGTGAAGTCCTGGGGAATAAAGTGTGGGAACTCTTTTCCCACCTCCCAAAAAAAATAATATACTTGTGTGTGTGTGTGTGTGTATATATATATATATATATATATATATATATATGCGTGCACACACAGACTGACACATACACAGACACACATATATACGCGTGCACACACACACACATTCACAGACACCCACACACCTACAGACACACACCCATACACACACACACACACTCACAGACACACACACATTCAGACACACACACTCTCAGACACACACCTACATTCACAGACACACTTACAGACACACATACTCACAGACACACACAGACACACACACACACACATACATTCAAAGACACACTCACTCACAGACACACATTCACAGACACACATTCACTCACAGACACAGACACACACACATACATTCACAGACACACTCACTCACAGACACATACACACAGACACACACACACATACATACATTCACAGACACAATCACTCACAGACACATACACACAGACACACACACACACACATACATACATTCACAGACACAATCACTCAAGACACATACACACAGACACACACACACATACATACATTCACAGACACAATCACTCACAGACACAGACACACACACACACATACATTCACAGACACACTCACTCACAGACACATACACACAGACACACACACACATACATACATTCACAGACACAATCACTCACTGACACATACATAAAAATTATTATTTTTTAATAAAAAAATGTCCACCCAGCCTCCCTACCTGGAGTGCTGGCGTGGACTTGTCCCTGGGGTCCAGTGGGTCGGTCAAGCGCCGGTCTCCACTCAGCCGCGGCGAGGGAGCTGTGTGCTCTCTGCTTCCTCTCGCCGCGTGGGCTGTCTGCTGTAGCTGGGAGCTGGAATATGACGTCATATTCCGGCTCCCAGCATCAGCAAACAGCGCGCGGCGAGAGGAAGCAGAGAGCACACAGCTCCCTCGCCGCAGCTGAGTGGAGACCGGCGCTTGACCGGGGGGTGGGGGTCCTTCACCACCTGCCTCCCCTCCCCCCAATGACAGGGGGAACATAGGGTGAGGAAGGGGGAGCTGAGTGCCTGCAGGAACAGCGTTAAAAAGTGCAGGAACGCTGTTCCTGCAGGACTCAATACATAGGCGTGCCACGGGGATTAGGGTGTGCCCAGGCACACCCGGCACACCCCGTGCGCACGCCTGAGTAACACAGAGGACAAACATGGTTGATATAATAATAAGATGGCATCTGGGGGGAGACTAAGGCACTTTCTCAATATTCACAGCTGATACCATATATATTTGCGAATATAGATAGCAGTAAGCTACAGACAAGTCAGATAGATATTTGTGAAAATTATAACTTTTCATAGATCTATATAGAGTTGTGCTCAAACGTTTGTATGATATGATACATTTTTAAAGAAAACATCAGTGAGCAGGCAGAACACATTTATTTTATTTCTTATGGGATTCATATTCAATTGTAGGTTATAATAGAATGGCACAATCATAAAACAAAACATGGCAACAAAGAAAAATATGAAAGTCTTCATTCCATTAGTTCTTAATACTGTGTATTGCTCCCTTTAGCATCAATGACAACATGCAGTCTTTTGTACTAGTTGTCTATGAGGCCCCTAATTCTTGCAGGTGGTATAGCTGCCCATTCATCATGACAAAATGCCTCCAGGTCTTGCAAAGTCTTTGGTTGTCTTGCATGAACCGCACATTTGAGATCTCCCTAGAGTGGCTTGGTGATATTATGGTCAGGAGACTGTGATGGCCACTCCAGAACCTAAAACTTTTTGTTGTTGTAACCACTGGAGGGTCAACTTGGACTTGTACTTAGGGTCATTGTCATGCTGGAAAGTCCAAGAGTGTCCCATGCGCAGTCTTCATGCGGAAGAATGCAAATTGTCTGCCAGTTTTTTCTGATAACATGCTGCATTCATCTTGACATAAATTTTTACCTCCAAAAACATCAGTGAGGCACTACTATGATTCACGGTGGCGATGGTATTCTTTTCTCTATAGGTCTTGTTGACCTCCAGAGCAGTCTTTATTTCTCCTGGGGTTATCTGTGGGTTTTTCTTTGTATCCCAAACAATTCTTCTTGCAGTTGTAGCTGAAATCTTTCTTGGTCTACCTGGCCTTGACTTGGTTTCAAAATTTCCTGAATTTTCCCGAATTTCCCACCTCTTAACGAGTGATTGAACAGTACTGACTGGCATTTTCAAGGTTTTGGATATCTTTTTATATCCTTTTCCATCTTTATAACGTTCCATTACATTGTTACACTGCTCTTCTTACAGTTCTTTTCTGCTCCCCATAACTCAGTATCGAACCTGCTCAGTGCATCCACGTGAGAGCTAACAAACACATTGACTATTTATATACAGACACTAATTGCAATTTAAAAAGTCACAGATGTGGGGAATTAACCTTTAATTGCCATTTTAACCTGCGTGTGTCACCTTGTGTATCTGTAACAAGGCCAAACATTCAAGGGTATGTAAACTTTTGATCAGAGCCATTTAGGATATTTCTGGTATTATAATGATTTAAACAAAATTTCCCCATTTCTGCCAGGGTATGCAAACTTTTGAGCACAAATGGACATATAAACATGCATATTAATATACATGTATTATATTAATATTTACATGTGTATATATTATAAGCATTGCTAATACAGTATATGCACAGAACACTCAAATTGTAGAGAATAAAAATCTGAATCACTCACACACACACTACAAACATGGCAGCACACACACATTGCATACAGGCAGCACAAATACATTACATACAGGCAGCAAACTTGAAGTAAAGTTAGAGAATATTTCTAAATCAGCTATTTTGCCTCCATGTTTCCATTCAGATTTAATTTCTAGGCAAGGAACTCAAGTCTTTGCTACTGATAATATTTTGTGTCAGGACATATTATTGGCTAAAGATTTTGTTTACATATTAGTATTTTTATTTTAGATTATATTTTATTAGTTGAGCATTATTGTTGGTGTGCTTTTTACTGGGATGCAGTTAGTTTACACATAAAAAGTTGCGCCCTTGAAGGGTAATGCAAATTGCCAATGCGGTTGGAATTTGGTAATTTTCACCAGATTCTGTTCTAATGGAATGCTGTTTAATGAATAACACTAATGGTAGAAATCCTAAAGAATTAGAAGAATAGCATAAAACTAGTGGGTCCCAAACCCGTCCTCATGCCCCTCTTACCAGTCCAGGATTTAGGGATTTAAGAAAACAAAAACAAAACAAATGGTTAATCCCTGAATCCTGGACTGGTGGGGGGGGTGGGCATAAGGACTGGTTTGGGAACAATTGCATTAGACGAGCGCTGAGCAAGTTAGCAAGAAACAACACTGAGTTTTATAATATACCGACAAAATAGTAAAAGAACAAACAGCCTGATATATCCAAGCTCTTGAAGACAGAACAAACAAACAAAAAAAAGTAAGGAAAGGGGGGCGTGTCCTAGCCGCGCATGTGATCGGACGTGCAAACCGGAGCTCTCCCGGACCGCGGCACGAAAACGGCTCCAAACAGCGTGATAATCCTTCAAACAACACCTAAAACATCGTACACTGCAGGGCAAATACCCCAGCACCACATGGCTAACAAAAAACTAAAGCAAAAAATGCTTAATTCCCTCCTAGAGAGGCCGCAAACCTCGGAGCTGCAAAAACAAAATGGCGTCGACGGGCAGCACTCACCAGGCCACAGCTCGGAAGCAGGAGACAGCCAGCAGGAACATAACAACCCTGCCACAAATGCTTCTATCAGGCTGATCATGCAAGAACTACAAACCTCCTTCAAAGCAGACCTCATGCAGATGACTGCTGATATCAAAGCTGACATACATAACATGGGAGAACGCACCGCCCGCTTAGAGGACAGGACAGAATAATTAGTGGAGGCGCACAACTCCATGGCAGGTGCATACTCATCCCTGGAAAATAAAATCAAAGAACTGGAGGAAAAGGTGGCAGACCAAGAGGACAGGAGTAGAAGGAACAACATCCGAATAAGGGGCATACCGGAAAACATCACACCGCAAGATCTCCCCAGGTATGTCAAAGACCTGTTCAAGGCCCTAATCCCCTCCCTGTCGGAGTTTGACCTAATCCTGGACAGAACACACCAGCTCCCCAAGCCCAAACACCTCCCCCCGGACACCGCCAGAGACACTATAACCAGGGTTCATCACTTTACGGTCAAAGACAGAATTATGCAAACTGCCAGAGCCACCAACACCTGGCCAGAACCGTACACTAACATCAAGCTCTTCACGGACCTCTCCTCGACCACCATGACCAAACGCCGTACCTTTGCGCCAATAACGGAGGCGCTGAGAACCGCGAACATCCCCTACAAGTGGGGTTTTCCCGCAAAGCTACTAGTCAAAAAGAACGGCATTGTTCAAGCTATTCTACATCCTGACGACGGCAAAAGAATGCTCCAAGAGTGGGGCATACCAATCCCATCCAAAGGCCCTCAGAAAACACAAATGAAGGCCCAGGCTCCAAAGATGTCCTCCAAGGAATGGTCAAGAGTGCCCAAAACCTCTCGCTTAACGGCAGAAGTGGTGTCGTCACCGACCTGAAAGGCTCATAGACTAACTCCACACCACCAACATCCATGTTGACTTATCGTACAGGTTTATGCTGATTTTGCGTTTTTGGTTTTTATGTACGACTAATGTTTACCTTAAAATGCATTGCAATGTTACTAGAAGGTTGAAACTTTGCCGCGACGGGTGGATCACACCCGGACGCACCATGCTCAGACTCAGACTATTGTAGATCCCCCATCCATCAGGATCTCAATACTCTAACCCCAAGAGGTACATCCCCAAGGCTCCAGTAGCCATATTTCTCCGTCGCCTAGAGCGTCCTACGTCACTGAGAGGTGACTTCAGTGACACACGGAGTATTGTATATAGTTCTTACCCCGTTACTCCCCCCTCTCTCTTGTGAGTACACCCAAGAATCCCGCAACACCCGACCTACAACAAACCCCTGGGGTCCTTAATACCTAAGAATATAGTGCATCCCCCAACTACAGTATGGTGATTAAGATGATGTCCCTGAACGCAAAAGGGCTTAACTCCCCGAATAAACGCAGGCTGGCCATACAGGAAGCTAAGAAATGTGGTGCTCTGGTAGCATTTTTCCAGGAGACACACTTTAGATGGAAAGATAGACCCAAATTTACCTCCAGATGGTTCCCCTATGACTTCCATACTTGTTACACAGCCAAAAAACGGGGTGTCTCTATTTTAATAAGTAAAGAAGCGTTATTTTCCTTGGTCCGCAAGATAACCGATAAGAAAGGGCGCTACTTAATATTACAATGTCTCCTTAAAAATACACCGTACACATTAGTCAATATCTATGGCCCCAATGAGAATCAGCATGACTTTTTTTTTTTGCAATTTACTCTTTATTCTTTTACCACATAAAAAACAAAACAACAAAAACAAAACAAAGAGAAAAAAAATAAATAAAAAAAAATTAAAAAAAAAAAAATTAAAAAAAGAATTAAGTAAATAAAAGGGGATACAAAAAGCAAAAAGGGAGGGTACATAGAAATATTAACCCTGTTATCATAATTCAGATCCCAAAGAATTATGTTATCAGAGAGACAATATTATCATAGTGCATATCGTAAAGTATAGTCTTGTGTTATACTTCTACTAAAATTAGCTTATTTAATATTGACATGTTTAACATTTGGAAAAGAGATTCCTGATCTTCTGTCTCTGCTTCTGCTTAAATATCTATTACAGCCTTGGTTTAATAGCTCTACTTCTATTATAGGAGGAAAAAAAAAAAAAAAAGGGGGGGGGGGGGAGATAAATAAATAAATAAATAAAATAAACAAACACATTTTGGCAATTATATTGTTGTTTTTCCTTTCTTATCTTTTTAAATGTTTCTATTTACATCCATTTGCTATGTTACCCGCTATTATTCTATTTTTTTTTATTTTGCACAGATATCGTTTCCCTGCTTCCTTTCCCTATTGATAGTGAATAAGATTGTCGAGTTAGAAATTAAAAAAAAAAACAAAAATAGGAACTAAATAAAGCCTTATCCGAAACCAGTAAGTCTAGTTTCTCTCCGTATACTAGTTCTTATTATCAGATTCCAGGTAGGTTTGCCACATTTGAGCTATTTGTGGGCTCAGTTTCCCTATTTTTCTTTGGTTCCACATTAGTAATTCAAATTCTACTGTTGTCGACATTGCTTCCTCAATTTCTTGTAGTGAAGGTAGATCTTTTGACTTCCAATACCTAGCTATTAATATAGACCCTGTGCCCAGTAAAAGAAATATAATTTTCTTGATTATTTTAGTGGTGTTTATTGGGAGTGATCGCAGCAGTATTGTTTTTGGGTCGTGAGGTATTCGCTGATTTGTGGTTTGTTTTACTATTTTTCCAATCTTCTTCCAGAATATATTCACCTCTTTACATGTCCACCAGACATGCATCATGGTGCCTCTGTCTGTGTCGCAGCGCCAACACCTGTCTGTTGAGTCCGGGAAGATAGTGTGCAGGCGAGCTGGAACCATGTACCACCTGTACATTATCTTCCTTGTTACTTCTAGATGCGCAGTGCTAGTGGTTAATCCAGAATGTGCGTTAAAAATATGTTCCCATTCCTTTATTGGAATATTCTGTTCGAGATCTTCTTGCCAATATTTCATAAATTTCCAGTCTGCTTTATCCGCTGGATTGGCTAATGTTTGATAGCATAAAGACAATGATTTTTTCGGAGGGCTTAATGATAAGCATTTCTCTTCAAACTTTGATATAGAAGATTGCAACATATCTGTTCTTACTTGAACCTTTTCTGTATCTAGAATCGCTTTAATTTGGAGATATGCGAATGTATAGCTTGCTGGTAAAGAAAACTCTTTTTGTAGAGTCGGAAATGATTTTAAACCTTCTGTGGTACATAAATGGAACAGATGTGTAATTCCTGCCTTTTCCCATTTCTGGTATGGAAACGTTCCATTACAAAAATATAAGGTTTTGATTGGAGTCGCTAAGGCCCATGGGTTAGCTGTGCACAGTTTATCTCTGTAAGTATCCCAAGTTTTCAATAGATGTTTAGTGGAGGGCAGCATATTAGGATTCATTTGACGTAGTTGTTGAGGCTTCCATAAAAGTGTCGAAAGATCTTGTGAGCCACAGTAGTTATTTTCTATTGCCACCCATTGAGGAGTATAGTTGGTTGAATGAACACTGATAACGTTCATAAGTATTGAAGAGTAATAATATGCTTTTATATTTGGTATCCCCATTCCTCCCTTCTCCAGGTTTCTCATCAGTAATGTTTTAGGCATTCGCGGATGTTTATTACCCCAGCTAAAGCGAACCATAGCAGCTTGCATAGCTGTTATATATTTTTGTGGAAGTATTAAATTCAGCGATCTGAAGTAATATAGTATCTTAGGTAATATTGACATTTTAAGTGCTGATATTTTCCCCACCCAAGATAAGAACAAATTCTTCCATGATTTTAACTGACTATCAATTTCCTTCAATAGCTTCGTGTAGTTAACTGGTAGGAGATCTTTTTCTTTTTTGGTGATTCTGATTCCTAAGAATATTAAATGGTCTTCCCTCCAATCATAAGAGAAACTTATTTTCAATCTTTCATCTGTTAATTTGGTTGTATTAAAGCCCATTGCTTGAGTTTTTGTCATATTTAATTTATAATATGATTGTTGACTGTAATGCTGCAGTTCTTTATGCAATGAGGGAAGAGATATAAATGGTTGGGTAATTGTTAAGAGAATGTCATCAGCAAATAAACTAAGTTTATATTCCTTATGACCAACTAATATCCCATGTATATTCTCATTGTTTCTTATAGATATAGCCAGAGGTTCTAGGGCCAGTACGTAAAGAAAAGGTGACAGTGGGCACCCCTGGCGGGTCCCGTTAGTAATGCTAAAAGTCTTTGACTTGAATCCTGAGTAGAGTACTGCTGCCGTTGGTGTATTATAGAGTGCTTCTACTGCTGAAATAAATCCGGGTGGGAATCCATAGGCCAATAGTGTTTCATGTAAAAAATTCTAGTTTAACCTATCGAATGCCTTTTCGGCATCTAATGATAGCATAATGCTTTCCTGCTTGGTAATCTGTAATATTTTATATAAATTTAACACCTTTCTCGTATTATCTTGTCCTTGTCTACCGGCCACAAATCCTACCTGATCCGAATGTATTAGTGTTGGTATAATGTCCTTTAATCGTTCTGCCAAGATCTTGGCATAGAGTTTTGCATCTGTATTTAATAAAGATATAGGTCTGAAATTCTGGCAGGATGATGTGGACTTCCCTGGTTTAGGAATAGTAATGACATGGCCAGACAGGACCTCAGGCGGGAAGGTGCCCTTCTTTTGAACGTTATTGTAAAAGCTAGTAAGAGCTGGAGCTAGTTCTTTCTTGAATATATTATAATATATATTGGTGAAGCCATCCGGCCCTGGGGCTTTTTCCTTCGGCATCTTGTCTATTTGCTGGAGGACTTCTTCTGTAGTGATAGGTGAACAAAGCATATCTGATTGAGTTACCTCTATTTTTGGGAAAATAATCTTAGACAAATAAGAACGAATAGATGTTGACGTAGGTGTTAGCTGTGAGTTTTGATCTTTTAAATTATAAAGTGATTTATAGTAATGGGCAAAGGCATTGCATATTTGTACGGGTTGCATAACTTTATGACCCAGATGTGTATTGATAAAAGGAATTCGTGTCTGGGCCTGCTTATTTCGTATTCTTTGCGCTAGCACTTTTGTAGCCTTATTTCCTAATGAGTATGACGTTGCTCGAAGTTTTTTCAATGCTAAACTAGCTTTCTTGAGTTGGATTGTTTTAATGTCTTGTTGGACAGCCTTTAATTGTTGTTGTAGAACTTGGGTGGGGCTTATTTGATTAATTCTATGAATATCTTGCAGTTTCCTTAATGAATTAATTAATGTTTTATAGTTTGTTTTCTTTATATACGATGCTCTACTCACTAGTATGCCCCGAATTACGGCCTTATGCGCCAACCAAAGTGTCATCGGGTTTGTGCCTTCATTGTCGTTGTACTCAAAGTATTGCTGTATTTCATTCCGTAGTTTGTCGTTAAATGTGGGATCATTTAGCAGTTGTTCATTTAATCTCCATGGGCTTTTGTCTTTGTATTGGTATGAGTCTAACAGGGTTAATGTCACTGGGTTGTGATCTGATTGTACTGTAACTCCTATCTCACAGCCTTTAACCAATTCCAAATGTGTGCTAAGCATAAGATATCCATCTATTCGTGAGTAGGTGTTGTATACTTGTGAGTGGTGTGTATATTCCCGATCTTCCGGATGAATCGTTCTCCATATATCGTATAAACCGTATGAAGCTATTGTTTTGTTAAGGGATGTACATTGCTTTTGCAGGGATTTTTTCCTTTTGTGTGAATGTAGGGCAGTTGAATCTGCGCTCGGTTCCATTATATGATTAAAGTCCCCACATATTATCAAAATTCCTGTTTGTACTTTCTCAATTTTTTCCAAGAGAGTTGCCATATACCTTGCCTGGTTTTTGTTTGGGAAATAGCAATTCACTATTGTGTAGGTGGTATTATTTAGTATACAAACAAGGATAATAAATCTGCCTTGCTCATCTAATTGAACAGATATTTGATCAAAAGCCAATGCTTGGCTCACTAATATTGACACTCCTTTGCTTTTGGTTGAAGATGTGGCATGATATTGGTGCGGAAATTTTTTCGCATTTATTGTAGGATTGGATCTATGTTTAAAATGTGTCTCTTGGAGACATATTATATCCGCCTGTGTGCTTCGTAATTCTTTCAATAGGGTATATCGCTTATGAGGTATATTTAAACCTCTGATATTGTGCGTATAAAACTTCATTATGCAGATGTTTGCCGCATACAATCAAAATTATTTAAGTGTGCTAGCCAAAAAAAACGGGGGGGGGGGGGGGGGGGGGGGGGAACACAACAAAAAAAAATAAATAAACAAATGACCCAGTTGGTCAACTATACTGATATGTGCCCTACTATTGGCACTTCTTCGTTGGGGGAAAATATAAACGGATCCGGTATTGCCGTAAGCAGTCCCGGGCCTAATTAAATCGCCAAATTCACATTGGAAGTATCTTAATGAAAAGCGCACAAGATAAAGACCTAAAATAAAACCATAAGTTAAAACCATAAAATAAAGAGGGGGGGAAAAAAAAAAAAAAAAGGAGAAAAGAGAAAAAAAGATGCTTTCCATAAGACTATATAATAAGCTATTGTAGCACATATTAGAGAGATAAGCACCTAAAGCCGAGACAGAAGAATTATTATGCTTTACTTAAGACAATATTATAACCTATTATTACACATATGTTCTAGCTTATCCTAGACCTTAATATTTTTACCTTATAGAATTTTTTGCATTGGTCTTATTTAATACCAATCGTTAGTACGCTCTAAACCTTAAATAAGGATTATTCTGTATTGATAAGTACATATGTACGTGTCTTACTTAGTTCCTTTTCTTTTTAAAATAATAAGCTTTTAATATTAATGCGGCTATTTTTAATTACTATTTCTAAATTATGTAATTAGTTAATTGATTGCTTTAACGTATCTTATTGAATAAATCCTATAGAATAATGATAGGATGTAGAGTAATGATCTCTAATACGCCCATATCCTAAATAAAAATTATTCTATTTTGAAAAGCTAATCTGTATCTTATCTATTTTCTTTAATTTTTCCCTTTTTTTTTTCCCTTTCCTTCCTTCTCTCCCTTTCCTTTTTTAGTAATTAGCTTTAATTGTAAGATAATGCTTGTCTATAGCATATAACAGAGAGGCACGCACAAAAAATAGAGACAGAAAGAATATTATGCCTCCATAAAACAATATTATAAACTATTGTAACGCATATATTCTATTTTATACATTAAACAATTAAACCTTAATAGATATACCTTATAGCATCTTTTGCTTAAATCTTATAGAGTACTAAACTCTAATACGCTCTAGGCCTTAAATAAGGATTATTCTATATTAAAAAGTAATATGTATCTTACTTAATTCTTTAATTCTTAAAATAATTAACTTATATCAATAATTAGGCTATTTTTTTGTTTACTGTCTCTGAGTTATATAGCCTATTAGATGCCTCACCGTATCTTATTGCATAAATCTTGAATCGAATAGGACAATAATCTTTAGTGCGCCCTTATCCTGAATAACAGTTATTCTATTTTAGAAAGCTAGTCTATATCTTATCTATTTTCTTTTTTTATTAATTAGCTTAAATAAAAAATGAAAAAAATAGTGCTTCTCTATAACAAATATTAACAAGTTAAGCACATAAATTAGCGACAGAAGAAATATGATGCTATTCGTTAGACAACATTGTAAAATAGCATGACTTTTTAACCTCAACTCTGGCATTAATTGATATGTATAGATATGGGGAGGTAGTCATTGGAGGCGACACTAATTTCTTACTAGATGCCAAGTCCGACTCATCCACTGCTATAGGTCTTTCACGAGGTACCATACGGCAAAGAACGGCTCTAGCAACCAAGGCATGCACCACGCTAGCCTCCCACCACTTGGTAGACCCATGGCATATTCTCCACCCCACAGAAGTGGACTATACATGCCATACTACGGCGCACAATAGCTACTCGCGTATCGACCGCTTTCTCATTCCTGCCACCTTAATGCCAAGCATAGCAGAAGCTACTATTGGAACGATGTCATGGTCTGACCATGCGCCTATTACCCTTAGCATTAATGAAACATTCCCTAATAAAGGGAAAGGCTCGTGGAGACTAAACGAGCCACTTCTGGCAGACCCCTACATAGTTACGCAGATCACCACAGACCTCCAGCACTATTTTAATGAGAATATGACACATGATTCCTCCGTAGAACAGATCTGGCTGGCACATAAGGCAGTCATACGAGGCAGTTTCATAAAACATGCCAGTAGAGCCAAAAAGTTAAGACTAGCAGAATACAATGCGCTGGTATCAGAAATCGCTACACTGACACACTCCAACAAACGAGACCCATGCAAGACCACCCACAAAACCCTATTAGCCCTCCAAAACCGATTGAAAAATATAGAATTAGCCAAAACTACGTATCTTTTACGCAAGGCTAAACACAACTTTTTTGCCAATGGAAACAGGGCAGGTGCCAAACTGGCCTCCCAACTGAAGGAGAGAAAAGTCGCCTCCAGGATTGCCTTCCTAATAGATAATAAGGGAAAGAAGATTTTGAACCCACAAGCTGTTATAGACCTGTTTGCACAATATTACGGTGAATTATATAATCTAAAAAAGGATCCCAACATGTTTCTACCAACACATGATGACATTGACAAATTCCTGACAGGCATCGACCTACCGAAACTACAAGACGGAGACTTAGACCTGTTGCAACGACCATTCTCCCTAAACGAGCTTACAGCTGTTTTATCTCAGCTCCCAGCTCACAAATCCCCAGGTCCCGATGGTTTCACGAATGCCTATTACCAACAATTCTCCATCATTCTCACACCACACCTTCTAAGTCTCATAAACCACTGTGCTACTACGGGTGCGTTGCCAGACGAGATGCTGCTAGCCCACATATCCACCCTCCCCAAGCCTGGCAAACCCCCCACCCTGTGCAAAAACTTTAGGCCTATCTCCCTACTTAATGGAGACGCCAAAATGTATGCTAAACTTATCAGCAACCGATTGGCCCCTCTCCTCCACAAACTAGTGCACAATGACCAGTCAGGGTTTATAAAAGGCCGTCAGGGCTCAGACAACACCAGGAAAATCCTGAACATGTTGGCAACACTTGACACAGGCGGTTCGAAGGGCCTCTTCCTTGCACTAGATGCAGAAAAGGCCTTCGACCGCTTGAACTGGACGTACATGGCTGAAACTCTAAGCAAATACAACTTCCCCCGAATCTACCATTAAAAGTATAATGGCACTTTACCGCAACCCAGCAGCCAGAGTCTCACACGGAGGCTTCCTGTCCAACCCCTTCTCCATCATGAATGGCACCCGGCAAGGATGCCCCCTCTCCCCCCTTTTGTACATACTGGCCCTTGAACCACTGGCATGTAAAATCAGACTACACCCTAAAATACAAGGAATTCCCATACGCGGCAAAATGTACAACCAAGCCCTGTATGCGGATGACATCTTTGTAGCACTGACGGACCCCTCCCAATCATTGCCCCACATGCTAAATCTCATACAACAATTCGGAAAAGTTTCCTACTATAAACTAAATCAAGATAAAACCCAAGACCTACCCGTAAACCTACCGAAAACCCAAACGGACTTCCTCCGCACAACTTTGACTGGAGAACCACATCCATAACATATCTAGCTCCATTCCAGCCACAATAGCATTAAACTACACACCACTGATGACGCTCTGCAAAACAGAAATGAATAAGTGGAAACACACCATGATATCCTGGTTAGGGAAAATTAATGCATACAAGATGATGATCCTGCCCCGCATCCTTTATGTCTTCAGGATGCTTCCCCTCAAAATCCCCAACCTACACTGCAGAACATTACAAAAACTATGCAGCGCATTCATTTGGGGGCAAAAAACCTAGAGTGTCTATGGCACTACTACAAATGGCCACCCGCTCTGGAGGTGTGAGCCTCCCAAACATCAGACAGTATTATAGGGCGGCACTCCTGGCCTCAAGTGTTCTACTGCATACGCCACCTAACACAATCCAATGGGTAGACATGGAGAGGGCACAATTCGGCAACCATTCACTCACTGACCACTTATGGACGCCCAAACAGTTAAGGATGACACGTAATGATCTCTTCCCTACCACCCAACTTACGGTTGCAATATGGGATTAATTTATGGGAGCTATGGGTTACCGCACCTCCTTCCACCCTAAATCGCCGATGTCAACCCTCAGGGCAATAGTACCAGACATACCACTACAAGACTGGCACAGAGTAGGGATCAAAACCATATCCCAACTGATGACTGACGGAAAAGTGATACCCTTCCTGATCCTGCAACAAAGGTGGCAACTCCCTAACCGAGCCACCTTTTCATACCTACAGGTGAAAAGCGTCCTACAAGCCCATGCTAAAACTCCACACAACCCAACGCATTCACCCCAGGTTGCCCCTCATCTACTCATTGAAAGATGTTGGTCCGCACCTACTAAACCCAAATCACTCTCACTGTGCTACAACGCGTGGCAGGAACTTATGCCATCTACACCACACCCACACAAAGTCCACTGGGAAAAAGACTGTGACTTGACCCTATCAGACCAAGAGTGGCTCCAAGCATTAAACGGGCTGTCCAAATGGACAAAGTGCTTCACACACATAGAAGCCCATAGAAAACTACTGTACCGGTGGTACATGACACCACACAGACTCCACCAGATATACCCCAAGTCGAACCCGATGTGCTGGAGATGCAACTCAGCTACAGGCACACTACTCCATCTGTGGTGGTCCTGCGGGAACATCCGGCCTCTATGGGCCACAGCAAGGTCACTCTTGGACGCACTAGACATCCCACAATTTGAACTGACGGCATCAATCTGCCTACTACTACTGCTTCCAAAGGGTCTAAATCCAGGTCAAAAACAAATAGTGTCGCTAGTCTTACTAGCATCAAGAAGTCTACTAGCGCTTAACTGGAAATCCCACGACTGCCCTTCCTTGTCCCAGTTAACAGATAAAGTAAAGCAATTCCACATATACGAGAGGATGCCGATTTCATCCTCAGCCAAAACACAACAATTTGATGCAATCTGGGATAAATGGGTAGAAGAATTTGGAAGGGTAAAAGAAAGGGCACAGACACAGGCGAGACCTGACGGAACAGATGATAAGAGCTAGTCCTGAATCCCTCTGTTCCCCTCTCGCAACACTCCTGACCCCTAATAATGATACCGACCTCTAACTAAGGGTAGTACTCACGCATCTCCCCCCATCCCTCTGATCACTCCCCCCGCCCACCAATTCCTACCTTCCTACTATAACCCCCCTCCCAGGTTCTTGACCTCAAGTACAGGTTCATATCACCCAGACCTCTGAGGAGGCGGGCAGGGCAAGATGACACCTCCAGATTTATCTAATTGTCGGCATTGCAGGGATGAGAGCGATGATAACACATATGTTCCTCGCACATTGGCACTGTACCATAACGTAACAAATTGTATCGAGAGGAAACAATGCCACACATATATCTGTATTTGTACCTGTATTGTTGTGATGCATCATAATTATTGTCAAGCTAGATACCGCTTATGCATGAATAACCCTCCCACCTTCTCTTCTGTATCCCTAACTCCTTGACTAAAACAATAAAGCATAAATTTGAAGAAAAAAAAAAAAAGTAAGGAAAAACAAATCCAAAACAAACAACAAAAGTAAACACAATCTTCTATAGTTCAACTAAATGCTAACCAAGATCGGAGATTAGAGGGAGAGCATTATACTCAGATGGGGAGAGCATTATACTCAGGTAGGCTGGGAGTTTCCAAGAAAAGCTCTTATGCACAAGGCTGGAAAGATGAAGAGTGCGTCAGGATTCCAGCGATAGCCAGTTTAGCTTTTTTAACATGTCACAATGGTGGGTAAATTAATTGCATTCTAGTGCAAAGAGACAGAATTAATTATATAACATTAAGTTTATTACGGTGGGTTTGCGATGCAGGTGCATAAACAACATCCTTATAATCCATAAGTTTGGATTCCAATATTGTTGAATGGGTAAGGCAGTGGCTGAGTGACAGGCAACAGAGGGTTGTAGTCAATGGAGTATATTCGAAGCTTGGGCTTGTCACCAGTGGGGTACCTCAGGGATCTGTACTTGGACCCATTCTCTTTAATATTTTTATTAGTGATATTGCAGAAGGTCTTGATGGTAAGGTGTGTCTTTTTGCGGATGATACTAAGATATGTAACAGGGTTGATGTTCCAGGAGGGATAAGCCAAATGGAAAATGATTTAGGTAGACTAGAAAAATGGTCAGAGTTGTGGCAACTGACATTTAATGTGGATAAGTGCAAGATAATGCATCTTGGACGTAAAAACCCAAGGGCAGAGTACAGAATATTTGATAGAGTCCTAACCTCAACATCTGAGGAAAGGGATTTAGGGGTGATTATTTCTGATGACTTAAAGGTAGGCAGACAATGTAATAGAGCAGCAGGAAATGCTAGCAGAATGCTGGGTTGTATAGGGAGAGGTATTAGCAGTAGAAAGAAGGAAGTGCTCATGCCATTGTACAGAACACTGGTGAGACCTCACTTGGAGTACTGTACACAGTACTGGAGACCGTATCTTCAGAAGGATATTGATACCTTAGAGAGAGTTCAAAGAAGGGCTACTAAACTGGTTCATGGATTGCAGGATAAAACTTACCAGGAAAGGTTAAAGGATCTTAACATGTATAGCTTGGAGGAAAGACGAGACAGGGGGGATATGATAGAAACATTTAAATACATAAAGGGAATCAACACAGTAAAGGAGGAGACTATATTTAAAAGAAGAAAAACTACCACAACAAGAGGACATAGTCTTAAATTAGAGGGACAAAGGTTTAAAAATAATATCAGGAAGTATTACTTTACTGAGAGGGTAGTGGATGCATGGAATAGCCTTCCAGCTGAAGTGGTAGAGGTTAACACAGTAAAGGAGTTTAAGCATGCGTGGGATAGGCATAAGGCTATCCTAACTATAAGATAAGGCCAGGGACTAATGAAAGTATTTAGAAAACTGGGCAGACTAGATGGGCCGAATGGTTCTTATCTGCCGTCACATTCTATGTTTCTATGTTTCTATGTTTCTATCCATGACCAGCATCAGCATTTGTTGCACTATCTGTTTCCTTACTGTAGGGCTTAAGCAGGATTTGTTTCTGTACAGGGTATCTATTTTTGAGTAAAGTTTTGAAGATATTTTTTTAGTGTGAAGGCCAAAGGATAGATTGGGGTCTAGCAACATTCCTAGATATTTAAAAGAACAGGCTGCTGTCAGTGTGCTATTTCAATGTGTTCTGATACATAGTTAGGGATTTTGTAATTTACATAATTTAGGTACAGTTCCAAAGATCATTGTAATTGTTTTGTCAGTGTTTATAATGCATTCTGCTTAAAGGATCACTATAGGGTCAGGAACACAAACATGTATTCCTGACCCTATAGTGTTAAAACGACCATCTAGCCCCCCTGGGCCCCTCATGCCTCCATAAATATAGAATCAAGCTATTTTTTGTATTTATAATGTAAATAAGATATTGTATACATTCTGTGTAAAAAGTGCCCTTATTCATACACTGTAATGCCTCTCCCTTGGCAACTTCAGGTGTAAATTCTGCAATAAATCATTCAAATGATTAATCTCACATTGTATAGCATTAGTGATGTACCGAACTGTCCGCCGGCGAACAGTTCCCGGCGAACTTAGCGTGTTCGCGTTCGCCGCGGCGGGCGGACACATGCGCAGTTCGATCCGCCCCCTATTCGTCATCATTGGGCAAACTTTGACCCTGTGCCTCTCGGTCAGCAGACACATTCCAGCCAATCAGCAGCACTCCCTCCCTTCCACACCCTCCAACCTCCCTCCCAGCATCCATTTTCGATTCATTCTGAAGCTGCATGCTTAGTGAGAGGAGGGAAAGTTTAGCTGCTGCTGATTAGATAGGGAAATTGATAGCTAGGCTAGGGTATTCAGTGTCCACTACAATCCTGAAGGACTCATCTGATCTCTGCTGTAAGGACAGCACCCCAAAAAGCCCTTTTTAGGGCTATAACATCAGGCTGCTTTTTTTTTTTTTTTCCTGTGCAATGTAATTGCAGGTGCCTGCCTGCCAGCTTCTGTGTGAGGTTCACATTGGATACTGTGCCTACTTGCCCAGTGCCACCACTCATATCTGTTTTAACAATAGGTTAAGCTTTACATTTAAAATAAATATTTTTTTTTCACTGTAATAGAAAAGCAGTTGCCTGCCTGCCAGCTTCTGTGTCAGGTTGGATGCCTTGCCCATTTGCACAGTCAGTGCCACCACTCATATCTGTTTTAACAATAGGTTAAGCTTTACATTTAAAAGAAATAATTTTTTTCACTACTTCAGCGTGTGCTCTGCAGACCTGTGCCAGCGTGCTTTGACAGTTGCCAATCATATCTGGTGTCTCTTTAGCGTGCTTTTACAAAGAAAAAAGGTTTCTAGTGTAAGCTAATAGCAGCCAGTCAGTGTCCTTCAAGCGGCTCTGTCAGTCCTTCCTTCAGCGTGTGCTCTGCAGAACTGTTCCAATGCACATTGCCAATCATATCTGGTGTCTCTATAGCGTGCTTTTAAAACCAAAATTTATTTTTCACTGTTATAGATTGAATAGCAGTTACTGTTGTCTTCAAGCGGGTGTGTCAGGCCTACAGTGTGTGCTCTGCAGAACTGTTCAAGTGCACATTGCCAATCATATCTGGTGTCTCTATAGCGTGCTTTTACAAATAAAAAAGGTTTCTAGTGTAAGCTAATAGAAGCCAGTCAGTGTCCTTCAAGCGGCTCTGTCAGTCCTTCCTTCAGCGTGTGCTCTGCAGACCTGTGCCAGCGTGCTTTGACAGTTGCCAATCATATCTGGTGTCTCTATAACGTGCTTTTACAAAGAAAAAAGGTTTCTAGTGTAAGCTAATAGCAGCCAGTCAGTGTCCTTCAAGCGGCTCTGTCAGTCCTTCCTTCAGCGTGTGCTCTGCAGAACTGTTCCAATGCACATTGCCAATCATATCTGGTGTCTCTATAGCGTGCTTTTAAAACCAAAATTTATTTTTCACAGTTATAGATTGAATAGCAGTTACTTGTTGAAAGAGGTGACCTTGCTCGGGTCCCAGGTGTGCGGTTCCTAAAATGGCTGCCATATACACGTCCACTGATAGGAGACGCGGAAGGTATTAAACTGATATGAACATTTACTAAACTCACCACTCCGAGTGCTGTTATTTATTTAATTTTTTTGTGGTGAGGCTTTACAGGACAGAGTGCTTCTCCACGGGACATGTTAACTCACGGGCAGCTGGCTCATCAAGGAACCAGAGCAGCTTGAACGAGGTGACCTTGCTCGGGTCCCAGGTGTGCGGTTCCTAAAATGGCTGCCATATACACGTCCACTGATAGGAGACGCGGAAGGTATTAAACTGATATGAACAATACTCCACTCCTATCAGTAGGTCCGTCCCATTGTGATTTATGCCCCCCACCCACCGCGCAGGGATGGGGGCCGAGGGGGAGGAAAGTAGGCCCCCCATTGTGATTTATGGCCCCCACCCACCGCACAGGGGTGGGGGCCGAGGGGGGGAGGACAGTAGGTCCCCCCATTGGGATTTATGGCCCCCACCCACCGCGCAGGGGTTGGGGAGGACAGTAGCTCCCCCAGTGTGTATCATGGGCTTTGAGGACAGGTGTCAATCCATACCTGCCAAGTGACCCTATGTAGGGGTAACAGTCCCTATTCTGCTCTGTGTCAGTGTGTATCATGGTCTCTGTGGACGGGGAACAGTCTCTATTCTGCTCTGTGTCAGTGTGTATCATGGTCTCTGTGGACGGGGAACAGTCTCTATTCTGCTCTGTGTCAGTGTGTATCATGGACTCTGTGGACGGGGAACAGTCTCTATTCTGCTCTGTGTCAGTGTGTATCATGGTCTCTGTGGACGGGGAACAGTCTCTATTCTGCTCTGTGTCAGTGTGTATCATGGTCTCTGTGGACGGGGAACAGTCTCTATTCTGCTCTGTGTCAGTGTGTATCATGGACTCTGTGGACGGGGAACAGTCTCTATTCTGCTCTGTGTCAGTGTGTATCATGGTCTCTGTGGACGGGGAACAGTCTCTATTCTGCTCTTTGTCAGTGTGTATCATGGTCTCTGTGGACGGGGAACAGTCTCTATACTGCTCTGTGTCAGTGTGTATCATGGACTCTGTGGACGGGGAACAGTCTCTATTCTGCTCTGTGTCAGTGTGTATCATGGTCTCTGTGGACGGGGAACAGTCTCTATTCTGCTCTGTGTCAGTGTGTATCATGGTCTCTGTGGACGGGGAACAGTCTCTATTCTGCTCTGTGTCAGTGTGTATCATGGTCTCTGTGGACGGTGAACAGTCTCTATTCTTCTCTGTGTCAGTGTGTATCATGGTCTCTGTGGACAGGGAACAGTCTCTATTCTGCTCTGTGTCAGTGTGTATCAGGGGTTTTGAGGACAGGTGTCAATCCATATCTGCCAAGTGACCCTATGTAGGGGGAACAGTCCCTATTCTGCTCTGTGTCAGTGTGTATCAGGGGTTTTGAGGACAGGTGTCAATCCATATCTGCCAAGTGACCCTATGTAGGGGGAACAGTCCCTATTCTGCTCTGTGTCAGTGTGTATCATGGTCTCTGTGGACGGTGAACAGTCTCTATTCTGCTCTGTGTCAGTGTGTATCATGGTCTCTGTGGACAGGGAACAGTCTCTATTCTGCTCTGTGTCAGTGTGTATCAGGGGTTTTTAGGACAGGTGTCAATCCATATCTGCCAAGTGACCCTATGTAGGGGGAACAGTCCCTATTCTGCTCTGTGTCAGTGTGTATCAGGGGTTTTGAGGACAGGTGTCAATCCATATCTGCCAAGTGACCCTATGTAGGGGGAACAGTCCCTATTCTGCTCTGTGTCAGTGTGTATCAGGGGTTTTGAGGACAGGTGTCAATCCATATCTGCCAAGTGACCCTATGTAGGGGGAACAGTCCCTATTCTGCTCTGTGTCAGTGTGTATCAGGGGTTTTGAGGACAGGTGTCAATCCATATCTGCCAAGTGACCCTATGTAGGGGGAACAGTCTCTATTCTGCTCTGTGTCAGTGTGTATCAGGGATCATTAGGATAGGTGTCAATCCATATCTGCCAAGTGACCCTATGTAGGGGGAACAGTCCCTATTCTGCTCTGTGTCAGTGTGTATCAGGGGTTTTGAGGACAGGTGTCAATCCATATCTGCCAAGTGACCCTATGTAGGGGGAACAGTCCCTATTCTGCTCTGTGTCAGTGTGTATCAGGGGTTTTGAGGACAGGTGTCAATCCATATCTGCCAAGTGACCCTATGTAGGGGGAACAGTCCCTATTCTGCTCTGTGTCAGTGTGTATCAGGGGTTTTGAGGACAGGTGTCAATCCATATCTGCCAAGTGACCCTATGTAGGGGGAACAGTCTCTATTCTGCTCTGTGTCAGTGTGTATCAGGGATCATTAGGATAGGTGTCAATCCATATCTGCCAAGTGACCCTATGTAGGGGGAACAGTCCCTATTCTGCTCTGTGTCAGTGTGTATCAGGGATTTGACTATCTTTATTCAGATTCAAAAATTACAATTCCAGGAAAATGTAACAGGGGAAGAGGTGAAAGTCATCCTCCCCCTCCCACGACCCCGCCATATCTGCCAAGTGACCCTATGTAGGGGTAACAGTCTCTATTCTGCTCTGTGTCAGTGTGTATCATGGTCTCTGAGGACGGGGAACAGTCTCTATTCTGCTCTGTGTCAGTGTGTATCAGGGCAGGGCTTTGAGGACAGGTGTCAATGTTAGGTGATTTCTGCCCTTTATGGATTAAAAGCAGACTCTGCATCAACTGTGCAATTTTACATGGGAGTTTTGCCATGGATCCCCCTCCGGCATGCCACAGTCCAGGTGTTAGTCCCCTTGAAACAACTTTTCCATCACTTTTGTGGCCAGAAAGAGTCCCTGTTGGTTTTAAAATTCGCCTGCCCATTGAAGTCAATGGTGGTTCGCGCGGTTCGCCGGTTCGCGAACATTTGCGGAAGTTCGCGTTCGCCGTACAACACTATATACCATGCTAATCAAGTGAGTGCCCCAACATATGACTCAATTTAATACGATTTCCAATGATTCAAAACATTTCAAATGATTTATCTGAAGAAATTGCTAGACTTTAAATGTGGATAAATAATTTGGATAGTTTTCCTTACAGCATTAAATCATTATTTGAAAGATTTAGAAAGCTCATTAAATTGAGGCCATATTTACTATCCACATATCACTATTTTGCTTTACATTCAAAGAAAATGATAAGGAGGGTAGACATTTTCTAAGACGGTAAGACAGGTTTAACCACTGACCTATCCAAAACTATTTTATTCTCATATTTAGTGTTAACAAATGGAGATTTGGTATCAGATATTACTGTAGGTGAAAGTTTAGGGTCCAGTGATCATCAGTCAGTGTGGTTTAATATAAGAACAGTGACTGAGTCACACCACACAAAAACAAAAGTTTTAGACTTTAGAAAAACAGACTTTTCTAAAATTAGAATATGTGTAAAGGAGTCATTATCAGACTGGAGCAATTTATATGGAGTCCAAAAGAAATGGGATTATTTAAAAGTTGCACTACTGAAGGCAACAGAAAATTGCATTAGGCTTGTCAGTAAAAGCAAAAAATTCAAGAAACCACTGTGGTACTCCGCAGATGTGGCCAAAATAGTAAAAAACAAAAAGTTAGCATTTAGTAATTATAAAAAACCCCAGAGTGAGGAAGACAGAATGACCTATAAGATTAGGCAGAAAGAGGCTAAGCAAGTTATAAGAGCTTCCAAATCCCACACAGAAGAGAAAATAGCACAGTCAGTAAAAAAGGGGGACAAAACTTTTTTTAGATACATAAATGAGAAAAGAAAAGTAAAACAAGGATTAGTTAGATTAAAAACAAAAGAAGGAAGGTATGTAGATGAGGATAAAGGTCTAGCTGACTGCCTCAATGAATATTTTTGTTCGGTATTTACAGATGAAAATGAAGGAAAGGGACCTCAGTTAAGAAAAAGGATAAATGAGTCATTTATTACACGTGAGTTTACAGAGGAAGAGGTTCTATTTCAACTGTCAAAAGTAAAGACAAATAAGTCAATGGGACCTGATGGAATACACCCAAAGCTATTAAAAGAGCTTAGTGGTGTACTAGCAAAACCATTAACAGATTTATTTAACCAATCATTGATAACAGGAGTAGTCCCAGAAGATTGGAAGTTAGCGAATGTTGTGCCCATTCACAAGAAAGGTAATAGGGAGGAGTCGGGCAACTATAGGCCAGTAAGCCTTACTTCAGTAGTGGGGAAAGTGATGGAAACCATGTTAAAGGATAGGATTGTTGAACATCTAAAAACACATGGATTTCAAGACCAGAGACAACATGGGTTTACTTCAGGGAGATCATGCCAAACTAATATTATTGATTTTTTTGATTGGGTAACTAAAATTATAGATCAGGGTGGTGCAGTAGACATTGCTTACCTAGATTTCAGTAAGGCTTTTGACACTGTTGCACATAGAAGGATTATCAATAAACTACAATCTTTGAGTTTGGATTCCAATATTGTTGAATGGGTAAGGCAGTGGCTGAGTGACAGGCAACAGAGGGTTGTAGTCAATGGAGTATATTCGAAGCTTGGTCTTGTCACCAGTGGGGTACCTCAGGGATCTGTACTTGGACCCATTCTCTTTAATATTTTTATTAGTGATATTGCAGAAGGTCTTGATGGTAAGGTGTGTCTTTTTGCGGATGATACTAAGATATGTAACAGGGTTGATGTTCCAGGAGGGATAAGCCAAATGGCAAATGATTTAGGTAAACTAGAAAAATGGTCAGAGTTGTGGCAACTGACATTTAATGTGGATAAGTGCAAGATAATGCATCTTGGACGTAAAAACCCAAGGGCAGAGTACAGAATATTTGATAGAGTCCTAACCTCAACATCTGAGGAAAGGGATTTAGGGGTGATTATTTCTGAGGACTTAAAGGTAGGCAGACAATGTAATAGAGCAGCAGGAAATGCTAGCAGAATGCTTGGTTGTATAGGGAGAGGTATTAGCAGTAGAAAGAGGGAAGTGCTCATGCCATTGTACAGAACACTGGTGAGACCTCACTTGGAGTACTGTACACAGTACTGGAGACCATATCTTCAGAAGGATATTGATACCTTAGAGAGAGTTCAAAGAAGGGCTACTAAACTGGTTCATGGATTGCAGGATAAAACTTACCAGGAAAGGTTAAAGGATCTTAACATGTATAGCTTGGTGGAAAGACGAGACAGGGGGGATATGATAGAAACATTTAAATACATAAAGGGAATCAACACAGTAAAGGAGGAGACTATATTTAAAAAAAGAAAAACTACCACAACCAGACGACATAGTCTAAAATTAGAGGGACAAAGGTTTAAAAATAATATCAGGAAGTATTACTTTACTGAGAGGGTAGTGGATGCATGGAATAGCCTTCCAGCTGAATTGGTAGAGGTTAACACAGTAAAGGAGTTTAAGCATGCGTGGGATAGGCATAAGGCTATCCTAACTATAAGATAATGCCAGGGACTAATGAAAGTATTTAGAAAACTGGGCAGACTAGATGGGCCGAATGGTTCTTATCTGCCGTCACATTCTATGTTTCTATGTTTCTATATTTCTCTAATTTTCTAAAGTCACATGAAAACTAATCTTTTAGAATATGTTTGGTGCCAATCCACAAACTGTTTGTTTAATCTCCATGGGCTGCTTTGACTGAGCTGTGTTTTGTTTTCATTAGTGTACCTAAAGAATTGCTGCCAAACGTTCACACGCCTACACACTAATGAGATTTCCAAAGATAGTATACAAATTGAGATTTCAAAGAATGTGTAGTCTGTGCTACAGTGGGGAAAAGGAACATCTAATGAATACTAAAATGGCAAAGTTAAAGGAACAGTTCAGAAATAGCTTTTCCCTGGTCACTTTCATCAAAGTAGAGCATGCTAGGTGAAAGGGATATGGATAATTTTTTGGCACACATTGCTTTTGTACTTCTGCACCATTGCATCCAGAACTGTTGCTTACTTTTAAGACATTTTACAGTTCCCTGTTGAAAATTGTCACTGTGTTGTTCCCATGGCATAGTAAGAATATAATAAATTAGGACATATTATACCAACCACTCACTTCAGTTTAATGCAGTTCCATTAATCTAAGTTACTGAGGTGTACCATTCACTTAATTTTTTTTACCTGCCTAGTTTGAGTCCATTATTTTACAATCACTGGAGAATCATTAAAATTTTAAAGAAATGTTACCGAGATATCAGTCCAAAAAAACTTGTCTTCCCGTTGATTTAAAATGGATACACTTTGGCGAGTGCACCAGTAGCTCCTGTAGATGAAAAGAAACAAAGCCAAGAAAGGGAGCTAGCAGCAGTTACAGAACTACTGCCAGTGCACTGGGGCCCACATGCTCAGAGGGCCCATCAGGTGACCCATGCACTTAGAGCCACTTGATTTGCATTGCATAACAGGGGCCCTGTCGGGCCTGGGCCACTGTAGTATAACTAATGTTATGAACAATGCAATCAAAAGAGCCAGACTTTGCGAGGCAGCAAGCAGAGTTCATGTAAATTATATCATTTTACGCACCTATTCAAACAAATCTCCATACGTTAAAGGGACACTATAGGCACACAGACCCCTTGAAGTGGTTTATGTGCAATGTCCCTATCCCCATTAGTCCTGTGTAAAAACTGGTTTGGAATCGTCACAGTTAATTCTTCTTAATTTCATCTTGTCTTCAGTTGTTAGATATATATACGTCTTTTGTATATAAAGTCTTGGGCCAAATGCTCGCCACAATAATATATGTCTATATTATTGAAAAGTACTAATACGCAATCTGACTTACGGTTTCTTCAGGTTTATTCTTAGTTACGGATACATAATAAAACAACAAATGATGTTACAGGATAATAGACATTCAACAGCAGATGGTAATTGCTGGACTTCTTTACATCCTTACATCTTTACATCGAGAGAGAGCCAGATAGAGCCGAGAGAGAGTGCTCGAGAGAGCCAAGAGCCAAGAGAGAGAGACCTCGTGTCCCTCTGTTACTATATATATATGTGCCCATACTGACATCAGACTATAACTCTAGCCATATAAGGACAAGACCCCTAAATCCACATTCCAGAGCAAATGTTATAAAGAAAGCCTTGTGACTTATTGATACCATCTGTTACTTATTTCAATCCACACATCCATATATATAATCAATAGAAACATAGAATATGCAATATTCTACATTCCTTCTGTTTATGGTTTGTCTTAAAAACATAACACAATGTCACTAACCTATCCATTCATACATCACTCGTATCACAGTCATTGAGCATAGAACAAGATGTAGTCACAACTTTCTATTATATGAGAGTTCTTAGAAGGTCGAGTTTCTATCCCTTATACTGCTTACTTTACTTCAAACTCCCTCTGTTTCAGCTATGTATTACATAGTTACATAGTTACATAGTTACATAGTTACATAGTTACATAGCTGAAAAGAGACTTGCGTCCATCAAGTTCAGCCTTCCTCACATATGTTTTTTGCTGTTGATCCAAAAGAAGGCAAAAAAAAAAACAGTTTGAAGCACTTCCAATTTTGCAACAAGCTAGGGGAAAAAAATCCTTCTTGACCCCAGAATGGCAGTCAGATTTATCCTTGGATCAAGCAGTTATTACCCTACATTGAAAGATTATATCCTTGAATATTCTGTTTTTGCAAGTATGCATCTAGTAGCTTTTTGAACATCTGTATGGACTCTGATAAAACCACTTCTTCAGGCAGAGAATTCCACATCCTGATTGTTCTTACAGTAAGAAAACCTTTCCTTTGCCTTAGACGAAATCTTCTTTCTTCTAGTCTAAACGCATGACCTTGTGTCCTATATAAAGTCCTGTTTGTGAATAGATTTCCACACAATGGTTTGTATTGGCCTCGAATATATTTGTATAATGTTATCATATCCCCTCTCAGGCGCCGTTTTTCTAAACTAAATAGGTTTAAATTTGTTAACCTTTATTCATAGCTGATATGTTCCATTCCTTTTATTAATTTTGTAGCCCGCCTCTGCACTTTTTCTAGTGCCATAATATCCTTCTTTAGAACAGGTGCCCAAAATTGCACAGCATATTCAAAGTGTGGTCTTACCAGTGATTTATAAAGAGGCAGAATGATATTCTCGTTCCGAGAATGAATGTCCTGTTTCATGCATGACAATACACTACTGGCCTTGTCCACTGCTGATTGACATTGCACATTGTTGCATAGTTTGTTGTCTATAACAATTCCCAAGTCCTTTTCGTGTGTTGTTATCCCTAATTCGCTTCCATTAAGGGTATACGTTGCTTGTTTATTCTTTACGCCGAAGTGCATAACTTTGCATTTTTCAACATTAAATTTCATCTGCCATTTGAGTGTCCAGTCCTCCAGTCTATCTAAATCCCTCTGCAGCAAAGTAATATCTATACAGCTCACATTGTATTATTTTACAAAGTTTTGTGTCATCTGCAAACACTGAAACATGACTTTCAATGCTGTCTTCAAGATCATTTATAAACATGTTAAATAGAAGGGGTCCCAGAACAGACCCCTGAGGGACACCACTTGCCACCTCTGTCCAGCTTGAAAATTTACCATTAACGACAACTCTGTGTACTCTGTTTTTAAGCCAATGTTCTACCCCCAAAAAAAAGCATTTTCATCTAGACCGATTTCCTTGAGTTTGAACACTAATCTTCTGTGTGGAACTGTATCAAATGCCTTGGCAAAGTCCAAATAGATCACATCCACTGCAACACCCTGATCTATACTTCTACTTACTTCTTCGTAGCACGCAATCAAGTTAGTTTGACACGACCTGTGCTTCATAAAACCGTGCTGATTTTTGCTGATAACCATGTTCTTTTCAAGGAATTCTTCAATATAATCCCTTAATAACCTTTCAAATATTTTACCAGCCACAGAAGTTAAGCTCACAGGTCTATAATTTCCAGGCAAGGATTTTGAACCCTTTTTGAATATAGGAACCACATCTGCCTTCCTCCAATCCTCCGGAACACTTCCTGAAAGAAAAGAATCTTGAAAGATTAAAAACAGAGGTTCACTTATTTCTACACTTAGTTCCTTAAGTACACGTGGATGGATACCGTCAGGCCCTGGAGCTTTGTTTATATTAACTTTCTTTAGATGCTGCAGCACCTTGTCTTGAGTTAACCAATTACAATTATTCTGCAAGTTTTTAGTAGCAATCATTTGCACATCTATTGCCATGGGTTCTTCCTTAATATATACAGAGGAGAAATAGTTATTTAAAATTCCTGCCTTTTCCTGGTCTTCATTGACTAACACCCCCGTTTCAGTTTTTAGTGTAGCTACGGATTGACACCTATCCTAATGATCCCTGATACACACTGACACAGAGCAGAATAGAGACTGTTCCCCCTACATAGGGTCACTTGGCAGATATGGATTGACACCTGTCCTCAAAACCCCTGATACACACTGACACAGAGCAGAATAGGGACTGTTCCCCCTACATAGGGTCACTTGGCAGATATGGATTGACACCTATCCTAATGATCCCTGATACACACTGACACAGAGCAGAATAGAGACTGTTCCCTGTCCACAGAGACCATGATACACACTGACACAGAGCAGAATAGAGACTGTTCACCGTCCACAGAGACCATGATACACACTGACACAGAGCAGAATAGGGACTGTTCCCCCTACATAGGGTCACTTGGCAGATATGGACTGACACCTGTCCTCAAAACCCCTGATACACACTGACGCAGAGCAGAATAGGGACTGTTCCCCCTACATAGGGTCACTTGGCAGATATGGATTGACACCTATCCTAATGATCCCTGATACACACTGACACAGAGCAGAATAGGGACTGTTCCCCCTACATAGGGTCACTTGGCAGATATGGATTGACACCTGTCCTCAAAACCCCTGATACACACTGACACAGAGCAGAATAGAGACTGTTCCCCCTACATAGGGTCACTTGGCAGATATGGATTGACACCTATCCTAATGATCCCTGATACACGCTGACACAGAGCAGAATAGGGACTGTTCCTCCTACATAGGGTCACTTGGCAGATATGGATTGACACCTGTCCTCAAAACCCCTGATACACACTGACACAGAGCAGAATAGGGACTGTTCCCCCTACATAGGGTCACTTGGCAGATATGGATTGACACCTATCCTAATGATCCCTGATACACACTGACACAGAGCAGAATAGAGACTGTTCCCTATCCACAGGGACCATTATACACACTGACACAGAGCAGAATAGAGACTGTTCACCGTCCACAGAGACCATGATACACACTGACACAGAGCAGAATAGGGACTGTTCCCCCTACATAGGGTCACTTGGCAGATATGGATTGACACCTGTCCTCAAAACCCCTGATACACACTGACACAGAGCAGAATAGAGACTGTTCCCTGTCCACAGAGACCATGATACACACTGACACAGAGCAGAATAGAGACTGTTCACCGTCCACAGAGACCATGATACACACTGACACAGAGCAGAATAGAGACTGTTCCCTGTCCACAGACACCATGATACACACTGACACAGAGTGTCCGCGTGAAATAGGGCCGTGAGTAATGACGTCACGGGTAGCCTGCCCATAGTATCGCATAGGGTGGAAGAGCTGATAGGACATCTGAAACGTATTGGGATGGAGATGCTTAATTGTTCTCCAAAATGCTTGACACCACCCCATAGTGAATCTCTGCAAACTTTAATACCATCAGAGGAGGAAGAATGTGGCAGCCCACTGGGATTATTCGAAAAATTTCAAATTGATGATTTTCCAGACCCTGGGGTTGACATTAGTCCAGATTTACATCTTGTGACCCATGAGGATGTTCCAGGCACTACTTGTGAAATAAAGACAGATAATAAAGTGAATGATCCTTCTCCTTGGGACTTGCACCCTGTCGTTGAAGGTGGAGTAGGCAATGGCAAGAGCATGCTGTGGGTAGTCAGTGCAAACACTCTCTTCCCGGTGAATAATGAGGAGACTAACTATGATGACGTTATTTGCGTTGAAAGTAATGATTCCAGAGATCTTTTGAAACCATATGGAAGGAACAAATTGGTTAAAAGAAAGGCAAGAGACCACCTGCATATAGACAAGAATACGCATAAGAGAAAGAAGAGAACAGGTGAAAGAGAAGCTGCAGACTGCCTATCTGCAAATAGTTGAGTTATGTCCTGAAGATGTCCGTGTTACCACAGTGCAGACTCTGTTTGATACACTACTGAGGAGAGTCAGAGAAACCCCAGATCTTCACGTATTGGATGAGTCGGTGCGTGGAGTTGCAGAGAACGTAGAACAAGAAATATTTAAACTTTTCCTGTTTACTGACAGCAGATATACATAGGGTCACTTGGCAGATATGGATTGACACCTGTCCTCAAAACCCCTGATACACACTGACACAGAGCAGAATAGAGACTGTTCCCTGTCCACAGAGACCATGATACACACTGACACAGAGCAGAATAGAGACTGTTCACCGTCCACAGAGACCATGATACACACTGACACAGAGCAGAATAGAGACTGTTACCCCTACATAGGGTCACTTGGCAGATATGGATTGACAAATCCCTGACAAACAGCTACCACATGCAAGGAAGGCAGCAGGCGCGCAAATGACCCACTCCTGACGCGGGAAGGTAGTGACGACAAATAACAATACAGGACTCTTTAGAGTCCCTGTAATTGTAATCAGTCCACTTGAAATCCTTTAACTTTGATCAATTGGAGGGAAGTCTGGTGCAGAGCCACTGACCCATGCGCAGGGCCAGCCTTAGGCCTTTGGGTGCCCTGTGCAAGAAATCTTCATCCTGTCACACCGATGTGCAAGAAATCTTCACCCTGTCATAGGGTCACTTGGCAGATATGGATTGACAAATCCCTGACAAACAGCTACCACATGCAAGGAAGGCAGCAGGGGCGCAAATGACCCACTCCCGACGCGGGAAGGTAGTGACGACAAATAACAATACAGGACTCTTTAGAGGCCCTGTAATTGTAATCAGTCCACTTGAAATCCTTTAACTTTGATCAATTGGAGGGAAGTCTGGTGCAGAGCCACTGACCCATGCGCAGGGCCAGCCTTAGGCCTTTGGGCGCCCTGTGCAAGAAATCTTCACCCTGTCATAGGGTCACTTGGCAGATATGGATTGACAAATCCCTGACAAACAGCTACCACATGCAAGGAAGGCAGCAGGGGCGCAAATGACCCACTCCTGACGCGGGAAGGTAGTGACGACAAATAACAATACAGGACTCTTTAGAGGCCCTGTAATTGTAATCAGTCCACTTGAAATCCTTTAACTTTGATCAATTGGAGGGAAGTCTGGTGCAAAGCCACTGACCCATGCGCAGGGCCAGCCTTAGGCCTTTGGGCGCCCTGTGCAAGAAATCTTCACCCTGTCACACCCATGTGCAAGAAATCTTCACCCTGTCACACACACACACACAGGCAGACAGCCATACACACGCACACACACAACTGCGACTGACTAGGTTTGTCACCTCCTCAAAAGGACGCATGAGCCTACAGGCATTGCGCATGAGCGTCCAGTAACGTGGCAAAAAAATTCCCAGCTCCCCAGAGGCTGTCCTAGCACCCCGGTCATACAAATATTCATTAACAGCTTTTTCTTGTTGGAGCAGGCGGTCGAACATTAGGAGTGTTGAATTCCAACGTGTAGGGCTGTCGCAAATCAAGCGCCTCACTGGCATGTTGTTTCGCCGCTGGATATCGGCAAAGTGAGCCATGGCCGTGTAGGAACGCCTGAAATGGCCACACACCTTCCTGGCCTGCTTCAGGACGTCCTGTAAGCCTGTGTACTTATGCACAAAGCGTTGTACGATCAGATTACACACATGTGCCATGCACGGCACATGTGTCAACTTGCCCAACTTCAATGCCGCTATCAAATTTTTTCCGTTGTCACACACCACTTTGCCGATATCCAGTTGCTGCGGAATCAGCCACTTTTCCACCTGTGCGTTCAGGGCAGACAGGAGTGCTTGTCCGGTGTGACTCTCTGCTTTCAAGCAAGTCAAACCCAAGACGGCGTGACACTGCCGTATCCGGGATGTGGAATAGTACCTGGGGAGCTGGGGGGGTGCCGTTGATGCGGAGCAAGAAGCAGCGGCACAAGAGGACTCAGCCGAGGAGGTTATGGAAGAGGATGGAGTAGGAGGAGTAGAGGAGGTGGCAGCAGGACTGCCTGCAATTCGTGGGGGTGTCACCAACTCCTCTGCAATGCCACGCATTCCTTGCTTGTCAGCCGTCAGCAGGTTTACCCAATGCGCAGTGTAGGTGATATACCTGCCCTGACCATGCTTTGCAGACCAGGTATCAGTGGTCAGATGGACCCTTGCCCCAACACTGTGTGCCAGACATGCCATGACTTCCTTTTGCACAATCGAGTACAAGTTGGGGATTGCCTTTTGTGAAAAGAAATTCCGGCCGGGTACCTTCCACTGCGGTGTCCCAATAGCTACAAATTTTTTGAACGCCTCAGACTCAACCAGATTGTATGGTAAAAGCTGGCGGGCTAATAGTTCGGACAAGCCAGCTGTCAGACGCTGGGCAAGGGGGTGACTTGGTGACATTGGCTTCTTACGCTCAAACATGTCCTTGACAGAAACACATGACTGTGGGCAGATGAGCGGGAACTGCTCAAGGCGGGAGACGGAGTGGCGGATGGTTGAGAGGGGGCAAGAAGGACAGCAGTGGTTGACGTGGCTGAAGATGCTGGACCAGGAGGAGGATGGCGGCTTAGAGTAGGCGTGCTGCTTGTACTCATGTGTTGATCCCATAGGCGTTTGTGATGTGAGATCATGTGCCTACACAAAGCAGTTGTACCTAGGTGGGTGTTGGACCTCCCACGACTCAGTTTCCTTTGGCACAGGTTGCAAATGGCATCGCTGTTGTCCGAGGCAGACACACAAAAAAAATGCCACACTGCTGAGCTCTGCAATGACGGCATTCTGGTGGTGGACACAGCATGCGTTGATTGGCGTGCTGTCGGGCTGACCCCGGGTGCCGATGCATGCTGTCTGACTGTGCCACTAGCTCCTTGCGACGACCCCCCCCTGCTTCCAACTCGTCTCCTCCTCCTCCTCTCTGTCTCCCCATCTGAACTTTCACCCTGTTCTTCTTCTCTTCTAGCGGGCACCCACGTGACATCCATGGACGCATCGTCATCATCAACCGCTTCGCTTGTATCTGACAACTCAGAAAAGGAAGCAGCAGCGGGTACAACATCATCATCATCACACCGTACCTCCATGTGTTTAATGCTGCCTGCCTGAGACATATCCCTGTTATCTACATCCTCTAGCAATAATGGTTGCGCATCACTCATTTCTTCAAACGGGTGTGTGAATAACTCCTCTGACATACCAAGTAAAGCGGCTGTGGTGCTTGTTTTGGTGGTGGCGGCAGGCGGGTGAGTGCTATCTTGAGAGGTGCCTGAAGCTAAGCTGGAGGAGGATGGTGCGTCAAGGTTCCGAGCGGAGGCTGTACAAGATTGGGTGTCCTGTGTTAGCCAGTCAACTAAGTCCTCAGAACTTTTCAAGTTCAGGGTACGTGGCTTCTGAAAACTGGGCATTATTCTAGGGCAAAAGGGAATCACAGCACCACGACCACGACGGCCCCTGCGGGGTGGCCTGCCTCTGCCTGTCATTTTTGGGGGGATTAGTGGTACTATGCGTGCAAGCTACTGTGAGACCAGATATGATTGGCAATGTGAACTGTAACAGTTCTGCAGAGAACACACTGTAGGCCTGAGACACCCGCTTGAAGACAAGTAACTGCTATTCAATCTATAACAGTGAAAAACAAATTTTGTTTTTAAAAGCACGCTATAGAGACACCAGATATGATTGGCAATGTGCACTGGAACAGTTCTGCAGAGCACACACTGTAGGCCTGAGACACCCGCTTGAAGACAAGTAACTGCTATTCAATCTATAACAGTGAAAAACAAATTTTGGTTTTAAAAGCACGCTATAGAGACACCAAATATGATTGGCAACTGTCAAAGCACGCTGGAACAGGTCTACAGAGCACACGCTGAAGTAGGCCTGACACCCAGATGCTTGCAGACAACTAACTGATCTTCTATTACAGTGAAAAAAAAATATTTATTTTAAATCTAAAGCTTAACCAATTGTTAAAACAGATATGAGTGGTGGCACTGGGCAAATAGGCACAGTATCCAATGTGAACCTCACACAGAAGCTGGCAGGCAGGCAACTGCTCTTCTATTACAGTGAAAAAATAATATTTATTTTAAATGTAAAGCTTAACCTATTGTTAAAACAGATATGAGTGGTGGCACTGGGCAAATAGGCACAGTATCCAATGTGAACCTCACACAGAAGCTGGCAGGCAGGCAACTGCTCTTCTATTACAGTGAAAAAAAAATATTTATTTTAAATGTAAAGCTTAACCTATTGTTAAAACAGATATGAGTGGTGGCACTGGGCAAATAGGCACAGTATCCAATGTGAACCTCACACAGAAGCTGGCAGGCAGGCAACTGCTCTTCTATTACAGTGAAAAAATAATATTTATTTTAAATGTAAAGCTTAACCTATTGTTAAAACAGATATGAGTGGTGGCACTGGGCAAATAGGCACAGTATCCAATGTGAACCTCACACAGAAGCTGGCAGGCAGGCAACTGCTCTTCTATTACAGTGGAAACAAAATTTTGGTTGTAAAAGCACGCTATAGAGACACAAGTTATGAGTGGCAACTGTCAAAGCACGCTGGCACAGGTCTGCAGAGCACACGCTGAAGTAGGCCTGAAACACAGACGCTTGCAGACAACTAACTGCTCTTCTATTACAGTGAAAAAATAATATTTATTTTAAATCTAAAGCTTAACCAATTGTTAAAACAGATATGAGTGGTGGCACTGGGCTAGTGGGCACAGTATCCAATGTGAACCTCACACAGAAGCTGGCAGGCAGGCAACTGCTCTTCTATTACAGTGGAAACAAAATTTTGGTTGTAAAAGCACGCTATAGAGACACAAGATATGAGTGGCAACTGTCAAAGCACGCTGGCAGGGTTGTGCAGGGCACACGCTGAAGGAAGGCCTGACAGAGCCGCTTGAAGGACACTGACTGTCTGCTATTAGCTTACACTGGAAACCTTTTTTCTTTGTAAAAGCACGCTAAAGAGACACCAGATATAGTGTATTTCATTCTGCCATACTTGCAAACTTGATGTAAATTTTTATTTTAATTAATTAACCTAATACTTTCTTATAACACACATAAAAACAATGAAAAAAACAGTTCAGACTAACAATTCATTAAAACAACAAACTAACATAGATATCTATTCTTGTGTGCTATTCTTAATTCTGGAATCAGCCTGTGTACATCTGTTGGCACACATATCCATGCTCATTCCCTAAACTGATCATATCTCTTGAAGTTATCTGATTCTTATAACTTTCTGTGTTACACTGCATTGCTTGTCTGTCTCCTAATTTCGTTTTAGCTAAAATTGCTCTTATTTGTCTGATTATCAGTTTACAAGGAAAGGCTTTTATTGATTTATCTCCACATGTATTTTCTCTGTCAAAATTTTCAACAAATCAACAAATTTAATTTCTCATTTGCTTTTGATTTGATATCTCGGATAAAATATCTGCAAGATCTTAAATAATGTTGTTTATTGCACCAAAAACAAATAACTTTAGGAGTTATATTCTGCCTTTGATTGTTAACTCTGCAGTTTTTAGTTGAGCAAATTGGGAGTGGCTCAGCTGTCTGTAACACTCTTTCACAAGGAGTCCTAGAAGAAGGAGGAGGGGGACGAGGGGTGTCAAATCTGAGTTTCTTTCTCTGCCTCATTCCACAAGTCATTTTAACCCCTTCATTATTGGTTTCTCTCCTTAAGTTATCTAAGAATAAAGCCACGTCATTCAAAGTGCTTTTTTCTCTAGCTATCACAACTGCAGTTGGATTTAGATCTTGAAATGTTTTCACAAATTCATTAATTAACTGATCCTCAGGAAAATTAGCAACAAGTCTATATGCATTTTCAAATTTTACAAGAAAACTAAAAATATCCTCATCATTGTGTGGTTTTAATTTTTCCAACATTTCAATGTCTGCAAAATCATTCCCTGTTGTTAATTTTATTAATTGTGTTAATCTGTCTCGCTTATTTCCATATATTATTTTATCATTGTCCTCACATTTTACAGGCGTGGTCAGTCTACATGCCATTTGAGTCGGCAGCCATAATTGAAATAGTCTATTCCTTTGTTCGTCATTAAGGCTGTATTTGTCCAAATTTGACTCAAAAATCTCAGCATTAGTAAATGCATCCACTGACGTTTCATAAACTGGAATACATTTCACAATTTTCATTAATTTGTCATGGATTTTCAAATTACGTTTTGCAGCACTGTCTTGAAACTTACATTTCTGCAAATCACTCTGTGTGGATACATTTTCAGTATCTATTGGTTCTGGGATTAGATTCTGTGCCTGTATTTTTCTTGTATTGACACACACTTGCTTAACTTCATTTGTAAGCTGGCAACTAAGATAATTTCTTAGTTCAACTCTATCCTCTAGTTCACAGACTGTTTCTGACAATCTCTCACAGTTACAGCATGTGCTCTGTGTTACCTTGTTACACTGTTCATTTAAATCTGATTTGTCTTCTGTAAACCCATTCAAATCTACTTCTTTTTCTGCTAATTCTAAATTGTCTTGACCTGCATCTCGTTTACAAATCAATGCATTGTAAGTACAGACTAGTTTCATAACATTTCTGATCTTTTGTTTTTTTTTCTTATTAACAAACAATTTCTTGTCAATTTCACTATTGGCAATTTCACATTGTGTGTATAAAGATTGCCACAATACAGCATCTGAATAGCTGCTACTAAACTGCAATTTACTTTTCTCTGCAATATAATTTATGAATTCCATGTTACTCACCAGATCAGTTATTTCTGTTTATTTTGTTGCTTCATCCACACAGCTGCAGAGTTCTGGGCTTGGATCTGGAAACTTGCCAATCTCTGCCACGTGCTTGCTTCTAGAATTCACGTTGTATCTTGTGCTGCTTTCTTTATAACACGTGCTTTTGTCTGATGTAGAATATAATCTTGGAACAATCTTTGTGATTTGAAAACTTTATTTTTCTTACAAACCACAGTTCTTCTGTGACAGTCTAGATTCTTTGTTTGTTTTCCCAGTTCCAAAACAGCTTTGTAACTCGATTCTTCTCTCCCCCCCAAAACTTGAATAGAAGACTGGCTGGCTAGCCAATGTAAAAACTGGTTTGGAATCTTCACAGTTAAATCGTTTTAATTTCTTCTTGTCTTCAGTTGATTGATATATATACGTCTTTTGTATATAAAGTCTTGGGCCAAATGCTCGCCACAATAATATATGTCTATATTATTGAAAAGTACTAATACGCAATCTGACTTACGGTTTCTTCAGGTTTATTCTTAGTTACAGATACATAATAAAACAACAAATGATGTTACAGGATAATAGACATTCAACAGCAGATGGTAATTGCTGGACTTCTTTACATCCTTACATCTTTACATCGAGAGAGAGCCAGATAGAGCCGAGAGAGAGTGCTCGAGAGAGCCAAGAGCCAAGAGAGAGAGACCTCGTGTCCCTCTGTTACTATATATATATATGTGCCCATACTGACATCAGACTATAACTCTAGCCATATAAGGACAAGACCCCCAAATCCACATTCCAGAGCACGTGTTATAAAGAAAGCCTTGTGACTTATTGATACCATCTGTTACTTATGTCAATCCACAAATCCATATATATAATCAATAGAAACATAGAATATGCAATATTCCACATCCTGCAATGTGAAATATTGCAGTTTTTGATAAACTGCAATGTTTACATTACAATACTAAGACTGCCTTGTAGACAGCCACTAGAGGCACTTCCTGGATCCTGACAAACTCTGAGTCCTTTAAACAATGATGGATATTCTAAAGCTCTTCCAGCGTCCGTAAAATACCCATATGAATGCATTGATTCAATGTTTTGAAAGTGAAGGCATAATGTGCACGTATTGCTTGCTACACGTTCAAATTAGCCCCCCCCCCCCCATCAGATGACATAGAAGAAGAATTTAAATTGGTTAATTGATAAACGTATTGCCTCCTCATACCATACATAGAATTTTGTCCCTCTCTGTATATTCTCTTCTGCTCACCCTGTATATTTATATATAAAACCGTTTAATAACATTTAGCATGACTTAGTTTTGATAATTCTGGCCAGTAGTTTAAAAGCAGACAATTGAAACAGAACAACTCTTGCTGGAGATTTATGACATTTGTGCATTAGTCTTTACATTTTATGAAATTATTGTCCAACAAATTAATGTCTCTGGTGTTAATCTCTGACAGCAAACAGCAATAATCATTTGAAAAAAAGTAAGGTAGTGACCTGCACAGTAAATGCCAACTTTAAATAATTGTCTATAAAATGTTTTGACAAATTTGGTTTACTAGACCTCAATTTTGGGGCAGTAAAGATGGTAGCCTTGGGATATATTAAAAAATTATTATTGAAAAGGGAAATTATATTTGCTCTACTTGAACAGAAAGAAGTGCTAGTTAAGTTAATT
Source organism: Pelobates fuscus (assembly GCF_036172605.1). Classification (NCBI taxonomy): domain Eukaryota; kingdom Metazoa; phylum Chordata; class Amphibia; order Anura; family Pelobatidae; genus Pelobates; species Pelobates fuscus. The sequence goes on from NC_086317.1 coordinate 286,759,372, forward strand.
AATTAGAGTTCCTATCAGTGGAACATCTTCCAAATTTAACATGTCTGATTTGCAACTGCTTTCTGAAAATGGATAATACAGCTATATTTTTAGATTTGGCAAAGAATAGATGAAGTTTTGTATACATGTCAAAAAATGTATTATATCTCATAATATGTATGTCAATTGTAATGGTGTTAATTTGCATAAATGCAGTGAAATCTGAAAAATGTGAAAACACTACATATTTACGTATTTCTAAAGTAATATGGTAACATAATTTGACTGTTGTTGCTATAAGTTACTTTTCATCGAGATATATCCTTTTGCCAAATGCATAAAACATTCTATTGCATAATGTTTAATAGGCATCCTTGATTTTCGCTGAAATACGAAAATGCTTCTAGATATAACTTTTTTGAAAAGTTAAACTGTTACTTACGTGAAAGTGATATTTCCAGTTCCCTGACCCCCCAGTAAACACTACTGAAGCACTTACTGAAAAGGGTAGCACATCAGAGATAACGTAAAAAATAAAACCAAAAAACAGACTTACCTCCATCCGTGGTGCTCTGAATGCATCTTGCAAGCCCTGGAATCTACAGAAAAATCCAGTACAAGGGTAAGCAGCCATCAACTTTCCTTCCATAGAGCTGTATGTGTGAATTCTCCTAAGACAAATGCCCTTTTATATTAAATAATTTGCATAGTATGTTCTGCCTGAGACAGGAAGGTCAAGCATACAATAAATGCTAAAAAAAAAAAAAAAAAAAAAGCTGAGAATTTAAGCAAAACAATAGCACAACCCCAGTATCTGTTCCATATCACTATAATGGTGTGTGTTCCTAGGTTAAAGTCAAGAGGGTTGTTATAAAAAATCCTATGGTGGTGGCTCTTTTTTTTTTTTTTTACATCATACCAATGGTGTGCAAATATTTAATGTTGGGTGGCAGACACATTTCCCTGATCATTGAGGTCAACAAAATTATACATGAATGTCTTGGATATTGGAGGTCCTGTGCTAATATTTAGTACCTCTAGAAATGTGCCGGGTAATATATGCACAACCCTGATCAGACTGATTAGGTGAGAGCTAAAGACCATTCTCTAATCCTGTTGGAATTGGATGCAGAGAAATATTTTGATAGGGTGGATTGTTTTTTTCTATAGAAAACTTATGGAAGGTGGATTCTAGGATCATGAGTATAAGCTATACTTATTCACATATAACTTTCTCCTAGTAGTGAAATAAAAAGGAAACAGAAGCAATGGTGCTTCTGCGGAGACCACAATTTATACAATATACATTTTAGTGGTGGGTTTAAAACAATATAGCCACATGGTTGAACTGAATCCCCAAATTTGTTTGCTGACATAGGTCATTTTAAGTAGCCTTCTAAAATGTAAAATCGTATTGTTATGTGTGCACCGTTTCTTAATCTGTATATTATATAAAGTTTGGTCTCTACGGCAGCACCATTACCAGTCCCCTTTTTTTCTTTCTTTAATATGCAAGTTTGGAGTCCAGACCAGACTCCTTTTGGGTTTAGCACCTCACCTTACCCATCAGCTTCAGATCCCCATTTGGAAGTGACCACAGGAAGGTATGAGTTTGAGGAGGTTTTTAGATAGCAATGTCACTTTAATTATTATCTTCTTATGGCATAGTGCAGATATGATATGCATTGCTAGTATATACATCAAAGCACTATCACTTTCATTGTTTAGTTCTGACACTGTATTTTTTTTGTATTGTGTTTTTTATTATATTCATTTTTGTGTTATATATATATATATATATATATATATATACATGATGCTCTTGCAACAGATTATTTAAATACACTTTACCTTATTTACCACTAGCGCTATTTCATTTGTCTGCCATGTTGGAATTAGTGTAGGACCTACCAACATTGGGATAGTATGGCATTGCGGTGGGTCCTACACTAAAAGGGGTTAATAATTTCAAAAGGAGTGTTATGAGACACACAGGTGAACATGCATTTTTTTTTCAGGTGGGGGGGGGGGGGGGGGCAGCAAAAAAGTTTGTTAAGGAATATTACAGAGTGTTTGAGGTTTTGCGTTCAAATTCCCCAGATCTCAATTTAATTGAACAATATTATTATTATTATTTATAAAGTGCCAACAAATTCCATAGCGCTCTACAATGGGTGGACTAACAGACAAGTATTTGTAACCAGACAAGCTGAACGCACAGGAACAGAGAGATTGAGGGTAGGGATGTCGCGAACATGAAATTTGCCGTTAGCGAACGGCGAACGGCGAAAGCGAACTTCCGCAAATGTTCGCGAACGGGCGAACCCGGCGAACCGCCATAGACTTCAATAGGCAGGCGAATTTTAAAACCCACAGGGACTCTTTCTGGCCACAATAGTGATGGGCCCCCACCCACCTGAGCAGTGGGTGGGGGCCCTAAACAAGAATAAGGGGGGGGACCTAATGTCCTCCCCCCTGGCCCCCACCCCTGAGCGTCGGGTGGGGGCCCTAAATACCAATAGGAGGGGGGACCTAATGCCCCCCCCAGCCCCCACCCCTGAGCGGCGGGTGGGGGCCCTAAATACCAACAGGGGGGGACCTAATGTCCTCCCACTCGGCCTCCACCCATGAGCGGCTGGTGGGGGCCCTAAATACCAATGGGGGGACCTATTGTCCTCCCCCCCGGCCCCCACCCCTGAGCGGCAGGTGGGGGCCCTAAATATCAATAGGGGGGACCTATTGTCCTCCCCCCGGCCCCCACCCCTGAGCGGTGGGTGGGGGCCCTAAATACTAATGGGGGACCTATTGTCCTCCCCCCCCAGCCCCCACCCCTGAGCGGCGGGTGGGGGCCCTAAATACCAATAGGGGGGTGACCTAATGTCCTCCCCCCGGCCCCCACCCATGAGCGGCGGGTGGGGGCCCTAAATACCAATAGGGGGGACCTAATGTCCTCCCCCACAGCCCCCACCCATGAGCGGCGGGTGGGGGCCCTAAAGACCAATAGGGGGGGACCTAATGTCCTCCCCCCGGCCCCCACCCCTGAGCGGCGGGTGGGGGCCCTAAGAAAATATCCCCCCAGGTGACTAGGGGTCCCCAAAACCCTAGTCACCCCCTCCCCCCCAAAAAAAATGGTCCCCCTACCTACCCCCCTCACCCTAAAAATAAGAAGAAGGTAGTCATTAAAGCTAAAAACCTGTAAATAAATAAAAATAAACTTACCATTAGATGTCTTCTTTTTTCTAAAATCTTCTTTCTTCAGCCCCCAAAAAGGACAAATAAAAAGCCAATATAACCGTCGCACTTTGAAAAAAAAAAAATTATTCCTTCTTCACCCTTCGAGGGCACGCCGCGTACTGAGCTCCGCAGGGCGGGTCAAGGCTTATAAAGCCATGCCACGCCCTGCAATTAGGCTTAGAACACTGTGATTGGTTGCTTTAACCCCTTAAGGACCAAACTTCTGGAATAAAAGGGAATCATGACATGTCACACATGTCATGTGTCCTTAAGGGGTTAAGCCAATCAGAGTGATCTGTGTCATTTTACACAGCGTGGGGAAATTCCAAAGAACTTTCCCACACTTTGTCTCTGATTGGGTGGATTTCAAGCCACCTAATCAGAGTGCTCTGTGTCATTTTACACAGCGTGGGAAAGTTCTGTGTAATTTTCCCACGCTGTGTAATTTGACTTGGTGGATTAAGTAACCAATCAGAGAGTTATGAGTCAAATTACACAGCGTGGGAAAATTCCACAGAAGTTTCCCACGCTGTGTAAAATGACACAGAGCACTCTGATTGGGTGGCTTGAAATCCACCCAATCAGAGTGCTCTGTGGCATTTTACACAGCGTGGGAAAGTGCTTTGGAATTTTCCAACGCAGTGTAAAATGACACAGAGCACTCTGATTGGCTTAACCAATCAGAGTGTTCTAAGCCTAATACCAATAGGGGGGATTAATTTTTTTTTGCGCTCGTTTTTATTTTCAAAGTACGACGGTTATATTGGCTTTTTATTTGGCCTTTTTGGGGGCTGAAGAAAGAAGATTTTAGAAAAAAGAAGACATCTAATGGTAAGTTTATTTTTATTTATTTATTTACAGGTTTTTAGCTTTATTGACTCCCTTCTCCTTATTTTTAGGGTGAGGAGGATAGGTAGGGGGACCATTTTTTTTGGGGGGGAGGGGGTGACTAGGGGTTTGGGTACCCCTAGTCACCTGGGGGAGACATTTTTTTAGGGCCCCCACTTGCCGCTCAGGGGTGGGGGCCGAGGGGAGGACAATAGGTCCCCCCCTATTGGTATTTAGGTCCCCCCTATTGGTATTTAGGGTCCCCACCAACCCCTCAGGTGTGGGGGCCGGGGGAGGACAATAGGTCCCCCCCTATTGGTATTTAGGGCCCCCACCCACTGCTCAGGGGTGGGGGCTGGGGGGAGGACAATAGGTCCCCCCTATTGGTATTTAGGGCCCCCATCCACCGCTCAGGGGTGGGGGCAGGGGGGAAGACAATAGGTCCCCCCATTGGTATTTAGGACCCCCACCTGCCGCTCATGGGTGGGGGCCGGGGGCAGGACATTAGGTCCCCCATTGGTATTTAGGACCACCACCCGCCTCTCAGGGGTGGGGGGCCGGGGGGGAGGACAATAGGTCCCCCCCTCCTATTGGTATTTAGAGCCCCCACCCGCCGCTCAGGGGTGGGGGCTGGGGGAGGACAATAGGTCCCCCCGCCCTATTGGTATTTAGGGCCCCCACCCACCGCTCAGGGGTGGGGGCAGGGGGAAGACAATAGGTCCCCCTATTGGTATTTAGGGCCCCTACCTGCCGCTCAAGGGCGGGGGCCGGGGGGGAAGACAATAGGTCCCCCCCATTGGTATTTAGGGTCCCTACCCGCCGCTCAGGGGTGGGGGCCGGGGGGGGAGGACAATAGGTCCCCCCATTGTTATTTAGGGCCCCCACCTGCCGCTCATGGGTGGGGGCCGGGGGCAGGACATTAGGTCCCCCCCTATTGGTATTTAGGACCACCAACTGCCGCTCAGGGGTGGGGGGCCGGGGGGAGGACAATAGGTCCCCCCCTCCTATTGGTATTAAGGGCCCCCACCCGCCGCTCAGGGGTGGGGGCCGTGGTTGAGGACAATAAGCCCCCCCCTATTGGTATTTAGGGCCCCCACCCACCGTTCAGGGGTGGGGGCCAGGGGGGAGGACAATAAGTCCTCCCCCTTTTTTTACTTTAGGGCCCCCACCCCCTTTCCTTTTTTTTTAACAGTGAGCAGCCACAGGCTCACTGTTTAATAGACATGCCCCTAGTCGCGGTATTGCGAGTAGGGGCACAATTTACTAATACTAAGTAAATTTTACTTAGTATTAGTAAATTTGGCTGAAAGACCACAAAAAAAATAGGGGGCTGACCGAACATCGCATATGTTCGCCATCCTTGGCGAATGCGAACACGCTATGTTCGCCTGGAATTATTCGCCAGCGAACCGTTCGGGACATCACTAATTGAGGGCCCTGCTCATTGAGCTTACATGCTAGAAGGAGTGGGGTATGACACAAAAGGTAAGGGTAGGATAGAAAAGTAGGATAAAAGTAGGCTAGGATAGTATTCATTGACGGCTTAGTTTTTTGTTTTGATGACAGTTACAGGAGAGGAATCAGGGTGCGGGTAGGGAAAGATTTTCACAGTTTAATTGATATGCTTTCCTAAATAAGTACGTTTTCAAAGATTTTTTGAAGGAGTGGAGATTGGGTGATAGTCTAACAGAGAGGGGAAGTGTGTTCCGTAGGAATGATGCAGCCCTAGAGAAGTATTTAAGGTGAGCATAGGCAGGAGTATGAACAGAGGTCAAACGTAGGTTTCTGTCAGAGCGTAGGGGCCTATATGGGACATATTTGTATATAAGTGAGGATACGTACGTTGAAGCAGTATTGTGTAGAGATTTGTAAGCAAGTTTCAGGATCTTAAATTGAGTCCTATATCTTACAGGAAGCCAATGTAGGGACTGACAGAGTGGGGAGGCATGGGAGGTTCAAGTGGACAGGAAGATGAGCCTCGCTACCGTATTCATAATAGACTGTAACTGTAGTTGGGAACATGCTAGACCACTGAGAAGCGGATTACAGTAGTCAAGGCGAGGACAGCAGCATTGACTAGCACCTTTGCAGTATCAGGCATTAAATAGGGTCAGATGTGCGCAATGATTTTGTGATGAAAGCAGCAGGATTTGGCGATTGATTGGATATGATGGGTGAAGGGGTCAGAGTCAAAGAGAACACCTAGGCAGAGAGCCTGAGAGTTAGAGTGGATTGTAGAACCATTGATTTGGGGGTAAACAGACAAGGGAGTAGCAACACTTGAGGGAGGGAAGACCAGAAGTTCTGTTTTGGATAGGTTCAATTTAGGAAATGAGCAGCTATCCAGTTGATAATAGCACAGAGGCAGTTAGAGACACGAGACAAGAGGGATTGTGAAAAATCAGGGGAGGACAGTTATATAGAAATGATACTGGAAGCCGAAGGAGCTGATGAGTTTACCGAGGGAGGCAGTGTAGATTGAGAACAATAGGGGACTAAGGACAGAACCTTGGGGAATTTGGGGAGAAGAGGCAGAGCCAGAGGAAAAAAAAACACTGAAAGAGCGTTGGGAGAGGTAGTAAGAGTGGTATCTCATAGACCGAGATTATGGAGGATGAGAATAAGCTGTCAATGATCAACAGTGTCAAAAGCAGCAGAAAGTGAGATGAGAATTAGGATGGAGTAGTAACCACAGGATTTTGCACTGATAAGATCATTAGCTACTTTGGTCACAGCTGTTTCAACAGAGTGATGAGCGAGATTAAAGCGAGTAAGCAGACAGTTGGATTTGAGGAAGTCTGTCAATCTTGCATAAACAACTCGCTCAAGGATCTTTGAGGCAAACAACAGTAGCGAGATAGGGTATTAGTTGGATGGGGAATTAGGGTCAAGGTTGGACTTTTTCAGAATCGGGGGTTACGGTTGCATGTTTGAAGGATAGAGGAAATGTGCCAGAGGAGGGGGAGAGATTGAAAATTGTAATGAGAGGCAAAAAAGTGTGGATGAGATACAAGGGAATCTGTGGGATGGGCTGAAACAACAAATCCAAACCATGGAGGCCCCACCTCGCAACTTGCAAGACTTAAAGGATCTGATGCTAATGTCTTCAAAGCTGTTTTTGGCAGCACAGGAGGACCTATGCAACATTAGGCAGGTTTTAATGTTGTGTCTGATCGGTGTTGGGAAGCAATGGAAGGGTCCCCGTCAAATTATCAACCCAGACTCCCATTGCATACCCCTAATACCTCAGCTGTGAATACAAAATTAAATCCAAACTAGAGTTTAAGACTTGGATTTACTATATCTACATTCTTTCTTTGCTTCTGCTGGGAGTAGTAGACAATAACAACATGTTAGGTTCGATATGCAAGTATTCCTCAATCAGCATGACTCACTTTTTCTCTAAATTAAAAACTATGTTAATAAGTGGATTGGACTGCCACTTGCGCTATAATCCTAGGATTACACATGGTAGCTAATACTAGTATGTGACAATTAGCAATTCATTCACTCATATGAACATTAAATAGCTCCTTCATCTTCCTGACCATGGCAGCTATATCTGCATTGAATGTGCCACCATTACCTAATTCACTTTTTTCCAGGAAGGCATCCTTCTTGTTTATGAGGTGGGTAAACAAGGGGATTACCTCTCCCAAACTGGCATCACTATGGCTGAAAGCTTCTTTCACATCCCTAAATGGAAGAAGAACTGGCACTAGCTGCCCTATTATTGTCCAATCTTCATGCTCCTGCCTCAAGAGTTCACTAGCCTACACGTTATGGTAGAAATGTTGTGCAATTCTCTTGCAATGCTTAAATATGGCTTGCATCTTTGTGTTCGCTTTGTGAATTGCACCCTTCACTACAAGATGTAGGATGTGTACAGAACAGCGTACACCTTCAAAGGAACCCTGTCACAGAGCTTTGACCATTTTAGGTGCTCCATCACTGATCATGAATCTAACGTGAAGATTGGTATGTGCCTCCTTTCCCAACCACTTTGGCACCACTTAATGCATCATATAACAGGAGAGGTTCATAGCTTTTCTGAACTACATATTCTTTCCCAGCCTCACATACTGCTAAGTTTAGGCATCCTCCACTGCCACCACCGTGCCCAGGCACTGGGGACTGCCACCAATGTGACCTCAAGGAGAGGAAGGCATGCTGACCACTAGGCGTACTCCATAAATCAATATTAGCATGCATGAATTGTACAGTGATGGGACTGAGTTCCTGCTGAATGTGAATGATATATTGCAGAGCAGAATTTATAAGCTTATATTCTATCATAAAAAAGCAAGCTCCCCATACAGCGATCAGGTGGGTGATTTTGTTAGCCTGCTGTTTTGACATGCCCCTGGAAAGAAATCCAAGAAAATGTTCAAGGGTGCACAAATGCCTGGGATCATGAGAATTGGGAGCCTGCTTGTTCCAGTTACCTAGTGGCACTAGGCTTAACATATAGTAAACATATTTGCGGCCTAATGGTGGCAGCATTGGAGGAGGTACCAGTGATGGTAGTTGATTGCACAGAATTAGAAGTCTCCCTTGTTTTAGATGATGCTCCAATTGTTTCCATTAGATGATGGCTTCTACCACAGATATAGATAGACTAAGACAAAGTGGCAAATGCACAGTAGGTACAGATAATATTGTCAGGATTCTAGTTGATTCAGCACGCAGAATAGTATCACACCTAGGACTGAGGATAACGTATAACCGGACCTTAGAATGGCTGGACTTAACGTACCGCAGAATAGTCAAAATACTTGCCGAGGTCAGGGATGAGGAAAGCCAGATGTCAAGGACACCAGAAGTCAGGGAAGTCAAAACGAAGCCAAAGTTAACTACCAGAAAAACGCAATAAGGAACACACTCTCAAATAACCAGCTAGTGGAAACCATGACAGGGCACTGGCAAAAAGGTAATTTGGGTTTAAATAACCTGCCTTAGGCTGTAATTGGCTGTCTCTGACCTCTGGCAGCCAAAACGCGCGTGAGCGTCTATGACGTGACCCTGCATGCATGTCGGCGCCATCTTTGAAGTGGGCGAAGGTAAGTTTCTTATAAAAGTCCGGTCTGGCATGGCTGCTATGTTTGAGTGCAGCCACCCTGGCAGATATGTTGGAATCCATGACAAATTGTAAACTGCTGACTTTCCTGGTTTCACCTCTCATAATTATTCTGTATCATAGTCAATTTCCTCCTGGGACAGACAAACAATTGTCTGAGGTTGTATAGGGAAAAGCAATATGATCATAAGATTCGTCACCTCCAACACCAAGATCAGACATTGGGGACAAACTTTGGTACTCTATACTAACCCTTCAGTGAATGATGTTTCTGGTGCTGACAATGTCTCTTCTGAGCTCTCTCTTAGTTGCTTCTTGTGGGAACTACAAAAAATAAGGGGGGGACATAGGCAATCACAATAAATCCACTGGTTTTATTGATGCTTTGCTCCAAGCAACACAAAATAATGCTAGTGGAAGCAGCAGCAGAAGGTATTGTAGCATAGGAATTCTGAGAAACATGTAATTGCCTCCTGGGCGGTGAAAAGGACATAAAATACATCATCTAATTCCACTATGTTAAGGATGCTTTATATTACTAATAGTGATGGTGGTGGAGACAGAAGTGGCGGAGGTGTAAGTAGTCCTCATGGCTGAGGAAGAGGTGTTAAGACTCTCAGAGTCCATGGCTACTGCTGATTTGGGAACACAACCGCTAACCTTACCCTTCTTCACCTTCTTCTTTCAATTAGGACACAAAATTGATAATTCCTGGTTTGTTTTTCTTAGTACAATACATTTGGGATATGAATGATTGTGTACAATAAAATGTCTTTATCCAGCAAAAAAAGGTGTTTGCGTTGCAAAATGGGAAATTGCTTTGTGGATTTACAATTACAATGGTGTTTGGCTTTAAGAATCACTACACTGCACATAGTACACTGCGCAGTCCTCACACACTTGCACAACAAACACTGGACTGGACACACTAAACATAAAACTTTAAGGGACATTCCACTAAACAAATACAAGAAAAATAATCACTATTTAGTAAACACAGGTAGACATCCGGTAAAGAACACGCATACAATTAATATACCTAAAAACAGCTTGCACAAATCTTCAGATCCCCTGTCTCTTGCATGCCCTCCCCTTCTTCCTGAATTTGGCTTAGACTTTCTGTGGCTGTCCAGAGACTTCCCTCTGCAGCTCATTGAAAGGTCTTTCAAGGCAGGTGCTCTGAGCAATTCCCTCCCTCGTGAACTTAGATCCACTGAGCTATACAAGAAGGGTGTAACAGGACCACATGTATGATTGACAGCTGGAGGGTATAACAAGGTAATTTACAAAAGTTCCAATTTCTATTGAAATCTGCACTGTAAAAATAAAAAGAGGACACATAACGCACTTCAGGAAGCTAAAATGTTTGGAGGGTTTATTTAGAAAATAATTTTCTTTCTACAAACACTTAACAAAGAATCCTGTAAAACTGTAACTTGTTGATTGCAAGTTGGTGTTAATTGGCAGTGGGTAGTAGTAGACACAGCTCTAACCGTAACCACCAGTTTCAAACTTGGATGAATAATGCAGTCTATTACTCAAAGACTAGCAAGAGGGATTGTATTTATTTTTTGCTTCGAAAAATACACTCCTCCCAAATGAACAAATTACTATCTACAAGTACTTAACAAAAATAAACTTAAAAAAATATGCAATTTGATGATTACATGTTGGTGTTACATAGTAACATAGTTACATAGCTGAAAAGAGACTTGCGTCCATCAAGTTCAGCCTTCCTCACATTTGTTTTTTGGCTGTTGATCCAAAAGAAGGCAAAAAAACCCAGTTTGAAGCACAATTTTGCAACAAGGCAGGAACAAAATTCCTTCTTGACCCCAGAATGGCAGTCAGATTTATCCTTGGATCAAGCAGTTATTACCCTACATTGAAAGATTATGTCCTTGCATATTCTGTTTTTACAAGTATGCATCTAGTAGCTGTTTGAACATCTGTATGGACTCTGATAAAACCTCTTCCTCAGGCAGAGAATTCCACATCCTGATTGTTCTTACAATAAAAAAACCTTTCCTTTGCCTTAAACAAATACTTCTTTCTTCCAGTCTAAACGCATGGCCTCGTGTCCCATGTAAAGTCCGGTTTGTGAATAGATTTCCACACAATGGTTTGTATTGGCCCCGAATATATTTGTATAATGTTATCATATCCCCTCTCAGGCGACATTTTTCTAAACTAAATAGGTTTCAATTTGTTAACCTTTCTTCATAGCTGATATGTTCCATTCCTTTTATTAATTTTGTAGCCCGCCTCTGCACTTTTTCTAGTGCCATAATATCCTTCTTTAGAACAGGTGACCAAAATTGCAAAGCATATTCAATGTGTGGTCTTACCAGTGATTTATAAAGAGGCAGAATGATATTCTCATTCCGAGAATGAATGCCCTGTTTCATGCATGACAATACCTTAATGGCCTTAGCCACGGCTAAATTGATATTGCACATTGTTGCATAGTTTGGTCTATAACAATTCCCAAATCCTTCTCTTGTGTTGTTATCCCTAATTCGCTTACATGTAGGGTATAAGTTTGCTTGTGCATTGTGCGATCCAACGCTCCTCCATACGTGACTTGCAATCTTCTGGATGGAATGCATTGTGCGTTCCAACACCCAAACTTCACAATGGAATGCAATGTGCATTCCAATCCTTACCGATTCCTGCATTGGGTGTGATTGACTTTTCTTTCAAAAAGATTACTTCAAATTGCATGTACACATTTCCATGTATCTTTTAAAATAACATAGAATCTAAATTTTAAAAAGGCATATTATTCAGTAATCGTCATCTATTTAAAGACATAGCCTTACGGCATAACAAAATCATAAGTATGATAAGATCATAACATATTCAAATAGACTACCTACATTAATATATTAGTGCAATACCAGTGGGAGTTTTTTCTATATTTCAGACTTTATTAATACGAAAATTGGATTAATCAAATTAATTAAATACATTAAATACAAATACAAATTCATATGTGATGAATCTTCATTGAAATGTGTGCCTTTTTGCCTGTTTACAAAAATAGCACAACTCAAATTCATGGTTTAAACCATGGGGAATAAGAGTATTAAAATTAAAGAAAAACTTCATCGCTACCACCCTTATATTTCTGATATAGTCTTATCATCTCCAATCTTTTTTCACTTGTTTAATGACACAAAAACAGGCCCTCTGGATTTTGGTTGTGAAAACTTGTGAAGCTTTGAGGAAAGATGAGACTGGGGGGATATGATATAAACATTTTAATACATAAAGGGAATCAACACAGTAAAGGTGGAGACTATTTAAAAGAATACAAACTACCACAACAAGAGGACACCAACTTCCATTAGAAGGCAAAAGGTATAAAAATAATATCAGTAAGTATTACTTACTATACTTTGAATTTCTTTTGCCCAATATGATTGATTATTATTTTCAAAAAAATGAAGTGTACGATACCTCACATTACACCATTTGGTGTGCTTTTAAATCTGTATTGAGAGGACATCTAATAAAACATAACAGTAACATTAAGAAAGAAAAAGGGTTATCTATGTAGAATTCTATAAGCTATCTTCCAATATTAAAGTCAAATGGTCAAAACAAGATCAAATAAAACTATCAAAATAAATTAATACGTTAAAACTAGAACAAAAAATAAAAAATAGAAAAATGTGATTTTCTTAAATTAAAATACTATCACAAAGTAATAGTAAAGTAGATACATTTATTTTACATAAAATTAAAAATATAAATTACAGATAGATTGGTCTCTATTAAAGGAGACAAAACATATTTATGCACAGCATATTCAATATGTGGTCTTACCAGTGATTTATAAAGAGGCAAAATGATATTCTCGTCCCGAGAATGAATGCCCTTTTCAATGCATGACAATACCCTACTGGCCTTGGCCACTGCTGATTGACATTGCACATTGTTGCATAGTTTGTTGTCTATAACCATTCCCAAGTCCTTTTCGTGTGTTGTTATCCCTAATTCGCTTCCATTAAGGGTATACGTTGCTTGTGTATTCTTTACGCCGAAGTGCATAACTTTGCATTTTTCAACATTAAATTTCATCTGCCATTTGAATGCCCAGTCCTCCAGTCTATCTAAATCCCTCTGCAGCAAAGTAATATCTTGCTCACATTGTATTATTTTACAAAGTTTTGTGTCATCTGCAAACACTGAAACATGACTTTCAATGCTGTCTTCAAGATCATTTATAAACATGTTAAATAGAAGGGATCCCAGAACAGACCCCTGAGGGACACCACTTGCCACCTCTGTCCAGCTTGAAAATTTACCATTAACGACAACTCTTTGTACTCTGTTTTTAAGCCAATGTTCTACCCAAGAACAAGCATTTTCATCTAGACCGATTTCCTTGAGTTTGAACACTAATCTTTTGTGTGGAACTGTATCAAATGCCTTGGCAAAATCCAAATAGATCACATCCACTGCAACACCCTTAGTGCTGGAAAAAGTTAAGTGTCAGTGGCTAACAGTAGAAAACAGCACTAACCTTTACCACCAATGTCGCACTAGGAAGCAGACCATCTACAAATCAAAGTTTGTGTGAGTTCCACTGTGGCAGTAGCTTGACAAGAGGAACTTTAATTTACTTTTGCACATATATGAGGTGGAAGCAAATTATGTAATTCTTTGGTGTTTCATACTTTGTTGAAGGCCCAACCATTCCTCTGCTAATTTTTAGCAAATGCCAAATTGTTCTGACCTGGATGTTAACATTTATGGAAATTCACTGAGCTGTGCTTAGTAGATATCTAATTTGCATTTTTTGAAGATTTATTTTTACAAAATGTTGCTTGTTTAGTGTATTTTAATGGTTAAATGAATAAGCTTGACAGTTTCTTAGCTAACAGAAATGACTAAGCACATAAATTCATTAGGGTCATTATTTAAATATTGATACCAGCAGGACTGATATTTGAATTGAATATATATATATATATATATATATATATATATACAATAAATACACAAGATCCAGCGCACTCTCCTATCTACTAAACAGCAACTTCAATGTTGACAGATTTTATTAGTTTGTAAAAGTTTTTTTGAAAAACACCTAATCTAGGCAAAACAATGGGGATTTAGTTACATTATATGATCATACATTGCATAAGCCTGCCACAACGTCAATGTACCCCATCTTTGGCAGGTCCTACTCTCACAGTCTAATGTCTGCTCTTATGAGATTAACCACTTACTTGGGAAAAAATTCCATCTGAGGCTCTCTGCAGTACAAGGCTAAATAGGGACCTGAGATGAGGCACCTGTAACAGGGAGGGGTGCAGAACCAAGGAGTTGGCTAGACTCCCAAATATATATAGGAAACATGGGGGGATGGTTGCACTCACCTAAACATGCTTAAATGGGGTGCTGCTGGGGGCCATATTATACAATAAATCACAAGATCCAGCGCACTCTCCTATCTACTAAACAGCAACTTCAATGTTGACAGATTTTATTAGTTTGTAAAAGTTTTTTTGAAAAACACCTAATCTAGGCAAAACAATGGGGATTTAGTTACATTATATGATCATACATTGCATAAGCCTGCCACAACGTCAATGTACCCCATCTTTGGCAGGTCCTACTCTCACAGTCTAATGTCTGCTCTTATGAGATTAACCACTTACTTGGGAAAAAATTCCATCTGAGGCTCTCTGCAGTACAAGGCTAAATAGGGACCTGAGATGAGGCACCTGTAACAGGGAGGGGTGCAGAACCAAGGAGTTGGCTAGACTCCCAAATATATATAGGAAACATGGGGGGATGGTTGCACTCACCTAAACATGCTTAAATGGGGTGCTGCTGGGGGCCATATTATACAATAAATACACAAGATCCAGCGCACTCTCCTATCTACTAAACAGCAACTTCAATGTTGACAGATTAACCCCTCCCTGTTACAGGTGCCTCATCTCAGGTCCCTATTTAGCCTTGTACTGCAGAGAGCCTCAGATGGAATTTTTTCCCAAGTAAGTGGTTAATCTCATAAGAGCAGACATTAGACTGTGAGAGTAGGACCTGCCAAAGATGGGGTACATTGACGTTGTGGCAGGCTTATGCAATGTATGATCATATAATGTAACTAAATCCCCATTGTTTTGCCTAGATTAGGTGTTTTTCAAAAAAACTTTTACAAACTAATAAAATCTGTCAACATTGAAGTTGCTGTTTAGTAGATAGGAGAGTGCGCTGGATCTTGTGTATTTATTGTATAATATGGCCCCCAGCAGCACCCCATTTAAGCATGTTTAGGTGAGTGCAACCATCCCCCCATGTTTCCTATATATATTTGGGAGTCTAGCCAACTCCTTGGTTCTGCACCCCTCCCTGTTACAGGTGCCTCATCTCAGGTCCCTATTTAGCCTTGTACTGCAGAGAGCCTCAGATGGAATTTTTTCCCAAGTAAGTGGTTAATCTCATAAGAGCAGACATTAGACTGTGAGAGTAGGACCTGCCAAAGATGGGGTACATTGACGTTGTGGCAGGCTTATGCAATGTATGATCATATAATGTAACTAAATCCCCATTGTTTTGCCTAGATTAGGTGTTTTTCAAAAAAACTTTTACAAACTAATAAAATCTGTCAACATTGAAGTTGCTGTTTAGTAGATAGGAGAGTGCGCTGGATCTTGTGTATTTATTGTATAATATGGCCCCCAGCAGCACCCCATTTAAGCATGTTTAGGTGAGTGCAACCATCCCCCCATGTTTCCTATATATATTTGGGAGTCTAGCCAACTCCTTGGTTCTGCACCCCTCCCTGTTACAGGTGCCTCATCTCAGGTCCCTATTTAGCCTTGTACTGCAGAGAGCCTCAGATGGAATTTTTTCCCAAGTAAGTGGTTAATCTCATAAGAGCAGACATTAGACTGTGAGAGTAGGACCTGCCAAAGATGGGGTACATTGACGTTGTGGCAGGCTTATGCAATGTATGATCATATAATGTAACTAAATCCCCATTGTTTTGCCTAGATTAGGTGTTTTTCAAAAAAACTTTTACAAACTAATAAAATCTGTCAACATTGAAGTTGCTGTTTAGTAGATAGGAGAGTGCGCTGGATCTTGTGTATTTATTGTATAATATGGCCCCCAGCAGCACCCCATTTAAGCATGTTTAGGTGAGTGCAACCATCCCCCCATGTTTCCTATATATATATATATATATATATATATATATATATATTTATTTAAATTAATTACAAAGGAGGATATTTTATACCCATGATTTTCATATTTTATGTAATCAATTTTAGATTTTAAGTTTTTAAGTATCTTTGACTTTACTTGTATTTGTATTACTTTATGTGTATACTCATTTTGCCTTCTCTTTTTAAAGGTACACTAATATCACCCAAAACTCTTCATCTCAATCAAGCGTTGTTCGTACATTGGCCTTGTCCTTTTAATCCTGCATTGGTAAATATTGCAGGGTTAAATCCGCCTCTAGTGGCTGTCTTCCTGACAGCCACTAGAGCCGCTATGTGTCACATAGAGCTTGGTTGATTCTTCTAAGTGTTGCTTCTAAGTGTCTGTGGTTGGAGATATTCTGGAGAGTTTTACAGAAGCTTCAACTGTCTAAGAGTTGTGCTAAGAGTTTTCTTTTTTACTGTTACAGGTAAGATTCATCTGTAGGAAAAGGTTACTGATTGCACAAGGTTTGATTTCCTGTTGGTAATTATAAGGCATTTGATTGGATTAGGTAGCTACTTGCTATTGATTGCTGTGTAAATTAGCTATTGTTTGCTAATAAGCAGAGGCCTACCCAGGTGTTAAACATTCCTAGTGGGAGGTGATTTTAGGAGTATATAAGGGCTGTTGTCATTAGCTTGGCTAATAGAGCTTGGTTGCTTCTTCTAAGTGTTGCTTCTAAGTGTCTGTGGTTGGAGATATTCTGGAGAGTGTTGCTTCTAAGTGTCTGTGGTTGGAGATATTCTGGAGAGTGTTGCTTCTAAGTGTCTGTGGTTGGAGATATTCTGGAGAGTGTTGCTTCTAAGTGTCTGTGGTTGGAGATATTCTGGAGATAAACTGGAGGTAATCTGAAGTATTCCGGAGGATAAATAAAAAGTTAAGATTCGTTTGATTTAAATTATTCACCTCATTGGAATGGCAGACTTAGTTCAGTGTAATAGTTGCTTTGCATTTGTTTTACGTTCCACTTTTTGGAGGTTTGGTTGTTGTCTAATCTGTAGACAGTTCTCTATCTTGCGGCAGGAGATTGTATTTTTGAAGTCTGAGATTTGTAAATTATCTGGTAAACAAACTCAGGCTGGAACTGCTGCAAAGCCACTGCCACAGAGACATATTAGGAATGGCAGATGGATTACTGTAGGATCTGGTAGACTTAGAGTTGTGGATAAAAGGCATATTGCACAGTCTGTTGTTCTACATAATTCATTTTCTGCTCTTTCAGAGTGTAATGGTGTCATGGAGACAGGCACTGAGGCTAGTGGTGTTGTGCAGAGAGGCACTGAGGCTAGTGGTGTTGTGCAGAGAGGCACTGAGGCTAGTGGTGTTGTGCAGAGAGGCACTGAGGCTAGTGGTGTTGTGCAGAGAGGCACTGACGCTAGGGGTTGTTGTGCAGAGAGGCACTGAGGCTAGTGGTGTTGTGCAGAGAGGTACTGAGGCTAGTGGTGTTGTGGAGAGAGGCACTGAGGCTAGAGGTGTTGTGGAGAGAGGCACTGAGGCTAGAGGTGTTGTGGAGAGAGGCACTGAGGCTAGAGGTGTTGTGGAGAGAGGCACTGAGGCTAGAGGTGTTGTGGAGAGAGGCACTGAGGCTAGTGCTGTTGTGGAGAGAGGCATTGAGGCCAGTGGTGTTGTGCAGAGAGGCTTGAAGACTATGATGAGGCCTAATAGAAAGCAGTTGTTGTTGGGGGATTCCATCATAAGAGGTGTGGAGATGGACAATGGTGGTCTTGTGAGGTGTCTTCCCGGAGCTACTGCTCACAGAGACAGGAGACGTATCTGTAATATTGTTAAGCAAGCAAAGCAGGAAGGGGAATTGGATGTACTTGTCCATTTAGGGACAAATGACTTGGCTTGCAATGAGGTTTCAGAGGTTAAGGAAGTTTTTAGTGTTTTTGCCAATGATATACGGCAGGTTGCTTCCACACTGTCATTCTCTGAAGTTCTGCCTGTGCATAACACTCAGAATGACAGGCGGATGCGTATTAGGGACTTTAACTTGTGGCTTGGTGAATGGTGTCGGGAGCAAGGATTTGGCTTTATTGCTCATGGTAGCTCTGTTTGGAATGGAAATAAACTGTACAAAAAAGATGGTTTGCATCTTTCTCAAAAGGGAACAAATGTTCTCAGTGAACAGTTCAGAGGTTTTGCTAAGATGTATTTAAACTAGGAGGGGGGGGCAAAAGGGTGATAAAACATCAATCCAATTGTCCCCCAAAACAAGGACAGAAGGTGCCTGTAGCAAGTGTGTTAAAAAATGATAAGCTTAGAGTCATGTCTACAAATGCTCGCAGTTTAGGGAATAAGATCCATGAACTTGTGGCAATAATGGCAACTGATAGTGTAGATTTAGTCGCTGTTACTGAGACATGGTATAATGAAAAAAATGACTGGGACATAGCAATACCAGGGTACTCTTTATATAGAAAAGACAGGGAAGGCAAGAAAGGGGGAGGGGTGGCCCTGTATGTGAAGGATAGCATAAAATCTAGCCTAATAAAGGTTAGTGAGACGAACATAGAGTCCATTTGGGTTACGTTAGAATTTGGTAATCACACAGTAGTTCGTGTAGGTGTGATTTATAGGCCCCCAGGACAAATTGAAGAGTTAGATAATCTACTAGTTGAAGAAAAAGCTAAAATGACAATGAAGGGGGAAGTTATCACCATGGGTGACTTTAATCTTCCTGATGTGAATTGGAAAACAAAAATAGCTACTTGTGCCAGAAGCACACAAATTCTAAACTCCCTACTGGGATTGTCTCTAAAACAAGTCGTTGAGGAGCCAACTCGTAAAGAGGCCATACTAGATTTAGTGTTAACAAATGGAGATTTGGTATCAGATATTACTGTAGGTGAAAGTTTAGGATCCAGTGATCATCAGTCAGTGTGGTTTAATATAAGAACAGTGACTGAGTCACACCACACAAAAACAAAAGTTTTAGACTTTAGAAAAACAGACTTTTCTAAAATTAGAATATGTGTAAAGGAGTCATTATCAGACTGGAGCAACTTAAATGGAGTCCAAAATAAATGGGATTATTTAAAAGCTGCACTACTGAAGGCAACAGAAAATTGCATTAGGCTTGTCAGTTAAAGCAAAAAATTCAAGAAACCACTGTGGTACTCCGCAGATGTGGCCAAAATAGTAAAAAACAAAAAGTTAGCATTTAGTAATTATAAAAAAAACCAGAGTGAGGAAGACAGAATGACCTATAAGATTAGGCAGAAAGAGGCTAAGCAAGTTATACGAGCTTCCAAATCACACACAGAAGAGAAAATAGCACAGTCAGTAAAAAAGGGGGACAAAACTTTTTTTAGATACATAAATGAGAAAAGAAAAGTAAAACAAGGATTAGTTAGATTAACAACAAAAGAAGGAAGGTATGTGGATGAGGATAAAGGTCTAGCTGACTGCCTCAATGAATATTTTTGTTCGGTATTTACAGCTGAAAATGAAGGAAATGGACCTCTGTTAAAAAAATGGATAAATGAGTCATTTATTACACGTGAGTTTACAGAGGAAGAGGTTCTATTTCAACTGTCAAAAGTAAAGACAAATAAGTCAATGGGACCTCATGGAATACACCCAAAGCTATTAAAAGAGCTTAGTGGTGTACTAGTAAAACCATTAACAGATTTATTTAACCAATCATTGTTAACAGGAGTAGTCCCAGAAGATTGGAAGTTAGCGAATGTTGTGCCCATTCACAAGAAAGGTAATAGGGAGGAGTCGGGCAACTATAGGCCAGTAAGCCTTACTTCAGTAGTGGGGAAAGTGATGGAAACCATGTTAAAGGATAGGATTGTTGAACATCTAAAAACACATGGATTTCAAGATCAGAGACAACATGGGTTTACTTCAGGGAGATCATGCCAAACTAATCTTATTGATTTTTTTGATTGGGTAACTAAAATTATAGATCAGGGTGGTGCAGTAGACATTGCTTACCTAGATTTCAGTAAGGCTTTTGACACTGTTGCACATAGAAGGCTTATCAATAAACTGCAATCTTTGAGTTTGGATTCCAATATTGTTGAATGGGTAAGGCAGTGGCTGAGTGACAGGCAACAGAGGGTTGTATTCAATGGAGTATATTCGAAGCTTGGGCTTGTCACCAGTGGGGTACCTCAGGGATCTGTACTTGGACCCATTCTCTTTAATATTTTTATTAGTGATATTGCAGAAGGTCTTGATGATAAGGTGTGTCTTTTTGCGGATGATACTAAGATATGTAACAGGGTTGATGTTCCAGGAGGGATAAGCCAAATGGCAAATGATTTAGGTAAACTAGAAAAATGGTCAGAGTTGTGGCAACTGACATTTAATGTGGATAAGTGCAAGATAATGCATCTTGGACGTAAAAACCCAAGGGCAGAGTACAGAATATTTGATAGAGTCCTAACCTCAACATCTGAGGAAAGGGATTTAGGGGTGATTATTTCTGAGGACTTAAAGGTAGGCAGACAATGTAATAGAGCAGCAGGAAATGCTAGCAGAATGCTTGGTTGTATAGGGAGAGGTATTAGCAGTAGAAAGAGGGAAGTGCTCATGCCATTGTACAGAACACTGGTGAGACATCACTTGGAGTACTGTACACAGTACTGGAGACCATATCTTCAGAAGGATATTGATACCTTAGAGAGAGTTCAAAGAAGGGCTACTAAACTGGTTCATGGATTGCAGGATAAAACTTACCAGGAAAGGTTAAAGGATCTTAACATGTATAGCTTGGTGGAAAGACGAGACGGGGGGATATGATAGAAACATGTAAATACATAAAGGGAATCAACACAGTAAAAGAGGAGACTATATTTAAAAGAAGAAAAACTACCACAACCAGAGGACATAGTCTAAAATTAGAAGGACAAAGGTTTAAAAATAATATCAGGAAGTATTACTTTACTGAGAGGGTAGTGGATGCATGGAATAGCCTTCCAGCTGAAGTGGTAGAGGTTAACACAGTAAAGGAGTTTAAGCATGCGTGGGATAGGCATAAGGCTATCCTAACTATAAGATAATGCCAGGGACTAATGAAAGTATTTAGAAAACTGGGCAGACTAGATGGGCCGAATGGTTCTTATCTGCCGTCACATTCTATGTTTCTATGTTTCTATGACACAAAACCCATAGGAAAACTGTGCATGCGCATCAAGTCTCCAGTGTTGCTCTATGAAGACCATTGGATGGAACAATATGGACCATTGTGGAAGGTGGAGAGATAAGCAGCACCATGGGAGCCTTAGTGCTGGAAAAAGGTGAGTAATAAATTTTTTTACTCAATTGAATGGCACATGGCGGGCCTATATAGCAAAATGGAAAGGGACACTATAGCGTTAGGAATACAAGTTTGTATTCCTAATGCTATATTGTTCTGGTAAGAATGTGTTTGTTTATCATTATTTTGTATTTATATTTTTTCAGAATGAGCTGAAATCCATGTGTGCTAATATTATACATAGAAAAACAAAGTGTTACGATAGTTGGATATTATAAATTCATGATTTTATCTGATTTGTGTAGTTAGCTGTAAAGTATCCTATTATTAGGTACATTGGAAATTATATTGTAGAGGTAAAATGCATTGTACAATATTGAGGAGCTGCAGCATCATGTTACATTACCTAATGAGAGTGTATTACAATACATTCAAATCTGTGTGCTAATAGAATGCTACAGTTCATACGCATTTAAAGGAATACATTTATAATATTCGAAATACAGTCTCTTGACTCATTTTAGAGAACATGATAGCAAAGATCAAAGAAGACTTAATATGTGGAATTAAAAATGTAATAAACGTTTCAGCAGTATGGCAACCTTGGTAGAATTGAGCAATGGGGAGTGAGGTAGATGTAGTGGCCAGAGACTTTAGAACACCAAGTATTATACTTAAACATTGTTTTGTATATTTAGACTGATTTTATTCCATAACTTTTATAATAGATCTTCACTGTTTGAAAGATTAGTCGATGCTACTCTCAACTTGGTATCATATGAATACACAAGGTTTCTTCATTTACAGGAGATAATATGTGTTAGGCTCTAAGAATTTTACAGGGTCTGTAACCCTTACGCTGCATTGGACTTATGCTGGTAACACATCCTGCTTTCCTTAATCTTTGTGTATGTTCACTGCAGATAACAATTAATATACAATTAAAGCAGACCAGTCATTATGAAGTTTAAGAAAGAAGTGTTTTTTTTTTTTTTTTATGTGGGTACAGTATATATATGAAACAAATACAGTTTTCATAGGGGTGTATCCAACAGAAGGCAAATTCAACCAATCATAGACATCCAGTGTAAAAAGTATAAATTCTCACATACCATTACGTATTACTGTTATTCTACTGTGCATATCTAGCACGTCTTCTGTTAACTGAAGTACATGACAGTCTTTGATTTACTAACCCAAATAAAATTTGCAGGTGGTTAGAAAGAATAGTAATTTTTTTTTTCCAAAGGCGGGATGTTTGTATAATATAGTGAAAACTAGTGTCAGTTTGGCCTATAAGAAAAAAAGGAAGTTTCTTTAAATATTTAAATATTATCTCTTATATATGTAGATATACACTTGGAGAACGAGTTCAAAGTATAATTTATATAGATGCACAACTTAATGTATGCGCACAAAATGAAACTGACCCCTATAATAATCATAAACACAGTAAATATTGTATGATGTGGCACATAAGGGACTGTATGAAATAATGATACTCAAGCTCACAATAAGTATAAGTTTAACAAATACTGTATGAAGAGTGTATAAAAGGGAAGGTAAGGTAAAGAGAAGGGAGACTTTAAAGGGGAGGGTAAGGTAAGGTAAAGAGAAGGGAAAATATAAAAGGGTGGAAAAAGATATTAATTTGAATATAAACATATGAGATTAGAAGAGGCTGTTCCAGATAGAACAATAGCTATCCTGGGATTGAAACTGCTCATGAAGGATAAGGGAAATAATATTGTAATCCCTAGGCAAAAGGGAAGAAAAGAGAGAAGAGAGCTGAGAGGAAAGAAGAATATAGGATATTAATTGCACACTTTCCTGGTCCAGGGTCCTGCGACGGCAGCAGGGTCAAATATGAAGACTATTTATAGAACTTCATATTATGGAATGAATGTTGTAATAGCAAGCTGGAGGATGAGCTTCTCCATGAGGCTCAAATCCATGGGGCTGACTGGAGAAGGTATGAGAGAATTTGTGTGTTGGATGTTATCGGAAGGGGAGCTTAGAGGGGAAGAGGGTGTGGGGGGAGTCGTGATAGGATGTCATTAAATATATTATCTATTAACGCAAGGGGCTTAAATTCTGGACAGAAAAGAGGCTATCTGTATAAATTATTTACTGACAGTAAAACAGATATTGGGTTCGTTCAAGAGACACATTGGGTTAACTCTATGTCCAAATTATGGAACTATAAAAAATTCCCAGTAGTCCATAGATCTAATTTGGCCGGGAAAAATAAAAAAAAGAGGGGTGGCAATTTTTTTTTTGAAGCAGCTTGAAATATGAGCTGATACATGAGGAGACTGACCCTGGTGGCAGGTTTCTTATAGTGATAGTTCGAATTAATGACATTTTGTATACTCTAGTAAACGTTTATGCTCCAAATCAATCCCCATATAGATTCTTGGGAAATTTGATGCAAAAGATTGACCGCGTATCGTCTGGTAGCCTAATCATCGGGGGGGACTTCAATTGCATCATAGATGATAAAATAGATAGGAATAGAATCAAGTCGGCTTATATAGATGCTAAGCAAAGAACAGGCCTATCAATGATGCAGACTATTTTGGCAAAAAACTGTTTATTTGATGCCTGGAGAACGTCTAATCCAGAAGCGAGAGATTACACGTTCTTTTCAAATGTCCACCAGACATATACTAGAATCGATTATTTTTTGGTAAAACCTGAAACGTTGGAGCGAATTAAAAAAGTGTCAATTGGACCTATCACATGGTCCGACCATGCACCTGTAAGTTTAGTTATAAAAAATAATCTCGAATATAAAGGTAGAGACAAATGGAGACTTAATGAAAATGTATTAAAATCAGAAACTAATGTAGATGTATTACGCACTCAGACCAGAGAATTTTTTGAAAGTAACGATACAGGGGATGTCTCCAATGCCATGCTATGGTGTACTTTTAAATCGTATATGAGAGGAAGCCTCATAAAAATGGGTGCCATTATAAAAAAAAAGAAAGGAAAGGAGCTTAACGAGCTTTATATTGATTTGGCAAAACTAGAGTGATTACATAAACTCACCATAGATTATAAGATATTGGAGGATATTAAAGAGACTAGGGGAAAAATCTTAGTAAGAAATAAGAATAAACTTCAATCTATAAATTATATAACAGTTGGAAGTAAAAAAATGTTTTCTCCAACTCAAATAGCTAAGGCATTTGAAGACTATTATAAAAGCTTATATAATATAAAATTTAATGAGCCATCTGAGGGCGAAACAAAACAGTTTCTGGATAAACTGAGCTTACCAAAAATATCAGTGGAGAATCTGAGTCAACTAAATGCCCCCTTTTCTATTCAGGAGATCAACAACACCATTAAAGCACTAACAGCAGGTAAAGCACCAGGCCCAGATGGCTTTTCCTCAATCTTCTATAAGAAACTAAGTGATATAATATCTCCATATATTTTAAGAACATTTGAAGATATTGCTAATCACAAAGCCATCCCAACGGAACTGTTTCAGGCCTCCATAATTCCAATCCCTGAGACAGAAAAGGACCCTACGTATACTTCAAATTATAGACCAATATCTCTTATCAATTTAGATATTAAAGTATACTCTAGAATTCTGGCCGATAGATTAAAACAAATCATACCCAACATTGTACATAAAGATCAGAGCGGGTTTGTAGAGGGTAGGGGCACATCTGATAACATTAGGAAATTACTGAATGTCCTATATCATGCAGACCAAAGCTTGTCTCCTTTTGCGGTGGTTGCCCTCGATGCCGAGAAAGCTTTCGATCGGGTTAACTGGAAGTACATGGAGGAAGTACTGAGGGCCTTCGGCATCGAGGGTTACTTTAAGGAGTGTACAATGGCGCTATATAAGGATCCTCAAGCCAAAGTATCAGGATATATGTTTCAATCAAATTGGTTCCCTATTAGAAATGGGACGCGACAGGGATGCCCTCTGGCACCCCTGTTATATATCCTCTCCATAGAACCGTTGGCAGCCGCGATCAGACAGAATGAAGACATCTGAGGGCTAAAAGTGAATAAGATGGAGAATAAGATTGCATTATATGCAGACAATATTCTACTGACCCTAGCAGACCCTATTAGTTCTATCCCAGCCGTATTTCGGCTTATTAATGTGTTTGGTATACACTCAGGCTATAAAATAAATATAAATAAAACACAAATTCTGATAAAAGGCTTAAGTGGACCAGGTATAGATAAACTCAAAAAAGATTTTAAATGTGATTGGGAAGCAAGAAACATAAAATATTTAGGGGTAAAATTCTCTCTAGATTACAGAGAAACTGGAGAACTTAATTATACGGATATTGCCATTCACTTTAGGAACACCTTAAAAAACTGGCAGGGATTGGAACTTTCTTGGTTGGGTAGGATTGAAGCAGTAAATTTCTATCTCCTTCCTAAGTTGACATTTTTATTTAGTAATCTCCCGTTGAGGGTGTCATACCAGACGATACGCGGCCTTCAAAGGCAATTATCAAATTATATTTGGCAAGATAGGAGACCTAGAGTCTCATTGGAAATATTACAGAGAGACTGGAAAGAAGGGGGGATTTGTTTCCCAGACATACAGAAAATATATACGAACAATATGGTAGCACACTTAATTAAGTGTGACAACTTTACAATGGCCAGACCAAATTGGTTGGATATCGAAAAATCAGATCTTGGGGACATGGAACCATTATTGCTTTGGTGGTGCGATAGTGAATTTTTAAAAAATATAAGATCTAGCAACCCGATGAATAACTCAATGATCTATATCGTTAAGCACCTGAAAAAGAAATACGGAACAAGATATATATCAACAAATGCCCCATTAACAACTCTAAAACTTTATATAAAGGATTTAAATATCCAAGAATGGGAAAACGGTGGAGTAGAAAGAATAGCGGAACTTCTAAATAATAATAAAATGCTGCCATTTCCAACTCTACAACACAAATATAATCTCCCTTCGAAGGAAATATTTAACTATCTCAGAATAAAATCCTTTATTATGGGAAAAGACTTCTCGGAAAGTTCCCCAATGGACCAGTTTGTAGAACTTCACTATAAAAAAAAAATTGCCTCTAGATATAACCAATTCGTAAGAAGCCAAAGGCAGATAGATAAAGCGCCAGCAATGTATAAATGGGAGCAAGAACTTCATTTTTCATCCTCGCTGGAGGACTGGTTGATGGGTGTACAAGCAGTAAAAAGATATATACATGGGGTAAATATACAGGAAGTGTACTTCAAATTAGTATACCGTTGGTATTTGGTGCCTACTCGCCTTCATAGATTCCAACCCACACTCCTGCCAGATTGTTGGAGATGCGGTAGGGAGTTAGGTTCATTCTCCCACATCTGGTGGGACTGTGAGGAGTTGAAACCTATGAAAATAACTCTAGCGAAATTGGTAAACTCTATGTTTGAAGCTCCGACTGAGATCACACCTCAAATGTTTCTGTTTCATTTAGACATTCCAAGATGTAATATAAAACTAAAAATTCTTTTGATTCATATCTGTATGGCAATAAAAATAGTGATGGCCAGAAACTGGAGAAATATGGGTGCGTTAAACTGGCAGGATATATGCACACAGATTGATTACCAACGTAACATGGAAGCTGGGATAGCCAAAATATCAAAAGAAAAATATAATGAAATCTGGGCCCCTTGGGTTAGATTTATTAATTACAAATTGCAACCCCCCCCAGCCCCCCTCTTAGAGATAGCTACCCGTAGAGAGAATGGGACGTATGTTTGGACAGGATGTAATGTATGTATGTAATGTATGTATGGTATGTATGGTATCTTTGTATGGCTGTAGATACAGCAGAATACTGGTAGAGGTCGATTAGAAGCACGGTCTGTGTGTTATTTATAATTATTATTATTAATATTATTATTATGATTAGTATTACTATTGTATTACTATTTCAAAGTATCTTTTTGTACCGTGTTTAAAATTATATAGATGTAAGCTGTGTCTGTATCTGTACTTGAATGAATTAAAAAAAAAAAAAAAAAATGAAAATAAAGATTTATATATATAAAAAAAAAAAAAAGAAAAAAAGGAAGTTTCTGCTTGCCACAGATTGCAGACAGGAGAGGACATTCTTGCTTTTAACCCCTGCAGACGTGGACAGACTTAACTAAGGCAAATGCATTTTACCTCTTTATTTACCTGTATCTATGACAAGTCCCCTTCTCTCTGGTACTGCATTTTCAGATGAACTAATAACACCTATGGGCCTTTTTATTAATTCTTCACCTCGATTTCCTCGCCATTTCTCCCCAAAAGAGACATTAAGGGAAGCTTGCCCAGATATCTGTTGCTACAGAATAATATATGTTATTAAATCCACGTCTCAATATGCAATACATCCATAGGTTACTGTATATATTTATAGCTCTGTATGTCTAGGGGAATATTCACTAAGCATTGCATAGGTAAAAAAAAATCAGTCTCCATCAAAATGTGAACAGAATAGTGCTTTTTATTGTATTAGTAATAGTTAATATTTGGGCAAATGCAGTTTTTATATAGTTTTTATGATATGCATTTTAAATGTAGAGTGGGATAGAACAAGTAAAGGTTGAAGTTTAGAAGGGAGTTTAACTACCATTAGTAGTAGAGATTTGACCAGTACTGAAATGGATGAATGAGAGGAAAGGAGGAGAGGTATGATGAAAGAGTAAAACTAATGATTTTAAACTTAAAGGGACATACATCACTTAAAGACAACTGTCTCATAGCTTTTTCCTGTGTACCTGTTTCTTCTTTCTTATGCTTTTCACACCCAATCCAGGGGGTTAACTAGTCTAACTAATCAGTGTCATATTCATAGGAATGCTGTAAAAGAGCATAGGGTATGCCTGACAGATTTATACATATACAGTTGGAAAATCCTGTCACGTTGCAACATCCTGAAAGGGAGAGAGGAGAGGGAGTCTGATCAGTGTGTTCAGGCAGTGCAGGCTCCAGTGTTGGGTTTCTTTCGCCTGCTGATGCACAGTAATGCCCTGTTTCTGTTATTGATAGACTGGTCTAAAAACTGAGTTGGGTTGGGAATGGGGTGGGAGAGTCTGTGCAAACTCCCCTAGTTGAGAGGTGTGTAAAATAATGCAATCTGATCAAGTTGTAGTAAGTTTATCAAGGTGTATTACATACTTGTCACTAGTTTTTCTTGCTTTATTTTGATTTGTGTATTTCTTTATAAGTGTCTGCTTACTGGTTTTAAAAAAATAATTGGGAAATATTCATGTACCTTTAAGCATGAATAATTTGCTTTTTAAATGAATTTGTATGTTTTTATTTTTGTTACAATTCAATACAAGGATTATAAATAAAATAAAAATTAATAGACATACACGTTCTTCAACATGGGATGCACAGCCATATCCAAGACAAAAGGGAGTTAATTAATACATCCAAGGAGACCTGGAAAATCGAGAATGCAATAAAAAAACAAAAACTAAAGGGCCTGCCAAGAATCAAAACACATATGTTGGCCCAGCGGATGGAAGCCCAGAAGAGTCACACTATGTGGCTTAATATTCTAATGATCAGTGATCATAAAGAAGGACGAAAGTGTCTCAAGCCGCTAATACAGATGAAAAAAACAAATAAATAGAAAAATAAAGGACAAAAGTTGGAAAAAAGTTGTAAACTTAAAAGTTTACATTGAAGGGTTAAATCTTCCTCTAGTGGCTGGCTTCCTGACAGCCACTAGAACCGCTTCCGCAGCATTAACCGCAAAAAAATTGTCAGATGACACACAGCTATAGAAACATAGAATGTGACGGCAGATAAGAACCATTCGGCCCATCTAGTCTGCCCAATTTTCTAAATACTCTCATTAGGTCCCTGCCATTATCTTCTAGCTAGGATAGCCTTATGCCTATTCCACACATGCTTAAACTCCTTTACTACGCATGTGCATTCAGCCGATGACGGCGAAAAGGAGTGGGAGAGTTCCCCACGCCGAGGGAGCCTGGCGGGGGAAAACAGGAAATAATTAACCCCTTCCACCCCCTAGAGCCCAGCAGGAGGGGTTCCCTGAGGGTGGGGGGACCTAGAGACCCTTGGGTTTTTACGCCCAAGATGCATTATCTTGCATTTATCCACATTAAATGTCAGTTGCCACAGCTCTGACCATCTAGTTTACTTATATAATTTGTCATGTGGCTTATCCCTCCTGGAATATCAACCCTGTTACATATTTTTGTATCATCAGCAATAAGACATACCTTACCATCAAGACCATCTGCAATATCACTAATAAAAATATTAAAGAGAATGGGTCCAAGTACAGATCCCTGAGGCACTCAACTGGTAACAAAACCTTGCTTCGAATATACTCCATTGACTTCAACCCTCTGTTGCCTGTCACTCAGCCATTGCCTAACCCATTCAACAATACTGGAATTCAATCTTAAGATTGCAGTTTATTGATAAGCCTTCTATGTGTGACAGTGTCAAAAGCCTTGAAAATCTAGGAAAGCAATGTCTACTGCACCACTCTGATATATTATTTTAGTTACCCAATTAAAAAAAATCAATAAGATTAGTTTGGCATCACCTCCCTGAAGTAAACCCATATTGTCTCTGATCTCGCAAAAATGAATGTTATTTTAGATGTTCAACAATCCTATCCTTTAACATGATTTCCATTACTTTCCCCACTACTGAAGTCTTACTTGTCTAAAATTACCTGACTCCTCCCTACTACCTTTCTTGTGAATGGGCACAATTTGAATGGGACACTCATTTTCAATCTTCTGGGACTACTCCCATTAACAATGATTGGTTAAAAAAATGCATTAATGGTTTTGTTAGTACACCACAAAGGTCTTTTAATAACTTCTGTGTATTCCATCTGGCCCCATCAACTTATTTGTCTTTACTTTTGACAGTTGAAATACAACATCTTCCTCTGTAAACTCACATGTAACAAATTACTCATTTGTCATTTTTCCTAACTGAGGTCCCTTTCCTTAATTTTCATTTGTAAATACTGAACAAAAATATTAATTGAGGCAGTCAGCTAGACCTTTATCCTCTTCTACATACCTACCTTCTTTTGTTTTTAATCTAACTAATACTTGTTTTACTTTCCTTTTCTCATTTATGAATCTAAAAAATGTTTTTGTCCCCATTTTTTACCGACCAGCTACTTTCTCTTCTGTGTGTGATTTGGAAGCTCTTATAACTTGCTAAGCCTCTTTCTGCCTAATGTTATAGATCTGTCTATCTTCCTCACTCTGTTTTTTTTTTTAAATATATTTACTAACTGCTAACTTTTTAGTTTTTTACTCTTTTGGCCACTTCTGCAGAAGTACCACAGAGGTTTCTTTAATTTTTTTGCTTTTACTGACAAGCCTCATGTAGTTTTCTGTTGCCTTCAGTAGTGCAACCTTGAAATTAGCCCATTTCTCTTGAACTCCATTTAAACTGTTCCATTCTGATAATGACTCCATTACACACATTTTAATTTGAGAAAAGTCTGTTTTTTCTAAATTCTAAAACGTTTGTTTTTGTGTGGTGTGACTCAGGGACTGTTCTTACATTACACAGCACTGTCTGGTGATCACTGGATCCTAAACTTTCACCTACAGTAACATCTGAAACCAAATCTCCATTTGTTAACACTAAATCTAGTATAGCCTCTTAATGAGTTGGCTCCTCAATGACTTGTTTTAGAGATAGTCCTAGTAGGGAGTTTTGATTATGTGTGCACCTGGTACAAGCAGCTATTCTGCTTTTCCAGTTCTCATCAGGAAGATTAAAGTCACCCATGATGATAACTTCTCCCTTCATTGTCATTTTAGGTATTTCCTCAACTAGTAGATTATCTAACTCTTCTGTTTGTCCCGAGGACCTATACATTACACCTACACAAGTTACTGTGTGATTACTAAATTCTAACGTAATCCAAACTGACTCTGTGTTTGCCTCACTAACTTTTATCTGGCTAGATTTTATGCTATCCTTCACATACAGGGTCACCCCTCCCCTTTCATGCCTTCTCTGTCTTTTCTATATACAGAGTACCCTGGTATTGCTATGTCCTAGTCTTTTTTCTCATTATACCATGTCTCAGTAACAGCAATTAAATCTACATTATCAGTTGCCATTATTCCCTAAACTTGCATTTGTAGACATGACTCTAAGCTTATCATTTTTTAACACACTTGCTACATACACATTCTGTCCTTGTTTTGGGGGGCAACATTTTATCACCCTTTTGCCCCCCGCTCCCCTCCCCATCCTAGTTTAGCAATATCATTGAATTGCTCACTGAGAATGTTTGTTCCCTTTTGAGAAAGATGCAAACCATCTTTTTTGTACAGTTTATTTCCATTCCAAACAGAGCTACCATGAGAAATTATGCCAAATCCTTGCTCCAGACACCATTTACCAAGCCACAAGTTAAAGCCCCTAATACATATCTGCCTATCATTCTGAGTGTTATGCACAGGCATAATTTTAGAGAATCAAAATGTGGAAGCAACCTGCTTTATATCATTGGCAAAAACACAAAAAGTTTCCTTTACCTGTGAAACCTTATTGCAAGCCAAGTCATTTGTCCCTAGATGGACAAGTATATTAAATTCCCTGCTTTGTTTGGTTAACCATATTAAACATCTCACAAGACCACTATTGACCAGCTCCCCACCTCTTATAGAATACCCCAACAACAACTGCTTTCTATCAGGCCTCACCTTGTCCTTTTTGTCATTGGTTGGTTCCACAAACTTGGTGCCCGAGCCTTTCTCCATAACACCACTACACTCGGTGACTGAGCCTGTCTCCACAACACCACTACACTCGGTGCCTGAGCCTGTCTCCACAACACCACTAATCTCAGTGCCTGAGCCTGTCTCCACCAAAAAATTTTTCTTGGTGCCCGAGCCTGTCTCCATAACACCACTACACTCTGAAAGTGCTGAAAACTTATTATCATTATGTAGAGCCACAGACTGTGCAACATGCTTTTTATCCACAACTTTAAGTCTACCAGATCCTACAGTAATCCATCTGCCATTTCTAGACCATCTCTTGGCAGTGGCTTTGCAACAGTCTCAGCCCGAGTTTGTTTAACAGATAATTTACAAATCTCAGACTTCAAAAATACAATCTCCTGCTGCAATATAGAGAACTGTCTACAGATGAGACAGCACCCAAATCTCCAAACGTGAAACAAATGCATAACAAGTATTGCACTGAACTATGTCTGCCATTTTAATAATATAATCAAATAAGTAATTTAAATCAAATAAATCAAACCTTACTTTTTTTTTTACCTCCTTTTCACCTCCGGTGCAACTGTGCCGACGAACTAAGCTTACCAGCTCAGCGGCAAGTTGGGAACCGCTCCGCCAGATCCTCCTAGCCACCTGCCCTTAATCAATATGGGAACGACCACGCGGTCACAGCCATATATAGCCCCAGGCTCACGTGACTGTGTGTGTGACGTCATGACGTCGACACACACTCATGTTCTGGGGTCAGAGGTCACCCTCTGACCAATCACAACCAAAGGAGGGATATTTAAATCCCTGAAGCTCCCTGGTTCACTGCCCTGTCGTGGTTTCCATTCCTGGTTCCCGAGAGTGCGTTTTCTTGTCCTGTTTTTGATATTCCTGGTATTTTGACCTTGGCTATTCCTGACTATTCTGATTTCTGGTTTCCCTGACTTGGCTTGTTAAACGATATTATGTATTTCTGGCTTATTTGACCTCAGCTATCCCTTGACCATTCTCTGTCTTTAACGTATTGGTCCGGCCATTTTAAGGGACCGGTTTACATTCTATCTTTTTCTGTTCTGTCTATGTAGATGTTATATAGTTCTGCGAGCTGGACCACTCTAGCAGTCGTGACATTACCTTAGATTACCTACAGTTTATCTCCAGAATATCTCCAAGCAACTTTGAAGCATCACTTAGAGGCAGCAACCAATCTATATTAGCCAAGCTAATATCCACAACTCTTATATAAATCCTAAAAGCTCCACCCCTAGGAGTTTTTAACACCTGGGTGGGCCTATGCTTATTAACATACAATTACTAGCAATTAGCAAACACCTAACTAATAAAATCAGATTCCTTACCAAATACCAACAGGAAATCAAACCTTGTGCAATCAAAACATTTTTTTCCTAGAGATGACTCTTACCATCTCAAGGAAAACTGTGTATGAGCATCAGGCCCCCATGCTGCTCTAGGAAGAGCATTGGATGGAACAATATTGACCATCGTGGTAAGTATAGTGGTAAGCAGCACCAAGGGAGCCTTAGTACTAGAAAAATGAGTAAAACATTTGTTTTCTTAATTTAATGGCATGAAAAAGTGAAAGGGACACTACAGCATTAGGAAATGGAATTCCTAATGCTATATATATTAAATGGGTGTGCATTAGAACAAATGGAAAATTCCTGAATTACTAGCGAATGGCTATAAAATATAAAGCAGAATCAAAGCAAAAACTTAAACCTTAACCTAATATATCTTTTTCAAAGCATCTTAAAATATTCCATACATTATATAATTTATACTAAAGGAAAATTGTTTTGTACAAGAGGTATAGTCAATTTATACACAGCATGATTTTACAAAATAGTACTACAAATATGAATATTTTTCTATTATTTCTTCTTTTAAAAGCCCAGTTGAATATATCTAATTATAAATACACATTTCATGTGCACAAATAATGTCTATGAAAAAAAAATCAAATCTTGAAAGTGGATTCTTAAAATGCATCCATTCCTAGTACAGTAGTGGCGAAAAAATAGTGCTAGTGTATATTAAGTGTATAAAGGGCATCAATTCGTATGAAAACATATTTAATACTTAACACATTGCAAATTAGTTTAAATAAGATGCATTTTATACTTCATAAAGTGCAAAATAATTTGCGTAATAAAGTGCATATTAATGTACATTTAACTCAATAATAACAATTCATAATATAAAGTGTATAAAGTGCTATATATGCTAAAAACATATTATGCCATGGTTAATAAAGTGCATTTAAAACCAATGAAGTACATTAAAGTGCAATAAACCAATAAAGTGTGTCAATGCTGTGCAATGTCCAAAATAGCAAGATACTGGAAAAATAATGTAATCCTTGTGTATAAGAAAACCAGCACCAGAGAATATTGGCAAACATCTGCAAAAAAGCAATAAAAAAAAAAGGTATTAACAAAATTTGTAAATATTCACAAGTAAAGTTAAAAACAAACTATTCAGAGTAAGGGGGATAAATCGTATTTCACATTTAAACTCCTTGGACTCAGAGTATCTAGTTCTTTAATCCAAAGACCTCTCTAAATAAAAGTTTTTTGTTTTTTTTTGTTCCTATCGCCTTTCCTGATTTCTGTTTCTGGGATATAGTTAATTAGTTGAAACTTAAGTTAGTATATGTTGTGCTTATATTCATGAAAGTGGTCTGGTACCGGTCTTTATGGTGCATTTGTTCTTAAAAAAATCTATTTTCGAATTTCTGTGTTGTTTGCCCCACATACAGTAAACCACATGGGCATTTTAACCCCTTTGTGCCGTTATGGCATTCTATTTCGTCCTGCATTCAATGGGCTTTAGAGCCGTTGCGGCGGCTCAAAGAACGATCACTTGGCTGCAATAGCTCCCTGTGGATCTGTCTGCAGGGTGACTGCCTGGGCTGTTAGGTGAAAAAAAATATTCCTTACACAAATAAAAATAATGTTATATATCTATATCTATAGACATATAATATATAGATTCCTTACACAAATAAAAATGCATTAAATACATATAATTACAATATTATATTTATATATTGGTAACAAAATACACTTAGAATAAAATTCTCGATATATCTATCTATATATAAATAAATGTAAATATTTGCAAATATATATTTATATAAATATATGTAATTGCATAAATAATTATATAAGTATACACATAGAATTTAAATACATATATATGTATAAACCTTTATGTTTATATTTATCTAATTTTGTATACATAATTATGTGATTTTATTAATTAAAATGTTAAGG
The DNA here is from genome assembly GCF_036172605.1 of Pelobates fuscus. Classification (NCBI taxonomy): domain Eukaryota; kingdom Metazoa; phylum Chordata; class Amphibia; order Anura; family Pelobatidae; genus Pelobates; species Pelobates fuscus. The sequence continues at coordinate 286,794,995 of NC_086317.1, forward strand.
GACATGCCTGACAACCCAGGCAGAACCTTTACATGGGGGCTACTGTGGCACTTAAGAGACTTCAGTGAACACAAATATGAGTGTTTCGAAACAGTAAAATGTATCACAATGATGATATCGTCAGTGTAAATGCAGTTTTGTGTTAAAAATGCTAAAAAACTAATATGAATACAAAAGAAAAACATGAAAGGGGGGTGCTATATAGACATAAAATACTTATATCTGTACAACGAAGGTCTCTCAGCTGATAATCAAATCAATCTAGAAAAACAAAACAGATTGCACATAGCATAATACTGTATGAGGAAAAATAGAATGGATAATGGTGGTATTGGGTCACTCACGATAAACAGAGCCTATTATAGCAGGCTCTGACTGTATGGGCTCTTCAAAATCTCTGTATGCTGTATATTCCAACGGGATCAGCTCCAGGATCAGCTCCAGCCTCCTCTTAGTATTCTTCCAATCACACCAGAAAAACCAAGTGGTAGGGTGTAAAAGAATTTATTAAGAATACTTTTTAAAACAAATATATAAAAAAGTAACAAAGCACTACGCGTTTCGACTTTCCGTCTTCTTCAAAGGTGCATAACATACAAGTCCATCTAATCTCTTTAAATACATCCGGAGTTATCAATTTTCGCGGGTAAAAGTTCACATTACTTCCGTGTTGTGATGTCACTTCCGGATCCGTCGGCTTGATTTGCGTCAAATGACGTCATCACGGTTCCACCCGTCTAGTGTCCTTCAACCCGGATGTTAATGCTTTCGGACGCCATTTTTATGCCTGGCATTGTACTAATGAACTATACTTTAATGAGGGAAAAAAGATCAGGTAGAACTACAACATACATATTGTAGAAATCCGCTTACAAAGCTGATAAAATATATTATATTCTACAATATTAGGAGAAATACTAGAAGAAAAAAAGAAAAGGGAAAAATTAAAAAATATTTTTATAACTTTCCTATTCAAACCAAAAATTTGGCTTATCGATAATGAAAGAAGGGGGGAGGTTTAAACAATGTAACCCCCTCTCAAGAAAAGCAAAATATACTTATTTAAAGGAAAAAATATCCTTAAGGGTAAATAAAAAATGTATATATAAAAAATATAATATCAAATATATAATCTGGGCCGGACCTTTTAGATAAGGGCTGCCATCTCAAAGTCCACATTGAGCCCGCCCGGAGTCAGTGTTCCTAAATCAAAGATCCACCTCATCTCACAGCGGCTCAATGCGGACTCGAGATGACCTCCCCTCCAGTGGGGTTTAATGGCCTGAATCCCAAAAAAACTGAGCCCCGCAGGGTTTCCGCCATGAACATTTAAAAAATGTGTAGAAACACTATGCTTTAAAAAACCTCTCCTTATATTGTAGATATGCTCACGTATCCTTGTTTTTAGATTTCTTGAAGTTTTCCCCACATATTGGAGTCCACAAGGACACGTGAGCAAATACACCACATTCTTAGTGTGACAGGTCATAAATGAATTAATTTTAAAATTAACAGAGCCAATCTTAGAGTGAAAAGCCTCTACTTTCTTCGGTTTACTCTGGTGGTTCCTACAGCCCATACACTCCCCACAATAGTGAAAACCTTTCTGTAGGGATTTATTAATGGTTAGAAAATTTTCTTTCAATTTAGGAGCTTCTAAATAACTCGAGGTTAATTTCTGTCTTAGATTTTGCGCCCCTCTAAAAATTAATTTGGGTTTATCATAAAGGTATGGTAGGATTTCTTCATCCTGTTGGAGGATATACCAATGTTTATTAAAGATTTTTTTAAGCTCTCTATGGTCTTGACTATAGTTACAGATGATAGGTATTTTATCCTGCTTTTCCTCTGATGTGGTTTTTGATTTATATTCTAATAGAGTGTTCCTTTCCATATTTCTAACTGATTTTATCTCCTGATCTAAAAGTTTGTTACAATATCCTTTCATTACAAATTGTTCTTTTAGAATTCGGGATTGAGAATCAAAAGTTTCTATTTTTGTACAATTCCGTCTCATGCGTAGGAATTGACCCTTCGGTATGTTCTCCAGCCATGGACGGAAATGGCAACTTTCTTTGTGGATATATCCGTTTACATCAACCGGCTTAAAAAAAGTGCATGTGTCAATACTATTCCCTGTAGCCGAGATTTCTAGATCCAAAAAACGGATTTTCTGCTGGCTATATTCCTGAGTGAGCTTGACATTCCACTCATTAGAATTCAAAAAATCGAAAAATTCCAAAAAGGTGGAATGATCTCCCCTCCAAATAATAAAGATGTCGTCTATATACCTTCTATAGAGGACCAGATTCGCACTCCAGTCATGCTGGGAATAAACAAAATAATTTTCCCAAAAAGCCATAAATAAATTAGCATAACTGGGTGCGAATCTGGTCCCCATAGCGGTCCCCCGACGTTGCAGATAGTACTCCCCCTCGAACCAAAAGAAATTATTCCGAAGGATTAAAGAGATTCCCTCCATCACAAAGTCTATTTGCTCCTTGGGGTACAACCCGGATGCTTCCAGAAAGGAATGATTGGCTCGACATCCAATATCGTGCTCTATACAGGTATATAAGCTAGTGACATCGCACGTGATAAATGCGAAGTCACTTTGCCATCTAAAATTCTTAAGTATTTGTAATAGGCTCATAGAGTCCTTTAGGTATGAGGGGTTCTCCTTCACTAAAGGTTGGAGAAGGGTATCTATGTATTTGGACAGATTCGAAAGGAGTGAGCCCACTCCAGAGACAATGGGTCTCCCTGGGGGGTTACTCACATCCTTATGAAGTTTTGGTAATATGTAAATTACTGGGATTTTTGGAGATTTCATGTTTAGATAGTCATGAATGCTAATTTATTTATGGCTTTTTGGGAAAATTCTTTGTGATGGAGGGAATCTCTTTAATCCTTCGGAATAATTTCTTTTGGTTCGAGGGGGAGTACTATCTGCAACGTCGGGGGACCGCTATGGGGACCAGATTCGCACCCAGTTATGCTAATTTATTTATGGCTTTTTGGGAAAATTATTTTGTTTATTCCCAGCATGACTGGAGTGCGAATCTGGTCCTCTATAGAAGGTATATAGACGACATCTTTATTATTTGGAGGGGAGATCATTCCACCTTTTTGGAATTTTTCGATTTTTTGAATTCTAATGAGTGGAATGTCAAGCTCACTCAGGAATATAGCCAGCAGAAAATCCATTTTTTGGATCTAGAAATCTCGGCTACAGGGAATAGTATTGACACATGCACTTTTTTTAAGCCGGTTGATGTAAACGGATATATCCACAAAGAAAGTTGCCATTTCCGTCCATGGCTGGAGAACATACCGAAGGGTCAATTCCTACGCATGAGACGGAATTGTACAAAAATAGAAACTTTTGATTCTCAATCCCGAATTCTAAAAGAACAATTTGTAATGAAAGGATATTGTAACAAACTTTTAGATCAGGAGATAAAATCAGTTAGAAATATGGAAAGGAACACTCTATTAGAATATAAATCAAAAACCACATCAGAGGAAAAGCAGGATAAAATACCTATCATCTGTAACTATAGTCAAGACCATAGAGAGCTTAAAAAAATCTTTAATAAACATTGGTATATCCTCCAACAGGATGAAGAAATCCTACCATACCTTTATGATAAACCCAAATTAATTTTTAGAGGGGCGCAAAATCTAAGACAGAAATTAACCTCGAGTTATTTAGAAGCTCCTAAATTGAAAGAAAATTTTCTAACCATTAATAAATCCCTACAGAAAGGTTTTCACTATTGTGGGGAGTGTATGGGCTGTAGGAACCACCAGAGTAAACCGAAGAAAGTAGAGGCTTTTCACTCTAAGATTGGCTCTGTTAATTTTAAAATTAATTCATTTATGACCTGTCACACTAAGAATGTGGTGTATTTGCTCACGTGTCCTTGTGGACTCCAATATGTGGGGAAAACTTCAAGAAATCTAAAAACAAGGATACGTGAGCATATCTACAATATAAGGAGAGGTTTTTTAAAGCATAGTGTTTCTACACATTTTTTAAATGTTCATGGCGGAAACCCTGCGGGGCTCAGTTTTTTTGGGATTCAGGCCATTAAACCCCACTGGAGGGGAGGTCATCTCGAGTCCGCATTGAGCCGCTGTGAGATGAGGTGGATCTTTGATTTAGGAACACTGACTCCGGGCGGGCTCAATGTGGACTTTGAGATGGCAGCCCTTATCTAAAAGGTCCGGCCCAGATTATATATTTGATATTATATTTTTTATATATACATTTTTTATTTACCCTTAAGGATATTTTTTCCTTTAAATAAGTATATTTTGCTTTTCTTGAGAGGGGGTTACATTGTTTAAACCTCCCCCCTTCTTTCATTATCGATAAGCCAAATTTTTGGTTTGAATAGGAAAGTTATAAAAATATTTTTTAATTTTTCCCTTTTCTTTTTTTCTTCTAGTATTTCTCCTAATATTGTAGAATATAATATATTTTATCAGCTTTGTAAGCGGATTTCTACAATATGTATGTTGTAGTTCTACCTGATCTTTTTTCCCTCATTAAAGTATAGTTCATTAGTACAATGCCAGGCATAAAAATGGCGTCCGAAAGCATTAACATCCGGGTTGAAGGACACTAGACGGGTGGAACCGTGATGACGTCATTTGACGCAAATCAAGCCGACGGATCCGGAAGTGACATCACAACACGGAAGTAATGTGAACTTTTACCCGCGAAAATTGATAACTCCGGATGTATTTAAAGAGATTAGATGGACTTGTATGTTATGCACCTTTGAAGAAGACGGAAAGTCGAAACGCGTAGTGCTTTGTTACTTTTTTATATATTTGTTTTAAAAAGTATTCTTAATAAATTCTTTTACACCCTACCACTTGGTTTTTCTGGTGTGATTGGAAGAATACTAAGAGGAGGCTGGAGCTGATCCTGGAGCTGATCCCGTTGGAATATACAGCATACAGAGATTTTGAAGAGCCCATACAGTCAGAGCCTGCTATAATAGGCTCTGTTTATCGTGAGTGACCCAATACCACCATTATCCATTCTATTTTTCCTCATACAGTATTATGCTATGTGCAATCTGTTTTGTTTTTCTAGATTGATTTGATTATCAGCTGAGAGACCTTCGTTGTACAGATATAAGTATTTTATGTCTATATAGCACCCCCCTTTCATGTTTTTCTTTTGTATCCATTTGTATAGTGCCTTTGGGTGATTTTTCTGGCACTTGGGGGTAGTTGCTGTGTTTTCACCTTTATATCAGTATTAATAGCGCCAATCCACCCACAGATATTTTCTTGGAAAGTATCCTTTTTAGTTTAAAAAACTAATATGAACACTAACTTTGGCCACTATGTGTGACTAAGTGGCTGCTAACAAAGACTGGACATAAACTAACAACATATGTATTGGCACTCTCCCATCCTGGGTGGTGCTGGTAGCAAGGTAGCCCTTAAATCTCCCTTATCTAAATCCTATAATAATAAATGCTACCGCACTCAATTAAAAGCAAAAAAAATATTTATTCCATGATCTTATAAGGTGTTACAATAGTAAGTACTCTACTCAGTAGAGTAGAGAGTAGAGTAAAAATATGAAAATATGAAAAAAGTGAAAAAAGGGAAAAATATATAGAAAAAATAAAAAATAAATGTCATATGACGTATGAAAAAATATCCCAACTATTGTAATAATCAGTCCTAGTGTGTACACACTCCAAACACAAAAAATAAAAAAATCCAAAGAATTCTTAATCCAAATGCTTTGATTAAGGGGTAATACCCAAAAGGGCAGCTCTCACCCCTTCCGGTTGAAAAATCTTTGTTGAAAATAGATGAATGTAGCTGTATTGAAAATGTCTCCATAATAGAAAAAGAAGAGATTTGGCTAGTGACTTTAGATGTCCAATCCTTATATACATCTATAGAACATAAGGGGGGGATAGGAGCGGTTGAATGGACTTTAGACAATGACAGCGACCTGGCACAATATACAGACAATAAGAAATACACACTGGACTTATTACAATTTGTTCTCACTGAGAGCTATTTTCTCTGTGAGGATAAATATTATAGACAGATAATGGTACAGCTATGGGCTCAAATGTCGCCCCAACATATGCCAAAATATACATGAACCGTCTAGAAGTACTTTATGTATACACAATTTCATTGTATAAGAAATGTTTAACATGGAAAAGATTTATAGATGACGTGTTCGTATGTTGGGGTGTCACGAGAGCCCAATTAGACATATTTTTCAATCAACTAAATTCATTAGATTCCAACATCAAATTCACCATGACATGTGACAAGTATGAGGTCTCATTTTTAGACACACAGGTGTATCTGGTTGAATATAAATTACATACCAATCCTGAATATAAGGCCAGTTGTGGCTGCCAGTAAAGGTATTCCAGCTTGTACTCCCAGAACTATGTGTCGTCTGGTTACTGGGAGGGGAAAGGGCTACTCTTTAATCACTGTTTCAGTGTAGAGGATTGAATGGGGAAAGTCCTTGTAAGGACACAGTGTAAACCAATTACGGTTTTAAGTAATTGATAGTGTCCAACCCCTACGCAGGGGTGGCGATAGACAAAAATTGTTACTCCAGAAAGAGACTAAGTGGATACGTACTTTGGGTTTGAATGAAGTCTATGAACTCACACATTTCTTATAGGTCATAAAATATGGTCTTCACAAATCCTCATTAGACAGTAGATTGTACATTACTTTGGTTAAAGAACTCACCTGAGTTAATTGTAGGATTTAACTAACATATTATTATAATTTTTTTATGCCTACCTCACAGTGTATTGCTCTGACCAAGATTGGTCCGATTGGCTCTCAAACTCTCTCTATACTCCCAACAATGTTGACCTTTTACGTTCCTTTACCAGACAGAAAGCGGGGTTCCCACTAGAAGGCACCACAAACATTTTCACACATGACACTGTTTGTGAGTATGCTTCTTTATAATGATTTGGTTACAAAGTATGGAGATCGGTTTACCCTTAATTGCCTGCAATGATAGGTGTTATTTATGTTTGTGTACAACATGTTATTATTGCATTACTTTACAGTATTAACAGGTTGAGATATATATATATATATATATATATATATATATATATATATATATATATCTTACAGTCTTTGTTTGTTCTTTGTTCTTATAATTTTCCCTTTGCCTACAATACACAAGGTAATATTCCAGTAAGGTTGAGCTTTAATTAAGATCTCTTAAATAGAGAATTTCTACAAATCTTCCAATTTAATATCCTTATTCTCCCAGACAATCTGATAGATAATAATTAAAATACATTGGAATCGGGGGCGGGGCCTAACAGCTAACCAAGTCAGTCGCACATAACTGAAGCTCCCCGGAATAGGCCTCTAATTAAGCACATTATTCTTAAAAAAACACATTAATGTAGCCTGAATCTCCATCTACTTCTTGAGGAACACAGTGTTGAGTGTTTGGTCTGAGCCATGCTGGTCCTGGAGGAACCTGATCTTTCTGCTCATCTTGTAGCCTGGTAAAAGGCTGAGGTGGAGGAGGTGGCCGAACTTCTGCCATAACCTGGAACCTGACTGGACTGTTCCTGCCCACCCCCCTTCTGGACCGGCGGGGGTTATACCGGTCCCCATTGGTGAGCATCTCGACTTACTTTCATGGACTCTAATAGGCACATGCACCGTGGGTGAAAGTGGCCTAATCGGCAAGATGGCATCATTCTAGGCAATTCCCCACCTCCAGCCTATGTTCCGAAGCCTTCACCAAGGGACCCGCAGATGCAGGCGTTTGACCGGTTGTGCTCCCAATTCTGGGCTAAGCTCGCAAACAGAAGAGTGGATGTTACACCTGCAGGTCTGAGCATACAAGTCCGGACCAGACCCCTTGGATTCAAGGACCCTGTAAGGAACCAACAGCATACTCCATAAACAGCTCTGCGGGCGGTGAGAATAACGCGGAAACAAGGGCCTGCACATCCTAACCGAAAAAATCTAACTTACCACCTCGCTGCCACATCCCTGTGCGACATTCTGGAAGAGGCCGGAGCAACATGTGCAAATCGTGGCATTGGGGGGCTCCCGCTCAGCTAAGCCACCAGCGTGCTTCGAGAGGACCCAGAGGCCCTGATCAGGGTGTTGGAGTCTGCCAGTATCCTGGTGGGGAAACATGTGAACGCCTCAACGTTTGTGGCATGTGGGGCCCCCACACAAGGCTGGTTGGACTCCTGCTATCATATGTTATCAGCCTCCCAGCCCTAGGAATTGGCTATAAGGTCTTGGGCACAGACCATAGAGTATCTATAGCACAGTTTGTTTTAATTGCTAAAAATGCTGTCTCTAATAGTCTGTGGTAGGCTATAATTTTACTGGCCTGTAGTTTCTTCTACTAAATTTTCCGTCTGATTATTTCTCTGACTTGAGGAGGAAAATTGCAACCCAGTGGCCAACATCTCCTGTAATTCTCTTAGCTCATTTCTCATTTCAGGTTATAATGCTCTCTGTTATTAGTTCATTGATAGGGACTGTATACTAGCTTTTCCTATGTAAGTCTCATCCTACTTTCAGCTACTTGTTAATCTGTTTTCATTTGTACGAAAGTCTGATTCACTCATGATGCAAAAAAAAAAACAAAATTGGTGCTGTGATCACGACATGTACTCATCTCATCTCTTGATAACCTCATTATTGCAGTTATGACCTTACTTGTATGTTGTATTTTAAAGCACCACAAAAATACAGAATTTAAAAAAAAAAAATACATTGGAAAACATTGTTTCAACATTGTAGTAACCAACCTCATGTTGATGAGTTGCATTAACAACGAAACAGCTGTCCATGAGTGGTTCCCTGGTTTTGCATCTTTTCCTAAGTTATGTTTCAAGCTGTTGTATACAGCAAACACAAACTAAAAGGAATCCACGTTTAAAATAGAATGAGGCAAAAATTTGATTCTTTGTTCAACTAATTTGCATATGCCCACCCAGAATCCTTTGCTGTAGTAACATCACTGCAGATTTTTAATTTCTGTGCGAAAAGCAAGTCTTATGCATATTTGTGTTTACCATTTAATTAACTATCCATAGACCTCAGATGGAAGGGGTTTTCTGGCCACGCCCCCCCCGCCTTGTAGGTTATTTAAATGCATGATAGAGGTATATGATAGTATCACTACTGAGTAAAGTACTTACTATTGTAACACCTTATAAGATCATGGAATCACATCTAATTTTGATTGCGGTATTGTATATTATTACAAAACTGGACATACCCCATTTTGAATTTCCTGGATTGTCTACTTTTTAAAATTGTATGCCATAGTGGGGGCAATTCTTCTTCCTTGGCTGTCATACAGGCAACATAACCAATCTGGCAAATATAAATGGGCAAATCTTATATTTGACCCCATAACTTTTCCAAAACCTGTACATGGGGGTTACTGTTGTACTCGGGAGACATAACGGCACAAATATGAGTGTTTTAGAGCAGTAAACCATATGCTGATGGTATTATAGGTGAAAGGGCAGTTTATTTGTGAAAAATTTGAAAAAGCTAAAATTTACCCCCTCTCTATAGCCCACTGTTTTCCCTTTCTTTCTCTCTCTCTTCTCCATCCCCCTTTCCCCCTCACTCCTTTCTAATACTTCTGTGTTTATCCCCTGTGTAATGTAAAACCTTTAGAAAGTACGGAATTATCTTCAGGTCTCAATTTTCTTCTTTCTTCCAACCTATCCTTCTTTGTTTTTTTTGTTTTTTGTTTTTTTTATTCAAAGTTTATTAAAGGGACACTATAGTCACCCAGACCACTTCAGCTCAATTAATCTAGTTTTAACCTTTCAGATGCAAACATAGTTTCAGAAAAACTGCTATGTTTACATTTGGGGTTAAGCCAGCCTCTAGTGGCTGTCTTCCTGACAGCCACTAGAGGCGCATCTGCGACGCTGGAGGTATATTATGCCTCCATTGCGCAGAGCGTTCATAGGAAAGCATTGAGAAATGCTTTCCTATTGACACTTTAAATGCGCGCATGTGCATTCGGCTCCGCTGACGTCGGACGGGGGAGCTGACGACGGCGGGGGAGGAGAGGTCACCAGTGTCGAGGGAGCCCGGCGCTGGAAAAGGGTAAGCTGCTGAAGGGGTTTTAACCCCTTCAGTGCCACGGGAGGGGGACCCCCAGGGTGGGGGCACCCTCAGGGCAGTATAGTGTCATGAAAAACGCTTTGTTTTCCTGACACTATAGTGATCCTTTAAGTTGAGAAGTACATGCAATGAAAATAATGCAATCTGACTGAGAATGCATAGTTATCAGAAAGCAATATAACCAAAGGGTGAAAAGAGAGATTACATAATCATCGAAGAGAGACAACCATATGGGGAGTACTGCCTTGCAGTATAACAGTATCATCTAACAGAGTAACGCTAGGCTTGTTGTTGCCAAACATACAAGACAATGGTAAAAAAGCCAGGTTAATATGTTAAAGTGAGGTCTGGATACCCAAGGGGCATACAGGTTAGATGTGATATTGCACAACTTAAGGCCGGCATTTATGCCAGTAGTGCGTTGCATCCATGGGGCAGCATAAGGTTGCGTAATGAGACCTAGCTGGTTACCGTGTCCCTAAGTCTGTGTATTAGTCATTGAGAGGTACAGCAAGTATCCTGCTGGAGAATTATGTAGCTATAACCTATCCTATCTTTGAATCCTTTGACATCCCATGAATGAGGGGTTAGCCTTTAAAATGAAACAGAGCTTCACTGTGAACACTCTCCATGGTAGTTCCTTTTTTTCACTTTGCAATTTTTCTTTTATTTATAGGATTTATATACAGATTTTTACTAGAACATCATTCATAGATGTTCCCATTTTTGTAATAATTTCAGTCTATTTGGAATTTACTCCTTTTTCTTTCTTCTACTGATTTTCTTAGATTCTCCACAGTCTTGTCTGTGTAAGATTGTTGCCTTGTTTTAAATGGCCCAGTTCAGCATCAAGATTCTTCTTCTTTCTTAGATTGATTTATTGCTATATGCAAAAACTCAAGATTAAGAAAAAGCTAACCAAATGAACACGTATCCAATATTGTTTCAAGCCTACCACAATATACAGCATTATCATGGAAAAAAAGTTGGTTGAATATGCATTCTCATTCCATCTGGAATCCGGTGGACCTTAAAATATTCAGCCAGTGGAATACTATGTAGCTTGTAACGTAAGGCCTTTTGCAATATTTTTCAAATTATTTAGTTACAGAATCAATATTAGGAACTTGCAAGAAAGTGTAATTACCTTCTGCTGCCTGGGAGATCATCTGAGCTTCTCCTTCTGAATTGGAAAACGTGCTGATAGAAATGTCTTGTTCCATACTGCTAACTAAAAGAGATGAAACAAATTCCAAATAGGTAACTCAGTATATCAAGTAATCCACGTGAAAAGGAGAACTCTGCACACTTAAAAACTGTTGGACTTTGGTAGGACTTAGCAGTCTGGTGTTTGCTTGACAAAGACCCCTGTGTTGGTTGAAACGTTGCACTTTCTGAATTGTTCTTCTAAAAATGCCTTGTAAGCGACTTTGAGAGTCTGGGCCACACTACTTTGAATTCATTTTTAAAAGGGCTTTTCTTCTTAATAAGATTAACCCCTTAGGGCCTTGGACACAAGGCATATTTTGGGCACTTTCTTAGTGACTACATATATTTTATTATGGGGCACCAAAGTACTCACTCTCAATTTATAATGAAAATATTTGATTGTATCTCTCTCAGTGTGAGAGAGCAAGTTGCATCCCCCTTGGAATGTCTTTGTATTTACTTTCTGATTACCCTTTATCCTAGTCTACTCAGAGCTTAATAAAGAAAACTACAGATGCCTTCTATTTGAAGAAATCACTTAAAAGGTATTTCTTTGATATAAATATTACTTTAAAGAAGAATGTGTCAACTCTAGTCTGTAGTGTCACTTAAAATATTTTAGCATAGAGTAGCAGTCAGCAATCTATGGCATGTGTGCAATGCATGGCACACAATGTGCCTTTTCACAGGACCCATGGCTGCCAGACCCAATCAGAATGTGGAAATTTAAGGATTTCCCCCAGAGTTGACTTGTCAGAGTTACCAGTAGGAGTTACTCAGATATTTGACAGTGCCTGATTGCAGCAGGAGATGAAAGACAGCCCTCAATTCACCAGTGGCAATGCTGGAAGGAACTAATCTTAATTCCTCACAGTGTTTGTGAAGAAGAAACTGCCCACCATGGTGAGAACAGCATGTGAAGCACCTGCATGCCAAGTGACTTCCAAGTCCTGTTTTTGCAAAGTGCTTCTAAAAGGTTGCATACCTCTGGTATAGAGTCCACATCAAGCATGTTTACTGGGTATTCTAGTGACTAATCAATAGGCTTAAGTGAATCTTAATAAATGGCACAACTTCTTATTTACACTTGGGATAATAGAGCTCTTCTGAGAGCTGCATACAAGTCACACATTGACATGGTTTGACAAGAACTCTCATAAACACTGCAGGCAGTATATGCATGCGAATATTTTTACTGCATTGCTTAAATCTGGACAGTAAGCATCTTCTTTTTTTCTGTTTTCGTTAGAATAACTGATGCGTGCAATACTGCTTAATATGCTAGATATGTTTTCAGGCAAATAGTCTCCTGCTAAACAGTGTTCATGTGCTTACTATAATACTTTATATTTGCCTTAAAATACTTTTTTTTTTTTTAAATGTTAGAAGTTCTTCTGAGTGATCGTTTAAATTCCAGAACTACGAGCTGAAATGTAGCAGAATCATGTACCAAACAAAAAGCGCAATAGCCAAGAATGTTCATTTTGATGCATAATTCTGAATTCTGCCCGTGGCACCAAAAATAAGATGATTGATGGCTAGGGGACAGTGACTAAAATATTGACTTTATTCACAGATCAAGTGAGAAGTGACCAATAGACAAAAAAGGGAGGAGCAGTAAACAAATCTATATTTTTACATTATATATTTAATAAATATAATATATAAACATGTACTTTTTACTGCTCTTCCTGTATCTACCTTTATTAGTTACTTAAGTCGAATAAAGGTTGACATACATATCTTATTATTTAAAAATTATAATTATACTTTTTATTATATATTTCATTTAATGAGTATAGTGTCCAGGGGAATATAGATACAATTTGTGCCAATTTGAGGGTATTCTGATATGTTGTTACCAAATATGAACAAAATGAGTCCATAGGACTTTAATCAAGGCTTCACTCTACTTTTAGATGTATGTTTTTTACAGAACAATGCCCGTGTTCATTTTTGAAGGGACTGGAGGCAAAGCAAATTAGTGCCAATTGCTCCAAGGCAGTCACTTGCTGTTCCATATTAATAAATAGCATCAAACACAAGCAAAATCTTGGAAAACAAATGCATTCTGGTACTTGAGTAATTGCTGACATGTCAGACACATTTCCACGGGCCATTTTCTGCTGCAAAATCAGTACTTTACTAGATGTTTTTATTAGTGTGTCAAGCAAACAGAACACCTTGAAGAACAGCCAAAGCAATGGTTTTGTACTGGAAAATCAATAAAAATTCTATACAAAACATTTCATAACATTAATTATACTAGTTGAACATGTTTTCAGGGGCTATTTCTAACAATAAGCATTATGTCTATAGTCTACTGCACTTGTATATTTTCCAGGAGTATATATAAATGTTTTTGTAGAAGTGACCCGGATATAACTGTAATATTTTTTTTATTCTAAATCCAATGTGTTTTTTGCAAGAAATTGCAGCGAAATTGGGTTGTTGTTTTTTTTTACATCCTGTACAGCACATAGACATTGATTTACTTTTCCTTGCCAGACAACTGCTGGAAGTTTGCTATCACACTACTTAAGGGGGAATGCATTACAAAAATAAAATGATATATTAATACACACAGCAAAAAAAGAAAAGGTACAAAAAAAGAGAGAAAAAAGAAAAGGGTATTTTAGGGGACACTAGACCTCTGAAGAAATTTAGCTTGCTGAAAAGCTTTATGTGTGAAGAGTGTGTCCTCTTTTTTTCATTTTGCAAAAGTACAGACTTTAATAGAAATTAACACTTTTTTTTTTTTATAAATTAACCACTCTTAGCTTTTAAGCAAACAACATGTCCTGTTACTTCCTGGTTTCGTTAGCTTATATGCACTGAACTAAAGAGGCAGCAATTTCCCAGAGCACCTGCCTTGCAAAGACTTCTCATTGAGCTACATTGGGAAGTCTGCAGTTGGACAGTAACATCAATTTGGGATGGGTTACAAGGCTCCTGACAAGAGATCTGCAGTTTTTGTAAGCTGTTTTTAGATATAACTAGGGTGAAAAAAAATGCATAATTAAATGCATGCAAGTTTTCATTTTGGGTATATCTACTAAACAGTGATTTTTATTTAGTTTTTGGTGTCCCTTTAAACAAAAATCTATTCCTAATTGCATATCCCCAGGACATGCTGTGAACAAGCTGCCGTAGCTGGGTTGTTGTTTTTTCTTCTTCTAGCAAATCCTTGCTCTGCTGGTGCTTGCAGTAGGGACACTGCACACATGAGTTTACAGGTTATTGAAAATACTTTAATTTACAATATCAACAAATTCAACTAAGCAAGCAAAGACTTTGCAGCATGCTAGTTACTGCATAGGCTCAGTGTTGTTTTTATGACTGATACTATTGACAGCTGTTTGTGTGTTAGGATGATGTACAAGTATTCTCCAAGATTGTAATAAACGTATACACATGTATGTTACCTAGTAGCTAAACAGAATGTGCATGTCATACAAACTCTATCCTCATTCAGGAGAAAACAGAGTTCTACCACTATCAAATATGGTGTGTGTGGTGGTGGTGGTGGTGGTGGGGTGGGGGAGGAGAGAGCTGCAATATTATAGGCAAATCATACGAAATATAATAAAACAAAAGACAGGAACAGAATAACATATGCACGGAGCATTAAGAAAAAAATTTAATGGTTCAAGATTGACAGCAATTGTACAAACCACATTCTCTTCCTTGACTTTTACAGGGTTATTCACTAATGTGAGAATTCAAAATTAATTTCAAATTTTAGGCTAAAGTAGGTTAATCGAAAACATAACTAACCTAGAGAATCTTTCCAGTTCAGCTATGTTGGCATTAACTTTGGAATTCACTTTGAATGCATTTTCAGTTCTCTGTTAGTGAATATAGTGAGTATGGGCTGGCTTGTAAGAGCAGCCATTAACCATCTTACAACTTTCATTTAGGCTTATTCTACTTGGAACATCAGTAGAAATGTTGCTTTCTAGTTGTGGTACTCCCTAATTTGATTAATTTTGTTATTTTGTCTTAACTTGTACTTTTGGGTAATATATAAAATATTATCAATTCTGCTGTAGTTTTTGTACAAATATTACCATTCTAAAATATATAGAAAATGTGTATTTTCTTATTTCTATACCATCTGTTTATTAATATTTCTGGATAGTTTTTAAATGAAAAATATTCACACATTTTTCAATCTGAGAATAATTCTTATCAAAGCAAAATATTTTAACCACTAGATGGCAGTAATGATTAATTCAACTCTTACATACATACTTCTGTTGGATATTTCTTTCCTAATGTGAGATTCTTTCATAGTTTCTAATGATTATTATATCTTCAAATAACTAAATATGCCACAGTTTTTTTAATTTTATTTTAATAAATTCATTAAATCATACTCCACACGGAAACACAATTGCTTTAACAACCTTTTACATGAAACAAAAACCGTAGCTTGGACACATTTTGGGGTAGGTACTAGTAGCAAATCTAGTACAAATAATAATATAACATAATAAAATAAAAAATGCATTTTCTACCTTTGAGAACTAAAACGATCACTAGATTCTTATGTGTCACTCAAAATTCCCACTTCTTACTGCAATTGCCTTTATCTTTTGGTTATATAGCTAGAAGGTATTTGAAGTCCATCATTCTCTCCGATAAAATAAAATTCAAACTGATGCTGTGTTGCAGCAGGGATTTGTCTTCCTAAAAGCTGTATTTTTCTGCAATACAAAACCATGAAAGGAATACATTTCTTGGTGCACAATATTGATGTTTTTTCTACCGACATTACACACATTACATTATTTATGGCTAAAGCAACACACAGATGAATAGAAACATACTTATATTAAAGGGTACCTAGCATATCTACATATTGCATAGAAATTCCTAATTTTAAAACACTGTATCTGCATTTGTTTCACCCACTTTATTAGGAAATGATTAGCATTATAACATTCTTGCTTCTTGTTCAACATTATTATAGTGACCAATTTAATAATTAGATTTTGCGTTGTTCCTTTGGTGATACAAGAAGTAATTATGAAGCATTTTATGAAAAAATCTAATAATATTTTAACATAATTTTCCAAAAAAAGTTTTATGCTAGAACCACAGCTTCCTAGTAATATGCAGTGGGTACTGTTTCACTAGAGTGAGGTGAGTAGTTTATTCTTGAGCACACCGCTACAGAACTTGCTGGTGCTATATAAAAAATAAAAATAATAATAATTAACTGCAAAGGGCAATCTATTCTCATAAAAGCAAACTAATAGCATATATAAAGTTGCCCCATAAAGTGTTTAAATTCATCATATGTTCTTTCCTGCCCTGCAATAGAAAGACAAGTTCTGTTGAGTTCTTAATCCCCAGTTTACATGGTGAATTATAGACTGTGAACTGTTTGAATGATGGCATATAATTATGGGTATAAAAGCTCTTAACCGAATACTTTATGTCGGCATAGTTATTACAGCAGGTACAGTTTAATGGATGCATCAAGCACAGTTCATAGATATATCCTTTTTCCGGACCTGAATTCTCTTAGCTTACTAAAAAACAATCTCACCATAAACTTCAGTAGAGGAATTGCTTTTCATTAAGTAGAGTAAACTCTTATACTTCTAAAATAAACCAGCCCCTACCCCCTACCATTCAACGTTCCTTTACTTTTATCTATGAATGCTGATACCAATTGGAATATAACCAGGGCCGGACTGGGGAAGAAATTTGACCCAGGCATTTTTGAATCACAGCGGTCCACTGAGAAGGGGGCGGGCCAGAGAGGGGGTGTTTTATCCACACCAATGACAAGCACACTCCCTTTTCATGTTGGTTCAATGCGCAGAGCCCTGCTGAAGAGCTCTTGCGTGAAAAAGGCCCTGTATTTGTTCAATGCAGGGCAAGCAAATGTATTAACATGCTTGCGCTGTGTTTGCTTGTGACATGTCTCCAGTGTCTCCATAAGTGGGATACCAAAGGACAAAAGTGTAAGGAATTGCACATGTGTTTAGAGCCTGTTTGTGGGATTGAGTGTGTGTACACTGGGTTGATTGTGGTGTGGTGTTTTGTGTAAATGTCAGTTTCAGTTGTGTTGTGTTTTGGTGTAATATGTATGGCTACAGGCTGTAGACAGTGTGAGTATAGGTGATGTAGCGATTGTGTGCACAGGGGCTATAGTGTATGTGTGTATAGATGATGTAGTGTGTGTAGGGGTTGTACAGTGTGTGTGTTTAGGGAAAGTAGTATTTGCTTAGAGGGGATCTAGTGTGTTCATAGGGGATCCAGAGTGTGTATGTCATTTATGTAGTGTGTGTAGGTGGTGCATTATGTGCCTATAGGGGATCTATTTTGTGTGTAGGTGATCAGGTGTGTGTGGAGAACCCAGAGTGTGCATTGGAGATTTAGTGTGTGTGTGTGTGTGTGTTTATATAAAGAGGATTAGGAGTGTGTATAGGGATTCTAGTGTGTATATGTGTAGAGGATCTATAGTTATGTACAGGATCTAGGGTGTGTATATAAAAGATGTAGTGTGTGTCTAGAATGTAATGTGTGTAGGGGTGCACTGTGTATGCGAAGGTTGCACTGTGTGTGTAGGGGTGCACGGTGTGTGAGGGGTGCACTGTGTGTGAATGGCACATTGTGTGTTTGGGGTGCACAGTGGTGTTTGGGGTGCAGTGTATGTGAAGGGTGCACTGTGTGTTTGGGGTGCTGTGTGGTATTTGGGGTGCTGTGTGTGAGGGGTGCAGTGTGTGTGTGTGTGTGTGTGTGGTGCTCTGTGGTGTAGTGTGTGTGTGAGAGGTGCAGTGTGATGTTTGGGGTGAAGTGTGTGTGAGGGGTGCAGTGTGGTGTTTGGGGTCTAGTGTGATGTTTGGGGTGAAGTGCATGTGTGTGAGAGGTACACTGTGGTGTTTGGGGTGTAGTGTGATGTTTGGGGTGAAAATAAAAGTCATATATATATATGTTTTTTTTTTTATATTTTTTTTAATTATTATATTTATGTCCCTCCTCCCTTTTTACCTTTGCCTGGGAGGGGGGGCCTTGTTGCCAGCCCTGGTGGTTTGGTAGGAAATCCCTGAATGTCCGGTGGAGAATCCCTGGTGGTCAGGTGAGGAGTGAACTCTACCCTGCAGTTCCTGGGTTAGAGATCACTCTCGCAAGATCAGAGCATTGCCATAGTAACACGGCAATGCTCCGACCTTGTGAGAGGAACCCGGCGGAGCTTCAGGATAGAGCTCCCCTCCCTCTCCCGGTCAGCCGGCGGCCGCATCTTAGTGCCTGTGGGTAGATAGTTTGTCTCCCCACTGGCCCATAAAGGCACACAGCAGAGCCGGTGCTCTGATAGCGCTGGCTCTGCATGGGCTGGCAAGAGAGATAAACTGATCTCCCCTGTCAGCCTCGTCCCATGGCTATTGTGACCCACCGGGCATTTGCCCGGTATGCCCGATGGCCAGTCCGGGCCTGAATATGACCTACAGTTAAAGAGAGTTAAGGAGAGAGCTCTACATTCTGAGGAGGAAATTTTGCTCTATTTAGCAGTACAATGTAATCTCAGAAACATCCTCTCACTTTGAATCATATCTCTGAATCCCTAACTGTAAGTGGCCTGGTGCGCAAGACTCCATCCATGATACAGGGGCTTTGCCTTAGCTATGACTTAATGATTTTTGTACTACACATCTTGTATTTATTATTACAAAAGGGCTCAGCATGGATCATGTTATGTTCTTGGTTAACCTCTCCACTACCAAAATCATGCATACATCTTCATACCTATTAATGCATGATTTTATACCCTATTCATGATTTTCCCTAGAAGAGAAACACTTTTATCTGTCACATCACCTTTGTGCCAATTTGAATCACTTTGAAAGGGCTCAAAATGAGACTTCATTTCTATTCAAAAACAAAACTTTGTTACATTTTATTGTTACCTGGAGTAATATAAGATTCATTCAGATAAACCTGTGTTTTATAAATATATTATTTACCTGCACTTAAAGTATGCGTGCATTATGCTCCGACACATTTTTACATTGTCTTGTCGTAATTTTTAGCAAGTTATATAGTTAATAATACCATTATGATTCTCACAAATATCAATTAACTTGTAGTTGACAAAAATATTTAGGTTTTTGACATACCTGCAGTATATAGCAAATATTATTTTTCATCTATACTAATGTTTCACATCCTGTTTGTTAAATAGCAATATGAGCAATACAATATAATGTATACATGTTTTTATCGCCACAAGATTACTAGAAAGGGTCAATAAAGTAATGTTTTTTAATTTACATAATTTTCTGATCCCGTATATTAAATTGCTGTTTTCCTATATGTATATGCGAGCAACACATCCCATATTGTGAATAGTTTTATGCTAGTGTTTTTTCAAACAAAAACATTCTTCAAATACACATCATAGCTAAATAACAAAAAACATAATAACTGAAGTCAAAGATTTGTCAAAACAAGGATTGCATTTATAAATCGTATACTCATAAAGTAATGTGACTGTAAAGAGAGAGGCAGAACAAGTCTTAGGTGTTATGTTGCAAGTTAGTAAAAAAGCAAGTTTATATAGACGTTTTAGAACTGCAGCATACTAACTTTTTGCAGCTGTGAAGACTAGAGCTGTTTAATGAACTTTCTCAAGCTTCATTGCCTCAGTTAGAACACAAAATATTGACTCTCTTTCCTATTTTAGGACTGTACTGCAAGTACATATTAATGCAAATCTGAACAGGTCATAGAGTCGTTTAACTGAATGGACATATGGGTGAGGACTATTTAATTCTATATTTTGTATTGCTTTATATTCTTAATTTTGAGTTTATTTTCTGGTATATTTTTGATTGTGATTATGCCCATTACATATAAAAGAGAAATGCCATATCTGACAGCTGTCTTAGATTTAAATGAACAGTCCTTCATTTGTGACTAGTAGTCTATACTATGTGGTGTCAGTCCCAATTCCACTCCCATGTGTGGCAGCTCTGGGAGGGATAAAGGTAGGCAAACAGTGTGTATTTTTGTGTGTCTGTGTGTATGTATATCTGGCATTGTATTTGTGTGTGTTTCTATATCTGTATATATACTTATTCTGGCTATTCCCAGCTACTTACATTCTCATTCACTCTCAGTCCCATCTTCTACTATTTATGACACTACACTCAACCTCTTACCTCCACCCTCTTTCTCTAACAGCATAGGTTGTTTTAAGTGTTAAACCTTATCATGTATATTAGCATTACTTCAAACGTAAGAGAGGGAAAACTCTTAAAATAGTGTCTTTCAAATTATATGATAGTCCAGTAAAAAGGTATCTTTCAGCAATACTCTGTTTTTTTGACTAATATTATTACAAATACTTTCTTTCTATCTATCCAGTGTTTCCCAACTGGTGTTCCGCGAGAACAAAATTGGGGTTCCGCCATGAATTGCCGCATTCAAGGTTGGAAACAGCAGAGATCGTGCATCCGGGATCTTATTCAGAGATCGCAAGACTGCTGTTATGCATGCCTGCTATCAGCCCGCCAGGGCCGGACTGGGAACAGAAAGCAGCCCTGGAAAAAAAATATTTCAGCCCTCTAATTCATTGTGTCACATAGTATGCTTGTATTGTTTATATGTATGCACTTTGAGGAAGACTTTTGTCTTACCTGCAGCCCCTCGCTCTAGATGATCCATGGGTGTTACAGTGCTATAACCACCACCCTCCAGGACGCTCCCTGTCCGTTGTGACTGGCTCTGCTTGGGGACAATTCTTTAAGCAGGGAAACACTCCATGCCAATATCAGCATATCGGCATCAGTGTGTCAATTGTATAATTTCAGAAAATATGTATATATATATATATTAAAAGAATGTCCCACATTAATAAATCACACTAGTTCAATGGCACACACACTGACTACAGAAAAGCTCACTGACACAAAAGAGCTCACTACAGACAAGCTCACTGATAAACACAAAAGCTCTCTGACACATACACAAGCTCACTACAGACAAGCTTACTGCCGTACACAAATTCACTGACATTCACTCAAGCACACTAGAGACAAACTCAGTGACAAACACAACCTAACTACAGACAAGCTCACCACACACACAGCGTCTCTGACCAACACAAGCTTGATAATGACAAACACAGAAGTGCTCTGACCCACACAAGCTTACTGATACACAAACACACCACAAGCTCACGGATATATACACACAAGCACACCACAAGCTCACTGATACACAAGCACACTACAAGCACACCACAAGCTCACTGATGCACACTAGAAGCTCACTGATGCACACTAGAAGCTCACTGATGCACACTAGAAGCTCACTGATATACACAAGCACACTACAAGCTCACTGATGCACACTACAAGCTCACTGATATACACAAGCACACTACAAGCTCACTGATACACACTACAAGCTCACTGATACACACTACAAGCTCACTGATATACACTACAAGCTCACTGATACACACACAAGCACACCACAAGCTCACTGATGCACACTACAAGCTCACTGATATACACAAGCACACTGATGTACACTACAAGCTCACTGATGCACACCACAAGCTCACTGATGTACACTACAAGCTCACTGATATACACACACTCTCTCACTCACACTCACTCACTCACTCTCTCACACTCTCTCTCTCTTAGTCTCTCACACTCTCTCTCTCTCACTCTCTCTCTCTTAGTCTCTCACACTCTCACTCGCTCTCTCTCACACTCTCACTCTCTCTCTCTAACACTCTCTCTAACACTCTCTCTCACTCACACTCTCTCTCTCACACTCTCTCTCTCACTCTCTCTCTCTCTCTCTCTCACTCTCTCTCTCACACTCTCTCTCTCTCACACTCTCTCTCTCACACTCTCTCTCTCTCACACTCTCTGTCTCTCACTCTCTCTCACACACTTTCAGGCTCTCTAACACTCTCACACTCTCTCACACTCTCTCTCTCTCACTCACACTCTCTCACACTCTCACTCTCACTCTCACTCACTCTCACACTCTCTCACTCACTCTCTCACACCCTCACTCTCTCTCACAGTCTCTCTCTCTCACAGTCTCTCTCTCACACACACACTCTCTCTCTCTCTCTCACACTCTCTCTCTAACACTCACTCTCTCTCTAACACTCACTCTCTCTCTCACTCTCACTCTCTCTCAGTATCAATCATACAATTACCTGTCACTGGCAGTGTGGATCCTGTTCAGGTGCTTCCTGTACTTCCTCTTCCTGTGTGAAAGTTCACCAGGCTGAGGCTGGTGGGCGGAGCTCCAGTGCAGGGGCTGGATCCTACCAGACAGGCCGTGCAGAGGAGCTGGCAGTGTGGGAGACTCTCTCTCCTCCCTGCTGGAGGTGGCTGCCACCTCTGTCTGTTTAGCAGCCACCTCGGTAATTATCTGCCCCAGCCTCCAAACAAAACCTCACAGGAGGGAAAAATGTGTCAAATGCTGCACTGCCGGCCCCAAGTCCACCAGCCCACCGGGAAATTCCCCGGTATCCCGGTGGGCCAGTCCGGCCCTGCAGCCCGCCCTCCATCAGCCATTTCATATCCACTCAGTGATAGAGAGTGGAAGCATTCAGGCAGAGGCTCAGCTCACACTATTGGCCACAGGAGTAAGGGTTTATTTTTACCTTCTTGATTTTTGTCAGTTCAGTGTTATTCATACAAGCTGGTTTAAACATATTAGTAAGAACATGAGTGACGGGGACAATGAGTAGTAGATGTCAGAAATACTGCACTTTTTTTCTGTACAAGAAAGTAAATCAGGCATATATAACATGTATATATATAGTATGGCATCGAAAGTGAAAGGATTTCTTTTACTGCCTTTATAGATAACTGCCCTTTAGAGTAGTGCCCATTGTTGCATATGGGAATAGGTTTATTTATTTTGATTGTTTTGTAGCGATTGTGCTATAAGTTTGCAGCTGAAAACAAGTTACTGGGTTAGGCTTCTCATATTTTTTGTTGGTTAAACTTATTTACATGTACTTTTTTTCTGCTTACTATCTATAGAATTCAGTGATATACCAAAAAAAAAAAAAAGGATTTTCTTTCTAAGAGCTATTAAAACAGCATACTTTGCAGTCTGGTAGTGAAATCTGTACTAGAGTGTTTTTTACACTCCAAGACTGACTCAAAATCCTGCTTATGGTTAAGTTCTAAGTGCTTTATAAAACATTCTTTTTAGTCAGTGTAACGGACCGTTTCAGCATGAAAGGGGAAAAATGCGTTTAGGCGATAATCCCCTTTTCCATAGACAGGCACAGCTACTGCAGAACATCAGAACTCACGAGTTGGATACGAAATAACACTCCGAACTGGAACAGCTGAACAAGTAAAGCATACAATCGGCTTACACTCTTGGCAGTCAGCTTACAATCCAATCCCCCCCAAGAACGAGACGACACTTCATTTTGAGGGTTAAGCAGGAACTCAAGACTGGGACACCCAGTCTGGCTTTTATTACCAACAAGTACATACAGGACACTCCCAGGGGGAGGATGAAATTAACCAATCACATGGATGTACCTCCCACACATTTCCTCCCCTTAGATTAACACTTAACACAATTATACTGTACACCTTTTTCCCCAATTCCTGGATGTACCCCAAATACATATGCTACGCCTCCAAAATAGGTATCCCCTGATAGCCCTTATTCAGGGGGACAACATATGCAAGAATCAGCCCATTCGGATAAATGGTTCAGGAGTTATGGAACTTTAAAGATTTGACCGACCGCATGGGTAAAGTATCCGAAAACAGTTCCATGCATTTTGGCCCTGCGGTCGGTCACAAACAAGGGAATGAAAACAGACGAATTGCCTGTGTTATAGAGCCTGGAGAGGGTTTGAATGAATTCCCTTGTTTGTGGGGTTCTTTCTACCGAACGGGGGGTCATTCGGTAGTTTCCATACGAACTTCTGGAAGTATGGAGGTCTCAGCGGTGTTTGCCTAGTCAAGTGTCCGATTTCAGTTCCAGACACTCGACGGCAAAACACCGCTGTTCGGTAGTTAAAGATGGCCGCCGCCACGTGTTGGTTTCCTGAATGGCGGCCACCCAGAGGACACAGAACACATTACATGATTGCCAATTACCCGTTTGCAACATTGTTACAAACGGTAATTGGAGGCACACTTAATCCTGGGTGGTCTGGTTGTTCGGTAGTTTCCTCAATACAATGAATGGAGTGATTCTACCGAACCATCAGATGAAGGCTGCATATATATATATATAACCCAGGTTAACTGCATACAACAATACATACATGACATTTAAAGTATTAAAGGCAGGATTACTGTACTACGTTCCACAGTCTTAAAGGTACAGTAGTCCCAAAAGTTCCAATATGTCCATCGCTGCTTTTAAAGGGCCAGCAGCAGCAATACCAATTATTACCTGCCCAAATATAGTCTTTAAAGTGCAATATGTCCAGGGGCCATAGTCAGCGGGCAGGAGGCTAGCAGCCAGGCCTCTCCAGTTCACAGTGGCGAAGCTGGTTTCGCCACAGTCAGGTAGTGAGATCTGTTTTAAAGTGTGCTAATCTTTTTGCTCCAAGACTGACTAAAAATTCTGCTTACATTAAGTTCTTTGTAAGAGCTTGATAAGAAACAGCATCCATTGCAGCCAGGTATTGAAATCTGATTTTTTTTTTTTAAGGTTAGAGAAATGTTTTGTTTATTTTACCAACCAACAACCATGAATTTGGACATCTGGTAAAAACAAGGAACTTTCAAGAGAAAAAATATTACTACTTCTAACTGTTCGTCACTTATAAAAAAAATATACAACAAGAAATCAAGAAAACAGGTCTGAAATAGTTGAATCTACTGTTCCTCATAGACCAGAGACAAGTGACAAGTCAAAGTTAAACAGAAAAGCACACAATGCTACACAATCTTCTTCTCAAACAAAGGAAAGAAAATATAATGACAGCTACTTATCATTTGGATTCACAAGTGCCAGAAATAAAAAATTTCCTCAAGCACAATGCTTACTTTGCAAGAATATATTGCCAAACAGTTTGTGCTAAATTACATTGTCATTTTGAGCAAAATCACGCAGAGTACAAAGACATTGCCTTTTTTAAGCGAAAGCTTCAGGAGTATCATAAGACTAAATAGTTTATGAGCAAAATATTTAAAAATGATAATAAAAAAGCCACTTATTAAAACGTTTGTGCTCTTTTTTTTTCGGGGGTTCCACGATGCTGGTATACTGTGTCACAGGGTTTCACTGGAAAAATTAAGTGGGAACCCCTGACTAATCAGTCTATAGATACATTATTATAATATTGTTTTGAAATTGTTTAGTTATTTTTTTTTTATTAAAGAACCGGACTAGTCCGACTGGCTAGCTGAGAGGAGCTCCCAGGCTCCACCCTATATTTAAGCAATTTTCTCCAGTCATTTAGCAGATCTCTGCCACAAACCGTGTACCGCACAGTGGGGACATTTGTGAACTGAACAACATCAGAATCTGAAATTCTCTGGTCCGGAACACCAGCCTCTTACTTTTTGCAGGCTTCATGTGACTCAGACACTGGAGTGACAGACTCTCTCCTTGTGCAGAATCCTTCTAAAACCGACGGACTTCTGCAGTCTCCCCCTCCTCTTTGGACCGGTTGGGGTCATCCTAGTCCCAGGAGATTATCCACCTCTTGATCTCACATATACCATCCCTGAGCATGGTGGCGCCCACAGCTAAATCTGAGGCTCACATAGCAACATCAATGGCAAAGCTGGGTTTAATCTTTGCCCGATTCTGGGTTACACTAAATGCAAGGCAGCAGAGCCAGCAGATACAGGTATGAAGCAAGTCTAACCCTATCACCCACCTACCAACCAGCTCCAGATTGACCCACATATGGATTCTGCCTGCACCAACCGGATCAATGGGACCTCCTCTCATCACGGCGTATGCCAAGGGATCTTGAAGCTGTTTATCACTCAAGACCCGACAACATTACCACAGAACTTCCAACAGAGCAGGATCAGGGAACTAAGCCACAGGACTCTGACACCTGCAGCCCCTCCAAATGGCGAACCTCTCTTTTGGGAGAATATGTGGCACTCAGATGCATATGGGCCAACAGCACTTTCATAGCATGATTACCAATTTACAAAATGCCTTTTGATGGGAGCCAAGTGATCTTTATTCAAAGCGGGAATCCAACCAATTCCCGCTTTGAATGAAGACCACTCGGCTCCCATCAAAAGGCATTTTGTAAATTGAGTATGACCTTTGCTGCACAGTGGCGCCCTCATTTCCATGGATAATGTCTCAGCTTAACATCTTTCTGGTGGACTCCTGTTTTATTTCTTTGCTTATTAGTTCAGTTATTTACAGCCTTTTTTTCACTCAAAGCACATTTTAGCATGTATAATAGATTTTGTCTTTTTCTACTGCCCATATATCGAACCAATTCTTCGTGTTTGAATAACCAATCTAAGTTTGTCATAACTGCCGATCATCAATATGATTAACTTACATCTCATAGTTAGACATGTCTGAATTACCTGATACTCATGCTTACTTTAATTTTACTTAAATTGTGCACAATATCCGCTATGTAATGTAATTTATTGCTTTTAAAGTATTTCCTACAGCTATTGTGGTGGAGCAAACCTGATTGTTATCTCATGCACATAAAAAAAAAAAAAAATTCAAAAGATATAAAAAAATAACACAAACCATGCGTATAATAAATTAAACCAAATATATTTTGTTCCTTTAAATTTGGAGCATACCACATTGTCTCAGTAAAACCCTAAATTAAATATTTCCCTTCCTAAAGATATTATGAGATTTCTATTTTACATTTTACATCTAATAAATCGGACCAGCTTCTTTGTAGAGATGAGTCACTTTTTAGTTGGCAAAAGCTGAAAAACTCACACTAAATTTTCCTCTTCTGTTGTGAAATTTAGCACTGTGGAAAAAAAAAACAATTCCAGTGATGAAGAGATTTTACGTGATTCTGAAGGCAGTTTTTTATCGTATTTGTTATGAAGGAGAATTATTCCCATAAATTGATTTGCATGTCAATGATTGAAATAAATATTTGATCCCCTATCAATCAGCTAGATTTCTGGCTCCCAGGTGCCTTTTATACAGGTAACGAGCTGAGGATCACTTTCTTAACCCTTTCAGGACCGCTGACGGTTCAGGACCGTCAGCGGTAAAACATGCGTTTGGACCGCTGACGGTCCTGAACCGTCATAACGGTCTGGGGCTACTTACCTGATCGCCGTCGGTCCCACGGCGGCGATCAGTGCTCCACCCGGTCCAGGGGGGTTGCCTGTCTGCCCGGGCAGTCCCCCCTCGGCAGATCAGGACCCTGCGGCCATGTGATCACTCGATCACATGACCGCAATAGGTGTCTGTGTATCTGCCTGCAGGGGGACTGTCTGTGCTGACAGGCAGTCTCCCTGCAAGTGAAAAATCAAAAAAATAAAGTAAAAAAAAAACCAGTGTAAAATCAGTGTAAAAATAAATAAATAATATGTGTATATATATATATGATATATATACATGTATTATATCTATATATAATATATGTATATGTATCATATATATAATGTCATATTAAGTGTATTTTTATATTTATATATACGTATATTAATATAAAAATACACTTATACTTAAATTACACACGAATATATACAATATATATAATTGCTATATATATGGTATATATATATTATTATAAAATACAAATAATATGTTAATAAAAATAAATAACAAAAAATAAAAATAATTTTTAATAATTATAAAAAATATTTATATATGCAATTTTATTCTAACAGTATTTTGATATATATATATTTATATCAAAATATACTTAGAATGTAATGATATATATATATCTATGTATAAATAAATAAATAAAAACAATACGAAATATACATATGTCCATATACATAATTACATAAATAATTTCATAAATATACACGTAGACGTCAAATATATAAATATGTATATATATTAAAATTCTACATGTGTATTTATGTAATATTTTTACCTAATTAAGTAATTTTAATGATTGCAATTTGAGGGACCTGCCTGCCAACCCAGGCCGAAAGTCCAGATAATTTAATTTGATAGCACTGTGTTTAACCCTGTAACTTTCTATGACACCCTAAAACCTGTACATGGGGGTACTGTTTTACTCGGGAGACTTCGCTGAACACAAATATTAGTGTTTCAAAACAGTAAAACATATCACAGCGATGATATTGTCAGTGAAAGTGAAGTTTTTTGCATTTTTCACACACAAACAGCACTTTCACTGAGGATATTATTGCTGTGATACATTTTACTGTTCTGATACACTAATATTTGTGTTCAGCGAAGTCTCCTGAGTATAACAGTACCCCACATGTAGAGGTTTTATAGTGTTTGTGAAAGTTACAGGGTCAAATATAAGGCTTGATTTTACTTTTTTTTTAATTGAAATTTGTCGGATTGGTTAGGTTGCCTTTGAGAGCGTATGGTAGCCAAGGAATGAGAATTATCCCCATGATGGCATACCATTTGCAAAAGAAGACAACCCAAGGTATTGCAAATGGGGTATGTTCAGCCTTTTTTAGTAGCCACTTAGTCACAAACACCGGCCAAAGTTAGCGTTTCTTGCATTTTTAACACACAAACAAATATAAATGCTAACTTTGGCCAGTGTTTGTGACTAAGTGGCTACTAAAAAAACTGTACATACCCAATTTTGAATACCCTTGGTTGTCTACTTTAAAAAAATATGTACATGTTAGGTGTGTTTCAGGGATTTATGACAGATAACGGTGTTACAAGGTCACTATTGATACATTTAAAATATATATATATTGAAACAGCAATTTCCTACTTGTATTTATAGGCCTATAACTTGCAAAAAAAAGCAATAAAGCATGTAAACACTGGGTGTTTTTAAACTCGGGACAAAATTTTGAATCTATTTAGCAGTTTTTTTCATTAGCTTTTGTAGATAAGTAAAAGATTTTTCAAGTAAAAGTCCAAAAACATGTTTTTTTTTTTAATTTTTCACCATATTTTATTATTTTTTTTAAATACAATATTGGACATAATACAAATAATGGTATGTAAAGAAAGCCCCTTTTGTCCTGAAAAAAACAATATATAACTTGTATGGGAACCGTAAATGAGAGAGCGGAAAATTACAGCTAAACACAAACACCACAAAAGTGTTAAAACTGCTCTGGTCCTTAACGTACAAACATCGCAAAAACAGGCCGGTCCTGAAGGGGTTAAAGGGAGTGCTCCTAATCTCAGCTCGTTATCTGTATAAAAGGCACCTGTCCACATAAACAATCAATCAATCAATCAGATTCCAAACTTTCCACCATAGCGAAGACCAAAGAGCTTTCCAAGGATGTCAGGAACAAGATTGTATGAATAAGAAAATCTCAGGCACTCACTGCGATTGCTTCCAGGCAGATTTATTGCAACATTTCGACCTGTTAAAGTATACAGATACAGATACCTTAACAGGTCGAAATGTTGCAATAAATCTGCCTGGAAGCAATCGCAGTGAGTGCCTGAGATTTTATTATTCGTATATATTTCTTGGGGTTTGCTGACCCATGCTCAGTAGCACCCTGGGTTGAAACATTGTGGCCGTGTGCGACCCTAGTCTTCTTTTTCCAGGGACAAGATTGTAGACCTACACAATCTAGTTGACAATAGTGATGTCGCGAACATAAAATTTTCGGTTCGCGAACGGCGAATGCGAATTTCCGCAAATGTTCGCGAACCGGTGAACCGCCATAGACTTCAATAGGCAGGCAAATTTTAAAACCCACAGGGACTCTTTCTGGTCACAATAGTGATGGAAAAGTTGTTTCAAGGGGACTAACACCTGGACTGTGGCATGCCGGAGGGGGATCCATGGCAAAACTCCCATGGAAAATTACATGGTTGATGCAGAGTCTGGATTTAATCCATAATGGGCATAAATCACCTAACATTCCTAAATTGTTTGGAATAACGTGCTTTAAAACATCAGGTATGATGTTGTAT
This sequence comes from Pelobates fuscus, assembly GCF_036172605.1. NCBI lineage: Eukaryota > Metazoa > Chordata > Amphibia > Anura > Pelobatidae > Pelobates > Pelobates fuscus. The sequence goes on from NC_086317.1 coordinate 286,825,427, forward strand.
TGATCAGTTAGTGTAAGGGTTACGCCCGCTTCACAGTGACAGACAAAACTCCCCGTTTAACGCACCGCAAACAACCGCAAACAGTCCATTTGCACAACCGCAAACTCCCCATTTGCACAAGGTTGGATACCAAGCTAGCCATGTCCCGTTCCTTGTCCTCACTGATGTCATTGAAGGTCTCTTCCTCCACCCAGCCACGTACAATACCAAGGGTCCCCGAAAGGTGACAACAAGCCCCCTGTATTTTTTTTTAAATGTACACTACTGTTACACCAGATATGAGTTGCACTGGTGTGACACTGTGCCCTGGCAGGCCCTGAAACGCACACGTGTGAAGGAAACTGACTGCTATTATTTCACAGTCAAATTTCTAGTTTTTTTTTATTAATGTACACTACTGTTACACCAGTGATTGGCTCATGTCATGCCTACGCCCCCAAAACGTTTGTGTGTGGGGGTGCTGGAATGACGTGGGCCAATGGGAGCCTTGTAGCGGAGCGGCAGGGGTTAATCCAAGAGCTCTCCTCTGGTACTCAGGATTCATCATACAGAAGGCAGGACACACAGCATAATTCCCATTCCCAAGGACCACACGACACATAGCCTGGGAGTCAACTGACAATTTTTATTCACGGCTCCAGGAGTTAACTGTCAACTGTCAACTTTTAAATGTTTTGCAATGCAGTAATAGCAAGACATACTCAAGGGAAAACCATCACAGTACATATGGGAGACACAAAATATAAAACCAAACCTCTGAATACTCAGGGGACATGGCACTTAGTGGCGATGTCCCGCCACATATCTCCCCCTTGTCAACTCCCGGCAGCCCCAGCCTGACTCACACGGGTAAGCTGGCTGCTGCCCGTAGTGGACACAGTCTTTTAGTGCCATGTCCCTCTCCATGTCCTCCTCCATTAATTCTATTATATTACATTTACTGCCCCCCTCTCCATGTCTTCCTCCCTTAATTCTATTATATTACATTTACTGCCCCTCTCCAATAGTCCTTGTATTACACACTGTATCTCTGTATTACACACAGTATCCCTGTATTACACACTGTATCCCGTATTACACTCAGTATCTCTGTATTACACACAGTATCCCTGTATTACACATAGTATCCCTGTATTACACTCAGTATCTCTGTATTACACACATTATCTCTATATTACACACAGTATCCCTGTATTACACTCAGTATCTCTGTATTACACACAGTATCTCTATATTACACTCAGTATCCCTGTATTACACACAGTATCCCTGTATTGCACTCAGTATCTCTATATTACACACTGTATCCCTGTATTACACACTGTATCCATGTATTTCACTCAGTATCTCTATATTACACACAGTATCCCTGTATTACACTCAGTATCTCTGTATTACACACAGTATCTTTATATTACACACAGTAACCCTGTATTACACTCAGTAAACAATGTATCCCTGTATTACACACTGTATCCCTGTATTACACTCAGTATCTCTATAGTACACACCGTGTCTCTATATTACACACAGTATCCCTGTATTACACTCAGTATCTCTGTATTACACACAGTATATCTATATTACACTCAGTATCCCTGTATTACACACAGTATCCCTGTATTACACTCAGTATCTCTATATTACACTCAGTATCCCTGTATTACACACAGTATCCCTGTATTACACTCAGTATCTCTATATTACACACAGTATCCCTGTATTACACTCAGTATCTCTGTATTACACACTGTATCCCTGTATTACACACTGTATCCCTGTATTACACTCAGTATCTCTGTATTACACACAGTATCTCTATGTTACACACAGTATCACTGTATTACACTCAGTATCTCTGTATTACACACTGTATCCCCCTATGACACACTGTATCCCTGTATTACACTCAGTATCACTGTATTACACACAGTATCCCTGTATTACACACAGTATCCCTGTATTAAACTCAGTATCTCTGTATTACACACTGTATCCCTGTATTACACACTGTATCCCTGTATTGCACTCAGTATCTCTGTATTACACACAGTATCTCTATATTACACACTATATCCCTGTATCACACTCAGTATCTCTTTATTACACACTGTATCCCAGTATTACACTCAGTATCCCTGTATTACACACAGTATCCCCGTATTACACCCAGTATCTCTGTATTACACACTGTATCCCTGTATTACACTCAGTATCTCTATATTACACACAGTATCCCTGTATTACACTCAGTATCTATGTATTACACACAGTATCTCTATATTACACACAGTATCCCTGTATTACACTCAGTATCTATGTATTACACACAGTATATCTATATTACACACAGTATCCCTGTATTACACTCAGTATCTCTGTATTACACACTGTATCCTTGTATTACACACTGTATCCCTGTATTGCACTCAGTATCTCTGTATTACACACATTATCTCTATATTACACACTATATCCCTGTATCACACTCAGTATCTCTTTATTACACACTGTATCCCAGTATTACACTCAGTATCCCTATATTACACACAGTATCCCCGTATTACACTCAGTATCTCTGTATTACACACTGTATCCCTGTATTACACTCAGTATCTCTATATTACACACAATATCCCTGTATTACACTCAGTATCTATGCATTACACACAGTATCTCTATATTACACACAGTATCATTGTATTACACTCAGTATCTATGTATTACACACAGTATCTCTATATTACACACAGTATCCCTGTATTACACTCAGTATCTCTGTATTACACACTGTATCCCTGTATTACACACTGTATCCCTGTATTGCACTCAGTATCTCTGTATTACACACAGTATCTCTATATTACACACTGTATCCCTGTATTACACTCAGTATCTCTTTATTACACACTGTATCCCAGTATTAAACTCAGTATCCCTGTATTACACACAGTATCCCTGTATTACACTCAGTATCTCTGTATTACACACTGTATCCCTGTATTACACTCATTATCTCTATATTACACACAGTATCCCTGTATTACACACTGTATCCCTGTATTACACACAGTATCTCTATATTACACACAGTATCCCTGTATTACACTCAGTATCTCTATATTACACACAGTATCCCTGTATTACACTCAGTATCTCTGTATTACACAATGTATCCCTGTATTACACACTGTATCCCTGTATTACACTCAGTATCTCTGTATTACACACAGTATATCTATACTACACACAGTATCCCTGTATTACACACAGTATCTCTATATTACACACTGTATCCCTGTATTACACTCAGTATCTCTATATTACACACAGTATCCCGGTATTACACTCAGTATCTATGTATTACACACAGTATATCTATATTACACACAGTATCCCTGTATTACACCAGTATCTCTATATTACACACAGTATCCCTGTATTACACTCAGTATCTCTGTATTACACACTGTATCCCTGTATTACACACTGTATCCCTGTATTACACTCAGTATCTCTGTATTACACACAGTATATCTATATTACACACAGTATCCCTGTATTACACACAGTATCTCTATATTACACACTGTATCCCTGTATTACACTCAGTATCTCTGTATTACACACTGTATCCCAGTATTACACTCAGTATCCCTGTATTACACACAGTATCCCTGTATTACACTCAGTATCTCTGTATTACACACTGTATCCCTGTATTACACTCAGTATCTCTATATTACACACAGTATCCCTGTATTGCACTCAGTATCTATGTATTACACACAGTATCTCTATCTTACACACAGTATCCCTGTATTACACTCAGTATCTCTGTATTACACACTGTATCCCTGTATTACACACTGTATCCCTGTATTGCACTCAGTATCTCTATATTACACACAGTATCCCTGTATTACACACTGTATCCCTTTATTACACACAGTATCCCTGTATTACACTCAGTATCTCTGTATTACACACAGTATCTCTGTATTACACTTAGTATCTCTGTATTACACACTGTATCCCTGTATTACACTCAGTATCTCTATATTACACACAATATCCCTGTATTACACTCAGTATCTATGCATTACACACAGTATCTCTATATTACACACAGTATCATTGTATTACACTCAGTATCTATGTATTACACACAGTATCTCTATATTACACACAGTATCCCTGTATTACACTCAGTATCTCTGTATTACACACTGTATCCCTGTATTACACACTGTATCCCTGTATTGCACTCAGTATCTCTGTATTACACACAGTATCTCTATATTACACACTGTATCCCTGTATTACACTCAGTATCTCTTTATTACACACTGTATCCCAGTATTAAACTCAGTATCCCTGTATTACACACAGTATCCCTGTATTACACTCAGTATCTCTGTATTACACACTGTATCCCTGTATTACACTCATTATCTCTATATTACACACAGTATCTCTGTATTACACACTGTATCCCTGTATTACACACAGTATCTCTATATTACACACAGTATCCCTGTATTACACTCAGTATCTCTATATTACACACAGTATCCCTGTATTACACTCAGTATCTCTGTATTACACAATGTATCCCTGTATTACACACTGTATCCCTGTATTACACTCAGTATCTCTGTATTACACACAGTATATCTATACTACACACAGTATCCCTGTATTACACACAGTATCTCTATATTACACACTGTATCCCTGTATTACACTCAGTATCTCTATATTACACACAGTATCCCTGTATTACACTCAGTATCTATGTATTACACACAGTATATCTATATTACACACAGTATCCCTGTATTACACTCAGTATCTCTATATTACACACAGTATCCCTGTATTACACTCAGTATCTCTGTATTACACACTGTATCCCTGTATTACACACTGTATCCCTGTATTACACTCAGTATCTCTGTATTACACACAGTATATCTATATTACACACAGTATCCCTGTATTACACACAGTATCTCTATATTACACACTGTATCCCTGTATTACACTCAGTATCTCTGTATTACACACTGTATCCCAGTATTACACTCAGTATCCCTGTATTACACACAGTATCCCTGTATTACACTCAGTATCTCTGTATTACACACTGTATCCCTGTATTACACTCAGTATCTCTATATTACACACAGTATCCCTGTATTGCACTCAGTATCTATGTATTACACACAGTATCTCTATCTTACACACAGTATCCCTGTATTACACTCAGTATCTCTGTATTACACACTGTATCCCTGTATTACACACTGTATCCCTGTATTGCACTCAGTATCTCTATATTACACACAGTATCCCTGTATTACACACTGTATCCCTTTATTACACACAGTATCCCTGTATTACACTCAGTATCTCTGTATTACACACAGTATCTCTGTATTACACTTAGTATCTCTGTACTACACACTGTATCCCTGTATTACACTCAGTATCTCTGTATTACACACTTTATCCCTGTATGACACACTGTATCCCTGTATTACACTCAGTATCTCTATATCACACTCAGTATTCCTGTATTACACACAGTATCCCTGTATTACACTCAGTATCTCTGTATTACACACTGTATCCCTGTATTACACACTGTATCCCTGTATTGCACTCAGTATCTCTGTATTACACACAGTATCTCTATATTACACACTGTATCCCTGTATTACACTCAGTATCCCTGTATTACACACTGTATCCCAGTATTACACTCAGTATTCCTGTATTAAACACAGTATCCCTGTATTACACTCAGTATCTCTGTATTACACACAGTATCCCTGTATTACACTCAGTATCTATATATTACACACATTATCCCTGTATTACACTCAGTATCTCTGTATTGCACACAGTATCTCTATATTAGACTCAGGTTACTGGCTATGGGAGGATAATGTATAATAAACACAGATTACTGGCTATGGGGATAATGTATAATAAACACAGGTTACTGGCTATGGGGGGATACTGTATAATAAACACAGGTTACTGGCTGTGGGGGATAATGTATAACAAAACACAGGTTACTGGCTATGGAGGATAATGTATAATAAACACTGTGGCGAAACCGACCTCGCCACGTGTCCTTGGAGGGGGCTGATTGCCCGCCTCTTGCCTTTGGACTATGGACCAGACTTTATGGGAATGTGATACCCCAGATAGCTATACCATGGAGCCTATTCATATAATGAAAGACTATGGGAAAGACTTTAGCTCCATGGAAATTGTACTGTGTGAGTAGGATCTGCGCGCTATTCGGTAGTTTTGTGCGCGCAGATCCCAGCTATCTGGGGATAGGTGAAATGTCTGTGTGTTATGTGTAAATGTGACTTTATGTATTTTAAAGTGTTTTATGTCGTTTTGCAACCATGTGGTTAATGGAGTCTGCCTCTAGTCCTGGATAATTGGATTACTTCTCCAATTAACTCCAGGGCAGAAGGGAGGAAACCAGGGTGCATTGTGGGGATGTTTTTCTGCCAGCCAGAAAGGAACAAAAGATAATTTTAGTAACTTTTGAACCCCTGGTCGGATTCATGCCATTTTTTAATATGTTGTTCCCCTGAATGGATTGATTGTGGATATGTATTTTTATGTGAATGTGATGTATGGTTTTAAAGTTATGAAAGTTGTGTAAAAGTATATTTTACACTGTATGCATAATGGGATTATGTGTCACACTAAGGGGAGGGGATGTGTGGGAGGTAACATCTATGTCATTGGTTCTTTTATGCCTCCCCCTTGGTGTGGCCTGTATGTGTGAGTTGGAAATAAAAGCCAGGCTGGATGAGCCAGTCCAGAGTTCCTGTTTTACCCTCAAAGTGATGTGTCGTCTCATTATTGGGGGGAAGGATTTATTGCATGCTGTTCCAGTTGACTGCTAGGAGTACAAGCCTATTCGTATGTTTCCTATTCAATGGTCTACAGCATTCATATGCTTGGGAGAATTTAAAAGGTTTCTCGGATCCAGTGTTTGTGTGTCTCCAGTCGGGAGAGTGGTGTTTGCAGTAGCTGCCTGTGCATCTGGAAAGGGGGATATCGCCTAAACTGGGTTTTATCCTCTTGTAAGTGAAACGGTCCGTTACAAACACAAACACAAAAAAAAAAAAAAAAGAATGCAGCTTCAGAATAAATTGTATGCTGTCTAGGAGGTGGGAGGGTCTGTGTAACGGACCGTTTCAGCAGACAAGGGGTTAAAATCCGTTTAGGCGATATGCCCCTTTCTGAGAGACAGGCACAGCTACTGCAGAACACCAAACTCCCGAACTGGATACAAAATAGCACTCCAAACTGGAACCTCACGAATAGCTGCTAGCAGACGAACAGGAAAAGCATACATCAGCTTAGACTCCTAACAATCAGTCTCCAACAGCATACAGTGAATCCCCCCAAGAACGAGACAAGGCTCCGTGTTGATGGGTCAAGCAGTGGTCTGAGGTGCTGGCACACCCAGCCTGGTTTTTATTACGGTTGTGCACATACAGGACACACCCAGGGGGAGGCATAAAATAACCAATCAAGTAACAGTACAACCCACACATCCCCTCCCCTCAGATAAGCAGTTAACATAATTATTACATACAGTAAAAATACAGTTTCCACACATACTCTGTAACTTTAAAACCATACATCCCATTCACATAAAAATACATATCCACAATCAATCAATTCAGGGGAACAACATATTAAAAAATGGCATGAATCAGACCAGGGGTTCAAAAGTTAGTAAAAGTATATTTTGTTTCCCTGGCTGTCAGCATAGCAATCTGGCTCAGACCGGTTTTACAGGGGCCTCTATCCTGGAGACAAAGGGGAAAGTAATCCAATTATCCAGGGCTACAGGCAGACTCCATTGAGCACATGGTTGCAAAAAGACATAAAACACTTTAAAATACAGAAAGTCACCTTTTACACATAACACACAGACATTCCACATAATCCCAGATAGCTGGGATCTGAATGTACAAAACTACCGAATAGCGCGCAGATCCTATTCACACAGTTCAATTGCCATGGAGCTAAAGTCTTTCCCATAGTCTTTCATTATATGAATAGGCTCCATGGCATAGCTATCTGGGGGTATCACCGCTCACACAGGGCAAGTACCGAATGGCCCCACTGTGTTTAAAGGGCCAGAATGAGTGACATACACTCTGGTATGGCCGAATACTGTTTTTAAAGGGCCCGATCTCCCAGGGACCATAATCACATGGCAAGAGGCTGGCAAGCAGTCCTCTCCAGGCCCAAGTGGCGAAGGGCACTTCCTCACACATCTTCCCTTTGGGGGGAAGACTAAACAGGTACCTGACCTTCTGCCGGTCAGTACCTAGGTTAGTCGGGCAGCCCACCCACAGTAAACAGTTCACAGAGTAACCCCCCCCACAATAAATGGTACTGGCCTGTAGGTTCCAGGTTGTAGTGGGATAGTTCAGCCTCCTCGGTCTCCTTGGCGCAGCTAGGCAGACAGCTGGGGTTACTTGGGGGGCAGAGGCCAGCGGCGTCTCCAGACCTTAATCCTATAGAAAATCTGTGGAGAGAGCTGAAGGTTTGAGCTGCCAAACGTCAGCCTCAAAACCTTTATGACTCTGCAAAGAGGAGTGAGACAAAATCCCTCCTGAGATGTGTGCAAACCTGGTGGCTAACTACAAGAAACGTCAGACCTCTGTGATTGCCAACAAGTGATTGCCAACAAGGGTTTTGCCGCCAAGTACTAAGTTGAAGGGTTCAAATACGTATTTCACTCATTGACATGCAAATCAATTTATAACTTTTTTGACATGTATTTTTCTGGATTTTTCTTTTTTTTTTGTTCTTCTGTCTCTCACTGTTAAAGTACACCTACCATTAAAATTATAAACTGATAATTTCTTTGTCAGTGGGCAAACGTTCAAAATCAGCAGGGGATCAAATACTTTTTCCAATCACTGTATTTATTTGATCCAATTCTGTACTGTTATATTTCCCATATTGACAATGTTATATTCTAGCATTCATATTACTTTTATGGTTTTTAATAAACTTATGTAATGTACATAAATATACCTACATTGGTTTGGTAATATGATGCATTGAAAAAAATACAAAAATAGAAGGCTCCTTCATGTATCATTAGAAATATGCTTAAATTGACTAGGTTATGTTAGCTTTAAAGAAATGTAACTAATCGCCATATACAGCCTGTTGATATACACTGGCTGTACAGTATATAGTGATGGCAGTTTCACTTTCTATATGTGCCAGTCTATGTCTGCCACTGTCTCTCTCTATATATACATACACTGTTGAAATGCTTGCATTTTTAGAATTGGATTTACAGTATTTTGGAACATATATTAAAGATCAAGCTGCAATTTCTCATCTAGCACTAGCTGGTGTAGTAATATATTATAGCCACAAACATGTATTGTAAGTTGTTTATTTAGTGAAGCCAATAGTGGAACCCATTTGATATAGACCATTTTGTGACCAAATTGCTTTTTAACAAGTTTCTTCACAGACTCCTTGGCAGAAATTGACTCACGTCTCCAGAATGACATGAATAAAATGTAGAAAATTTTGTGATTGTCTAGTAATATATCGCAATGTGCCCATTAGAAAATGCATAAAGTTCTTCACTTTATAAATTGAAGAATGTTAGGGGCTAGAGTGATAAGAAATAATGAAATATAGGAAATTATTCTAAATGTTCCAGGGGAATGCATGTACCATTGCTACACCTGCTTATTATATGAGTTGTTTGGGTGCCATAGCATCCCAATTTAGTAAATCATTTGGGCAGTTTAAGCAAGGCACCTGTAATAACACAACTTGATTTAACCTGGATGGCAAATGCTGGGGCAAATTACCCTAGTGCTCACTGCTTATTACAGCCACGAAGAAACTTAATCTGGATTTTTAAACATGTCCTTCCTGTTCTTTATTCATTTATTCCATATAATTCATATTTGCTTTTAGAATATTTACTATTTTATGTACTATTGTTGAAATGTATGTAGATTAAACAATATGCTGTTTTTAAAAATGCTCATAGTATACATTTCACACACCGCTATCACTATTTGTGCATACTGATAGGGCCAGCTGCACAAGTGCCATGGCAGTATTGACACCATGCAGCCAACATAGCTCACACATGCCCCAGGAGACAGGTGTGAAGGATCACAGGGCATCCCTATAAAGCAGGTTGTGCTATGTAGCATGGCCGCATGGCATCGGGGTGGAGGATTTCATTATTAGAGAACCTAATAATGAAATGGGGCAATAAGGTGATGGGGCAGAGCTAAATTATTGCAGGAATGGAGCTAAACAGGCATTGGGGTGGAGCTACATGTGGACAGAACACGCTGCCTAGTAACTGCTGCAGGAGTCCCTGCTTCCCCAACAACAAAATTCCAGGGACTGCAGTGCTTCCACTCCAGTCCATTGTACCGGCCTGTAACTGTCTGTGACTGTCTGTAACTGGATGTTTGTATATGTCTGCCTGTAACTGTGTGCGACTGTTTGTGAGTGACTGTTTGCCTGTAACAGTGTTTGTGACTGTATGTAACTGTGTGTGTGACCGTGTGTCTGGGTACTGTGAGCATGTGGCTGCATTTGACAGTGTATGTGTATAATTGTGTATCTGACTCTGCAAAAATACACCCCTTCATTCGTACATGCGCATTTTTAATCTGAATTAAATACGCATAACACACAGCCAACAAGCCCAGCACAGATATCACATATAGCCAATACAAACATATATCACACACCGTCAATACACCAATTACAAATATTACACACAGCCATCACGTCTATCACGCACAGACAACTGACACATTGTATTAGGAGATTTATTACAGTGGACTTTTATACAAAATGTCACTCTCTGATTCACTGATATACACATTACTGGGAGTTGTATTGTTGTGAAATTCTGTGACATACTCATACACTGTACATTACTATGAGTGTTTTTTTTTTTTTTTAATTCTTTATCTTTGTTGTGCGTTGTTAGAACAAAGAGCATCAGGCATGGCATTACAAGAAAACATAATAAGATAACAATAATATGGTGCTTGCTAGCCAGCATAACTGCACACATTTTTGTTTTGTAAGTGAAGTATTAAGCAAAGTGGATTAAATCAATATTATAACAGTTGGGTACTAGTAGAGTGGAAAGAGAGAGAGGAAACCAATATGAGACCCCCTGATAGGCATACTGTTATCCCCCCTTTTGGAAGATGGAAGTATGCTCCCCACAACATGCAATAACAATGGGTGCAGTACTGTGACACCTTGCAGGAGATGGCAGTTCAAGGTTCTGTCCCCCGTTCAGCCAATGCCCCGCTCGGGTAACCTAGTGTCCAGCCACAAGTGTTTAACCCCTTAAGGACCAAACTTCTGGAATAAAAGGGAATCATGACATGTCACACATGTCATGTGTCCTTAAGGGGTTAAAGATTGGGCCAGGTGTCTCAGGTAGGTGAAGGCATACCAGCTTGGTATGAGAATAGGGCAGGCGTAATGATATCTGTATAGTGCTCCCAGGTGGCGTCAAGACCCTGAATGGGTTGGGGTGCCGGCACTGCGGAGGCTTCAGATCAGGTCGTGGCTGGTAGCAGTAATTTGGGTGTGTGGCTACTCTGCTGTGGTGATTCTCATCTGCATCGGAATCTCGACTTGTAGCTTTACGGCCCAGCATGTGCAGTCGTCTCCTCCATCTTTGTCGAACTCCCTTAACCATGAGAACCGCGTGTTTGCGACGGGAGCGTGGTTGCTTAGGTAGGTGGTTTCTTGTGCGCTTGTTTGAGGGAGAGTTTACTCCAGAAGGCCGCAAATATTTTGTCTAGCCTTGTTGCTATGTCGATGTATCCCGGAGAGCACGTGGCGTCCATTTTCGACAATCAGTTTGCTTGATGTCACCCTCCGGGTTCAGCCTGGTTGTCCCCTAGGGGTGGACCGGGAATACCCCCACCGGTCCCGAGGGGGGGGGGAATGGGGCGCTTCAGTTGTGGTATGCCAGCGAGGGAGCAGTGCATCGCATTCCAAGAGAGCGGCCACCTCTCCTGTTCGACGGTTCCACTGGGCCTCACTCGTTTCTTCAGGATATACTGTCCTAGGTGCATGCAACCTCAGTCCAAGGTATCCCCGGTGGTTCCACATACAGACAGGTTTCAGGTTGCGTCTGCTCAGCACTCCAAGAGTGGTATTTTAGACATTTAGTGTGAGTTAATGGGAGAGCTCTCACAAAGTGCGACCAGCCGCCATGAGTTTCAGGCCCCGCCCCCTGTACATTACTATGAGTTTTATTGTTGTGGAGTTCTAGAGAATAGATTACAGGACTACCAGAGATCAGCATGCCCCCTCACTGCAAGGTAACAACAGGGAAGGGGGAATGAATAGTTGTTTTAAAAAAATAATTATTAATGTAATAAATCCCCTACACAAACACTACACCCTCTACAGACACATTATACATAAATAAAGTGCTATGATCAGGGAGGAGCACTGTGAAGATGTTTCGCTCAGCGTGTCTAAGGCCAACTGCCCTGCATATGGACATGATCATTTCAATTATATATTACTTTTCAAAAGCAGAAAAGAAACATCTGGATTCTGATGGTCATTTTTGTGCAAATAATTAGGTAGTGAAAGAGTTAAACATGCTAACAGTTATTAAATCTATATTCAAGTGGGGGCGGGGCCTGACCTGCAAGCAGAGCAGTCGCATGGTGGAGGAGCTCCCACCACACAAACTGCTTATAGGGATAAATCTCTAAATCATCAAGCCTGAAACGATGCCGGAGCATGCTACCCATGTCGGGAGCCCTCTGGCGAATCACCCGACACCAGACATTGACATTGCATATCCAGCAATCAAGGACCTAAGGTGGCAGGCCGAGGCCTGCAGTGGACAGAGCTGGGGGGAGACGGCCGCTCTCCTCGCCCCTACGCCGGAGGTACCAAGCCACAGCCTACCCGCTCCCCCCCCTCAGGACCGGCGGGGGTGATCCCGGTCCAACCTCTCCAGGCAGCGGGGCTCAGTCGAGCACTGACAGCAGAGCCTCTCAGGCAACCCCTCACTACAGGGGCCTACACAATGGCGGACGCCACCTGGGAGCACAACTACCTCACAGCAAGGTACCACATGCAGGCCAAGCTTGATGCATTATTTGACGCCTTCTGGGCAAAGCTGGCGGACAGAGAATGGAGGGCCACAGAACCAATACACTCACCCAATGGGGGATCTGCAATTACCCACCAGAACCGCATGGCCCCCCATCCGATGGGACCCACAAGATGGCGCTGGAGAAGAAGACCCCTCCCGCCCGCCCATAAACAGGCAAGCACTCGCCGCACTAAGAGGCCTACCCAAAGCAGCTTGCAGGCTCCCCACAGACCAAGCAATAAGCCGGGACCCACAACGCAACCAATTACTGGCAAGCTCCTCAAACGACCCCAAACCCACCCGGCATCGCGGAGAGCCTCAGAGTACCAGAGGGGGACACGACTAACCTATGTCTTCGAAGCAAGCCTCCACAACGGCAGACGGGTGAGCCAGCTACCGGACCCAGCGGCGATGCACCTAGCCATGCCCCGCAAGGACTTACAAGTGTCCCGAAAGCCGGTCCCAGTACAGGGTATAGGCTAACAGCGGACTCACAAGTCAGGATTCTGCAGGGGTACACTATCATAGCCTCTGCTACAACAGACGCTGTCTGTGCCACACTACAGCCTCCGAATCAGAGACTCATCAACAAAGCAGTACCCTAAAGAAATTAACTGTTTGACTGTTCTACTTACTGTTTGACCGCTTTTACATAGTTAACATTTATGCAATATGCCTCTCACACTCGTTTAATGCTACACTGCATGCATCAGTCACGCACTCACATAGCCTGTCACTTAATCTCTTAAGGAAACAGAGTCCGCCTGCCTGGCACCACTCAAGTGTATCTCTCATAAGCAAGTACCATACCAACGAAATCATACAGATTTGTAATTTGTTTCTTGCTGTTAAATCTCGCAACTGCCATTACATTCACCTTATCTGCAACAATTTAACTTACGTATACAACCTGTCTTGTATAAAAATGTGCAATTGTATATAGTCATGATTTTGTCTGCTCTGTTCGGCCTGTGTCTGCTGTCGTGGCACCTCAGGCTTGTTTGTAAACGTCATTGCACCAAAAATAAAGAATTAAAAAAAAAAAAATCTATATTCAAGTAACTTGTATGATATTACATTTTGATATTTCTCAGTGGATATATGCCAAAAAACATTAATTAGTATTAATTGGTTTATATACCTTTCAAAGATTATGATAGTCAACTTGCATAGAAAAAAATATATATTTAAAAATATGTTTTACAACCAATATTAATTAACTGAATTTAGATTACTTATGGTGCCTCACGTGTCTTACTTTAAATATTGTATGCAATTGGAAAGCATACAAGAAAAGCAACACAATTAATATACTGAATTTCACTATAAAGAGTTGCCTGAAAAACTACAGCTGTGTATGTTTTACAGTATAAATGAGTTCAATACAAACCTGTAATTGGCAATTTGTATCTCTCACAGTAGCTCAGATCCTGGATTTAAAGAATAGAGAAGCAACAGTGACCTTGGTCGTATCGCTGGCTGTGGCTTTGCATAACGTTTGGGGAATTGGCATAAATGATTAATGGATACATTGGATATTATTTGGCCAAATTATTTGAACACAAAAGAAATCACAATTTTGCGGATACCATGGATACCATTAGGGTCATGCATTCAGGTATTTGGTAACTGCAATAATATGTAAAATAGGATAAAATCTTTAAGCAACAATTTAGTTATTGATTTTTTGTCAGATATTGTGGCCTATAATTGACATACTAAGCTGGTGAGATAGCTCTGTGGGCTAATGTATCATTAGTAGAATTTGTTCAAACCTTGGGGGTCGCAGGTTAAATTCCTGGCAGGATTGACCCAACCATTCATCCTTCTGAGGTAGATAAAATGAGTAACATTAAATTGGGTAATCGTAACATCCCCTTGATGTTGAGCAAAAAGTAACATCTCCGGGACGTATTTGGAAACCAGAGAATTACTGATATGGCTGCAAAAAAACAAAAAACGCCCACATGTTTTCGCATTATTAATAACATTTCCCTATTCATTTTCTTTTACATTCTTTGGACCACCCACTACTGTGGGCATTCCTATTGCCTTTACAACCTTGAATTACTGTGCTAAAATGCTCCATGCAATTATCCACGTGGAACTCTCCTTCCCTTCCCTATTGGTTACTATCCAAGTCCTGGGATCACCCATGACCAAGGGCAATCCTATTCTCCTCACACATGCGCAGTGCGCATAGGCGCACTAGGCAGCTATTTGGTTGTATAGATTTCCCATGAACTATAGCAAGGTCACATGACGCGGAACAGAGGTCACACGCCACATGACCCATTTGAAATCAGCTTTTCAGCATTTTAAAAGCTTTGTTTTAATTTACTGTTCAAATGTTATACATTTCTACATGCTGCTCATTCAATAAATATAATAGAAATATGTTTTTATGTATACCAAAAGTCTTTCATGTTGTCTCAAGTTGATGACAGAATTTTGGCGCCAAATTCTAAATTAGTATGTTTGTTACTTCTTATATGAACTATTGTCTGCCAGGCTGACTATTTATTTCTACTTGATAAAGCACCGTGTGGTGAAACACATTGTAGAACATTATTTTTTATTTTATGTTAATAAAAGAATATTGGCTACTTTTACAACAATATTGTACAACTCGTTCAATATTATATACCTCCTCAGGTGCCCATGTGGACTGCAATACATAGGTATGACTACTAGAAGTCTTAAAGCTTGTATTCCAAAACACATGGGCAACATTAGGAGGGGGTATGAAAAACATCGCGCTTCTGCCCATTTTTTTTAAATTCCACAACAAAGATCCACCCCTTCTCTATTTCATAGCTATCTATAAAACCACACTTAATTGGAGAGGAGAAGACAACAGTAAAGAATTGTGTAAAATAGAGACCAGATGGATTTTTAAAATGGATTTCTTGGCTCCGAAAGGACTTAAAGCGGCACTGTCATGCCGAACTTACCTTTCCTCAATCTCTTCCTTGTCTCCCCCTCTCTCAGGATCTGTTCTTCTTTTCTTCCTGTCTTCTTTAGTTTTCTTTAAAGTCATACGACAAAGTAGGGACTCTTTGCCTTATGGAGGATTCCTCCGCTTGACCAGCTCTGACCAGCGGAGGAGCAAAGTGTGCTTCATTTCCGCTGGTCAGAGCAATTTTCCCATGATCCCTAGCGTTCCTCCCTGTTCCCACAATGCTTCCTGTCAGTATTGCCAAACGTCCTGTCACTTAGACAGAACGCCGGCAAAACTGCCGAATTGCATCCTAACAGAATGAGAAGAGTTTCTCCATTGGTGTTAGGATGCAATTCGGTACTTTGATCGTATCGGAATTTCATTCTAATGAATGAAACTCCGATCCTATTCATTGCTGTGGCTGCATCTTACAGCCGCTTAGTAGATAACTCCCTAATTCCCACGGTATCAGGAAGCTATCTACTAAAAGGCTGAAAGACCTAAATTGGTCTTTCAGCCAACTTTACTAATACCAAGTAAAGATTACTGTAAAAAAAAACCTAACAAACACCCCCCTTGCGCGGGGGTTAAAGATGGGGGGGACCTACTGTCCTCCCCCCTGGCCCCCACCCCTGCGCGGTTGGTGGGGGCCCTAATAAAACAATAAGGGGGGGGAACTACTGTCCTCCCCCCCGGCCCACACCCCTGAGCAGTGGGTGGGGGCCCTAATAAAACAATAAGGGGGGGGTCTATTGTCCTCCCCCCTGGCCCCCACCCCTGCGCGGTGGGTGGGGGCCCTAATAAAATAGTTATTTTATTCCCCCCTCACTAATTTTAGGGTGAGGGGGTAGGTAGGGGATAGAATGTTTTGGGTGGGGCAGGTGACTAGGGGCTTGGGACCCCTAGTCACCTTGATGGTGGGGGGGGTCATTTAGGGCCCCCACCCACCGCGCAGGGGTGGGGGCCAGGGGGGGAGGACAGTAGGTCCCCCCCCTTATTGTTTTATTAGGGCCCCCACCCACCGCACAGGGGTGGGGGCCGGAGGGGAGGACAATAGGTCCCCCCTTATTGTTTTATTAGGGCCCCCATAGAGTGAGGGGGGGACCTGGGGGGCTTAGGAAGTGGTGGGGAGCACTGCTCCCTGCCGCTTCTATAGTTACATATTACAAGGAGGGAGCGGCGTGCCGGTAGCTCCCTCCTTGTAATAAACTGAACGAACAAACTAACACTGATACTCAGTTCGTCGGATTTTTTTCTATTCATTCTATTCATTCATTCGTCTGTCTGATGAATGAATGAATAGGTGAAATTCCCGTTCGCATGTCCAGGTGTTTCACTGGGCATGTGCGGGAATCTTACAGTCTGTGTAGTGTGGGCAGATGACGTGTCCCACAGGGACTTCACCTACCCACACAAAGATGGCGGCGCCCTGAATATAGATCGGGGCAGAAAATAAAGAATAAAAATAGGTAATGTGGGGGGCTTAGGGGCATTTGGGGGTGACTAGGGGGTCGATTGAATGTAGTGGAGGCGGGAGGGGGGTTAAAAAAAAAAAACGGGATTCGGCATGACAGTGACGCTTTAATTTGGACTTTGAGCTAGTTCATTTTTATGAGTCCTCTCTAGAAGTCACCCTTTTAATTAATCCCTCTTAAGGTATATGTACAATTATTAAAGTTTATATTTTATATATATTATTTTCTTTTTATATATTCTGTTTTTTTAAAAGTTTAAAAAAAATGTATTTTCGTTTCATTTTATTTGGAATGGTATTGCTCTTAACTATATCCAAAATCCACCTCTCTAGATGTTTATATTGACATTGTGTTTTTCTTATTCATGCCTTTTATGGCTGCTTAATTAAGATTTTATATATATTTCTTCTTTCTATTTATTTGCTCCTTTTTCCCTCAAATGATATGGACTTTTTTCATTGTTTGCCCATACTATGGGACTTTTAAACTGGATATAACGACATCATATTGATTCAACATACTACACTTCTGGGATGCAGACTGATGACGTATTGGCCCGAAACCAGAAGTGACGTCACACCTGGAACTTACCTGTTGCAGTTTTTGGCGATTTAAGAGGTATTTAAATCCAGAATTGAGAAAAGACAGACAGGATTGAAAAAGACCCTTGAGAGGGTCAAAATGCTTCTGCTGATATCCTGTGGGACTTCCAAAATTTTATTTATATATTATTTATTAATTCATTTTTTTTTTTTGGTGCCATACTTCTTTGTATTTTATATCCTTGTTGGCACTGCTAACGACTTTGTCCCTTATATATATATTCAATACATTTTCATTTTGAATTTATATTTGGACAATTGATCTCTTCCACATTTACCTTGCAGCCTGTATAGGCATCTTGGAGCCTCTTCTATAGAGCCTAATACGGTTCTCCGCTGTGTGAGTATTATTTAACATTTTATTGTATGGTTTATTTTTCAGTCAGCACTATGTGTTTTCCATTTTATCTTTTGTAGATCGCTCTGCTTGCCTTGTGTTCAGCTACTGTGTTAAGCATTATATGTGTGCTCACAATTTTTTGGGGGGTGTATTATTCCTTTTTACTTTCACAATTACTACAGGTGTGTAAAGAGGATACACCTAACTATAAACCCCTCTATTTCTATTTTCTTTATTTGAAGCACCAACACGTTACCTTATCTTTTACAACAAGATTGTGCCACTTTCCTTTTTATTAATTTTTAAATATACTTTCTTTTTCTTTGACATATCCTGTTCATTTACTCCAGTGAGGTCCTCACTGGAGTAAATGAACAGGATATCAGGCAAAGAAAAATCATCATCAAAGAATCCAAGGTGTGGATAATACCACCTTTGCCCTATTCACAGAGCGGTTAGTCTGCTCAATTAAATGTGGGTACAATATATCTTCTTATCACTCCTGACTCAAAACATACAGAAAGCACTGTTTTGTCCAATTCTGTTTCTCCCCTTGGGTCTCTTTGCTGCATTTATGATGTGTTACCTGAGAACTACATCTACCTATATATCCTAGAAGTGGGCATAATACCACTCTATGCCATGCTCACTAGAGTTGGTCATAGCTCTGGTAAATGTGAGTAGTATTTATTCAGTTAGTATTTATTCAGTTAGGCTCAGTGAGATATACTGTACCATTTGGATTTTTTTCTGCTTTCTTATATTTATGTGCGGATTCCAAGCTACCTCTGACCTGAGATTTCCCATAGGAAGAACACCCTTTCCAAGATCTGGCTGTTTCCTTGCAAGTGGCATTTTATGCTTATATGTATTTGTACTTTATTAAATTCAATTCTATCTGATTTTTTTTAAATTTGTTAGGTTGTTATATATTTTGAACATAAATGTATTGGTGCTATCTTCCTCTTTCCTTTTGATTTTAATCTGTATGTACTTTTCCTGGTTAAATACTTTGTCATTTTTTTTATAATGCCTAGACAAGCTTTCCAGTTGGCACGATGGCTATATGTAATGCACATTCTCCACTGCTGCTGTGGTCTGTATTGTAAAATGTTCTGAGCCTTTAGTTTAAAAAAATATAGAAGAAAAAAACAGAATTGTGTAAGCGCTATAGAGATGATGAGACACTCAGTCTAGCTGTGCTGTGCCACAGTGACACAAGAAGTATACACAAATAGAAATAATATCACCAAATAAGCACGCTTAAACTGATGAAAATAAAATGTCTGAAAATAAATAACAGAAAACAATTTAATGCAGACTTTCTGAATTGATATAAAAGGCACAATAGGGGGGTATAGGGGAGAACTCACAGGGACCAGAGCCCCATCACCTCTAGCTCTGGGTTTGAAGCTCCACTTGGGAGGGAAGTATCCAACACTGTGCTGAAAGGATCTGGATCATATGTTCCCCGTTGTTACAATACTATTTTGGTAATATTAAAAATAAATAATGATTGTATTAAAGTCAGGATTCAAATGGTAGGGGCAGTCATAAAGGAATGTGGATGGACATAGATGAATGGCAACTAACCTAACAACAGATTTATTTAAAAAGGAAGGAGGATAAGACATTAATATGGAAATAGAAATAGTTATAGAAAAAGAAATAGAAAGCGGACATAGATAGAATTAGCATTATGGTGCTTACACTAGGGTAAGGGATGATGAGACCTCTGGCATTATTAAAGGAAAGATTGGTAAGCACTGGCATCAAAGGAAAGGTAGATGAGGACACAGTGGAAATCCAAAAAATACTTTTATGCATCAGCTTTATATTTCAACTTGGATCTAAGGGTTCCCTCTTAGGAACTTGAGAAATCATATTTCAACAACTATCCCAGAGTTCCCTGCTTGACATGCAAATGAACACAGACAGACATGTTTCAGATGTCATATTGCATTTCCGCAAATACCCTTAGTGAACAGACATATAGAATCAAATAATAATATGATTAGAGTACTAATAATTATAGCAAATAAACAAAATGTCCGGTGTCTTTATATAATATATTTCAATTAATCTATGCTGTAGTTTGTAGTGAGCCTTTGTAAAGCACATTCTCTTTGAATAAACAAGATGTAGGCAGCTCTCAGTGGTTTTCAAATGCATTGGCCTTTTTGTTATTCAAAAAACACATCAGCCTTGCAGGCTTCTTACCATCTGTTAGCAAGCTATTTCAAAAAGACTTCATTCTTGAAAGTTAAAAAGAAAAGGATCTTCTTATTAAGAACCTAGTTATTCATAAGGTATAGGAATATTATTCCACTACCGTGGATTTGGGAAAGTTCATTTATTGAACTGCCAGAAAAACGGGTGCTGAAAGGACATTTAGAAAATGAGAATATCTTTTAGATGTCTTCAAAAATAATTCCCTGTTGCCTCCTTTGAGTCATGTTTGAAGTGATTTATTATATGCGTAATTAAAAAGCATAGGGAAAAATGAAAAAATAATATGTGTTTTATTTTCCATGTTTCTGTATCTTAAACCATGAAATTTAAAAAGTGGTTTATGAACAACACATGCATATATACCTGTGTATCTCTCCTGGATGTGCGCAATGGGAGTTATTTGAACACAAAAGCAATCACAATTTTTCTGAATTGAATGGATACCATTAGTGTCATGCATTCAGGTAATTTGGTAACTGCAGTAATATATTATAAAGGGGGAAAAAAACACTTTAATCAACAATTTAGTTATTGATTTTTGTCAGATATTGTGGCCTATTACTGACATAATGCCTAGACAAGTTTTTAAGTTGGCATGATGGCTATATGTGATACACATTCTACACTGCTGCAGTGGTCTATATTTAAACATTTTCTGACCCTTTAGCTCCAGAAAATTATGGAAAATTGTTTCATACTTACCGTAATTTTCTTTTCCTGATCATTATTCATGGCAGTATTTACTCATGGGTTAGCTACTCCCCTCACAGCAGAAAGGACAGGAAAGAGAACTCTGAAGTTGGTATAAATAGATCCTACCCCTTCCCATCAGGCAGTCTTTGTGAATAGCTTCACAACTCGTATAGTATATGGGTGGGAACGTAAATGCTGCCATGGATAATGATCAGGAAAATAAAATTACGGTAAGCATGAAACAATTTTCCATATTCCTGATCAATCATGGCAGCGTTTACTCATGGGGAATACCCAAGCAGTTAATATAGATAGAGGGAGGGACAGAGTTCAAATACAGCTAAAAGTTATAAAAATCTTTATTGAGCTGCATAAACCTTAGAAGACTTAAAAAAGGGCAAACAGTAATCAATAGGATTTTGTCGTAAAATCTTTTCAAACAAGTACATTTACCTTAGGGGCTGCTAGGTCAGCAACCCCCTGGTATTTCAATGTCAGAAATATCATGGAGAAATATAGAGCCAGATAGGCATTAAGGCCATGATAGCCAAACCTACTGAAGAAACAAGGTTAGACTAATACAAGACAAACTCCTGCAAGTAAAAGACACCCGTCCTGTTATGGATAATAAATAAAAAAAAAAAATGTAGATAAACTCCATAAAACCAAGACCTATAATGTTCTTTTCTAATATAAATTAAATACCAAATGAATGGTGGTATCACACAGAACCTTGACAAAGGCATAGCTTCCAAAAATCAGACTGGAACAATCCATGACATTTTAGATAGTGTTGGATGAAAACAGCCATCCCCTGTATTATAGCAGAGTGAGAATGAAACTGAAAATCCTACTTTTTTCTGGATGTCTTTATTGAAGACAAAATACACCACTTCGTCTTGCTTAGTGAACTACTTACCTGTAGATACAGGAAACAAAATAATATCTGTCTGTAAGAGAAAGGCAGAACCTAGTAGAGGAATAAGAGGGTCTGTTATTAAAACACAGCAATAATGACTATATATTGAAACAAATCTGACTCTCAACACTTCACCATTTTCCCCTTACTGTTCTGGTAGCAGGTGGATTTTACCTGAAAGATTAAACCTGGTAGGATGGTTTGGTGACTGAAGGACAATACTTGCATTAACCAGTATCAAAGTTACATGGAGCATATAAGCCCAAATAATACATTTTATTGCAGAAATGAAATTATAATGTCTCCCTTCACAACAGGGGAATCTGTGGGAAAGTCTAAAACTTAACCCCTTAAGAAACCAAACAAATGTCAGCATTGACATTAAATGGATTGCCAAACTCAAGGTTCCCAAAGGGATAACATAGCAGAATACTGAATATAACAAATATAACACAAAATGGAGAAATAAAGTAAAGAGAGTCCAGGAGCCTGGGTACAAGTCAAGGGCTCGTGAGCTGCACCACTGTAACCACCTAATAGGGAGCTCCAATAAAGTGGTAACCCTCAAAAATGTGCAGGAAATAGGAGAAAGTGATGTATAGAATCCCACAAAGGGAAACTAAATAGAGCTCCAGTGGTATAAGAAATGAGGAAGGGGGACTGTGACGAGAGCAATCTTGCCACATTGCATTGGAGAAGCCTGGCTGCCCGCCTGCTGCCTTTCGACTATGGCCCTGGGAGATTGGGCCCTTTAAAAACAGTATTCGGCCATACCAGAGTGTATGTCACTCATTCTGGCCCCTTAAATACAGTGGGTCATTCGGTGCTTGCCCTGTGTGAACGGTGATACCCCAGATAGCTATGCCATGGAGCCCATTCATATAATGAAAGACTATGGGAAAGACTTTAGCTCCATGGCAATTGAACTGTGTGAATAGGATCTGAGCGCTATTCGGTAGTTTTGTGTGCTCAGATCCCAGCTATCTGGGGATATGTGAAATGTCTGTGTGTTATGTGTAAAAGGTGACTTTATGTATTTTAAAGTGTTTTATGTCTTTTTGCAACCATGTGCTCAATGGAGTCTGCCTATAGCCCTGGATAATTGGATTACTTTCCCCATTGTCTCCAGGATAGAGGCCTCTGTAAAACCTGTTTAAACCAGATTGCCATGCTGCCAGCCAGGGACCAAAATATACTTTTACTAACTTTTGAACCCCTGGTCTGATTCATGCCATTTTAAAATATGTTGTTCCCCTGAATGGATTGATTGTGAATATGTAATTTTTATGTGAATGTGATGTATGGTTTTAGAGTTATGAATTGTAACGGAACCGCTGGCACCCCGACCGGGTACCCTCAGCTGACGGATGCTCCTAGTGCTTTCCGAGGTCTCCAAGCACTCTGCCTGACACCATAACCACTGCAGACCCCACAAACCGCCGCAGCTTGGTTGGGGTCTCGTCGACTTCACCCACTCTGGACCCAAGACCAGGGTCCAGCTTCCAGTAGGTGGACCTCTCCGAATTTCAGTGAGCAGGAACAGGAACAAGCTCTTAGCAGAGCTCAGCGATTATACTCTGGGGAGTATATTGATTATAGCAATCCCCAGAGTGTAGTTCTCCAATCCCCCAAACATGAGCCGAAACTTCATGAAGGTACTTGATGATCTCAGGTGCTAGCACACCCAGTCTGCTTTTATTTCCATCTTACACATATAAGACCGCCCACAGGGGAAGGGTAACATAGCCAATAGCATAACAGTTGCATCCACAGGTTCCCTCCCCTCAGATAACCAGTTAACATAATTATTACAGCCAGGAAAACTACAGTTTTTATACATGTGCTATACATCCAATCTTCCTAAAAACTACATATTTAGAATCAGCACACTTTAAACATAAACCCTTCCAAAAATCAGACAAATCCCTCCAGTGGATCAAAAGTTAGGTGGAAGTCCTTTATGACCGACCGCAAGCACAATTTCCTGCCCAAAACAGTTCCATAGATTTGGGCTGTGCAGTCAGTCAATTTCATGCAGAAAAACGACTAAGTCCCATCTTCGAACCGGACTTAGTCTCTGGAGCTGCAAGTTCAGTAGGGAAGAAGGTAAGGGTCAGCGGTGTTCGTGTATTTGCGCATCCTATTTTAGTTCCACAGAATCTTTAGCATACACCGTTGACCGCGTTCGAATGAACAAAGATGGCCGCCGCCACGTGTTCGACTGTCGAATGGCGGCCACCCAGCGGTCGGCAACTAAACTGCAGTAACCTCACAGCCTGGGAGGTAAATTGCCTGCACACTTTAACTTCTGGGTGGTCCGCCTGTGTGGTACTTGGTTCAGTAAGCCCCATTTACTGAACCAAGAGGGAGAAAGCCAGGAACAAGTTATTTTACAGGTCTGGGGACATAGTCTTAACCCCTTAAGGACACATGACATGTCTGACACGTCATAATTCCATTTTATTCCAGAAGTTTGGTCCTTAAGGGGTTAAAGGGGCATTGTTCACCAAAGTTACAAGATGTCCCCAGACGGTTCTTAAAGGGCCATACACACCGAATAAAAGTCCATACGTTTTCAGGGGCCATAGTCTTAAAGGGTATTGTTACCCAAAGTCTCAATATGTCCCCAGACAGTTCTTAAAGGGCCAGCAGCAGTACAATAAAATACCATTCACTGTGCTTAAATGGCCAGCAGTCGCACAATAAAATACAATATGCCCAAATGTTGCACCTGAAGGGCCAAATCTCCCAGGGACCATAGTCAACAGGTAAGAGGCTGGCAATCAGGCTCCTCCAACAGCCATGGGTAAAGGGCAGCTTGTCACCAATAAACCCAGTGACAAAAGGCATTTCGTCACATGAATGTTAGGTAAAAAGTATGTTTTAAACTGTACGTATAATTGGGTTACCTCTCAGGCTAAGGGGAGGAGATGTGTGGGATGTAACCATTGTGTGATTGGGTAATTCATAATTGTCTGTAGGCGTCTCTCTTGCAGGGGAGAATTGCATAAAAGCAGAGTGTGTGTCATTAAAAGTCAGTCTTGTTCCAGCATTAAGCTTTTGCTCATGTGTGGATTATTTGGCGATCCCAGGGATATTTCTACTCGTGGAATATTGGGTGATTTTCTTTTATGAGAAGAAGTGAATACTTGACAGAGTAACGGATTGTACCGTCACAGGGACCCTACCTTTAATCATCTAAGGATAAAAAGGGATATGCAAACAAAAACTTGAAAAAGGGAGATCTACTAAACGGTGCCCAGGGGATACATTATCTGGAGTACTAAATAGCATCTAAGTTCCAATTCCCCTAGTATCCGACTGACAGGAGGGTAGTGTAAATGAGGTTAGGGAGAGAGAAGAGGAACAGGGTCCACAGAGAACATGGGACCAGATAATCTGGTCTAAACGCAGATGAAATGCCACAAAAGGCTTTTTACTGTCTTTTTACTGCCATGTGCTTAATGGAGTTTTGTCTCTGTCCTTGGAGATAATTGTATTACTTCCCAATTATCTTCAGGATAGAGAGGAGGGATTGTGATGTCATTGTGGGAGTGTTTATCTGTGTTATATGTTTTGATTGGATGTTCCACAAAACCCTGTGGGTGGGACTTTGTCTGTAAAAGGTGTATATAAGGCCAATAAAGACACAGCTCAGGCTGGTTCTGCTTGACCCTCAACACGGAGCCTTGTCTCGTTGTATGCTGTTCCAGTTCGACTGCTAGGAGTGTAAACCTTTCGTATCGTTTTTCCTATTCGTCTGTTTACAGCATTTGTACATTTGAGAGCATTGGTATGCTTCTCCGGTTCGGTGGATTGGTGTCTACAGTAGCTGCCTGTATATCTGGAAGGGAATATTTCCTAAACGGCTGTTAACCCCTTTTATGTCTGGGGGTGCCGTTACAATTGGTGGCAAGGGGCGGGATCGTTCCTACAGCCAGAAGGACAGCTACAAGGAGACACCATTCCTTGGATTTACAAATTGAGGGCAACGCTTGTCTGAGTACAGCGACCCTGACAGCACCAAGATGGTACCAGCAGTGTCGTACGCGGAAGGTTACATGGACGATAGAGATGCAGTCCGAAAAAGCATCTGGTAAGAAGCATTGTACAGCATCAGTGAGGCGAGAGTCTCCCCAGAGAAGAGCAGCGATTTCAGAAGCAACTGGCCCTGCGCATGCCCTTCCTGGGAGAGCAACCATTGGAGGAATGGGTGAAGAAACTAGAGCACCGGGTATGGCAGAAACTGTGGCTGGAAGATGCCTACCAGGCGCTCTGGTGGTATATGGCACAGTACATACCCTGGACAGCCGAGCATAACAAGCCAGAGGGAAAGGAGTTTGATGGAGTAACTAAATTACCTCAATTTGTTTAAATATACATAGGTATTTAGGAGAGAGTGCAGGTAACTTTTTCTTTGGTTTTTATTGTAAGATGTTCAACAACGTTCTTTCTTTAAATTTTATAAAATAAATTGTTAAACCCGTATGGGCCTGGCATTTTAAACCAAGGCAGATATTTAATCGCCATTTTTAACTATTTTTTGTTCTATGGGTACATTTAATTTTACTTGTTGTTCTAATGGATTGGCAAGTATTGGTGTATCTTTCAGATATTGTTAATTTTCTTTTTGTGAGGCTTGTTTAGGCAACTTATACAATTGTCTATAAAAATCAACAAAGGCTAGACCTATTTATTATTGTAGTTAAATATGTTCTGTCTCCTTTAATAGAGACCAATCTATCTCTAATTTATATTTTTAATTTTATGTAAAATACATTTATCTACTTTACTATTACTTTGTGATAGTATTTTAATTTAAGAAAATCAATTTTTTCTATTTTTTTTTGTTCTAGTTTTAACGTATTCATTTATTTTGATAGTTTTATTTGATCTTGTTTTGACCATTTGATTTTAATAATTGTTGGAAGATAGCTTATAGAATTCTACATAGATAACCATTTTTCTTTCTTAATGTTACTGTTATGTTTTATTAGATGTCCTCTCAATACAGATTTAAAAGCACACCAAATGGTGTAATGTGAGGTATCGTACACTTCATTTTATTGAAAATAATAATCAATCATATTGGGCAAAAGAAATTCAAAGTATAGTAAGTAATACTTACTGATATTATTTTTATACCTTTTGCCCAATATGATTGATTATTATTTTCAATAAAATGAAGTGTACGATACCTCACATTGCAACAATGTGCAATATCAATTTAGCCGTGGCTAAGGCCATTAAGGTATTGTCATACATGAAAAAGGGCATTAATTCTAAGGATGAAAATATAATTTTGCCTTTTAATAAATCACTGGTAAGACCATATCTTGAATATACTGTGCAATTTTGGTCACCTGTTCTAAAGAAGGATATTAAGGCACTAGAAAAAGTGCAGAGACGGGCTACACACTTAATAAAAGTAATGGAACATTTTAGCTATGAAGAAAGGTTAACACATTTAAACCTCTTTAGTTTATAAATATGTCTCCTCAGCGGTGATATGATAACATTATACAAATATATCTGGGACCTATACAAATCATTGTGTGGAAATCTATTCACAAACAGGACTATACATAGGACACGAGGTCATGCATTTAGACTGGAAGAAAGAAGAGTTAGTCTAAGGCAAAGGAAAGGTTATTTTACCGTAAGAACAACAAGGATGTAGAATTATCTGCTGAAGAAGTGGTTTTGTCAGAGTCTGTACATATGTTTAAACAGAAACAAGATGCATACTTGCAAAAAACATACTATTCAATTATTTATTTATTTTTAACTGTAGGACAATAGCTTCTTGATCCAAGGATAAATCTGACAAACATTCTGGGGTTAAGAGGAATTTGTTTTCTTAGTTTGTTGCAAAATTGGAAGTGCTTCAAACTGTTTTTTTTTTTGCCTTCTTTCGGATCAACGGCAAAAAACAAATGTGAGGAAGGCTGAACTTGATGGACACATGTCTCTTTTCAGCCTCTGCAACTATTTAAGTATGTGTTGCTATTCTTCTGGCCTACCTCTCAACTACCTACAGTTGGCAGACCTGACATTTTCCATTACCTTTTTGCTGCTGACCTGGGTGACTTATTATTATTATTATTATTATTATTATTATTATTATTATTAATTATTTGTATTTTCTCATATTAATTATACAATTTTTCCTTTTCACCTTTTCTTGAAGTGTAGACTACACTTTAGGGAGGACTGTCCCATATGTGGATTATTCCACTAACTTTCTATCTATGCCAGAAAACATTTTCCCCTTGTAGATGAAACCTCATTTCAGCATATTCAATATTTTAAAAGCACTACTTTGAATGTGCCATTGTAAATGATTATCTCATTCCACTCTTTAAAAAATTAAGTCTTTAAAATAAACGTATTGATAGGTGTTTGTAAGGCTTTAGATATATTAGTAGGCAGAGTATTATTATTATTGTGAGAGTAGTGTTGTGTAACAAAATGCATTGGGGGTACTGTATAAAAGGTGGCATGGTTGTTTTCACGACAATATATTTTGCTGCATTCTCTGTTTGCACCAATATTTTCCTTTATTTATGTCACATTTTTCCTGTTGGTGCCCTTTCTGGCACCTTTTTAATTTGTCTATTTTTTGTCATTTTAAATATTGGCACTGTTGATGTATAAAAAAAGAAAATGTGCACTATTTTCTGCCACAGTTTGAGTCTTCCAAAACAAGTCTTAGCTTTTCTTTTAATAAAAAAAAATCATTCCTATTGCAAATGCGTCTTTTTTTCCCCCTGGTTATATTTTTGCTTACCAAAGATACCCGTGTATAAGTCGATCTCATGTATAAGTCGAGTGCAGTTTTGTGACCAACAATTGTGAAATATGCTATGTCTCGTGGATAAGTCGAGGGCAAAACTTGGGGCTATGAAATTATGTGATTTTTATAATTATATACACACACGCTCATACACTTTTGTAATGTAAAAGGAAAAAAGGAGAAACACTTCTGACCGAATGATAAAAAGTGGCAGGAATATGAATTTTTTGTTACATTAAAGAAAAAAATAAAATACAGTTGAGGGTATAAAGGTCAGGGATTGGTTTGATACATAAGAAATCACTCTTTTGTACAAAACTGGTGCAATAGTGAAAGTGAATGTGACAATTTGCATATAAAACCCACATTGTGTTTCAGAGCTACTTTTTTCTTTGATTGTGAATATACCACTCTAGTCATGTACACACGACAGAGCATAAATATACCTCTACCTTTCCAACTCCCTTTCCTCTTTCCTAAATTTCATCTGTTGTGCTGCGGTGTGATGATCCATTTATTATATTGGGCAATGCATTTGAATTTGTGTCAGTTCTTATTGGAAATGTGCTGCATTGTTATCTTATAAAGGCATCTATAATTGTGTACTGCTCTGTTTTTGTTTCTGAATATATATCTGTTGAAGTACTTGGAGCAGATTTTATATATTGAGTAAATACCACACCAGGATGTGTACTTCATTAGCCATCACAATTATCCTAGAACCTTTACATATAGATGTTATGTGAACAACCAACCTTCCATTTAATAGATTTCCCAGATTGTTTCAATCACTTTACCTTGTTTCAGTTAAATAACACTATTTTTCACATTCAAACACTTTGCAGTATGGCTGATGGCATGTGACAGAGCTGATATAAATGAAATGTTCTAAAGTGATCTGCAAACTCAATCACAAGAGACTGCAATATTGGAGGTCAGAATGTCAAGAAGAGGGTTTCATTGCAAGTTGAGAATAGTTTCATGATGATGATGAAGGGATTAAACAGACAAATGGGCATATTTTCTATGAACTAATATACAGTTTGGTTGTCAAATATATAGTGCTCTTGTTGACAGTTTAGAATTTTCTTCTTTCTTTGTTTCGTCTGTATTTATTTTCATACTTGAGATTTGTTCTGTATGCTGTAAACCACCAGCTATATTCCTGCTGACTTGAGCAATGAACATACACAAAATGAAATCTCCACTCTTTTGTCAATCGTCTATTACATTTGTTGTTTGGCTTTATTTGGAATCTAAAGTTGACAAATATAGTATGACTGTTTTAAACTGCATTCTTGTGGCCAGGTTTTCAAAAAAAAAATTTCAGCTTGTTTTTTGCCTGTCAAACTAAGTTTTGTTACCCTTCATTTACTATATCTAGTATCTCACTACTTTTCATTTATATGATAATCCTATAGAGAAAAGATTTCAAGAAATATAGTTATTTTGTACGATTGAAATTATTTTCATTTACCATGATAGACCTTCCTGCTAACCATTATTGCTGAGTAGAGATATCCCGAACAGTTCGCCAGGAACTGTTCGCCGGCGAACATAGCTTGTTAGCCGCGGCGGGCTAACATATGCGATGTTCGGTCCGCCCCTATTCGTCATGGAGGTGGGAGGGTCTGGGAGGGAGGGTCTGCTGCTGATTGGCTGGAATGTGTCTGCTGACTGTGAGGTACAGGGTCAAAGTTTACTCAATGATGACGAATAGGGGGTGGACCGAACATCGCATATGCTTGCCCGCCATGGCGACCGCGAACAAGCTATGTTCACTGGCGAATAGTTCCCGGCGAACTGTTCAGGACATCTCTATTGCTGAGATCTAGTGTCATCATTAAATAAATTGGTTATTTTATTACAAGACACGGAGGCTCAGATTACATATCCCTTTCTTTACTGTCCACCAATAGCACCAAAGAATACAACACAGAATGAAAAAATAATGCATACATAATAACATAGGCCACTCCCAGCCAAGTCCAAGTATAATAGTAGGCACCACCCTCAGATCTCTTTCTTTGCTGCTCCAGTCAGATAAGTACCTAATTTTCTCTGTTCTGTGGGATTGTCATTTTATTGTGGTTTTTGTTTGCTATTTTGCTGTTATTGTGCATATATTTTCAGTTTGTGTGTACTGCAGTATTTTTGGTAGACTCAGGGTGCCAGACCAGCTAAACATTCACCAGTTTTTTTCTTGTACAAACGCCAGGTGCTTTCATTCAGTGACCGTGTTCGGTTTGCGAACGATATTCCAAAACATTCAACTGTTTTGCCCGTATGCACATTTTACCATACTGGACGCGTCTGGCCCACAAACGCAACTCGTTTGAGAGCCGAACGTGCCAGTTTGGTAATAATTTTAGGCAGGTTTGTGGGGTTTGTTACCTCCTGTGAGCTGTGGAGACCGTATGCTTTCTTCTGGTCTTTCTCCTCCCCCTTCTGTGTCTTTGCCTTACTGCATCATGTAGTTACTGCTGGTCTGGGCCCTAAAGAGATCTTTCCCTTGTTACTTTTTCCTGGTTTTATTAGTTTGGGTGATTAACCCCTACTACTCTGGTGACATTACAGCTATTTAGGTTTTATATCAGTTTTGAAAATGGAAAGAGAAAAAATCAGCGCTAGATTGCCACACAAGAAAATAATAGTAAGGCTGCAATCCTTAAAGGGGAGTCCCCTATAATCCCCTAATGATAAGAAATGATGCAAAATAGAACAAAAAAAGGTTGCGCCTAAAATATACAGTAAAACATATAAGAGTGTATATAATAAATAATATAAAATAATACAATTTAATATAGAATATTAAATGAAATATAAATGGATAATTGGCAATAGTCCAGAGCACTTATCATAAGTCCATAATGGTAGATGCCGTGTATAAGAACAGGGATCCTGAGGCGTAAAATGGGGTGTGTCTTCACAAATGGGTACTTGCAATCCAGTGAGGTAATATGTGAAGAAAAAAAACAAGAGGAACTCCAATGGCACAGTATATAGATGAATAAAATGTTAAATAAAATAAAATAAAAGTAGTCTTACTCACACTTTTCAGAGCTAGAACCTAGCTCTGATATAACGCACGTGAAGTGGAATAATCCCCACTCAAGGATATGCGGCGTAATATTGATTGGCGAGTATCTGGCTCAGATTCAACGTCCAAGTTGGTATTATTCGACCCAGGGAGATAAAATAAAGTATATAGTGCTCTCTGTATAGTAATTAAAAGGTATAAAAAGAGAATAAATATACTACTCACAGTATATAGAGCAGGCTTGTACTGCTCAATGTAGGCGCTTGGGTGGTATCATCCCCACCTAAGGATTCTTTAGGCTTCTCGTCAGGTAGATAGTATATGTATAGTCCAGGGAAAAAGAAATCAAAATGGCTATAAAATGTTTTATGCCAAAGTATTTTCTTTATTGTAAAATAATCAAATTAATATCTAAACGCGTTTCGCCGCAAGGGCTTCTTCAAGTAGATAATAGTAAAAGAGGGACACACCTGACATACAATGGTTTATATAAGATACAGTAATGTTTGTAATTTTGAAAATCCCGCCAAAATGACGTCATCAGTAGCATAATATAAAGATACAAATCAAATAGCTGAATAAAACATAAATTATTGTACATATAAAACATATAATATAGGTACATTCATTTAAACACAAAAACGAAGGTTTAAAAGACTTAAAATAACTATTTTAAAATGATCACGTGACGCGCAGCTAAACAGCACTTCCGCGTCACGTGATCGCAATGTGGAACGCATATTACATTAGAGGTGGCTATTTAGTCTGATCAGGAAAAGATAAGTAAAGCTGTTTGCACAACCACACAGAAGCAGGAATGGTGGCTCAGGAGATAAGCTATCTGCCTGCATAAGCAAGCAGACAGTCAGTCCAACAAAGCACAAGTTCAAACCCCAGCTTGGGCACCTATGGAGACTTAATACTTTTAATTTATTTGTAATTTTTAATTTTAATTTAGGCATGGGATTAAATAAATGATTATTTAAAAAGATAAAACAAGGTGTTTTTGGGGGAATAAAATAGAGTATATGAAATAAAAATGTATAATAAAAAGGAGCACATAGGAGGTATATAGGCATAATAGGTGTATATAAACTGGAAAAAATTAATATAAATTCAATAAAAATAAATAAATAAATAAATTGCAAATATAAAAATATATGTGTATGAAATATAAGAAAGTAAAATAGTAATAATAATCTGTTATAAAAAATTAAAAAGATCAAAGTCAATATTTAGCCCCGTGGGAGCAAGGGTTTTTAGATTGTATGCCCATTCCATTTCTTTTTTACCTAAAACTTTTTTAATGTCTCCTCCTCTCCATGGAATATTACAGGTGTCTATACCGATACATTTAAGATATTTTGGATTCTTTCCATGTTGTAGAAAATGTTTTGAGACTGAATGATTCTCGTAGCCTTTTCGAATATTTCTACAATGTTCGGCTAATCTCGTTTTTAAATCCCTCGTGGTCATACCCACATATTGGAGCCCACAAGGACATTCCAGAAGATAAATTACGTTTTTCGTATTACAATGAATAAAATGTTTTATTTGATACGTTTTCTGTGTGATTGTTGATGTAAATGATGTAGTTTTAGATTTAACGGTATCACTAGTACGTTTGCATACAATACATCTGTTACATTTAAAGAAACCACTCGGTTTGTTTAAAAAAATAGAGGGACTAGGGGATAAGGTGCTTTGCTTATATTTAGTGTAATTACTTGTAAGAATAGACTTAAAGCTGGGTGCTCCTCTAAATATCACATGTGGATTATCGGGAATGATTCCAGCCAAAGTGTCATCTTGTTTTAATATATGCCAATGTTTTTTTATTATCTTCTTCATAACATTGCTTTTGTTATTGAAGTTAAAAATGATTGGCAATATTGGAGCGTTTTTTGTGTCTTTTGTAGTCTTATACTCTAATAAATCAGATCTATTAACTGTGCTAATGTCTTTTAATGTTTTGTCTAGATTATTTCTGGAGTAATTCTTTTGAGAGAATTTATTAGACAATAATTGGGACTGTTCCTCAAAATCTTGTGTTAGGGAACAGTTTCTTCGTAAACGGAGAAACTGACTTTTAGGTATCCCTTGAAGCCAAGGCTTGTGGTGGCAGCTGGTCACATCTATAACATTGTTAGTACACACTTTTTTAAAAAAAGTTTTAGTTTGAATTCTTTCATTTTGGATAAAAATTTCTAAATCTAAAAAATGAATAGAGGATTTACTATAATCCCAGGTTAAAATAATACCTTTATCATTTTGATTTAAATATTGTAAGAACTGATTAAGAGAGTCTTCTGGGCCATCCCAGATAAAAAACAAATCGTCTATATATCTAAAATAGGTGACCAGGTTTGTTTGCCAGCCATGCCCTCCCAGAATGGCAGTGGTTTCCCAATCTGCCATAAAGAGATTGGCATAGCTGGGTGCAAACCTGGTCCCCATAGCTGTACCTTGTTTTTGTAAATAAAAAGAATCTAAAAACCAAAAATAATTATTTTTTAAAATAATATTTATACCCTGAATGATAAAATCAATTTGTTGATCTGGAATATTATTTTCGTCTTTTAGAATCCTTTCAACCGCTAGACAGCCTTGATCGTGGGGGATGATGGTATATAAAGATTGTACGTCACATGTAACTAAAACATATGAGTCTTTCCATGTAAAATTGTTTAAAAAACGGAGTAAAGTCATGGAATCTTTTAAATATGACTTCATACGTTTCACTGAGGGCTGTAAAAGAATATCAAGGTATTCGGATAAATTAGATAAAATCGAATTGATCCCTGAAACAATAGGCCTACCTGGGGGATTGATGATGTCCTTATGAATTTTTGGTAAAAAGTAAATAACAGGGATAATAGGGTGAGATACTTTTAAGTATTCAAATTCCTGTCTACTTAAAACATTCTGTTCGAGACCACTAGTTAAAAATGAATTTAACGTCTGTTGTATTATAGATGTAGGGTCTTGTGTTAATTTTTCGTAGACTATAGTGTCATTGAGTTGTCGCATAGCTTCTTTTATATACATCTCTTTGGTTAAAATAACTATACCACCCCCCTTATCTGCTGGTTTTATAATGATATCATCGTCTTTTTGTAGTTGTTGTAGAGCTATACGCTCTGATTGTGTGAGGTTATCACGGTCCGTGATAACCTCACACAATCAGAGCGTATAGCTCTACAACAACTACAAAAAGACGATGATATCATTATAAAACCAGCAGATAAGGGGGGTGGTATAGTTATTTTAACCAAAGAGATGTATATAAAAGAAGCTATGCGACAACTCAATGACACTATAGTCTACGAAAAATTAACACAAGACCCTACATCTATAATACAACAGACGTTAAATTCATTTTTAACTAGTGGTCTCGAACAGAATGTTTTAAGTAGACAGGAATTTGAATACTTAAAAGTATCTCACCCTATTATCCCTGTTATTTACTTTTTACCAAAAATTCATAAGGACATCATCAATCCCCCAGGTAGGCCTATTGTTTCAGGGATCAATTCGATTTTATCTAATTTATCCGAATACCTTGATATTCTTTTACAGCCCTCAGTGAAACGTATGAAGTCATATTTAAAAGATTCCATGACTTTACTCCGTTTTTTAAACAATTTTACATGGAAAGACTCATATGTTTTAGTTACATGTGACGTACAATCTTTATATACCATCATCCCCCACGATCAAGGCTGTCTAGCGGTTGAAAGAATTCTAAAAGACGAAAATAATATTCCAGATCAACAAATTGATTTTATCATTCAGGGTATAAATATTATTTTAAAAAATAATTATTTTTGGTTTTTAGATTCTTTTTATTTACAAAAACAAGGTACAGCTATGGGGACCAGGTTTGCACCCAGCTATGCCAATCTCTTCATGGCAGATTGGGAAACCACTGCCATTCTGGGAGGGCATGGCTGGCAAACAAACCTGGTCACCTATTTTAGATATATAGACGATTTGTTTTTTATCTGGGATGGCCCAGAAGACTCTCTTAATCAGTTCTTACAATATTTAAATCAAAATGATAAAGGTATTATTTTAACCTGGGATTATAGTAAATCCTCTATTCATTTTTTAGATTTAGAAATTTTTATCCAAAATGAAAGAATTCAAACTAAAACTTTTTTTAAAAAAGTGTGTACTAACAATGTTATAGATGTGACCAGCTGCCACCACAAGCCTTGGCTTCAAGGGATACCTAAAAGTCAGTTTCTCCGTTTACGAAGAAACTGTTCCCTAACACAAGATTTTGAGGAACAGTCCCAATTATTGTCTAATAAATTCTCTCAAAAGAATTACTCCAGAAATAATCTAGACAAAACATTAAAAGACATTAGCACAGTTAATAGATCTGATTTATTAGAGTATAAGACTACAAAAGACACAAAAAACGCTCCAATATTGCCAATCATTTTTAACTTCAATAACAAAAGCAATGTTATGAAGAAGATAATAAAAAAACATTGGCATATATTAAAACAAGATGACACTTTGGCTGGAATCATTCCCGATAATCCACATGTGATATTTAGAGGAGCACCCAGCTTTAAGTCTATTCTTACAAGTAATTACACTAAATATAAGCAAAGCACCTTATCCCCTAGTCCCTCTATTTTTTTAAACAAACCGAGTGGTTTCTTTAAATGTAACAGATGTATTGTATGCAAACGTACTAGTGATACCGTTAAATCTAAAACTACATCATTTACATCAACAATCACACAGAAAACGTATCAAATAAAACATTTTATTCATTGTAATACGAAAAACGTAATTTATCTTCTGGAATGTCCTTGTGGGCTCCAATATGTGGGTATGACCACGAGGGATTTAAAAACGAGATTAGCCGAACATTGTAGAAATATTCGAAAAGGCTACGAGAATCATTCAGTCTCAAAACATTTTCTACAACATGGAAAGAATCCAAAATATCTTAAATGTATCGGTATAGACACCTGTAATATTCCATGGAGAGGAGGAGACATTAAAAAAGTTTTAGGTAAAAAAGAAATGGAATGGGCATACAATCTAAAAACCCTTGCTCCCACGGGGCTAAATATTGACTTTGATCTTTTTAATTTTTTATAACAGATTATTATTACTATTTTACTTTCTTATATTTCATACACATATATTTTTATATTTGCAATTTATTTATTTATTTATTTTTATTGAATTTATATTAATTTTTTCCAGTTTATATACACCTATTATGCCTATATACCTCCTATGTGCTCCTTTTTATTATACATTTTTATTTCATATACTCTATTTTATTCCCCCAAAAACACCTTGTTTTATCTTTTTAAATAATCATTTATTTAATCCCATGCCTAAATTAAAATTAAAAATTACAAATAAATTAAAAGTATTAAGTCTCCATGGGTGCCCAAGCTGGGGTTTGAACTTGTGCTTTGTTGGACTGACTGTCTGCTTGCTTATGCAGGCAGATAGCTTATCTCCTGAGCCACCATTCCTGCTTCTGTGTGGTTGTGCAAACAGCTTTACTTATCTTTTCCTGATCAGACTAAATAGCCACCTCTAATGTAATATGCGTTCCACATTGCGATCACGTGACGCGGAAGTGCTGTTTAGCTGCGCGTCACGTGATCATTTTAAAATAGTTATTTTAAGTCTTTTAAACCTTCGTTTTTGTGTTTAAATGAATGTACCTATATTATATGTTTTATATGTACAATAATTTATGTTTTATTCAGCTATTTGATTTGTATCTTTATATTATGCTACTGATGACGTCATTTTGGCGGGATTTTCAAAATTACAAACATTACTGTATCTTATATAAACCATTGTATGTCAGGTGTGTCCCTCTTTTACTATTATCTACTTGAAGAAGCCCTTGCGGCGAAACGCGTTTAGATATTAATTTGATTATTTTACAATAAAGAAAATACTTTGGCATAAAACATTTTATAGCCATTTTGATTTCTTTTTCCCTGGACTATACATATACTATCTACCTGACGAGAAGCCTAAAGAATCCTTAGGTGGGGATGATACCACCCAAGCGCCTACATTGAGCAGTACAAGCCTGCTCTATATACTGTGAGTAGTATATTTATTCTCTTTTTATACCTTTTAATTACTATACAGAGAGCACTATATACTTTATTTTATCTCCCTGGGTCGAATAATACCAACTTGGACGTTGAATCTGAGCCAGATACTCGCCAATCAATATTACGCCGCATATCCTTGAGTGGGGATTATTCCACTTCACGTGCGTTATATCAGAGCTAGGTTCTAGCTCTGAAAAGTGTGAGTAAGACTACTTTTATTTTATTTTATTTAACATTTTATTCATCTATATACTGTGCCATTGGAGTTCCTCTTGTTTTTTTTCTTCACATATTACCTCACTGGATTGCAAGTACCCATTTGTGAAGACACACCCCATTTTACGCCTCAGGATCCCTGTTCTTATACACGGCATCTACCATTATGGACTTATGATAAGTGCTCTGGACTATTGCCAATTATCCATTTATATTTCATTTAATATTCTATATTAAATTGTATTATTTTATATTATTTATTATATACACTCTTATATGTTTTACTGTATATTTTAGGCGCAACCTTTTTTGTTCTATTTTGCATCATTTATATCAGTTTTATATCTATAGATATATTTAATTTTGCCAGGGGGCCAAAATAATTTTGCCAGGGGGCCAAGTACATTGAGGTGTTTGTCTTAGCATGATCTAAATGCCGAGTCCAGCCCTTTACATGTGTTCTAACCCAACTTGGCCAAAAACAGGGTTAACTTAGGGTCTACCTCTGGGGTGTCACACACTTTGTTAGGCACTAAAGGCCTGGGACACTCTGTCCTTAACTTATTCCAGGCCGCATCTCTGTGTGGGCGCCGTACCCAGTTCTCTAGGTATTGGGCCACATGGTCCGCTGGAAGCCACTCATCCGACCTCAGATGGTGCAACTCATCCGGGTCGAATAAGGGCTCACCCAAACAGATCCACGAGGTCAGTCCCCGTATCCGCAGGAGGAACAGCCCCAGAAGTGCCTCTGGACATCTCCGCCGGAGCGGAGGAAAAGTGGTCAAGACCCAACTCAGCAGAGTCGCTCTCAGACTCTTCACCATCCTCCTCACTAGACACAATTTCTCAGTCGAAGTTGGAGTCGCTCTCTTTTTGTGCTCTTGCACATTTTCATTGCTTGCGTGATTGAGACACGCTCTCTGGGGCAACCAAAGTTTACGCCAGTCATAGGTATTCTGGAGGCAAAGGGGGAGGTGAGTTTGGCTAGCAGAGAACATACCTGGGTGCCCCTGCAGAGTCCACTGCAGGACACGCGTGGTGTGCCATGGGATAAGCAAGTTGAGAATCTGGTGGATCTGCTGGATGCATGAATAGGGCCTGTGAAATAGATTGCGACAGGGCCGAAGACATGGAGCCCATGGCAGCCATAATGGCATCCATCACATTACAGCTATTTAGGTTTTATATCAGTTTTATATCTATAGATATAAAACTGATATAAAACCTAAATAGCTGTAATGTGACTGTAATGTGAGCTGTAATCTATAGATATAAAACTGATATAAAACCTAAATAGCTGTAATGTGACGGATGCCATTATGGCTGCCATGGGCTCCATGTCTTCGGCCCTGTCGCAAACTATTTCACAGGCCCTATTCATGCATCCACCAGATCCACCAGATTCTCAACTTGCTTATCCCATGGCGCACCACGCGTGTCCTGCAGTGGACTCTGCAGGGGCACCCAGGTATGTTCTCTGCTAGCCAAACTCACCTCCCCCTTTGCCTCCAGAATACCTATGACTGGCGTAAACTTTGGTTGCCCCAGAGAGAGTGTCTCAATCACGCAAGCAATGAAAATGTGCAAGAGCACAAAAAGAGAGCGACTCCAACTTCGACTGAGAAATTGTGTCTAGTGAGGAGGATGGTGAAGAGTCTGAGAGCGACTCTGCTGAGTTGGGTCTTGACCACTTTTCCTCCGCTCCGGCGGAGATGTCCAGAGGCACTTCTGGGGCTGTTCCTCCTGCGGATACGGGGACTGACCTCGTGGATCCGTTTGGGTGAGCCCTTATTCGACCCGGATGAGTTGCACCATCTGAGGTCGGATGAGTGGCTTCCAGCGGACCATGTGGCCCAATACCTAGAGAACTGGGTACGGCGCCCACACAGAGATGCAGCCTGGAATAAGTTAAGGACAGAGTGTCCCAGGCCTTTAGTGCCTAACAAAGTGTGTGACACCCCAGAGGTAGACCCAAAGTTAACCCTGTTTTTGGCCAAGTTGGGTTAGAACACATGTAAAGGGCTGGACTCGGCATTTAGATCATGCTAAGACAAACACCTCAATGTACTTGGCCCCCTGGCAAAATTATTTGACTTAGCGGAAGACGCCAGAGCTCAGAACCGTATGGTGGACCCAAAGGAATTCCATGATGGAATTCCAGAGTGATTCGCATCGCCGGGAATGTTAATGCCTTCCTGTCCATGGAACGGCGTTGGACCATTCTGTTTAAAATTGAGCCCATGTCACTGAGACTGGCAAGGACTCCTGGGATTTACTATTTGGTGATTCCTTTATTAAGGATCTGGGACGCTTCGTAGGGGCATTTACTGCCTTGACATGGCCCAATCCTCCATGCGAAGGGTGTTCCGAGGGTGGGTATCTACCAGGGCCGGCAGATCATGGGGCCATCTGGCCGGCCGTAGTTATTTCCAGTCCCATGGCTTGGGATGAGGCTCTTTCCAGCACCGCTCCAATTTCCAGGAGACGAGGAACCGGTTCCCCTTCTTCCCATGGCGGTCAAGAGGTTTCCACGGACAAACCGGCGCAAGGTGCCCATACCGTGAGTTTACTTACACCTCAAGTTTTTTTCTCATGTTTGTGTAGGGGGCAGACTCCGTCATTTTTTCTCAGTTTGGTTGAAAATTACCTCAGACACTCGTGAGCATGTCTTGCGATATTCCAACTCCTCGGCCAATCTGTTTCTCACTCACAGACCACAGGTTGATTGACGAGGAATTATCTGCCCTCCGCAACAAGAAGGCAATCAAGCTGGCCCCTCTGGACCCTGAAGGGGTCTTAGGCAATATATTCCTAGTGGAAAAAAAAGGCAGGCAAATGCGCCCTGTCATCAATTTACGCCCGCTCAATGCTATGGCTCTCTACTGCCATTTCAAGATGGATGGCATCCATCTTCGGAGCAGGGCCGGCGCTACCTGTAAGGCGGACTAGGCAGTCGCCTAGGGCGCCCCTTGGGAAGGGGCGCCGCCAGGTTTGCCAGCCCCCTTCATGCTGCAGCCGCCCGAGCGTTCTGCAGAGAGCCTCAGGCGGCTGCAGCTTTGCCCAGGCTGGTGCGTCCATGAGGGTGCACCGCGAGAAGTGGGGCTGACAGGAGGGAAGCGCTCAGCGCTACCTCCTGTCACTCCCTCACTGTAGCGTGGCCGAGCCCTGTATGGTCTGCGGGTACAGGGAGCATCTGTCTCCTGTACCCGGCCAGACTAACAGGAAGTGCACACTTAGTGTGCACTTCCTTTTAGTCCGTCCGGGTACAGGAAGCAAAAGTTCCCTGTTCCCGCGGATCATACAGAGCTCGGCCACGCTACAACAGAGGTGGGGGGGAGATAAATTGAAAGGGGGGGAGCTAAATTGAAAGGGGGGAGATAAATAGAAAGGGGGGAGATAAATAGAAAGGGGGGAGATAAATTGAAAGGGAGGGGGGGTAAATTGAAAGGGGGGGATAAATTGAAAGGGAGGGGGGTAGATAAATTTAAAGGGAGGGCGGAGATAAATTGAAAGGGAGGGAGATAAATTGAAAGGGAGGGGGGAGATAAATTGAAAGGGGGGGTAAATTGAAAGGAAGGGAGGGGAGATAAATTGAAAGGGGGGGAGATAAATTGAAAGGGGGGATACATTGAAAGGGGGGAGATAAATTGAAAGGGGGAGTTAAGTTGAAACGGAGGGGGGAGATAAATTGAAAGG
This sequence comes from Pelobates fuscus, assembly GCF_036172605.1. Classification (NCBI taxonomy): domain Eukaryota; kingdom Metazoa; phylum Chordata; class Amphibia; order Anura; family Pelobatidae; genus Pelobates; species Pelobates fuscus. The sequence continues at coordinate 286,867,700 of NC_086317.1, forward strand.
GAGGGGGATAAATTGAAAGGGGGGGGTAAATTGAAAGGGAGGGAGGGGAGATAAATTGAAAGGGGGGATACATTGAAAGGGGGGAGATAAATTGAAAGGGGGAGTTAAGTTGAAACGGAGGGGGGAGATAAATTGAAAGGGAGGGGGATAAATTGAAGGGGGGGATAAATTGAAAGGGGGGAGATAAATTGAAAGGGGGAGTTCAATTGAAAGGGAGGGGGAGATAAATTGAAAGGGAGGGGGATAAATTGAAAGGGGGGATAAATTGAAAGGGAAGGGGGGATACATTAAAAGGGATGGGGGGAATAAATTGACAGGGAGGGTGGGGCGTTAAATTGACAGGGAGGGGGAATGAGAATGGGGAGGGGAGAAGAGAGTGACAACAGGGGAGAAGAGAGTGACAACGGGGGAGAAGAGAGTGACAAGGGAGGGGGAGAAGAAAGGGACAAGCAGGGGAGAAGAGAGTGACAATGGAGGGGGGAAAGAGAGGGACACGGGGGGAGAAGAGAGTGACAAAGGAGGGGGGAGAAGAGAGTGACATGGGAGGGGGGAGAGATTGACACCCATCACACACACACACACACACACACACACACAATGCACCCCTTACACACAGAAAAACACACAATGCATTACACAAACAGACACACACACACAAGCAATGCAACCCTTACACACAATGCATCCCTTGCACACACAGAAACACACAATGCATTCCTTACACACACTCAATGCACCCCTTACAGATGCACACACTGCATCCCGTACATACACAGAAACATACCTTGCAGCCCTTACACATACAAACACAGATTCACACAATGCATTCCTTACACACATATCAGGACATCCCCTACACACTCCACCCCCTTTGAACAAACTCATTGGTGGAACATGAAGGTGGACCCTGGGACCCAGACCTTGAGCTGTGTAAAGGGCCCCCAAAAAATGGAGCTGCTTCCTGTTCTCCCAGAACATTGATTTTTGTAACCACAGTTACAAACAGCCTCCAGAGAGCCTGTTCTACACCAGACCAGTGGAGCCAGACTGCAGCTAGAGCCCATCATCATCCTCATCTGGTTGTAAGTAGGCAATCTAGTATATTATTCGTGGCACTAATCTCTAATTTACCTCACATTAAAGAAACACTATAGTCCCCAGAACCACTTCAGCTTATTGTAGTGGTTCTGGTGTCTATAGCCTGTCCCTGCAGGCCTTTTAATGTAAACATGGCGGCACTGCAGCACTGCCGTTAGTTAACATGGCAGATCATATGGATGGGGCATTGTGATGTCACATGGGGGGGGGGGCGGCAAACTTTACTTTTGCCTAGGGCGGCAAAAATCCTTGCACCGGCCCTGCTTCTGAGGAACCTACTCCTACACAGAGATTAGCTGGTGAACCTAGATTTGAAGGACGCATACCCAATGGTTCCAGTAGCCGAACATCTCGAGATCTACTTCGATTCCATTGGAAGGACACTGGAGATTTTAGACGACACAACTAAAATGTAATGGGTTTAGTTAATGCCTCTATCTTTCTATGTTGCCCCTTCCCCAGCCCCTCTGTGTCTCTTTGTGTCCTCCCAGCCCCTATAGTTGTCTCTCTCCCAAGCCCTGGTCTATCTTTTTTGCCCCTTCCACAGCCCCTTTGTGCAGTGTCAATTTTGGTGGCAAACTTCAATTTAGTTTTAGTCATAGTCTTTTGGTCGTATTTTAGTCATCTGAATTTTTTTTGTTTTAGTCGACTAAAGCTCAAAGATTTTAGTCGACTAAACTTGGACAAAAATTGTTAGTTGACAAAATTAACACTGATTTACAAGTGTGAAGCAGATACTTGTGCATGAGATCAGTGGAGAGCTATGTTTTTCCTTCTGTAAGCACCTCCATTACACATGTACTTACAGCAATGTGGTGTGTAATATAAAAGGAAAGGACCCCAGCTTCACTAAGGCAAGTGCCAAGCTAATGGTGTGAGAGGAAGTGAAAATGTGAAAGGAAATAAAATTAGACACTATGGATGTGATGGAGGTTGTGACAAAACATATAAGTGATTGGACATTTTGGGCTTAAGAGCTGGGTGTAAAATGAGGAACTGGATAGGAAGATGAGCATTAAAAAGGTAATAAATGTGGTAGCTGAAATGGCTAGCGGTAGGCAGATGGGAAGAGGCAGATAGCAATTTAAAATGTGCCAAATGTGGGAAACGCTGAACATGAAACAGAGACAGCTGCACATGTAAGTAAGAGGCTGGTAAAAAAAAATAGAAGCTTGAAATAATATGAACAATGTGCACATGAAATTTTACTTTGAATACATGATGGTGGAGCTGCTGCAGTTGAAATAGGGTCTTAAGTAGTGATGTACCGAACTGTTCGCTGGCGAATAGTTCCTGGCGAACATACCGTGTTCGCGTTCACCACGGTGGGCGAACACATGCGCGGTTCGATCCACCCCTATTCATCATCATTGACTAAACTTTGATCCTGTGCCTCACAGTCAGCAGACACATTCCAGCCAATCAGCAGCAGACCCTCCCACCTCCTGTACAGCATCCATTTTAGATTCATTCTGAAGCTGCATTCTTAGATAGAGGAGGGAAAGTGTAGCTGCTGCTCATTTGCTAGGGAAATTTATAGCTAGGCTAGTGTATTCAGTGTCCACTACAGTCCTGAAGGACTCATCTGATCTTTGCTGTAAGAACAGTGCCACCACTCATATCTGGTGTCACAATAGCTTGCATTTAAAAAAAAAAAAATTGTCACTGTAATAGATTAATTAGCAGTTAGTTGTCTGCAAGCGTCTGTGTGTCAGGCCAACAGCGTGTACTCTGCCAGTGCACAGTGCCACTCATATCTGGTGGCACAATAGCGTGCATTTAAAAGCCCCAAACCTTTTTTTCACTGTAATAGATTGAATAGCAGTTAGTTGTCTGCAAGGGTCTGTGTGTCAGGCTCACAGTGGATACTGTGCCCACTTGCCCAGTGCCACCACTCATATCTGGTGTCACAATAGCTTGCATTTAAAAACAAAAACAACTGTTTTCACTGTAATAGATTGAATAGCAGTTAGTTGTCTGCAAGCGTCTGTGTGTCAGGCTCACAGTGGAGACTGTGCCCACTTGCCCAGTGCCACCACTCATATCTGGTGTCACAATAGCTTGCATTTAAAAACAAAAATTGTTTTTCACTGTAATAGATTAATTAGCAGTTAGTTAACTGCAAGCGTCTGTGTGTCAGGCCAACAGTGTGAACTCTGCCAGTGCACAGTGCCACTCATATCTGGTGGCACAATAACGTGCATTTAAAAACCCCAAAACTTTTTTTTCACTGTAATAGATTGAATAGCAGTTAGTTGTCTGCAAGCGTCTGTGTGTCAGGCTCACAGTGGATACTGTGCCCACTTGCCCAGTGCCACCACTCATATCTGGTGTCACAATAGCGTGCATTTAAAAACCCAAAAACTTTTTTTTCACTGTAATAGATTGAATAGCAGCTAGTTGTCTGCAAGCGGGTGTGTCAGGCCTACAGCGTGTACTCTGCCAACCTCTGCCAGTGCACATTGCCACTCATATCTGGTGTCACAATAGCGTGCATTTAAAACCAAAAAACTTTCTTCACTGTTATAGATTGAATAGCAGTTAGTTGTCTTAAAGCGGGTGTGTCAGGCCTACAGCGTGTACTCTGCCAACCTCTGCCAGTGCACATTGCCACTCATATCTGGTCTCACAGTAGCTTGCACGCATAGTACCACTAATTCAAAAAAAATGACAGGCAGAGGCAGGCCACCCCGCAGGGGCCATCGTGGTCGTGGTGCTGTGATTCACTTTTGCCCTAGAATAATGCCCAATTTTAAGAGGCCACGTACCCTGAACTTGAAATGTTCTGAGGACATAGTTGACTGGCTAACACAGGACACCCAATCTTCTACAGCTTCCGCTCGGAACCTTGACGCACCATCCTCCTCCAGCTTAGCTTCGGCACCTCTCAAGATACCACTCACCCGCCTGCCGCCACCACCAACACTAGCACCACAGCCGCTTCACTTTATCTGTCAGAGGAGTTATTTACACATCCGTTTGAAGAAATGAGTGATGCGCAACCATTATTGCCAGAGGATGTAGATAACAGGGATATGTCTCAGTCAGGCAGCATTACACACATGGGCGTACGGTGTGATGATGATGATGATGATGTTGTACCCACTGCTGCTTCCTTTGCTGAGTTGTCAGATACAAGTGAAGCAGTTGATTTGACGATGCGTCCATGGATGTCACGTGGGTGCCCACTCGGGAAGAATAAAAACAGGGTGAAAGTTCAGATGGGGAGACAGAGAGGAGGAGGAGACTAGTTTGAAGCAGGGGGATGTCATCGCAAGTAGCTATGCCATTTGCAACCTGTCAGTTAGATAGCATACATCGGCACCCGGGGTTGCCCCGACAGCACGCCAATCAACGCATGCTGTGTCCACCACCAGAATGCCATCATTGCAGAGCTCAGCAGTGTGGCATTTTTTTTGTGTGTCTGCCTCTGACAACAGCGATGCCATTTGCAACCTGTGCCAAAAGAAACTGAGTCGTCGGAAGTCCAACACCCACCTAGGTACAACTGCTTTGCGTAGGTACATGATCGCACATCACAAACGCCTATGGGATCAACACATGAGTACAAGCAGCACACAAACTCAAAGCCGCCATCCTCCTCCTGGTCCAGCATCTTCAGCCACATCAACCACTGCTGTCCTCCTTGCCCCCTCTCAACCATCTGCCACTCCGTCTCTCGCCTTGAGCAGTTCCCGCTCATCTGCCCACAGTCAGGTGTCAGAAAGCCAATGTCAGAAAGTCCCCCCCTTGCCCAGCGTCTGACAGCTGGCTTGTCTGAACTATTAGCCCACCAGCTTTTACCATACAAGCTGGTGGAGTCTGAGGCGTTCAAAAAATTTGTGACTATTGGGATACCGCAGTGGAAGGTACCCGGACGAAATTTCTTTGCACAATAGGCAATCCCCAACCTGTACTCGATTGTGCAAAAGGAAGTAATGGCATGTCTGGCACACAGTGTTGGGGCAAGGGTCCATCTGACCACTGATACCTGGTCTGCAAAGCATGGTCAGGGCAGGTATATCACCTACACTGCGCATTGGGTAAACCTGCTGACGGCTGCCAAGGATGGAATGCGTGGCTCTGCAGATGAGTTGGTGACACCACCACGACTTGCAGGCAGGCCTGCTGCCACCTCCTCTACTCCTACTCCATCCTCTTGCATAACCTCCTCGGCTGAGTCCTCTTCTGCTGCTGCATCTTGCTCCACATCAACGGCACCCCCCCAGCTCCCCAGGTACTATTCCACATCCCGGATACGGCAGTGTCAGGCCATCTTGGGTTTGACTTGCTTGAAAGCAGAGAGTCACACTGGACAAGCACTCCTGTCCGCCCTGAACGCAAAGGTGGAAAAGTGGCTGACTCCGCAGCAACTGGATATCGGCAAAGTGGTTTGTGACAATGGAACAAATTTGTTGGCGGCATTGAAGTTGGGCAAGTTGACACATGTGCCGTGCATGGCACATGTGTGTAATCTGATCGTACAACGCTTTGTGCATAAGTACACAGGCTTACAGGACGTCCTGAAGCAGGCCAGGAAGGTATGTGGCCATTTCAGGCATTCCTACACGGCCATGGCGCACTTTGCAGATATCCAGCAGCGAAACAACATGCCAGTGAGGAGCTTGATTTGCGACAACCCGACACGTTGGAATTCAACACTCTTAATGTTCGACCGCCTGCTCCAACAAGAAAAAGCCATTAATGAATATTTGTATGACCGGGGTGCTAGGACAGCCTCTGGGGAGCTGGGAATTTTTTTGCCATGTTACTGGACGCTCATGTGCAATGCCTGTAGGCTCATGCGTCCTTTTGAGGAGGTGACAAACCTAGTCAGTCGCACCGAAGGCACCATCAGCGACATCATACCATTTGTTTTCTTCCTGGAGCGTGCCCTGCGAAGAGTGCTGGATCAGGCCGTAGATGAGCGTGAAGAGGAAGAGGAAGAGTTGTGGTGACCATCACCACCAGAAACAGCCTTATCAGCATCGCTTTCTGTACCTGCAGCAACGCTGGAAGAGGATTGTGAGGAAGAGGAGTCAGAGGAGGAATGTGGCTTTGAGGAGGAGGAGGAAGACCAACCACAACAGGCATCCCATGGTGCTCGTTGTCACCTATCTGGTACCCGTGGTGTTGCACGTGGCTGGGGGGAAGAACATACCTACATTGAGATCACTGAGGAGGAGGAACGGGAAATGAGTAGCTCGGCATCCAACCTTGTGCAAATGGGGTCGTTCATGCTGTCGTGCCTGTTGAGGGACCCTCGTATAAAAAGGCTGAAGGAGAACGACCTGTACTGGGTGTCCACGCTACTAGACCCCCGGTATAAGCAGAAAGTGTCTGAAATGTTACCAAATTACAACAAGTCGGAAAGGATGCAGCATTTGCAAAATAAATTAAAAAGTATGCTTTACACAGCGTATAAGGGTGATGTCACAGCACAACGGGAATCTAACAGGGGAAGAGGTGAAAGTAATCCTCCTCCTCCCACGACCACGCCGGCAAGGACAGGACGCTTTAAAGACGTGTTGTTGATGGAGGACTTGCAGAGCTTTTTAAGTCCTACGCATCGCCACAGCCCTTCGGGATCCACCCTCAGAGAACGACTCGACCGACAGGTAGAAGACTACCTCGCCTTAACTGCAGATATCGACACTCTGAGGAGCGATGAACCCCTTGACTACTGGGTGTGCAGGCTTGACCTGTGGCCTGAGCTATCCCAATTTGCGATAGAACTTCTGGCCTGTCAAGTGTCCTGTCAGAAAGGACCTTCAGTGCAGCAGGAGGTATTGTCACTGAGAAGAGAAGTCGCCTAGGTCAAAAAAGTCTAGATTACCTCACCTTTATTAAGATGAATGAGGGATGGATCCCGAAGGGACTGACAGTGGGCGATACATTCGACTAAAAAAGGCCTGATGAGATGAGCTGCCTTGGGCTAAAAATGGTGACCCTATGTAGGAGGAACAGTCCCTATTCTGCTCTGTGTCAGTGTGTATCAGGGTCCCTGAGGACAGGTGTCAATCCATATCTGCCAAGTGACCCTATGTAGGGGGAACAGTCCCTATTCTGCTCTGTGTCAGTGTGTATCAGGGTCTCTGAGGACAGGTGTCAATCCATATCTGCCAAGTGACCCTATGTAGGGGGAACAGTACCTATTCTGCTCTGTGTCAGTGTGTATCAGGGTCCCTGAGGACAGGTGTCAATCCAAGTGACCCTATGTAGGGGGAACAGTCCCTTTTCTGCTCTGTGTCAGTGAGTATCAGGGATCATTAGGATAGGTGTCAATCCATATCTGCCAAGTGACCCTATGTAGGGGGAACAGTCCCTATTCTGATCTGTGTCAGTGTGTATCAGGGTCTCTGAGGACAGGTGTCAATCCATATCTGCCAAGTGACCCTATGTAGGGGGAACAGTCCCTATTCTGATCTGTGTCAGTGTGTATCAGGGTCTTTGTGGACAGGTGTCAATCCATATCTGCCAAGTGACCCTATGTAGGGGGAACTGTCACGGCAAGGGTGCATAATTTAGTATTACATTATGAAATATTATCCTTTAATGCCATTTGTGTAGTAAATGGCACAAAAGGATGCTATTGCTGAGGTCAACAGGGGTTACATCTTTTGAAGCTGGGACCCCCACAGAGGTTGGATGACAGAAGGGGAAGTGTGGATGGCATAGCAAGGTTGAAAGGGTTTTACTAATATGGATGTGAAGTAATCAAGGCTCTGCAAGGTGTGAGGTTCTACACTTGGGAAATGTCTGAATGTCTCTTCATCCATTTGGCCTGTTCCATTAAGTGCTGAGTAAAACTCTTTGAAATGTAAATGCCATTTTAGCTTTGCTCCAGTATCATACCCAAAGGAAGGACAAAAACATTCATATTTACCCCACAGAATAATAATAAAGCCTAATTTTTATTATATTTGGAATGGGACAAGCCCAATCTTTTAATTAAGCCTAAATATGAGTTGCACAACTTAAACCGTGTGGCAGGAATTGTGATGTCTGTCCTATTGGATCGCAGGTGGGGCGTGCAACATGTCTATGGAATGGGAAAACAATAACAAATTCATAGAGGCAATTATTATTTCTGTGACAGGTACAGTAGAGGAGATAAAACCAAAAAGTTTATATTTGGCTTGCTGTTTCTGGAACAAAGGAGGTGGTCACTTGGAATCACTATAGGTACGCCCCTGGGTGGGGTGTGATAATTCCACAGGGTATATCTCCTGTGATCCTGAAGGGTGGGGTGTACTTGCTTGGGGCCAAGATCTAATTTTGAGTGAGTCACCATCATCCTTCCTTGCCAGAGACCCCCTGGACAGAAGTTGTACTTTGAAAAACCTAAGTGAGTAATTAGGACTTCTGTTATTTTATCCTTTTTGTTTTTATCTGTTGTTGGCGTAAATAATTTGTTTATTATATATTGTTATATGCACTGTGACTATTTTTGCTCATAATAAACATTCCTTTATTAAGTTCTACCTTTGTCTGGTTAAGAATCACGTTACCTGAAGAGACTAGTTAGTATTTTTGTAATTACATAGATATTGTGACTCAAACTGAGCCAATTTCTGTATCTTGCGGTGCATGCTTTACTAAGATTAATGTGTCACAAAGCCTAAAATATACCAGTCTAGATTGTTTTAGAATCCTGTTGTAAAAAACAGTCACACAGAATGGTTAAAGACTTAGTTCTTACCTGAACAGCAATACATATATTTAATACTGCTGCTGATTAGTGTAATCTTATTTAATAAATAATTGGTTTTTACTTGTCCGTCATTTTATTATTTTTTAATCTGTTAAAACAAGCAGTTTAAACTTAAGTCAACCCTGTACATCACCTGTTTCCTTTGCTTTTTTCTAGACTCATATAGAACATTTTGCTATGTGTCAAGGGTAGTGGAAAATTTTAAATCTACACCTCTCCTTACTGTAAGATATTATTAAAAGAAAGGCTTGGCATAGAATCATGAACAAAGATAGATTGTGAACCTGATTGATGGCCCTCATCTAGTTTTAATGACCATGGGTTAAAAACTTGCTTGGTGTTAAAGCATTGTATGACATACACAACACATTTTTCTAACATGCTCATCAATCAAGAATTCACCAAGTAGAAAAGATAAATGGTGAATGATTCTAAATGATCTATGTCCTTCCCTTGTGTCCATTTGTAAATGGTATAAACAGTTTTTTTTTTTTTGTCAAAAAGAAAAGCAAGTTCTAGCTGCCCTTCCAGCATCCTTCTCTATGTTTTAACCCCTTAAAGGGGAACTGTCATTTGCCAGGATTTTTAATATTATTTTTACATATCCCTATGTTTAACACATACGTATTTGTGTGGTGTGAAAAATAAAACTAAATGTAGAAATGTACACCTCTTTATCCTGTTACTAGGCACCTCCATCTCAATTATTGTCATAAGCTCTGTCTTTTGCACTTGCCAGTCATCATAGTAAAGGAATACAGAGAAGAGGAAAAATTAAACAATGTTTCTATTTCTCTTCATTTGTTACAATGTTTGCTATGGCTTTGCCCTGTCTGAACTGATTTAAGATATAATTTGCTCAAACTTTAATTTAAATTGAAAACAAAATGGAACATATCATTGTGGCGAAACCAGCTTCGCCACTGTGAACTGGAGAGGCCTGGCTGCTGGCCTCCTGCCCGCTGACTATGGCCCCTGGACATATTGCACTTTCAAAACTATAATTGGGCATGTAATAATTTATATTGCTGCTACTGGCCCTTTAAAATCAGCGATGGACATTTTGGGACTAATGTCCCTTTAAGACTTTGTAACATATCACAGTAATACTGTCTTAAATATTATGTAGGTATTTATGTGTTCAGTTAAACTGGGGATATGTAGAAATGTGTGTTTTATGTGTTAAATGTATCAGTATGTAATTTTATGTCTTTTACTGTCTTTTTGCAACCATGTGGTTAATGGAGTCTGACTCTAGTCCTAGATAATTGGATTACTTCTCCAATTATCTCCAGGGCAGAAGGGAGGAAGCCGGGATGCATTGTGGGGGATGTTTTACTTCTGTTTGGGCCAGATTGTGCCATGCTGCAAGCCAGGGCCCAAAAGATACTTTTAGTAACTTTTAAACCCCTGGTCGGATTCATGCCATTTTTTAATATGTTGTTCCCCTGAATGGATTGATTGTGGATATGTATTTTTATGTGAATGTGATGTATGGTTTTAAAGTTATGAAAGTTGTGTAAAAGTATATTTTACTCTGTATGCATAATGGGATTATGTGTCACACTAAGGGGAGGGGATGTGTGGGAGGTAACATCTATGTCATTGGTTCTTTTATGCCTCCCCCTGGGTGTGGCCTGTATGTGTGAGTTGGAAATAAAAGCCAGACTGGGTGTCCCAGTCTAGAGTTCTTGCTTAACCCTCAAAGCGATGTGTCGTCTCGGTCTTTGGGGGAATGGGATTGTATGCTGACTGCCAAGAGTGTAAGCCGATGTCTGCTTTTCTTGTTCAGCTGTTCCAGTGTTCGTGTGGTTCCAGTCGGGAGAATGGTGTTTGCAGTAGCTGCCTGTGCATCTGGAAAGGGGATTATCGCCTAAACGGATTTTATTCCCTTTTATGCTGAAACGGTCCGTTACAATCATTAAGAAAGGTTAACATAAAGTCTTAGTGATTGTCAATGTTTTATTCAAAGGTGCAAATTCCAAAGAAGTGACAGTTCCTCTTTAACTACTAATAGTATGTATACACAGAGGCGGCTCTCTAATTAGGCAACTTAGGCGCTGGCTAAGGCCTCGTGGTCCATGACTGAGGACTCGACATCAGGAGGGGGCCCGGCAGCTTGCCCTTAATGCTGCCGGTTGCGAGGCCCCTCCAGTCTGCCCAGAGAGCCAGCCTTCCGTCTGTATCTCTGTCGGGTATGAGCTGCAGACTGAAGTGTCTTGCGATCCCCAGCCAATCAGAGCATTGCCACAGGTTACCATGGCAACACTCTGACTTCTGGAGATCACAATACTCCTATCACATGGTCTGCAGCTCACGCCCGGTGGAGCAGCAGACTGGATAGGAAGCCCACCAGACTACCAGGGAGCCAGGACACTGAACTACCAGGGAAAGAAAGGGTATTACTATTACCCCTCTTTCATTCACACTGCCACCCCTTCCCTCCCTGACACTGCAACTTGTAGCCCCGTCACTAAGCCCCCTGTCACCCCCTCCCTAAGCCCCCTGTCATCCCTTCCCTCCCTGACACTGCCCCCTGTTACCCCCTCCCCCAGCCTCTTTCACCCCCTCACTCTGCCCCTGTTGCCCCCTGTTGCCCCCTCCCTCCCTGACACTGCCACCTGTCACCCCCTCACTCTGGCCTTGTTACCCCATGATTTAATAGGGAAATCGATAGCTAGGCTAGTGTATTCAGTGTCCACTACAGTCCTGAAGGACTCATCTGATCTCTGCTGTAAGGATGTTACCCCCCACTTCCCTAACTCTGTCACCTGTCACCCCCTCACTAAGCCCTCTGTCACTCAGCACTCAGCACTCAGCCCCATCACCCCCTCCATCCCTCACTCTGTCCCCTTTCACCTCCTCACTGAGCCCCCTGTCATCCCCTCTGTTACAAATCGCTATTTGTAACTGGCCCTTTAAATGGAAAATTGCCCTGCTTCCCTGGATTGTGGAGAAGCCTATTTGCCAGCCTCCTTCCTCATGACTATGGCCCCTGGAAGATTGTGCCCCTGAAAACTTATTAACTTTTATTGGGTGTGTATGGCCCTTTAAGAACCGTCTGGGGACATATTGTGACTTTGCTGAACAATACCCCTTTAAGACTATGTCCCCAGACCTGTAAAATAACTTGCCCCTGGCTCTCTCCCACTTGGTTCAGTAAATAGGGCTTACTGAACCAAGTACCACACAGGCGGACCACCCAGAAGTTAAAGTGTGCAGGCAATTTACCTCCCAGGCTGTGAGGTTACTGCAGGTTAATTGCACGTGGCGGCGGCCATCTTTGTTCATTCGAATGCGGTCAGCGGTGTATGCTAAAGATTCTGTGGAACTGAAATCGGCTACACATTTTACCGAACACCGCTGACCCTTACCTTCTCCTACACTTCGTTTTTCAGCTCCAGAGACTAAGTCCCGTTCGTTTTTCGGCATGAAATTGACCGACCGCACAGCCCAAATCTATGGAACTGTTTTGGGCAGGAAATTGTGCTTGCGGTCGGTCATAAAGGGACCTCCAGCTAACTTTTGATCCACTGGGGGGATTTGCCTGATTTTTGGAAGTGTTTATGTTTTTATGTAATGTGCTGAGTCTGAATATTGTCTAGTAATTGTTATGGAGATTGAATGTATAGTTTTAAAGTTACAGTGTATGTGTGAAAACTGTATGCTATAATTATGTTATATGTTTATCTGAGGGGAGGAGACGTGGGGGTGGTACCATGTAGGTGATTGGTTAATTTCAACCTCCCCCTGGGAGTGTCCTGTGTGTACCTTTTTGTAATAAAAAGCAGGCTGGGTGTCCCAGTCCTCAGTTCTTCTTGACCCTTCAAAACGTAGCCTTGTCTCGTTATTGGAGGGAATTGCTGTATCACACTGGGGATTGCTATGCTCTGCATATTCTCCTGAGCTTTCAATCACTTAGCTTGTTCCAGATACGCTCTCCTGGAGGAGAGGCCTTCCCCACACGGTCCTGGAGGACAGAATCCGATCCAGGGTGGAAGGAAGACGGCGAGGCTCCAGTTAAGCTACGGCGGTTGTGGAGTCTGCGTTGGTTGTGGTGTCGTCTGCAGTTCTTAGAGTCCTCTGAGAGCGCTAGGAGCATCCATCAACGGAGGGTACTCGGTCGGAGTACACGGAGCTCCGTTACACCCTCTTTCCCTGACTCTGTCTCCTGTCACACCCTCACTGAGCCCCCTGTTACCCTATCCTTCTCTCACTTAGCCCCCGGTCACCCCCTTCTTCCCTCACTCTGTCCCCTGTCACCCCCTTCTTCCCTCACTCTGTCCCCTGTCACCCCCTCCTTCCCTCACTCTGTCCCCTGTCACCCCCTCACTCAGCCCCATGTCACCTCCTCTGTCTCTCACTCCGTCCCCTGTAACCCCCTCACTGAGCCCCCTCTCACCCCATACTTCCCTCACTCTGTCCCCTGTAACCACCCTCACTGAGCCCCCTGTCGCTCACTACATCCCTCACTCTGTCCAGTGTCACCCCCTCACGCTTTCCCCTTTCACCACCTACTTCCCACACTCTGTCAGCCCCCTCCACAATCTGTCAGCCCCCTCCACTCAAACACACAAAGTCACCCCCCTCGGCACCCCCTTCACCACACTCACTTTAACCCCTCCTGATTCTGTCACACTCACCCCTCCACTCAAACCGCACTCACCTCCCCCCGCTCTGCCACACTCCCCCCAATCCTGTTACATCCACCTTTTCTCTCACTGTCACACTCTCCACTCCTCTTCTTGTCACACTCACCCTGTTGCATTAACACCTCATATCCTGTCACCCCCCATTACTCTGCCACACTCACCCTGTCAATTAACCCACTTAATCCTGTCACATTCACCTCCCCTTGCCCTGTTACACTCACTCCAATAATGCCATATAAACCCCAACCCTGTGATACTCACCTCCCCAAACATGCCACATTCATCCTGTTACAAACAATTTAATCCTGTCATGCTTACTTCCCCTTACACTATAACACTCCCTCCTTCAACCATATCACCGTTGCCCTCGCTCATTCTCACACTCACCCCCAACCCTATCTCATTCACCCCTTCATCCTGTCAAACTAACCCTGCCACAGTTTCCCCTTTTCAGCCTGTCACAGTCACCCTTGAAGACAATCATCATACACATAAAGTCATAAAACATAGCTTCACCATAAAAAAGTGCAAAAAGGCCACAGGCAGCCCCCCATATACACAAAACACTGCAAGCAGCTACCACACACACACACAAACATACACATGCTCACCATAGGCGTGCGCAGCCGGTTGCATTAGGGTGTGCACCCTAAAGCACAAACACACGCCGTGTGTATATGTATTTTTATATACACATACACACACATACATATATATACATACATGCATACATACAAATATACATAGGTGCAGTGCGTGTGATTGTGAGCAGTGCAGCGTGTAAGGGGTGCAGTGTGTGTGATTGCGAGGGGTACAGTGTGTGTGTAATTGTGAAAGGTACAGTGTGCTGTAATTGTGAAGGGTGCAGTGTGTATGATTGTGAAGGGTACAGTGTGTGTAATTGTAAGGGGTACAGTGTGTGTAGTTGTGAGGGGTACAGTGTGTGTGATTGTGAGGGGTACAGTGTGTGTGTGTGGGGTACAGTGTGTATGATTGTGAGGGGTGCACTGTGTGGGCGACAGGGGTTAGGTGGTTGGAGGGGCAGTGTCAGGGGGTAGGGGATGGAGAAGCAGTGACAGGGGGTAGGGGTGGAGGGGCACCGACTGGGGGTAAGGGGGTAGAGGGACAGGTGGTAGGGGGGGTCGAGGGGCAGTGACAGGAGGTAGCAGGGGTAGATGGTTAGTGAAAGGGGTTGGGGTAGAGGGGCAGTGACAGGAGGTAGCAGGGGTAGATGGTTAGTGACAGGGGTTGGGGTAGAGGGGCAGTAACAGGGGGTGTGGGTGAGTGGAGGGGCAGTGACAGGGGGTAAGGGGGTAGTAACAGGGGTTGGGGTAGAGGGGCAGGGACAGGGGTTGGGCAGTACTGACAGGGGTAAGGGGGGTAGAGGGGCAGTAACAGGGGGTGTGGGGGATGGAAGGGCAGTGGCAGGGGGTAGTGACAGGGGTTAAGGGGGTAGAGGGGCAGTGACAGGGGTTAGGGGGTAGGGACGGGGGGTAGAGGGGCAGTAACAGGGGGTGTGGGGGAGTGGAGGGACAGTGACAGGGGGTAGGGGGGTAGTGACATGGGTTAGGGGGGGTTGAGGGGCAGTGGCAGGGGGTAGTGACAGGGGTAAGGGGGTAGAGGGGCAGTGACAGGGATTAGGGGGGTAGAGGGGCAGTAACAGGGGTGTGGGGGAGTGGAGGGGTAGTGACAGGGGTTGGGGGGTAGAGGGGCAGTGGCAGGGGGTAGGAGGTAGAGGGGAAGGGGGTAGGGGCAGAGACAGGGGGTTGGATGGGGTGCAGTGAGTGACAGGGGGTAGAAGGGGGTGGGGTGGGGGGCAGTGGGTAGAAGGGGGTGGGGTGGGGGGCAGTGGGTAGAAGGGGGTGGGGTGGGGGGCAGTGGGTAGAAGGGGGTGGGGTGGGGGGCAGTGGGTAGAATGGGGTGGGGGCAGTGGGTAGAAGGGGGTGAGTGAATGGGGTGGGGAGCAGTGAGTGACAGGGGATAGAAGGGGGGTTTATAAATACCTGCCCTGGTGGTCCAGTGGGTGCCCTCTCTCTTCAGTCTGCAGCTCCGCCGGGAGTGAGCAGCAGACCACATGGTGAGTCTCGCGATCTCCAGTCAGAGCGTTGCCGCGGCAACGCTCTTACAGGCTGAAGATCGCGAGACACCTCAGTCTGCAGCTCACTCCCAGCGGAGCTGCAGACTGAGGCCGGATCTCTGTCAGGGCAGACTGACAGGAGGGGCCTCGCACCCGGCGGCATTGTGGGCACGCCGCCGGGCCCCCTCCTGTGTCGGTTCGAGGACCCGACATGTCAGTCTGCCCAGAGGCAGTGCAGCACGGAGGTGTGATTAGGGTGTGCCCAGGCACACCCGGCACACCCCGTGCGCACGCCTATGATGCTCACAGAAACATACATTCAGATACAATGATACTCACTGTCAGACGCACTCTCAGGCACATTCACAGGCAGACAATGCCAGACACATTCAGAAATACACACAGCCAGATAAACACATTGTGACTGTATGTCTATATTAGTCAATATTTGTGTCTCTGTGCATCAGCGTGTTTGTGTGTGTGTATGCATGTGCATGTATCAGTGTGCATATGTATTTGTGTATTAGTGTTTATATGTGTGCATGTATTAGTGAGTGTGTATGTCTGCAATGTAGTTGTGGTATCATATCGGCAATGCAAAGATAAAGTTGAAAGCAACATATATATATATATATTGTAGCGGAATGCAGTAAGCCTGTCCTGCAACATGCCTGTGTGACTGTGTCCGTATAATTTTTCCCTATGTTAAAATTGCTGTTCGTCTGTTTATTATGTGAATTATATGTTATTCGGTAGTTTCCATCCGTACTACATACTTATGGAAACTACCGAACGGAGGGGCCACCCCGGAGAGAAGTGTACCAGCAATTAAGGCTCACATTCTTTCCCAAACCACAAGTTAACCGGCATTAACCTTGTGTCTGGGTGGCCGCCATTCGGCATGCGTACACGTGGCGGCGGCCATCTTACGCATGAAAATCCCAGCGGCGTTTGGTCGTCGAGTGCCTGGAACTCAAATCGGACACTCAGACAACCAAACACCGCTGAGACCTCCAGAGCTCCGTAACTGCCGAACGGAGAGACATAACGAATCCCCATTCGGTAGTAATAAAGTACCGAATGAGGGAATCACTATCTAGGCGAATGTAAATGTGGATGGCAATTGTAAATGTCTATTTTAACTACTGAACGGAGACCGACCGCAGGGCCCATTCTCATGGAACCCTTTTCGGATACCAACTCGTGTGCGGTCGGTCAAACTTCACTTGCCGGTAACTGCCGAACCCCTGGTCCGATCTGGGTGAATTTTGGATATTATATTCACCCAGATCCGGGCTACCCAGCGGTACCCTGATATTAAAGCTATATGATATTTTAGAGGTACATCCAAGTTTGGGGTAAACTACGGTACAACTTAAGGGGATTATGACCCACTCTGAGGGGAGGAGACGTGTGGGAGGTAACAAGAATGTTATTGGTTACTATCATAATTGTTGTAGTTCCCTCCCTTGCATGGGAGCAGGCTTTATAAGAAACCCTGGAATAAACGATTGCTAGTTCTACTCCTGAAACTGTGTGTCGTCCAGTTATTGGGAGTGCTGTGGGGATATTGCTGTACCGTTTTACCTGCTGGAAACTCTGCTGTGGATTTACTAATGACTTGTTCCTGAGCCTCCCTTGGATCTAAAGTGGAGAATAGCTGCGAGAAATCAGCTCTCCGCTACATTGGTTGGCAGCGCTGGGATCCAGACTCACAGAGGAACAAGGATTAATGGAGATTGACCTTTCTACACTAAAAAGAACCACCTTGAAAGATCTTCTGGAAGCAAAAGGTGTTTCTGCCAGCAGCAAATCCAAAGCAACGCTTATCACCGAAGTAATGGCAGAATACAGAGCAGAGGAGGTCCAGGCCACGGAACAAAGACCTGAAACAGAACAGGAGGAGTTCCAAAGGCAATTACAATACAGACTGGCCTTCTATGGGGAAAACCCACCCACAGAAATCATCTCTAAAACCATGACAGAGGTGCAGGAATTTGTAAAGAGAAACAGGAGACCACAAACACCAGAAAGAGGTACCGCAGGAGCTATAGCACAAGAGGGTAAGCCCAAAATTCCCTACCAAGCTTTTAAAACGTATGTGGAAGCAGAGGAGGATATAGATGCCTTCCTACAGGACTTTGAGAGACTATGTACACTGCATAACATACCAAGGGAAGAGTGGGTACCCATATTAGCGGGACGGCTGTCAGGAAGGGCAGCGGAAGCCTACCGCACTGTACCAGATGTGGAAATTAGGAACTATAACCGGGTGAAAGAGATTATCTTGGCCCGGTATGCAATAACAGCAGAGGCATACCGGAGACGTTTCAGGGAACTGAAAAAGGTGGACAAAGATTCACATGCGGAGTGGGCTTGCCGACTAGAAAGGGCAGCCCTTGGGTGGATGCAGTCGAGTAAAGCGAGGTCCATGGAGGACTTATTACAAATGCTGCTGTTGGAGCAGTTTTATGAGGGGATATCCTCAGAACTGCAGGAGTGGGTGAGGGACCGTAACCCCACCACCCTCACCGAGGCTGCCAAAAAGGCAGATGACTTTATGGATGCTCGCAGACAAACCAAGCCAGTGGGTAACAAACCGGCCATGCGGCCACTGGGGGTAAATTCATTTTCTCCTAACCCTCAACCCCCACCAAGATCCCTTCCTCCACCAGCACCAGCCGCAGCGCAGCCGAGATACCGCACACCTGCTTCTGTGCAATGCCACCGATGCCAGAGGTGGGGACATTACCAACGAGATTGTCCGCAGTCCAGGGAACGCAACACCTGGATCCGACCAGGGCCCCCACCACCACCACCGAGAGCAGCAGCGCATCATTACCAGGACGAGGTACCACTTCCCTACAGCTCTGCCGTTCCAGTCACGACTGTGGAACAGTGGGAAGTGCTGCATGAGGCCAACCCCTTACAGGCACAGGCGGATAACCGCCAGCACCATAGGCAAACCGTATATCTGGAAGGGAAGCCTATGCAGGGGCTCAGAGACTCAGGAGCCACCATCACCCTGGTGCAAAGCCATTTGGTTCCAGATAAGGCTAAACTGAATAAGACTGTGGCCGTCAGGGTTGCAGGGGGAGCCGTGTATCGGCTAGACACAGCCAGGGTACATTTGCATTGGGGTGCGGGGTACGGGAATGTGGAAGTGGGACTAATGCCGCAACTACCTGCTGAGGTGGTCCTGGGGAATGACCTGGGCAAACTCACCTCCGCATTTGAACCACAACCTACTGAAGAAGCACACCCAGTAGTCACCAGGCAACAGGCCCGCACCCAACAAAATAACGCACTGCCGGAGGTCCAGGTAAGAGATTCCTCCCCTTCCCTAGACTGTATCCCTTGGGCCCCTCCTGACGAGTTTGTAGCCGAGGTAGTCACTGACCCCACTTTACAGGTATACCGAGACAAGGTCACCTCTATCCAACCGGGGGCGGAGGGGGAAAGATTTGTATGGGACCGACAGTTATTATACCGGGAATCAAGTAAACAAATAGACGGGTCAGACCCCATTACCACAAGACAGCTGGTGGTACCTCAGAGGTACCGAACCGAATTACTCCGGATAGCGCACGATATTCCGCTATCCGGACATTTGGGGGTCAGCCGTACCAGATATCGATTGACCCAGAGTTTCTTTTGGCCAGGGATTAGCCAGGAGGTACGCAGGTACTGTAATACCTGCGACACGTGCCAGAAGGTGGGAAAGAGGGGGGATAAGCATAAGGCGAAGCTGCACCCCCTACCCATAATTGAGGAACCCTTTCATAGGGTTGCCGTAGATATTGTAGGTCCCTTCCGGAAACCTAGCCCCTCGGGCAAACGGTACATCCTGACTGTAGTGGACTATGCCACGCGCTACCCCGAGGCAGTAGCTTTAACTAATATACATGCAGAGACGGTGGCTGAGGCGCTGATGCAGGTTTTCTCCCGGATGGGGCTACCCAGGGAGATCATCTCGGATCAGGGCACTCAGTTCACGGCAGAGGTTACCCAACAACTCTGGAAGTTCTGTAAAGTTAAGCCTATAATTAGTGCTCCGTACCACCCCCAGACTAATGGGCTCTGCGAACGGTTCAATGGCACCTTAAAGCAAATGCTCCGAACCTTCGCAGAGACTCACCGAGACTGGGAAAAATTCCTGCCGCACTTACTGTTTGCTTACAGGGAAGTGCCGCAGGAATCTACGGGATTTTCCCCTTTTGAGCTGCTATTCGGGAGGAGAGTAAGGGGACCCCTAGACTTGATTAGAGAGCACTGGGAGGGAGACCGTAGCGTGGACGGTACCCCTATTGTACCATATGTGTTGGCCCTCCGAGATCGCCTGGAAGCACTCACCAAGACGGTAAAGGAAAACCTACAGGCAGCTCAGACGCGGCAGCGCACCTGGTACGATAGAGGCGCCAGGGACCGCAGCTTTCAGGTCGGACAGAAAGTTTTAATTTTAAAACCTGTTCGACACGATAAGCTACAGGCCGCCTGGCAAGGTCCTTATAGAGTGGTAGAACAACGATGTGACACCACGTATATAATTGGCCACTGCGCAGGGAATGGGGGGCGACGCATGATCCATGTGAACATGCTGAAACCTTACCAGGAACGTTCAGAGGAGGTGACAGCGATCTGCGCCCCCACCTCTGAAGAGAGCGACAGCCTACCCCTCCCCGATCTGTTAGAAGACGGACAGCTGGCTGGGGATTTAGGAGCAGTTGTATTGGGGGATCGGTTGAGCCCACAGGAGCGTATCGAGGTACAACAGCTACTGCAGGAAAAGCAGGAAACCTTTTCTAATGTACCTGGATACACCCCTCTGGCTACCCACCGAGTAGACACCCCAGGTCAACTCCCCATGCGCCAGACCCCGTACCGCATCCCTGAAGCGGTCCGGGAGAATATGCGCAAAGAAATTGAGGAGATGATACAGTTAGGAGTGATTGAGCCCTCAGATAGTCCCTGGGCATCTCCAGTGGTCCTCGTACCAAAGCGGGACGGCACGACCCGCTTTTGCGTGGACTACAGGAGACTGAATGAGAAGACCGTATCCGACGCATACCCGATGCCTAGGATCGATGAGTTACTAGACCGGATGGCCAGGGGGCAATACCTTACCACGATTGATCTGTGCAAAGGGTATTGGCAGATTCCCCTGGCCCCGGACGCCATCCCCAAGTCCGCCTTTGTCACCCCATTCGGCCTGTACCAATTTAAGGTCATGCCGTTTGGGATGAAAAACGCGCCAGCTACCTTCCAGCGGATGGTGGACCGTCTCCTAGATGGGTTCCAAGACTATACCTGCGCATATCTCGATGATATTGCCATATTTAGCGATACCTGGCAGGAACACTTGGCCCATATAGGAGCGGTCCTAGACAGGATCAGGGAGGCTGGTTTGACCCTAAAGCCAGCTAAGTGTAGTATCGGGATGGCCGAGGTACAGTACCTGGGCCACCGAGTGGGCTGTGGTAAGCAGAAGCCGGAACCCGCCAAAGTAGAGGCGGTATCCCAGTGGCCTACCCCGACGACTAAAACCCAGGTGTTAGCCTTCTTAGGGACCGCAGGGTATTATCGGAAGTTTGTCCCCAATTATAGTGCCCTGGCCAAACCCCTCACTGACCTGACTCGTAAAAACCTTCCCCGCCAAGTAACCTGGACCCCGGAGTGTGAGCAGGCATTCCAAAACTTGAAAGATGCACTTGTTAATGCCCCTGTCTTGGCCGCTCCCAATCCAACTAAACGTTTTCTTGTCCACACAGACGCTTCTATGTTTGGATTGGGGGCAGTATTAAGCCAAGTCGGGGCCGATGGCGGAGAACATCCCGTGGCTTACATCAGTCGCAAACTTTTACCCCGGGAAGTAAGCTACGCCGCCATCGAGAAGGAATGCCTGGCTGTGGTGTGGGCCTTGAAGAAATTGCAACCCTATTTGTATGGACAGGCTTTTTCGCTGCTCACGGATCACAACCCGTTAGTCTGGCTGAACCGGGTGGCGGGGGACAATGCCAGGCTGCTGCGCTGGAGTTTGGCGCTACAGCCTTTTGACTTTAACATTCAATACCGCCCGGGTAAGCAAAATGGAAACGCCGACGGGTTGTCGCGACAAACTGATCTGGAGAAATGATCCGTGAGCACCCCGGTCATCCCCAAGCCGATCCGTGGTGGATCAGACTGTGTATGCCGGCTTGTGGGCAAGGGGGAGCAGTGTAGCGGAATGCAGTAAGCCTGTCCTGCAACATGCCTGTGTGACTGTGTCCGTATAATTTTTCCCTATGTTAAAATTGCTGTTCGTCTGTTTATTATGTGAATTATATGTTATTCGGTAGTTTCCATCCGTACTACATACTTATGGAAACTACCGAACGGAGGGGCCACCCCGGAGAGAAGTGTACCAGCAATTAAGGCTCACATTCTTTCCCAAACCACAAGTTAACCGGCATTAACCTTGTGTCTGGGTGGCCGCCATTCGGCATGCGTACACGTGGCGGCGGCCATCTTACGCATGAAAATCCCAGCGGCGTTTGGTCGTCGAGTGCCTGGAACTCAAATCGGACACTCAGACAACCAAACACCGCTGAGACCTCCAGAGCTCCGTAACTGCCGAACGGAGAGACATAACGAATCCCCATTCGGTAGTAATAAAGTACCGAATGAGGGAATCACTATCTAGGCGAATGTAAATGTGGATGGCAATTGTAAATGTCTATTTTAACTACTGAACGGAGACCGACCGCAGGGCCCATTCTCATGGAACCCTTTTCGGATACCAACTCGTGTGCGGTCGGTCAAACTTCACTTGCCGGTAACTGCCGAACCCCTGGTCCGATCTGGGTGAATTTTGGATATTATATTCACCCAGATCCGGGCTACCCAGCGGTACCCTGATATTAAAGCTATATGATATTTTAGAGGTACATCCAAGTTTGGGGTAAACTACGGTACAACTTAAGGGGATTATGACCCACTCTGAGGGGAGGAGACGTGTGGGAGGTAACAAGAATGTTATTGGTTACTATCATAATTGTTGTAGTTCCCTCCCTTGCATGGGAGCAGGCTTTATAAGAAACCCTGGAATAAACGATTGCTAGTTCTACTCCTGAAACTGTGTGTCGTCCAGTTATTGGGAGTGCTGTGGGGATATTGCTGTACCGTTTTACCTGCTGGAAACTCTGCTGTGGATTTACTAATGACTTGTTCCTGAGCCTCCCTTGGATCTAAAGTGGAGAATAGCTGCGAGAAATCAGCTCTCCGCTACATATATATTATATGCATACATACATGCACACACAAAACATGGGGAAACACATATATGTTAATATACATGTAAAGAGATTTGAAATATGTGGGGAAATGTCTATGACATTGTCTTCTTATCTGTAACTTTGTTTTCCTATCTGTAACTTTATTATTCGGAATTTTTTTTTTTTTTTAACCAACCAAAATGTTCATTTTTCAAATAACCCCATTACACTGGCACTTATGTATACACATATGCCAGGCTACACAACCATACCCAGCAATCGTGCATAAATGATTAGCAAATTATGCCATAACTACAGTCAAAGTGCTCACAACGCACCGACATAGGGAGCTGCGACAATGCAAGCCTCTGAAGATAAATACAGAGACTACATCTCTCTATCCAAAGCTGCAAGCTCACCCTTCAATATACGTACAGCTCCTATTGCACACACAAGGCAACCCCTATTTTTTTTTCACTAATGGTGTTAGTGGGGGGGGCCTCATGTTTGAGTTTCGCCTAAGGCCTCACAAAGTCTAGAGCCGCCCCTGCGTATACATGCTTGTTTTTGTTTTTTTAAATTGCATTGCATAAAATACCAAGTTAAATAAATAAATGCTATCCTTGGGATTGTCTACTCCTGATTATTACCACAGATTAGAGATGTCCCGAATAGTTCGCTGGCGAATAGTTCTTGGCGAACATAGCTTGTTCGTGTTCGCCACGGTGGGCGAACATATGCGATATTCGGTCCGCCCCCTTTTCGTCATCCTTGAGTAAACTTTGACCCTGTACCTCACAGTCAGCAGACACATTCCAGCCAATCAGCAGCAGACCCTCCCTCCCAGACCCTCCCACCTCCTGGACAGCATCCATTTTAGATTCAATCGGAAGCTGCATTCTTAGTGAGAGGAGGGACAGTGTAGCTGCTGCTGATTTAATAGGGAAATTGATAGCTAGGCTAGTGTATTCAGTGTCCACTACAGTCCTGAAGGACTCATCTGATCTCTGCTGTAAGGACAGCACCCCAAAAAGCCCTTTTTAGGGCTAGAACATCAGTCTGCTTTTCTTTTTTTCCCCTGTGTAATCTAATTGCAGTTGCCTGCCTGCCAGCGTGTGTGTCAGGCTCACAGCGTATACTGTTCCCACTTACCCAGTGCCACCACTCATATCTGGTGTCACAATAGCTTGCATTTAAAAAAAAAAAAACTTTTTTGACTGTAATATAATAGCAGTCAGTTTCCTTCACACGTGTGCGTTTCAGGGCCTGCCAGGGCACAGTATCACACCAGTGCAACTCATATCTGGTGTAACAGTAGTGTACATTAAAAAGAAAACTCGAAATTTGACTGTGAAATAATAGCAGTCAGTTTCCTTCACACGTGTGCGTTTCAGGGCCTGCCAGGGCACAGTGTCATACCAGTGCAACTCATATCTGGTGTAACAGTAGTGTACATTAAAAAGAAAACTCGAAATTTGACTGTGAAATAATAGCAGTCAGTTTCCTTCACACGTGTACGTTTCAGGGCCTGCCAGGGCACACCAGTGCAACTCATATCTGGTATAACAGTAGTGTACATTTTTAAAAAAAATACAATTTTGACTGTAATAGATTAAATAGCAGTTAGTTGTCTGCAAGCGTGTGTGTCAGGCCTACAGTGTCTACTCTGCCAACTTCTGCCAGTGCACAGTGCCACTCATATCTGTTGTCACAGTAGCTTGCACGCATAGTACCACTAATCGAAAAAAAAATGACAGGCAGAGGCAGGCCACCCCACAGGGGCCGTCGAGGTCGTGGTGCTGTGATTCCCTTTGGCCCTAGAATAATGCCCAGTGTTCAGAGGCCACATACCCTGAACTCGAAAAGTTCTGAGGACATAGTTGACTGGCTAACACAGGACACCTTGACGGAACCTTGACGCATCATCCTCCTCCAGCTTAGCTTTGGGCACCTCAAGTTACCATTCGCCCGCCTGCCGCCACCACCAACACTAGCACCACAGCCTTCACTTAATCTGTCAGAGGAGTTATTTACACATCAGTTGGAAGAAATGAGTGATGCGCAACCATTATTGCCAGAGGATGTAGATAACAGGGATATGTCTCATTCAGGCAGCATTACACACATGGACGTACGGTGTGATGATGATGATGTTGTACCCGCTGCTGCTTCCTTTGCTGAGTTGTCAGATACAAGTGAAGCGGTTGATGATGACGATGCGTCCGTGGATGTCACGTGGGTGCCCGCTAGAAGAGAAGAAGAACAGGGGGAAAGTTCAGATTGGGAGACAGAGAGGAGGAGGAGACGAGTTGGAAGCAGGGGGAGGTCGTCGCAAGGAGCTAGTGGCACAGTCAGACAGCATGCATCGGCACCCGGGGTCAGCCAGACAGCACGCCAATCAACGCATGCTGTAGCCACCACCAGCATGCCGTCATTGCAGAGCTCAGCAGTGTGGCATTTTTTTGGGTGTGTCTGCCTCTGACAACAGCGATGCCATTTGAAACCTGTGCCAAAAGAAACTGAGTCGTGGGAAGTCCAACACCCACCTAGGTACAACTGCTTTGCGAAGGCACATGATCGCACGTCACAAACACCTATGGGATCAACACATGAGTACAAGCAGCACACAAACTCAAAGCCGCCATCCTCCTCCTGGTCCAGCATCTTCAGCCACGTCAACCACTGCTGTCCTCCTTGCCCCCTCTCAACCATCCGCCCCTCCATCTCTCACCTTGAGCAGTTCCTGCTCATCTGCCCACAGTCAGGTGTCTGTCAAGGACATGTTTGAGCATAAGAAGCCAATGTCACAAAGTCACCCCCTTGCCCGGCATCTGACAGCTGGCTTGTCTGAACTCTTGGCCCGCCATCTTTTACCATACAAGCTGGTGGAGTCTGAGGCATTCCAAAAATTTGTAGCTATTGGGACACCGCAGTGGAAGGTACCCGGCCGAAATTTCTTTTCACAAAAGGCAATCCCCAACCTGTACTCGATTGTGCAAAAGGAAGTAATGGCATGTCTGGCACAGTGTTGGGGCAAGGGTCCATCTGACCACTGATACCTGGTCTGCAAAGCATGGTCAGGGCAGGTATATCACCTACACTGCGCATTGGGTAAACCTGCTGATGGCTGCCAAGCACGGAATGTGTGGCTCTGCAGAGGAGTTGGTGACACCACCAAGACTTGCAGGCAGGCCTGCTGCCACCTTCCTTACTCCTCCTACTCCATTCTCTTCCATAACCTCCTCGGCTGAGTCCTCTTCTGCTGCTGCGTTTTGCTCCACATCAACAGCACCCCCCCAGCTCCCCAGGTACTATTCCACATCCTGGATACGGCAGTGTCACGCCGTCTTGGGGTTGACTTGCCTGAAAGCAGAGAGTCACACCGGACCAGCACTTCTGTCCGCCCTGAACGCACAGGTGGATCAGTGGCTTACTCCACAAATGGAGATAAAGGACACAGTGTATTGTCTAAAGTTGTTCAATTCCCAAAAATGTTTATGAAGGATGAAACAAATAAGTGAAAAATAAAAATTGTGTAAATGTACATCATTTCATTTTTTTACATTTGTCTACAAAGCAATCTATACACAATGCTGCCAATTCATCCCTTGCATCAAATATATTTTTCAGTCAAATGGTGCTTGGTAGTTAAGGGGTCTATCAAGCAATTTTGGTGTGTAGATCATATCCTTCAGTCTCACTGCTTAATTCTCTGCCATTTAGGAATTAAATCACATTTGTTTCTTTTTATACAGCCCTAGCCATACCCCCCTGGCTGTAACTCACACAGTCAACATAAAAAAAATAGTTTCATTTTCAATCAGATGTGACAGCATATTGTGTTTACTTTATTAGTTTATCTCCTGCCCTGTTAGTTTAACTTTATATTACACATTACATATTGCATGTTAGCAGGCCATTAATATAGCACATACTGTGCAATAAAGGAAATGTAAACAGTGAATCTCTTTTTTACAGGAAATGTCAAAATAACTAAACTGGAAAAAGACGTGTTTCAGAATATATGTTTTTTTCCCCTGCCTAATCCTATCATCTTCTAAATTTCTGCTTTACCTGCTTCTCTCTGGCAGTCAAAATGTATCCTAATCTCTCCACCTTCCTGAGTTTAGGGACATCTCTTTTTTCCCTTACTGTAACTTGTCTCCCTCTTTTACACACTTTCATTTTCATTTATAATTGACTGTTCTAGCTGCGCAAGCAAAATCATGCCGAAGCTCTAGCTTGTCAATCATCTCAATTTCTTCCTTAGCTCTCTGGGGATGTCTCACATAGCAACAGTTACCTTGTTATTGATCTGTAACCCCTATCAATACCAGTCAAAGGAGCTATTGATGGCTAAGGTCAGAACAACAGGGACTAAGGTTAGAAAGGAAAAAATCAGTTAAATGCCTTGTGAATTATGCTTTTCTTATTTTACTTATATAGTTATTAACCTAATAAAAATTCAAATGCACTAATACAATTTAATTTACTTTCCACTTGAGCAAAGATTAAAAAAGATTTAACAGATTGTTCGACTTATGAAATCTCCTGGCTTGGAAGATTACCTTAGCTGAAAATGCTGTTGCTTTCAAAGCCGCTATATATTATTAGAAATTATATGTGTGCCTATATCTTGAATATCATGCAATTGCTCTCAAATGAATTCATAAGCTCAAAATTCACATTAAATTCTGTGCAGCAGCCTGCAGCTAGCAGCACTGTGTTGATTCTAGACCCCTGCTGTTAATTAGTTTTATTCTCACATAATCCTGCAATTTTTCACTGCTTTAGTGGATCTCCCTAACTTTAGATGGTAAAATGCACCATCCCATACTTTTTGAGAAACCTGAAAGGTAATAAATGAAGATTAAGGTTATTTTAATTTATGTTTTAATTTTTTAATGTGGCTGCTGGCTAGCACTCTATTTGACCGCTGGCTGCCAGTGCTGCCAACAGGCACATAGTTGACATTTTATTAAATCTTTATATTTTTAAATCCAGATCCAAATTTTAGGTATCCAGGCCCAGATTTAAAGATTTGAAATATGTACTGAATTCAGCCCCATTTGGTGTCTGAATTGCAAAATCTGGACATGTTAAAAAATGTCAAAAATGTTTCGAGTTTGCTGTTTGAATGGCCCCCGTATGCAGCCGCATGACTATGAAACACTTATTTTACCATTTAACTGAAACACTTCTTTTACCATTTGGTAAAGGGACATTTAGACCTTGTCGAATAGTTCTGTGTATGTTTTCCCTATTTCTGTCCTCCTCCAATTATAGTTTTTCTATGGTTACAAGAACATTTTGGCTATATCAATTTTGTGATACAGTATATGGCCTGTATATAAACTACTTTTGAACCATTTTTCACCTGGGCTGACAACCAATCCATCTGACAGTAGCTGTCATTTGAAAAGTAAAGGGAAGGCTTTGCAACAAGCCAACATTAAGGTTTCTACTTTCATCTTCTAAAAGGAATTGGTAAGGTTCATTTTAGTTCTGGGCTTTCCTTATTAGAGTGTGTTTTTACATAATTTCTAAAGTATTATGAACTTATTGTAGGAACTCTCAGTTGTTGATAAACAGGACCATTGTTTGGAATAAAATTGCTGGCAAAGCATGAGGGGACATGCAGTACCCAAAATCCAGAGTGCTTAAGGTAGCATGCCCATACATTAGATTAAAGTATTACAATATGATTAGTGAAGTGAGTTATGTAAGTATGAATGGATGAGTTGATATTTTAAACCTGGAACGTATTACTGTTACTACATTGTGTTCAGCAATTCTTGGGTACTTTAATTCTGTACTTCAAAATTGAAGTGAAAAGTTCTGCTTACCAAATTACAGATTCTTCTACCTCAAAGTGCACATCCCTGCACCCAATTTAGATGGTCATGTAAGGCTACTGGCTATTTACCTGTGTGTCAATTCTGGATGGTATGAGAGGGGCTATATGCTATGTACTCATAGACTAGCTCTATTTACAGTTGTGCTCAAAAGTTTGCATACCCTGGCAGAAATTGGGAAATGTTTGCATTGATTTTGAAAATATGACTGATCATGCAAAAGAGATGTCTTTTATTGAATGATAGTGATCGTAAGAAAGCCATTTATTATCACATAGTTATTTGGCTCCTTTTTAAGTCATAATGATAACACTAACTCCCCTCTGATGAGCTGAATAAGCGAAACGCGCGTCAGGGGCACCTCTGCTATTACTAGCATCTTACCAACGAACTGCGACCAGGCGAATTAGGAATTTTGTTCAGACTACTAGTTACTTTTCTTTACAACCAACGGCCCTTTGAACATTTAATGGCTTCATGCTATCTCAGGGTCTCAGTGTGATTATACCTACTATTATAATAATACTAGATATGGAATTTACATATCAAAGAGATTTACTCATCACTTACAAGGTACATGCCAGATGGATGAAGAGACATTCAGACTTTTTCCAAGCGTAGAGCCTTGATTACTTCACATCCATATAGTAAAATCCTTTTCACATTGCTAAGCCATTCATACTACTCCTTCTGTCATCTGACCTCTTTGGGAGTCCCAGCTTCAAAATATGTAACCCCTTTTGACCTCTACAATACCATCTCTGTAATGTGTGCCATTTACTACACAAATTACATTAAAGTATAATATTCCAAGGGTGTAATAATAAATTATGCACCCTTGCAGTGACATTGGTCACCCAGATCAGGGCTATCAGGGGATGTAACTTGTGTTACTATTCTACTATTCTCTGGCGTGGTGGCTATACCTATAATTTTGTTGGGGTAAGGGGTGCCCTCGAAGGCACAATAGGGCTAATTAGTCTATTTTCCTATTTCCCCTCTTCCTGTATATTTGTACTCCCCCACTCATATCATTCCTACTAATTGTGTGCAGTCATACTACAGATATCCTGCCACTGCATTTCCACACGCAGCGGAAAGACCAACTATAGAACTCTGCAACTAGTTTATTATATTGTGTGCAACAATTATTGCAACATTGTATCGTACTTCATATTGGAGCGATTCAACTTACAATACTTTTGCACTTTGTTCTAGTACTGAGATCGAGTATAGAAACATACTGTCACAACAATTGTTGAATTATTGATATTACTCAATATTAAGATAGGTTAGCATAATATACTCCTATATTTTTGAGCGCAGGCTACAAGGGACCTTGGGCACAGTAATCTATATCATATTACCATGCTAGTGTGTAGTATTTGTTCATCTATACATATCTTTGCACCTAAATTGTGAAAGTTGTCTGACGCCATTACACATTTTTCCACTATTTAGTGTTCTTGTGAGAACTCCATTAGGGTGTTATTTTACTACTTCCACTAGTGGCTATTACAGCCATTACATTATACACATTCATTTAAAAAAAATTCTACGTGTATATCTTTTATCTGTGTCTTTTTATTGCAGTAGTATTTTTTGTTTCTATTTCTTTTTTGTTGACCAGTTCTGGTTCTTCTTAGTTCCCATTAGTTTGACATTTTTATTAGACCTATTAAATGTTAAGTTTTAATATCAGTTATTGCACCATTTAGTATGCCTTACCCATATGTTTCATGCTGCATCCTCCAATTCAGATTTTTTTGTATATTTATCTATAGGGGTTAACCCCCAACTAGGAGGTTTTGCAACTATAGGCTCCATCTCTCTTTTTTTCTTTTCTTTCTTGTGAACATAATGATAACATGAATCACCCAAATGGCCCTGATCAAAGGTTTACATACCCTTGAATGGTTGGTCTTGTTAAAGACACACAAGGTGACACACAGGTTAAAATGGCAATTAACGGTTAATTTCCCACACATGTGGCTTTTTAAATTGCAATTAGTGTATGTGTATAAATAGTCAATGAGTTTGTTAGCTCTCATGTGGATTCACTGAGCAGGCTAGATACTGAGTGATGGGGAGCAAAAAAGAACTGTCAAAAGACTTGCGTAACATGGTAGTGGAAATATATAAAGATGGAAAAGGATATAAAACAATATCCAAAGCCTTGTGTGACGAACTGAACCTCGTCGCGGGTGCTTGGAGGGCCTGCTGGCCAGCCTCTTGCCAAAAGACTATGGGCCAAGTCAACGACTGTAATGATCCATATTTTATTCTCCCTGGTTCCCCATAGAACCAAACACTAGCTCCCTGGTGGCCGTTCGCATGGACCAAAACCTCAAATAAACTCAAGGGGGTCCTAGCCGCTAATGCCCTGGAACTATTTTTGGCATGAAGACTTAGCGGTTCCCTGTCGGTCCCCCAGTGGCACTTAGCCACGATTCTATGGAACTATTTTCGGCATGAAGACTTCATGGTTCCCAGTCGGTCGCCAGCAGCACTTAGCTGCGATTCTATGGAACCGTTTTGGCCATCAGACCATGCGTGCAGTTGGTAAAAACTATGACTTTCAGGAAATTCCTGAACCCCTGAACTTAGGTTTTCAAAGTACAACTTCTGTCCAGGGGGTCTCTGGCAAGGAAAGATGGTGACTCACTCAAAATTAGATCTTGTCCCCAAGCAAGTACCCTAGCACCCTTCAGGATCATTAGAGATATACCCTGTGGATTACCACGCCTCACCCAGAGGTGGAGTTAGGGCGTATCTATAGAGATACTAAGTGACCACCTCCTTGTGTCCAGACCCACATCAATCCAAATGGAATCATTTGGTTTTATCTTCTCTCACGTACCCGCCACAGACATAATAATTGCCTCTATGAATTTGTTATTATTTTCCCATCCCATAGACATGTTGCATGCCTCACTTGCGATCCAATAGGATATACATCACAATTCCTGCCACACGGTTTAAGTTGTGCAACTCATGTTTAGGCTTAATTGAAAGATTGGGCTTGTCCCATTCCAAATATAATAAAACTGAGGCTTTATTATTATTCTGTGGGGTAAATATTAATGTTTTTGTTCTTCCTTTGGATATAATACTGGATCAAAGCTATTGGAATTTACATATCAAAGAGATTTACTCATCACTTACAAGGTACATGCCAAATGGATGAAGAGACATTCAGACTTTTCCCAAGTGTAGAACCTCACACCTTGCAGAGCCTTGATTACTTCACATCCATATAGTAAAATCCTTTTCACATTGCTATGCCATTCATACTACCCCTTCTGTCATTTGACCCCTGTGGGAGTCCCAGCTTCAAAAGATGTAACCCCTTTTGACCTCTGCAATACCATCTCTGTAATGTGTGCCATTTACTACACAAATTACATTAAAGGATAATATTCCATAGTGTAATAATAAATTATGCACCCTTGCAGTCACATTGGTCACCCAGATCAGGGCTATCAGGGGATGTAACTTTTGTCGGGATATTATGTGTTTTAAGGTAATTTTTTTTTTTTAAATGTGTGTTGTTTTGTGTTTGAAGATAATTGAGTTTAGTATAGTGCTTGATTCAATTATCTTGTAAGTAAAGGGGAAGGCTTATTGTATTGTATTGTACATGGGAATGTCATGCATTGTAACACTGTTATTATTGGTTTGTGACTTTAAAATGGAGTTTCCCAAAAGGTCCATGTGGGAATGCCCCTTTCATGGGGATTGTCATAAAAGCCATTAAATCAGTTCCTCTTCACCCTCAACATGTCAGTGAGCACTAGGAGCATTGATTGGCGGAGGCACCCGGTTGGGGTGCCAGGCAGTCCGTCACACCTTGAAAATGTCAGTCAGTAATGTTCAATCACTTATTAAGAAGTGGAAAATTCAAGGGTCTCTTGATACCAAGCCAAGGTCAGGTAGACCAAGAAAAATTTCAGCTACAACTGCCAGGTAACCTCAGGAGCAATACAGGATGCTCTGGAAAAAGATGGTGTGGTTGTTTCAAGGAGCACAATATGATGATACATGAACAAAAATCTGCTGCATGGTCGAGGTGCTAGAAAGAAGCCTTTACTGCACCATGCCGCAAAAAAAGTCCAGTTACAATATGCCCAAGAACATCTTGACACGCCTCATAGCTTCTGGCACATTGTAATTTGGAGCGACAAGACCAAAATAGAGTTTTATGGTCACAACCATAAGCACTATGTTTGGAGAGGGGTCAACAAGGCCTATAGTGAAAAGAATACCATCCCCACTGTAAAGCATGGTGGTTAGAGATGTCGCGAACATAAAATTTTCTGTTCGCGAATGGCGAACGTGAATTTCCGCAAATGTTCGCGAACGGGCGATCCGGGTGAACCGCCATAGACTTCAATAGGCAGGCGAATTTTAAAACCCACAGGGACTCTTTCTGGCCACAATAGTGATGGAAAAGTTGTTTCAAGGGGACTAACACCTGGACTGTGGCATGCCGGACGTGGATCCATGGCAAAACTCCCATGGAAAATTACATAGTTGATGCAGAGTCTGGTTTCAATTCAGGGCATAAATCACCTAACATTACTAAATTGTTTGGAATAATGTGCTTTAAAACATCAGGTATGATGTTGTATCGATCAGGTAGTGTAAGGGTTACTCCGGCTTCACAGTGACAGACCAAACTCCCCGTTTAACGCACCGCAAACAACCGCAAACAGTCCATTTGCACAACTGCTGATGTCATTGAAGGTCTCTTCCTCCACCCAGCCACGTACAGCACCAATGGTCCCCGAAAGGTGACAACAAGCCCCCTGGGACGCCTGCTGTGTTTGGTCCACCTCTTCAAAGCCACCTTCCTCCTCTGACTCCTCTTCTTCAGACTCCTCTCTCTGCGTTATTATAAGGTGTGTTAAGTAGTACTATTCCTATCAGTTTAATCCCTGTTACGTCCCCTATCAGGGGACGTGTATGTGGCATCGATTTTAGGAACCGGGAGATGGAAAAAGATGCTTGGTCGGTCCTCCTACTTCAAATTTGGGGCACTGCGCATGCAATCTAAAGTGCCACAAGATAGGAGTGGTGTGTTAAGTAGTACTATTCTTATCAGTTTAATCCCTGTTACGTCCCCCTCATCAGGCCTTTTTTAGTCGAATGTATCGCCCACTGTCAGTCCCTTCGGGATCCATCCCTCATTCATCTTAATAAAGGCGAGGTAATCTAGACTTTTTTGACCTAGGCGACTTCTCTTCTCAGTGACAATACCTCCTGCTGCACTGAAGGTCCTTTCTGACAGGACACTTGAAGCAGGGCAGGACAGAAGTTCTATCACAAATTGGGATAGCTCAGGCCACAGGTCAAGCCTGCACACCCAGTAGTCAAGGGGTTCATCGCTCCTCAGAGTGTCGATATCGGCAGTTAAGGCGAGGTAGTCTGCTACCTGTCGGTCGAGTTGTTCTCTGAGGGTGGATCCCGAAGGGCTGTGGCAATGCGTAGGACTTAAAAAGCTCTGCATGTCCTCCATCAACAACACGTCTGTAAAGCATCCTGTCCTTGCCAGCGTGGTCATGGGAGGAGGAGGATTACTTTCACCTCTTCCCCTGTTAGATTCCCGTTGTGCTGTGACATCACCCTTATACGCTATGTGAAGCATACTTTTTAATTTATTTTGGAACTGCTGCGGTAACATTTCAGGCACTTTATGCTTATACCGGGGGTCTAGTAGCGTGGACACCCAGTACAGGTCGTTCTCCTTCAGCCTTTTTATATGAGGGTCCCTCAACAGGCACGACAGCATGAAAGACCCCATTTGCACAAGGTTGGATGCCGAGCTACTCATGTCCCGTTCCTCATCCTCAGTGATCTCACTGAAGATATGTTCTTCCCCCCAGCCACGTACAACACCACGGGTACCAGATAGGTGACAACAAGCACCCTGGGATGCCTGTTGTGGTTGGTCTTCCTCCTCAAAGCCACATTCCTCCTCTGACTCCTCTTCCTCAGAATCCTCTTCCAGCGTTGCCGCAGGTCCAGCAAGCGATGCTGATAAGGCTGTTTCTGGTGGTGATGGTGACCACAATTCTTCCTCTTTCTCTTCACGCTCATCTATGGCCTGATCCAGCACTCTTCACAGGGCATGCTCCAGGAAGAAAACAAATGGTATGATGTCGCTGATGGTGCCTTCGGTGCGACTGACTAGGTTTGTCACCTCCTCAAAAAAATTGCGCATGGGCGTCCAGTAACGTGGCAAAAAAATTCCCAGCTCTGCAGAGGCTGTCCTAGCACCCCGGTCAT
Organism: Pelobates fuscus; assembly: GCF_036172605.1. Taxonomy (NCBI): domain Eukaryota; kingdom Metazoa; phylum Chordata; class Amphibia; order Anura; family Pelobatidae; genus Pelobates; species Pelobates fuscus. Next base: position 286,902,634 of record NC_086317.1, read on the forward strand.
ACAAATAGTCGTTAACGGCTTTTTCTTGTTGGAGCAGGCGGTCGAACATTAGGAGTGTTGAATTCCAACGTGTCGGGCTGTCGCAAATCAAGCGCCTCACTGGCATGTTGTTTCGCCGCTGGATATCTGAAAAGTGCACTATGGCTGTGTAGGAACGCCTGAAATGGCCACACACCTTCCTGGCCTGCTGCAGGACATCCTGTAAGCCTGGGTACTTATGCACAAAGCGTTGTACAATCAGATTACACACATGTGCCATGCACGGCACATGTGTCAACTTGCCCAAATTCAATGCCGCCAACAAATTTCTTCCGTTGTCACAAACCACTTCGCCAATTTCCAGTTGGTGCGGAGTCAGCCGCTGATCCACCTGTGCATTCAGGGCGGACAGGAGTGCTGGTCCGGTGTGACTCTCTGCTTTCAGGCAAGTCAACCCCAAGACGGCGTGACACTGCCGTATCCGGGATGTGGGGGGGGGTGCCGTTGGTCTGGAGCAAGACGTAGCAGCAGAAGAGGACTCAGCCGAGGAGGTTATGGAAGAGGATTGAGTAGGAGGAGTAGAGGAGGTGGCAGCAGGTCTGCCTGCGAGTCGTGGCGGTGTCACCAACTCCTCTGCAGAGCCATGCATTCCATGCTTGGCAGCCGTCTGCAGGTTTACCCAATGCGCAGTGTAGGTGATATACCTGCCCTGACCATGCTTTGCAGACCAGGTATCAGTGGTCAGATGGACCCTTGCCCCAACACTGTGTGCCAGACATGCCATTACTTCCTTTTGCACAATCGAGTACAGGTTGGGGATTGCCTTTTGTGAAAAGAAATTGTGACATTGGCTTCTTACGCTCAAACATGTCCTTGACAGACTGTGGGCAGATGAGCAGGAACTGCTCAAGGCAAGAGCCGGAGTGGCGGATGGTTGAGAGGGGGCAAGGAGGACAGCAGTGGTTGACGTGGCTGAAGATGCTGGACCAGGAGGAGAATGGCGGTTTTGAGTTTGTGTGCTGCTTGTACTCATGTGTTGATCCCATAGGTGTTTGTGATGTGCGATCATGTGCCTTCGCAAAGCAGTTGTACCTAGGTGGGTGTTGGACTTCCCACGACTCAGTTTCTTTTAGCACAGGTTGCAAATGGCATCGCTGTTGTCAGAGGCAGACTGTGGCAAACACAGCCACTGTATATTGTCCTTCGTGTATGTATTATGTTATTGCATATGTATGCCTTTAAGAACCAAGTGGTTGTAATGTGGTTCACACAAGTAATAGTATTCGTATGCTGGTATTCGTATGCTGGCGGCCAGAAAAGCCGCTAGCCCCCCCTGCAAATCGTTTCACGAACGGTGAATTTCATCACTGTTCGTGAAACAACCAAGCTACCGAAGGGAGACCACACACAGGAGGTCGTGTGGCCCTCATTAAGGATTGCAACAATGTTGCAATCAGTATTTAAGAGGATTCAGGGTGGCCGTCGTTCGACTACCGACCACGCGGCGGTCGGCCATTTTGCATCCTTTGTTCGTCCAGTGGTATTTGGTCGTCGAGCGCCTGGAACTAAAATCGGCTACTCGATGGCACGAATACCGCTGGACTTCCAAGCCGTTCGGGAGCCCTGGTTCTTCGGTAATGTGGTCCCCTAAGCTCAATCGGTAGTTTGAAGCGAACATAAATGTAATGTGTATTTCATGCGGCATTCGGTTATTTAAGCTGGGATCTGAGCGGTACTTTAACTAAATGTGCGCTCAGACCCCAGCTATCTACCGAACGTCCATACGTTTAAATGTAACGAATATTGCATAAGTTATGGGTTTTAATGTAAATTGTCGGTTCTGCTGCACGGAGGGATAATCCACTTAGCTGTATATTTTAGTGGGAGTATCCCTCTCGTCCAGCAGTGCCTGATGGGAGAAATGTGGAGAATGCCCCTGTTATGTCAGTATGGAAACCCCTTGCATGGGGACTTGCATAAATACTGGAACTGTGAATAAAGACCTCAGTTGACTCCCAGCCTATGTGTCATCTAGTTCTTGGGAGGGAAGGATTCTTATAACGCTACCTGACTAATTGTATGCTGTACCTGCCTACTTGGATTATTGCCTGTTTTTCCTGTCTACCAGCGGAGACCTTGTGGATTATACTACCTCTCCGCTACACAGACACACAAAAAAATCTCTTCTCTTCTAGCGGGCACCCACGTGACATCCACGGACACATCGTCATCATAAACCGCTTCACTTGTATCTGACAACTCAGCAAAGGAAGCAGCAGCGGGTACAACATCATCATCATCACACCGTACGTCCATGTGTGTAATGCTGCCTGACTGAGACATATCCCTGTTATCTACATCCTCTGGCAATAATGATTGCGCATCACTCATTTCTTCCAACTGATGTGTAAATATCTCCTCTGACAGATCAAGTGAAGCGGCTGTGGTGCTAGTGTTGGTGGTGGCGGCAGGCGGACGAGTGGTAACTTGAGAGGTGCCTGAAGCTAAGCTGGAGGAGGATGATGCGTCAAGGTTCCGTCAAGGTGTCCTGTGTTAGCCAGTCAACTATGTCCTCAGAACTTTTCGAGTTCAGGGTGTGTGGCCTCTGAACACTGGGCATTATTCTAGGGCCAAAGGGAATCACAGCACCACGACCACGATGGCCCCTGCGGGGTGGCCTGCCTCTGCCTGTCATTTTTTTTTCGATTAGTGGTACTATGCGTGCAAGCTGCTGTGACAACAGATATGAGAGGCACTGTGCACTGCCGGAAGTTGGCAGAGTAGACGCTGTAGGCCTGACACACACGCTTGCAGACAACTAACTGCTATTCAATTTATTACAGTCAAAATTTTGTGCCCTGGCAGGCCCTGAAACGCACATGCGTGAAGGAAACTGACTGCTATTATTTCGCAGTCAAAAAAGTTATTTTTTTTTTTTTTTTTTTTTTTTTTTTTTTTTAAATGTACACTACTGTTACACCAGATATGAGTTGCACTGGTGTGACACTGTGCCCTGGCAGGCCCGGAAAAAAAAAAAAAAAAAGCAGACTGATGTTTTGGGGTGCTGTCCTTACCGCAGAGATCAGATGAGTCCTTCAGGACTGTAGTGGACACTGAATATACTAGCCTAGCTATCAATTTCCCTATTAAATCAGCAGCAGCTACACTGTCCCTCCTCTCACTAAGAATGCAGCTTCCGAATGAATCTCAAATGGATGCTGTCCAGGAGGTGGGAGGGTCTGGGAGGGAGGGTGTGCTGCTGATTGGCTGGAATGTGTCTGCTGACTGTGAGGTACAGGGTCAAAGTTTACTCAATGATGATGAATAGGGGGCGGACTGAACATTGCATATGTTCGCCCGCCGTGGCGAATGCGAACAAGCTATGTTCGCTAGGAACTATTCGCCAGCGAACTATTCGGGACATCAGTGGTGGTGTCTCACTGATATTTTGGGCATGTGTGAGCTCTAAAGGCATGGGAAAGCTTGTGGAAATTGATGGCAAGATGAATGCAGCATGTTTCTGGCAGACAATTGCATTCTTCTGCATAATGGCTGCACAAGGGGCACTCTTGGACTTTCCAGCATGACAATGACCCTAAGCACAAGGCCAAGTTGACACTCCAATGGTTACAGCAGAAAAAGGTGAAGGTTCTGGAGTGACCATCATAGTCTTCTTACCTTAATGTCATCAAATCACTGTGGGGAGATCTCAAATGTGCGGTTCATGCAAGACGACCAAAGACTTTGCATGCCCTGGAGGCATTTTACCAAGATGAATGGGCAGCTATACCGCCTGCAAGAATTAGGAGCCTCACAGACAACTATTACAAAAGGCTGCATGCTAAATGGGACAAAACACAGTGTTAAGAACTAAGGTTATGCAGAATTTTGAACAGAATTTTTTCTTTGTTGTCATGTCTTGTTTTATGATTGTGGCATTCTGTTATAAACTGCAGTTAAGTAAGAATCCCACAAGAAATAAAAGAAATGTGTTTTGCCAATGGTACATATATTACCAATTCTCCAAGGGTATGCAAACTTTTTAGCACAACTGTATATAGTTAGTAGGAAAATCAGCTGAGCGTGCATTGAGTGTGTCAAAGCAATATTTGAGCTTTTGCACAAAAATTGGTTATTTATGGTTAATTGTTTTCTCCATGCTGAGCAATATCAGTCATGAATGGAACCCAATTCCTTGCTTGCGCTTTCCTTAACATTTTGAGTAAAATATATTGATTTCATGCAAAAAGTACATATGCCCTCTATAGACTTTTCCAGATACCCTAAATAATACAAAACTTGTGGATATAAGAAATAACCTTTCCTAAAGTTCAGAATTGTAGGAAAAGTTAATATTTGGTTGGTCAGAAACCCCATTTATTATAGCACAGATCCCAAGTGTGCAATGACTGATCACCGAAAGAAAATTTATTGGGACCATTACATTACCATAGTAACTGCACTGGACACATTTAACACCCTTAATGTCACAACAGAGATACAATGCAATGCACTGCTCTCTCTGGTGCTGCTCTGAAAGGCACACAAACATGAGAAAAAAATACAAGGTGGGATCCCCTCATCCAACAATATTTGTTAAGACCCTTAGCCCACCTTACACATCATTGGTAGTGAGCTGAAGGGGAATATACCTATATACAACTATGTAACCACATAACTAAATGGGCATAATTCAGAGGGACTCCATTTGTAACTCTCAGTAAACAACTATTACTTATCACAAATTGAGCCAGATTAGTGTCATTTCACCTATTTCTAGGGTTTTATGTTAATGGAAACAAAACTGCATTCAACGCTTGAGAGAAGTTTTAAAAACCTTGCCATGACTAGAACCTTCAATGCCCTGACATTGCATGTGTGTTTTAAGAGTCCACTGTCTTACCAAATCAGCTAGGGAACAATCACTTGATATATTGGGTTCTCTTGTATGTCTTATTTGCAATATTATTGGCGAACAAAATAATTAATGTATTATTGGTTTGCTATAAGTCATTGCAAAAAAATAGTTAAACGTTTTATTTTCGGATTTTCAGTCCACACAATGATATTTTCATTTAATAATATATTTATGGAAGAAGAATTAAAAGAGAAAAAAAAAATGCTGCTAGCTCAAGTCTGCTATATGCTGGGTGTAAAAAGAAACCAGATTTTTTTTGCATGTGTTAATTTGTTTCAATTAATGATAAAAGCAATGTACATAGCACTGTTGTAACATTGAAAATGGAAAACATTTCACTCTAATTTCATTATGATTGCAAAAACTTATTTAAAAGCTTAGGGACAAATCGATTGTTTATAAAAGCTATTGAAGCAAGAAAAGAATGTAATTAGAGCTTGGCACAAACCACCTACAATGCACGCTCTTTCTTTTTGAAGTTGCATGCCTCTACCCCTAAGGAAATGAAAAACCATGCAAGCTTCATGACTGTGACCTTTAGAATATGTAACACCTATGATCGCTGAGCGGCTGGAAGTCTTAATAACTAAGCATGCAATGCCAGCTGCTCATGCGTAAGGATTATTGAGAAACTTTCTTTTTGCTAGAAGAGTTTTTTTTGGAAACGGGGACATGCTGTTTCAGAGAAATTAAGATATATCCAGCCATGATGGTAAAATTAAAATGTATTTTTTCTATGTTTTGCTAAATGCGATAAACTATTTTTTCATAATAATACTTATTATTGAGTCAATATTAATCTTGAAGAATTGCTGCTATTTCTGTTCTATTTGTATTTTTGGATCTCAAACATCGGAAATTGACTTTATATGCAAAGATATTCATTTTGACATATAATATTACAAACCTTCAGCATGTATAACTGTGTGACAAAATAATCAATTTAAAGTAGATGCAATTTAAGGGACAATAAAACATTTAAGTCAGATGAATTCCTATTAAGTTCATATATATAATTCCAAAAATGAAGTGGGTGCACTCAAGGGATTTTCGTGAACAAACTATCTTTTTTTTTTTATTGAATGTAAGCAAAAAATGAACACACTGCCCCGATCAACGTTTTGACCCCAAAACGGGTCTTTCTCAAGATCAATAAGTGATAAGACATACAATCAATATATACAATGAAATAAAGTGACTTACCAATCCAAGTGAAGCTCCTGTGTGTGCCAGAACCCGGAAGTGTTCATGCGGGACACATGACCCCCTGTGACGTAAAGGCGTATACCGCCGTTCTGCGTGCAGTCGGTTGCTAGGAAATGTATAAACAACCAACGAGTGACTACCGTATATACTTGAGTATAAGTCGAGTTTTTCTGCACATTTTTTGTGCTGAAAAACCCCAACTCGACTTACACTCGAGTCAATGTCTGTATTATGGCAATTTACATTGCCATAATACAGACCAGGGGCTGTGTAGGAGGGGGGCTGGCAGGAAGCTGTTACTTACCTCTCCTGCAGCTCCTGTCAGCTCCCTTCTCCTCCGCGCCGGTCCGGTCAGCTCCCTCTGTCAGCTCCCAGTGTAAGACTCGTCATAGCGCGGCCGCGAGACTTACACTGTGAGCTGGCAGAGGGAGCTGACCGGACCGGCGCGGAGGAGAAGGGAGCTGACAGGAGCTGCAGGAGAGGTAAGCGCTCTCTTCCAGCCCCCTCCACTGAACTGCCAATGCCACTGGACCACCAGGGAGTGAGAGCCCCCCTCCCTGCCATGTATCAAGCAGGGAGGGGGGACGAAAAAAAATTAAATAATAATAAAATAAAATAATATTTTAAAAATAATAATAAAAAAATTATTAAAATAATTAAAAAAATAATAATAATAAAAATGCCCACCCCCCACCAAGGCTCTGCAACACACACACACACTGCATTCATATACACACACACTGCACTCACACACACACACTGCATTCATACACACACTGCATTCATACACACACTGCATTCATACACACACACTGCATTCATATACACACTGCACTCATACACACACACTGCATTCACACACACACACTTCATTCATTATATACACACACTGTAAATAAATATCCAATTAATATAATTTTTTAGGATCTAATTTTATTTCGGAATTTACCAGTAGTTGCTGCATTTCCCACCCTAGTCTTATTCTCGAGTCAATAAGTTTTCACAGTTTTTGGGGGTAAAATTAGGGGCCTCGGCTTATATTCGGGTCGGCTTATACTCGAGTATCTACGGTAAATACTATATGTGATCATAATGTGCATACAAATATGAAATATATATATAGTAACAAGAATATTGAGAACTAGATGAATGTAATATTAGACACGGACTAAAAAATGACATGCCGCCTCAATAGATGGGAAAGAGAAAGCGTGAGCGATGTAGTGGACACACAGTGACAAAAGAGATTAAGTGACGTGAGTGAGAGACACAGAAAAACGTGAACTGCTTTCCCATCATGCAGAGACAGTTTCAAACACAATTAAACAAAATATTTATGAGTCATCAGATACAGATGAACAGTAATTCTGCTAGTACATCAATAATCTGCTAGCAAAAGTAAAAAAGAAATACTGTGTGATGCTATAAATGGTAAGGGGGGGGTTCCTGAAACATATGTATACATCTAGATGCAGAGCAAAACTGGCATTGGAACTACATAGTGTCAGAAATCGAGTAAAATGCAATAAAAAAAAATGCTAATTTTTTAATGAAAATCCCTTGAGTTCACCTACTTCCATTTTGGAATTATCTAACGCAGTTAGCACCAGGGTGCAGCAGTATTGTCTATATATACGGGAAAGGTGAGTGCCAAGCCTTTGGAGACATATATATATATAAATGAACTCATTAGTAATCGTCCTATTTAGTCCAAATAATTGCCTATTCCAAAAGAGTGTGCAAATGGGCAATTATTTGGACTAAATAGGATGATGAAAATGACAAACACCATACATTTTTAGCTATATCAATGCTACAAAATAGAAATTAAAGTTATGGTCCACGGAAATTAGATATATCTGTTATTTCATGAGGCTCAAGAAAAAAGCTGACGTTTTTGAATATATTTTTCTTTGGTATATAGCAAATAATCACCTATGGATGTAACTATGCAAATCACTTTCATAAAAAAAATAAACATAAAACAAACATGATTAGACAACACAAGTTTAAGTGCTACAACAATTAAAAAAGGTTAATTTAAATAATGCTGAGGGGCCAGATGTGTTTACCCACATGCATGTGCAAACTTAATATACAGATTATCAAACAACTAGTTTTAATTTTCCAAGATATTTTTCAATGCAGAATTGTACCAAAGGATTGGTCGTGGTGCCCATTTTTTAAAAATGGATCGCAGGATAGAAACTATAAGCGTGTGAACTTAATATCTACAGTTAGGAAATCTCAAATCTCTATTATGTCCTTTAGATTGTAACCTTATGGGCTATGTAACTAAACATTTTGTGTAAAAGTGCTTCAATTCTCAACTCACAGAGAGAGCCCTGTTTATCTCTTGTATTGTTATGTGTATATTGTTCACTCTCTTAATTGTACAGCACTGTGTAATATGTTGCCACTTTCTAAATCCCAGTAATAAATAAAAATAAATGAGACATTATAAAATGTGAAAAACTAATTTTATAATGAAAAAACTAATATACCACCAGACTACAGATTATAAATTAAATAGCTTATTCACAATTACAGTCAGGTAAGATATCTTTATTATCAACTTTTTTTTTTTTTTTTTTTTTTTTTAACAATAACCCCAACCTCTGCTTACTCATCCTATGCACAGATCACAAATAAGCCATCAGATCTTTATTTCACCAGTAGTTTACCATGGATTGCTCTTCCCTAGCTTTCATTTTGTTTAACCCAATGTTTGCATGTTTTTCTGTTTTAACCATAATTCCTAATTTCTTTTGTCACTTTCTTCAGTTTTCTTTTTCATTCACTTTTCTCTACTTTTCAATCCTTGTTTTTTCAGCTTTTACCTTGATGTACTAACCTTGTGCATTTCATTTCACTATTCTTACCACCTTTCTCTTGTTGTTTTATCTCTGACATTACCTTTTTTAGCCTATGGAAAGTTTCATTCTCAGTGTTCAAATATACAGGCAACATGATGAGCGACAAAGCTGGTTATTAAAATTATACATTAATAAAGGGCAACATATGCAGTCTCTATGGGTTTCTGATGGCTGGCTAAGCTGAGGGCAAATTGCCTTTACCTCTACAATAAGAAGCACTCCAAGCACAATAACCACTGCAACTACTGCTTAAGAGCATCTGGCTCTCTGTCATCAGTAGTGAATGTGGGGTATGACACTTACGTTTCTTTGATCTTTAAAAAAATAAATAAAAATAGAATAATCTTGAACAAGGCAGAACATATATAGATTGTCCTTTGTATGTAAAGCAATTCTTCCCTCAGTTACAATGCTGTTGTTTGTTGTTATATACAGATCAGCACTTAAGTTAGAAGTCAAAGTGAATTCAATGTAAATTTGCAAACCAGGCCAAAATAGCCAAACTGGAAAAAAATATCTACACCAGCTATGCTTTAATTTCTGCTACTGTGACCTTTAAGGGATACTATAAGTGCTAGGAATACAAAGCTGGCACTATAGCTCCCTCTGCCTCCTCCCACCATGGAATATAAAGGGTTAAAAACCATTTATATACTTACCTTACCCTAGCACTGATGTCCCTCAGCACTGAGTCGCGGCTCCACCTCCTCCAGTGCATTAGACCACTGCATAGAAAAGCATTGAATCAATGTTTTCCAATAAGGAAAAATGTATAGAACGTGAGGACGTCCAACGTCAGATACCAGAGCAAAGGTCCTTTTTGATCCAAGAAGCCCTCTAGTGGCTGTCTGGGAGACTGCCACTGGAGGAAGACTTAGTGCTGCAATGTAAACATTGCAGTTTTTCTGGAGCTGCAATGTTTAACATTGCAGCACTAAGTGCAATAGGGACACTGAAGTGGTCTGGGTGCCTATAGTGTCCCTTTAACTTTGAGCCTTAGTAAATGACCCTGTTTATTTTATCCATTAACATGTAAAATTTCACAAATAGTCTGAAATATTTGCATAGAAGCAGAAATACAGTTTTGCCTAAAGCAGTAAGGCAACAATAGTGATCACATTCACTTGTTACTATATTAATGAATATGATTGCAATTTTTAAAATGTACATAAAAATGCAACCAGAATGAAACTCTAAGATCTGCATGTGGACATAATACGTTGGCTGAGAGTATCAACAGATTGCTTTTAGCCTTAAGCACCACTGAGTTCAGCTCAGAGAAAAGAGATTTAGGCTCTCACTGACTTGTTGAGGAATCAGGAAGCAGTACCTGGTGAACAACAGGTAAGACGTGAAACCATTGTAATATGTTTAACCCCTTAAGGACAGAGCTTCAGAAGCTTGTCTTTCACTTAATGACAACGGCATTTTTTGAATTTTTTGCTGTTTGCGTTCAACTGCAATTTGCATTTTACTAATTTATTGCACCGACACATATTATATACAGTTTTTTAAAGGACAGAAAGGGCTTTAATTTGATGTAACATATATATACATGAATGCTTATTTATTATTAAAAAATACAGAAAAATGCAAAACAAATGAAAGATTATGATTTTTTTTACAGTGTTTGCAATAATAATGTGTGCACAATTAGTGCAGGTTAAGGAAAGTAATTAAAAATAAATTCATTTAGTTGTTCTGATTTACAGAATATATAATGTGTCTGGGATTTTCAGTTTTTTTTGGTAGTTACAGGTCACAAAGCACAAGGAGTAAAATAAACTTTTAATGTGGAGCAATTTAGAATTTGGTATGTTTGTCTTGCAAGCTTAATAGCCATAAAAGAAAACAAAATTGCCACACAAAAGTATATATTTAAATAAAGTAGACACCACAGGCTATTTACCTAAGGTTGTTTTGACACTTTCTACGTAGCCATTTCACCGCCAACCTCTGCTAAATATTGGAGTAACATTTTATTTTTGGGGGGTTTTGGCACACAAACTTATAACAAAGAACTTCTCATGTGTATTTTGTAAAGTTGGTGTGTGCTATTCCTGTACAAAGTTTTATTTTGTATTCAGTTACATCTGCTGAGTAAAATGACACCCCCATTGTATGTCTTTGGCACTATTTTGTGAAGCTACAGTGCCATATAGGAGACCAAGCCATATCAGTTTTTACCGAACTTTGAATTTTGACGCTGGGCCTATGTGCAATTTCCAAGCATCTTCGCAGGTTTTAAATTCAAACTACCCCACAAAGGCCTACAATTTCTTAAAGTAGACACCACAGGGTATTTCAAAAGGCATATTTTGAACCTTAGCGTGGGATCATTTTCCCGCTAGCGTGTACCAAGTGTAGTGGTAATAAGCGTTTTGTTCTGCCTTTTTGACACACAAGGTGAGTTTGCACAGTATATTTTGCAAACCATATGTGTACTACCACTGTATAACACTTCATATGTTGCTCAGCTATGTCTGCTGAGTACAAAAATACCCCCGTATGTACCTTTGCCAGGTATATGTGGACATCGGAGGGGCACATTTGGGACACAGCCATTCCATTTTTTTCAAACTTTAAATTTTTACGCTGTGCCCATCTCCCATTTTAGAGTATTTTACCAGGCTATATAATCCAAATACCCCATAAAGCCATACCATTTCTTAAAGAAGACATCCCAGGGTATTTCAAAAGGCATATTTTGAACCTTAGCATGGGATCATTTTTCCGCTAGCTTGTACCAGGTGTAGTGGTAATGAGCGTTATTAAATGTATTTTTTTAACGTTTTAAAACTTTTTTTACTTTTTGAAACTATTTTTTAAACTTTTGTTTTGCTTATTAATTTTTTTAAAGTTTCCTAAACTTTCGTAAAACTTGTAAAACAGTAAATTCCCATTTTCCCATAACTCCCACACACCCCAGCGAGCAAAATATTTAATTATACAATATTTAAATTAGTTAATTAAATACATTTAACCCCTGAGGGTTAAAAAATAAATAAAAGTTAATTTAAAAAATAGATCACAGTATAATACTGTGATCTGTATTTTGATCACTGTGGGCAGTGATCAACTGGCAGGGAAGGGGTTCATTTTTCTTTGGACATGGTAAAGGGTTTATTTTTTTAATTTTTTACTTAAACGTTATTAAAACTTTTTTTTTACTTAATTTTTTAACTTTTTAAAGCTTATTTTAAAACTTTTTTTTAACGTTAACCCCTAGTTAGCCTAACACTAAATCCCCCAATTCCCCACTAACTTCCACCCTCCCCAGCTAGCTAAATTTATAATTTTAAAATATTTAAATTAATTAATAAAATAAATTTAACCCTTGAGGGTTAAAAAAAAAAAAGAATTAACCCTCAGGGGTTAAAAAAAAATGAGATCATATTAAAATGTAATCCCTGCCAATTGATCACTGTAGTCAGTGATCAATTGGCAGGGAAAGGGTTAATTTTTTATTAAAATGGGTAAAGGCGGGTGGGATTTTAATTTAACTTTGTTTTTTTTCCACCAGGGGGCAAGATCAGCCCTGATCCGTCTCCCTGCACTTCACAGTGCAGGGAGGCGGAGGTGAGTATACTGAGCACATGTGCCCGCTCTGACATGCTGTCAGAGCGGGCACATGAGCTGAGACAGCCTGATCCGGTTCTCCCAGTCTGCCTCTAATACAGAGGCAGACCAGAGCACCATTAACCCCACGATTGCCGCAATTGCGGCGATCTGGGGTTAATTTTACCGCGTGATGGACGAGGTCCGTCACTCGTCATTAAGGTTTTCTCCTGAGTGACGGACCTCGTCCGTCACTCGTCGTTAAGGGGTTAACTCCTTACAGTTGGGGGCAGAGGGGAGCTCTAGTAAGTATAGTGCTTGGAGTGTCCCTTGTAAACCAGCTACTAAACCAAACATATTTTTACTTTTACTGTACATAAATTCTAATATGCAATATTTTAGTTCTTTAAGAAGGCATTTGATAACTGAGGTAATCAAACATTGGGTAAAAGTCTTTGTTTAAATGTAAACGTTCATACATTTACACTAATTTCACTAGTTTACTAGTTAATCACTCATGCCTCACCAAAATAACATTAGCTTGAAAACACATTTTCTTGTGTGTAGATCATGCCCTTGCAGTCTCACTGCTCAATTTTCTGCCATTTAGCATTTAAATCACTTTGTTTCTAATTATGCAGCCCTAGCCACAACTCACCTGGCTGTGACTGACACAGCCTGCATGAAAAAAAAGCATGGTTTCATTTTCCATCAGATGTTAACTTAGGTTAGAAGTGTTTATCTCTTGCTCTGCAATCACACACAGAAGGCAACATATAGCAATCAAGTAACAGTGCAGGAGACAAGACATTCTAAATGAAACATAATTCACCATAACAGAAGTGTAAAATATTAGCTCCCACTTTATTTGAAGTGTTTTAACTCCTAAATGGCAGAGAATCACATTGTGAGACTGTAGGGGCATGATCTATATAGCAAAAGAGCTACATTAAGCTAAAGTTGATTTATTGAATATAGTGTCTCTTTTTGATCAGCAGAAAACTAGATAGGCAATTTGGTCTAGTAGAAAAGAAAAAGTTACCTGTGCTCTCTCCTTAATCCCTATGTATATTTAGACAAATGGAGGTCATTTAGTTGCTCCAATGGCCATTTTCTTTGCCAGAAGCTCAAGGAAGCAGGCTGAAGGGTCAGTGTTAGGACCCGCTTAGGGGGGTCTGCCTTGACGTTGGCAGGCAGGCATTCCATCCAATGGCCATTAGAGTAACTAAATGACCTCCATTTGTCTAAATATACATAGGGATTAAGGAGAGAGCGCAGGTAACTTTTTCTTTTCTTTGGTTTTTACTATATATTGGGGCTGATGTGTTCTGTAGTCATTGCTGCCGGCCCAGTAGTGGTGGGAGTGAGCGCAGGACCTCTCTTTTTGTGTTTTTTGAATTTGGTCTAATAGTTTATTCAAATCCATAAACTGTATTTGAAGTGGAGAGAAAAAAGTACAGAATGAGCCTTTTTCAGCTTCCTTAATTTCTGAAATAACATAATTATTACTCTCCATAGATAGATTTACCTAGGAATATAAATCACAAACACAAGTGGTCATATGAAACTAGCATACTGTCACGTCCTGCTCTGTTCTGTGGAGATGTCTGGCCTTGGCTTCTAGTATCCAGTACTCTTGTTACAATTCTTGTTTAGTATTTCTTGTTTTTTGGTTTTCTATTCTATGTCTGGTTTTCTTTATGCTGGGATTTCAGGGTTCATTCCTGTAATCCATCCCTGAGATACCCAGTCTCCAGGTTTCATTTAAATGTTGGTTTCATGTTGCCAAACCCGTTTGTTTTCCATCATTCACTCTGTTTCAGTGTTCCTGCAGGCAGCTCCTCAGGGCTTCTGCCCTTTCTTGCAGGTAAGTGCTATATATGTCTTTTGGTTGTTTTAGCATACATTAGGCAGTGTAGTACCTGCCAGATATGGGGTACATTGGCATTGTTGGCAGGCTTATGCAATGTATGATCGTATAGTGTGACTAAATCCCCATGATTTTCATATGTAGTACTTAGTTATTTCTCCTCTTGTTTTGCCTATGTTATCTTGTCTTGTTTTAGTTTGTATACCCAGTCCATGTACAGTCCTGTCTAGTCATGCCCATGTTATGTTCATGTTTTCCTCATGTCTTGTGTATATGTTCTGGGTTTAGCTTACTATCCTTCTCTGGTTCTGGGTTCTCCTAGTTTTGTCTTGTTTCTTTGTTTGGTGTTTATCTCTAGTCTTGCCTTGTTTCTAGTACTGGATACAATCCTGCTGCAGAGCCTCCCTATTCAGCCCTTGGGAGGTCTGCTAATTTCCATGCTCCTAGTTCCTGGTATCCGCTGAAACTGATTCAGGTTCTTGGTATGTGGCTGCACAAACGCTGGTGCTCAACACCAGGGGGCGCACAGTTACCCTGCCCCAGACCCTGCTAATCCACCTCCATGCTGTTACTCCTACTCTGAACATCAGGCATACTGGGTCCCGGTCCTGCACTGCCGCCCGGACAGTGTCTGGGTCCCGGGCATCGGACCGCCACCCTGACACATACCTCCTGTGACAACCCAAAATAACCACTTTGATTAACATCCAAAGAATCAGTCCTGTGATCTATCATTAGGGCAAATTTTTTATTATAAAGAGCTATTCACTTTCCATTGCTCACGATTATAGAAACAAAAAATAACAGATAATTTATGAAGCTGAGTGAAAAAAAAACCAGACAAATACACATGGGCCACTGTCAACCTTCGGTGCACACAAGTGGAATGAGTGGCATACACAAACAGGTGAGGTCACTGGGGCCTACTTTTAACAGCTTATTTGTGAATCAGTTTGGGATGGAACAAAATTGTCTCAATAATCACTTTTAAAATGAAGATGTTAATTATTCTCTTTCATCAATGTGGGATAAGTGGTGTAAATAATTGGGCAAATGGGACCCAATCTATTCACCCACACACTATTTTTTCTGTATTGCCTCCCAAACTATCCCTATGTTAACATTTAAAAGATTTTAATAGACTTGTGCATTTAAATTTGTGCCAATCGACTGTTTTATTTCCATATCTTTGGAGTATCTTAAGGACATATAACCAAGCAAACCACTAGTGCAATAGCTGACCATGTTCGTTTGATTTGGTAATTGAATTTCCGACTATGGCACCAAAAAAGAGATGATTGTTGGAAAAATATGATTGATGGTTAGGGTAAAGGCGCTAAATGTTGATTTGATTCACATGTGAGAAGCGACCAGTAGAGGGAAAAAATAAGGAACATTTATAATATAAATTGGTTCCTCTTTTTCACTATTGGTTACTTTTTCCTCACAAGATCAGTAAACTGGTGGAAAAATGTGCCAATCAGTTCACCACAAAATATATACGTTATTATAGTGTATGTATACAATTATGTCTGAAAATATTTGTACACAGACACAAGTTCTGTTATTTACCAAAATAAATTCAAGTTACAGTTAAATAGTGAAGATGGGCTTAACGTACTGTCTCAGCTTTAATTTGAAGGTATTCACATCCAAATTGGAGAAATGGTTTTGGAATTACAGCTCTTTAATATGTAGCCCCCTCTTTTTCATGGGCAGAAAAGTAATTGGACAACTGACTCAAAAGCTGTTTCATAGACAGGTTATGGGCTATTTCTTTGTTATTTATTCATCAATTAAGCAGGTAAAAGGTCTGGAATTGATTCCAGGTGTTGCATTTGGAAGCTTTTGCTGTGAACCCACAACATGCAGTCAAAGAGGCTCTCAATGCAAGTGAAAAAGGCCAAAAGGCTGCAAGAAATCCATCAGAGAGATAGTGAGAACATAAGGAGTGGCCAAACCATCAGTTTAGCACATTCTGAGAAAAATAAAAACAATGCACTGGTGAGCTCTGCAGCACACAAAGACCTGGATGGCCACAGAAAGCAACAATTAGTGTATATGTACAAGTATACACAAGAACATACACGCTATACAATATACATATACATACAACCAAATGCCCAAATATATGTACATGCACACCTTCACATACATCCACACACAAGCACCAATACATGTGCCTACAAATAAATAGGCCCATATATAAGTATACGCACACATACACCTATTCACATATACATACATGTATATATATACACTTTATACATACATGTATACGTATACATATAAATACATGAACACATATACATACACACAAACATGCACATACATTCATATTAAAATATAAATGCACAGTCACATATATAAGCATACATGCATAAGAGTATGGAAAAGCACAGGTCTACACATAGTAATCTGTATATTGATAGAATAAACATACTGGAATGCGTTTTAAAGTGTTGATACATATGACAGAGCAGTAAGATAATGCTAGGGGAGTGTTCATGTAAAGTGTTGGTAGTGGGACAGGAAACCCAAATCAATATTTAGTCCTCTATTCTTGCTGTTAAACAATTAGATAATTCTGACTTCAAAAGTTTTTCTTTCTGGGGGGCGTGGCCTGACACCGCATGGAAGCAGTCGCATAGACCGCGAGCTCCGTTCTACCGTGGACAGATCAGCGTGATTCACAGCATTTACCGGCACACAAACACTTTCCCGAGCCGCGCGGAACGCAGGGGTAGAGATGTCCACCAAATCAGGCAAGAAATTAAAACAAAAAACATTACACCCCCATCTGAAAATGGTGCACAGTAGCGACCAAGATGGCGACGGAGGCCCGCAATCCCCCCTCTCAGACCTCGATGCCAGAGACACCCATGATAACCCAGACACCCACAACTCACAACCAGCTACAGACGCTTCGGTGAGCCACATGCTGTGTACACTACAACCCAGCCTGCGGAACGACTTCTCCAAAACGGCGTCCGACATCAGGGCAGATATACAAGCCCTAGGAGACAGAACCGCTCATCTAGAAGAGAAGACTGACGGGCTGCTAGGGGCCCATAACGAGTTGGCTGACGCGCACACGGCGCTCCAACAGAAGGTAACTTACCTAGAGGGGAAAATTGCTGACAACGAGGACAGAGAAAGGAGGAACAATATAAGGCTTAGGGGAGTACCAGAAGACATAGGCCCCCAAGACCTAACTAAATTTGTGCAAGGTGTATTCAAAGCCCTGATTCTGAGCCTGGAAATATCAGACCTCCGCCTAGATCGCACGCACCGCCTACCGAAACCTAAGCATTTACCGCCTTCTACCCCGAGAGATGTAATCACGAGGGTTCATTATTTTACCGTTAAGGACCAGCTAATGCAAGCCTCAAGAACCGCCACAACACTACCAGCCCCATTTACAGATATCAAGTTGTTCATCGACCTGTCCGCCAACACGATGTCCAAAAGACGGGCCTTTGCGCCCATTACCGTGGCGCTCCGTGCCGCCGCTATTCCATACAAGTGGGGATTCCCTGCAAAGATTTTGTTGAGAAGAAATGACACTGACCGCATCATCCTAACGCCACAAGACGGCTTTCGCTTGCTTAAAGATTGGGACATACAGTTACAGAAGACGTCTGACCCAAGATCATCCGCGACATCGCCGCCCAGGAAACTCACAAAGAACTTGCACATGATCCCTTGGCATGACCCACATACAGGATCGCAAGATGTGCCAAACGCCTACTCGCCTAATCGTACCCTGGCAAACCGCCATTGAAGACTCACCAATATTCATCATATGTAATGTATAAATCTTGTATGCCTAACACCCCCCTGCGCAACCCGAGTGGCTGCTTTAATTTACTCATTGGTTCTGAACCGCTTGTCCACGTTAAACGGACATTGCTTAGATAGTGTTTGATCTACTGTGCTACCACCCTGACCAGGGCATTGTTATAACGATCCATTAGATAAGAGTGACTGCGCTGCTGGTCACGCTTAAATACTGGATATTTTCAGCTAAAGGACCGACACTGTTCCGAGCATTACTCAGTAGCATTTAACAACCTATTCGCCAAGACTCCCCATATGGCTTAATTTACAAGCCATACCTTACCCGTTTGCAGACTCCTGCACCGTGCCACTTGGCTGACGGGTTTTGTATATAGTTCTTGTTACCCTGCCCCACTGCCCCCCCACCTCCCAGTACCCCACGCAACCTAAGCGATAGACACAATGCCGATCAAAATCATCTCTTTAAACACAAAAGGGTTAAATTTGCCTAATAAGAGGCGTCTGGCGCTCCTAGAGGCCAAAAGCCAGAAGGCGCAAGTGGCCTTCTTCCAGGAGACGCATTTTAAATGGGGCTCCAGACCCAAGTTCAACTCACCCGGGTTCCCAATAGACTACCACTCATGCTTCTCTAAAAAGAAAAGAGGAGTTTCCATCCTGGTGAATAAGTCAGTCACATTTGCACTAGTTAGGAAAATTGGTGATAGCAAGGGCAGATATCTCATCCTCCAATGTTATCTCAATAACAGCCCTTATACATTAATGAATGTTTATGGACCTAATGACAACCAAGAATCATTTATGTCTTGAATGCTAGCATTATTGAAATTGCATAGCTTTGGGGAGGTAATACTTGGAGGCGACACCAATTTTCTCCTAGACAGTTCCAAAGACTCCTCTGTTTCAACCACGGTCATACCTGCTACGTCCAAGAGACGACTTAAACAGTCCCAACACATCTGCTATACCCTGACAGCCCACGACTACGTAGACCCCTGGAGGATACTACACCCTACTGACACAGACTACACATGCCATACCCCTGCACACAACAGCTACTCAATAATCGACAGGTTCTTTATCAAGACCCCTGGCACGAACCCACAATGTATCTTTGTGAACCCCTGATTAACCGGTTGGGATTACACCTGACACGCCCCACACGAACGAATGACATGCCCCGACGTAACATGGACTGACCGCACACATCATGTATTGAATTGTGAACTTGTTAATTACGCATTGTGAAGCTCCATGCCTGCACTGTGACCTCTTCTGTAACCCCCCCTATGAAACATGTACCGTATGTTAATAATGTTATATGAAAAAATTGTTTTTTGGACCCTTCCCCCTTCTCTTCTGTACCCTTTCAGTACTTTGATTTTTAGGTTCTTGATTGAGTGGCCAGGCTGGGCACACACCTGCTAGAGTACAGAGAAAAAAATATATGTACACGAGTACCACTTGTGGTCACCTATAACCCAGCTCTTGAGGAAATACAGAAAATCATTAAATATCTACAACCAATATATATGCATTTGTGTGTGTATGTATAAAGTGTGTGTATATATGCATAAATATGTGTATATAATATGTGAATAGGTGTATGCGTACATATACATATATAAGGGTCTATGTATGTGTAGGCACATTTGTACTTGTGTAGGTACATGCATTGGTGCATGTGTGTGGATGTATGTATAGGTGTGCATGTACATATATTTATGCATTTGGTGTATTTATATGTGTATTATTGTAGGTACTTGTGTATATTGTGTATGTACTTGTGTATATACTTGTATATATGTATTTGTACATGTGTGTGAGTGTTAGTGTGTGTGTGTCTGTGTATGCTGGATATAGGCTTTCATGCATATCCTGTAACTCTTGGATAGGAATTCATGCATTCTTAATGTAAGTCATTATTTTGTTTTTACTCTCCCTTTCTAGCACCATCTTCTGCACTTTGCCTGTTGTTTTTTCCTCTCTCCCCCCCCTCACTCTGATCTTCACACAAGATATTTACAACACTCTGCTAGAATGGTGTCTATTTTTCTATCTGCACTCATGTTGCTTTAACCCCTGTATCAGAACTCAATTTTGAATTCTATGTGTCGTCTTGCTTATTGGACTTGAGAAAGGGAGGTTCTCCCAAAAGCTTGTCATTAACAAATTCTGTTAGTCCAATAAAAAAATAAATAAATAAAAAAGTATTACAAGATGCAAATTGTATCTGTCTTTTACATGGACTTAATTGTATATACATATATTTTGCAGTACACTGATTGGCCCCTTACCGTGCTCTTTTAATATGTACAAATATTTCCCCAAATATTTTCCTATGGATGATATTTGGCCAAAACGAATCATCACATGAATAAGCGTTGCACATCCTGAACAAAATTTCAATTTCAAGAATGCACAAAACTGCTGTTCCGTATGCACCAGTGTTTTGCACATATTTCTTTGTCAGCAGTGAGTGTGGATGAAAAAGCCAAAACCGCTACTTAGGAGAAATGCTCACATTGATTTAATAATGCCTCAATTTAATAAGCTTTTCAAATGATTCAATACTGGAATTTTTGTAGATAAATAATTTCAGGAGCTTTTCTGACAGTGAAGCATCATTTAAGAAAGCTTACTAAATTGAGGCCATAGTTTGATATTTTACAGGTTTTTCACTAAACAGAGAGTTGTTGGAAATTGAACATAGACATAGACATAGACATAGACATAGAATGTGACGGCAGATAAGAACCATTCGGCCCATCTAGTCTGCCCAGTTTTCTAAATACTTTCATTAGTCCCTGGCATTATCTTATAGTTAGGATAGCCTTATGCCTATCCCACGCATGCTTAAACTCCTTTACTGTGTTAACCTCTACCACTTCAGCTGGAAGGCTATTCCATGCATCCACTACCCTCTCAGTAAAGTAATACTTCCTGATATTATTTTTAAACCTTTGTCCCTCTAATTTTAGACTATGTCCTCTGGTTGTGGTAGTTTTTCTTCTTTTAGATATAGTATCCTCTTTTACTGTGTTGATTCCCTTTATGTATTTAAATGTTTCTATCATATCCCCCCTGTCTCGTCTTTCCACCAAGCTATACATGTTAAGATCCTTTAACCTTTCCTGGTAAGTTTTATCCTGCAATCCATGAACCAGTTTAGTAGCCCTTCTTTGAACTCTCTCTAAGGTATCAATATCCTTCTGAAGATATGGTCTCCAGTACTGTGTACAGTACTCCAAGTGAGGTCTCACCAGTGTTCTGTACAATGGCATGAGCACTTCCCTCTTTCTACTGCTAATACCTCTCCCTATACAACCAAGCATTCTGCTAGCATTTCCTGCTGCTCTATTACATTGTCTGCCTACCTTTAAGTCATCAGAAATAATCACCCCTAAATCCCTTTCCTCAGATGTTGAGGTTAGGACTCTATCAAATATTCTGTACTCTGCCCTTGGGTTTTTACGTCCAAGATGCATTATCTTGCACTTATCCACATTAAATGTCAGTTGCCACAACTCTGACCATTTTTCTAGTTTACCTAAATCATTTGCCATTTGGCTTATCCCTCCTGGAACATCAACCCTGTTACATATCTTAGTCCATTATAGTCCATTCCCATACCACCTAGCAATTGGGTAGAAAATTGTGATGGGTGGGCATGGCCCTAAGAGTGCATCTCCAATAGTACACATGGACATCTGAATCAACTAAAGACCATGGTGTGCGCAAACCACCTTTTCTTTGTATTCAACTATGTATTTATTGGATTCTTAGCGCCACTTTTCCCCTTTTTTTCGGTAAAGTTTTATTGCCACGCAACAACTATTTTAGACGATTTATAATTCTAATCTCCATTAATGAGAGCATTTTTAATGATGAATAAAAGTATGAACGTTTGATTTTTTATACTTGAATTTCTGCCAGTAGTTTTTTTAATAATTTAAATTCTAAATAATTTCCTTGCTCTTATAATACTGCTACTAATAATTATACAACTACCTGTATTAATGATAACATTATCATAAATAGTGCATATATAAAAGTTATAAGTTATAAGTTGATTTGTATGTCAATGAGTGAACTAGGTATTTGATCCCAGGTGTCTTTTATACAGGTAACGAGCTAAGATTAGGAGCTCCAAATCTCAGCTCGTTATCTGTATAAAAGATACCTGTCCACAGAAGCAATCAGATTCCAAACTCTCCACCATGGCCAAGACCAAAGAGCTGTCCAAGGATGTCAGAGACAATATAGTAGACCTACACAAGGCTGGAAAGGGCTACAAGACCATCGGCAAGCAGTTTGGTGAGAAGGTGACAACAGTTGGTGCAATTATTCACAAATTGAAGAAACACAAAATAACTGTCAGTCTCCCTCGGTCTGGTGCTCCATGCAGGATCTCACCTCGTGGAGTTTCAATGATCATGAGAACAGTGAGGAATCATTCCAGATCTACACGGGAAGATATCGTTAATGATCTCAAGGCAGCTGGGACCATAGTCACCAAGAAAACAATTGGTAACACACTACTCAGTGAAGGACTGAAATCCAGCAGCGACCGCAAGATCTCCCTGCTCAAGAAAGCACATGTATAGGTCAATGACATCTGAATGATTCAGAGGAGAACTGGGTGAAAGTGTTGTGGTCAGATGAGACTAAAATTGAGCTCTTTGGTGACAACTCAACTCGCCGTGTCTAGAGGAGGAGGAATGCTGCCTATGACCCCAAGAACACCATCCCCATCGTCAAACATGGAGGTGGAAACATTATGCTTTTTCAGGTGTTTTTTTGCTAAGGGGACAGGACAACTGCACCACATCAAAGGGGCAATGGACGGGGACATGTACCATCAAATCTTGGGTGAGAACCTCCTTCCCTCAGTCAGGGCATTGAAAATGGGTCGTGGATGGGTATTCCAGCATGACAATGACCCAAAACACACAGTCAAGGCAACAAAGGAGTGGCTCAAGAAGAAGCACATTAAGGTACTGGAGAGGCCAAGCCAGTCTCCAGACCTTAATCCCATGGAAAATCTGTGGAGAGAGCTGATGAAGGTTCGAGTTGCTAAACGTCAGCCTCGAAATCCTAAAGACTTGGAGAGGATCTGCAAAGAGGAATGGGACAAAATCCCTCCTGAGATGTGTGAAAACCTGGTGTAAAACTACAAGAAACATCTGACCTCTGATTGCCAACAAGGGTTTTGCCACCAAGTGCTAAGTCGAAGGTGTCAAATACTTATTTCACTCATTGACATGCAAATCAATGTATAACGTTTTTTTCTGGATTTTTTTCTGTCTCTCACTGTTAAAATACACATACCATTAAAATTATAGACTGTTAATTTCTTTGCCAGTGGGCAAACATTCAAAATTAGCAGGGGAGCAAATACTTTTTCCACTCACTGTACATAAATAAATATAAATACAAATTGGTGTGGGAGTTGGAAGCAAGAAGGGAAGTCCCTAAGTGGCACTCACAAAGACTTTAAATGCGATTTAAAGTTTTTAGTATAGTCTTCGTGGATTTTACGATCTATTTGTAATGTCCTCAGCTTTTTGTCAACCTTTATGTGCCATCTCTATGAAAAATCTGAAATTCTGTGCTTTTTGTTTTCAATTTTTCCGCAATAACTCCACAATTATTGCACGTGCCAAATAGTGTAAGAAGCAGCAATGAGATTGAACATTTGGCTTTGATTTTTGCAAAGTGGATTCTGACTAATGAAGTACTAATTAAGAGCAAGGCTGCATTATTAAGGGCAGTGAATGAACAGATTAGTAGATTTTGGCTTGGTACACTTCCTAGGCACACAAATATAATACATAGGTTCTCAATCCTCAACCTTTTTTCTACAGCTTTGAAATGTAGGAGATTGCATTAAGCTCTGAACTACTTTTGTGTACATTTTGTGAGAGATCAGTATCTTTTGCACAACAAATAAGAGGAAGCAATGATGGTTAAACAGCTTTTGGGTAGCAATAATAAATCTAAATACGATTTTGTGCTTATAAATCATACTTTTAGTTATGCTTGCTCTGTACTTAATCCTTGACTATCACTTCATTCAATAAACAAGGGTATTAGTTTGGCAAGGTATTTTTGCTGTATTAATTCAACATTTCAAAAACATTTGTATTGATGTATTCTTTATATATGCTTACATGCAAAGCTTACCAGTTGCCAAACAATCTGGAACCTTTGTGTAAATATATTGCCACATCACATCTTAGGACACTTTTGGCTATCTTTTCCATCTTACTGCTGCTTACAGATAAATACAAGTATTTAAATGGCTAGTACAAATTGCAAACACTGACTGACATTCACTGTCATCTGAGCGCTATAAACATTTATGGGATATAAACCATGTACAATATTCAGCAGTCAGAAATGGAGGATACCATGCATGTATGTATGTATGCATGTAATGTTTAGTATTTTATAGTTTCTAGAGGTATAGAGGTACTGGGACCACTTGTCAGTTGATACAAATATATATATATACACTGCTCAAAAAATAAAAGGAACACTTAAACAACACAATGTAACTCCAAGTCAGTCACACTTCTGTGAAATCAAACTGTCCACTTAGGAAGCAACACTGAGTGACAATCAATTTCACATGCTGTTGTGCAAGTGGGATAGACAACGGGTGGGAATTATAGGCAATTAGCAAGACTCCCCCAATAAAGCAGTGGTTCTGCAGGTGGTGACCACAGACCACTTCTTAGTTCCTATGCTTCTTGGCCGATGTTTTGATCACTTTTGAATGCTGGCGGTGCTTTCACTCTAGTGGTGGCATGAGATGGAGTCTACAACCCACACAAGTGGCTCAGGTAGTGCAGCTCATCTAGGATGGCACATCAATGTGAGCTGTGGCAAGAAGGTTTGCTGTGTCTGTCAGTGTAGTGTCCAGAGCATGGAGGCGCTACAAGGAGACAGGCCAGTACATCAGGAGACATGGAGGAGGCCATAGGAGGGCAACAACCCAGCAGCAGGACCGCTACCTCCGCCTTTGTTCAAGGTGGAACTGGAGGAACCCTTGCCACAGCCCTGCAAAATGACCTCCAGCAGGCCACAAATGTGCATGTGTTTGCTCAAACGATCAGAAATAGACTCCATGAGGGTGGTATGAGGGCCCGACGTCCACAGGTGGGGGTTGTGCATACAGCTCAACACCGTGCAGGACGTTTGGCATTTGCCAAAGAACACCAAGATTGGCAAATTTGCCAGTGGCGCCCTGTGCTCTTCACAGATGAAAGCAGGTTCACACTGAGCACATGTGACAGACGTGACAGAGTCTGGAGACGCCGTGGAGAACATTCTGCTGCCTGCAACATCCTCCAGCATGACTGGTTTGGCAGTGGGTCAGTAATGGTGTGGGGTGGCATTTCTTTGGGGGCCGCACAGCCCTCCATGTGCTCGCCAGAGGTAGGCTGACTGCCATTAGGTACCGAGATGAGATCCTCAGACCCCTTGTGAGACCATATGCTGGTGCGGTTGGCCCTGGGTTCCTCCTAATGCAAGACAATGCTAGACCTCATGTGGCTGGAGTGTGTCAGCAGTCCCTGCAAGATGAAGGCATTGATGCTATGGACTGGCCCGCCCGTTCCCCAGACCTGAATCCAATTGAGCACATCTGGGACATCATGTCTCGCTCCATCCACCAATGTCACGTTGCACCACAGACTGTCCAGGAGTTGGCAGATGCTTTAGTCCAGTTCTGGGAGGACCTCAGGAGACCATCCGCCACCTAATCAGGAGCATGCACAGGCATTGTAGGGAGGTCATACAGGCACGTGGAGGCCACACACACCAGTGAGCCTCATTTTGACTTGTTTTAAGGACATTACATCAAAGTTGGATCAGCCTGTAGTGTGTTTTTCCACTTTAATTTTGAGTGTGACTCCAAATCCAGACCTCCACGGGTTGAAAAATGTGATTTCCATTTTTTTTATTTTTGTGTGATTTTGTTGTCAGCACATTCAACTATGTAAAGAACAAAGTATTTCAGAATAATATTTAATTCATTCAGATCTAGGATGTTATTTTTATGTTCCCTTTATTTTTTTGAGCAGTGTGTGTATATATGTATGTATGTATGTATGTATGTATATATATAGCTAGATTTCATGCCATCATTAATTGAGGCACATAATATCACTGGTCTTATGGCCATACAAGTTTCCTTACTACCACCAACAGCTCCCTGCCTGTTCTCATGCTCTATCACATTAAAAAGACGACAAGTGTAATAATTGTAATATATGACGGGGGCACCAGGTATCTAGACAGACTAAATAATTACTATACAAAAAATACCTTAGTATGTATACCCTACTAATACAGATAGAGAAGCCTAGGCAGTCTCCAAATAAATATGATAAATCACCTAACCAACGAGTATGGACCAATGAAAGATGCTTAGTTGCACTTACACATTAATATTCTGGATAAAAGTTAACACAAAGTCCAGGATGGCAACTTAGTAAAGGTTGGAAAAGTACTGCGGGATATGTAAAAAAATAAATAAATAAATGCTCCTGCATCTAAAAATTACAATAAAATAAAGATTGCTTTATGATCCTCAAAATGTTTTGGAATTTTACCCTCCCAGTCTGGTGGCCCACATGTCAATGGGTCTCTTAGGAATTACTGTATTATCCTCACAGGTATCTGGCAAAGGCTTCTAAAAAAATGCTAGAGAATGTACTCTAAGCTTGTACCATCTTCACTTGATCTGTCAGCCACAACTGCCTTATTGCAAAATAAAACATAGTGAGACTAAACAAATAGGACAACATACCCATACAAGTTCTCAACATAATCATACATGTTCTCATGTAAAACCGCCCAGCACTTACTGAGAAAAGCTGTGATTATAACATGTTTTTTTAATCCACTCCTTTTCCTTAAATCTTGCAATTTGGATTTAAATTCATTACAATTCAATGTTCATTGAATAAACCACGTAGTCATACATCTCAAATACCAAATACTCCTCTTCTTCCCTAGATGTGTGTAGTAGATATTTGCATTTCATTGTAAAAATTTGTATTATTCCTTTGCAAAGATACCTAAAGGTACTAATTATAAATAATTCTATTAAATGACCATTTATACAACATATTAGGAATATGGTATCCTTATGTTTAAGTGAATTGTTTATTTTATTAACAAATCTCTTTCAGTGCCTTGTCCCATTTTCAAAACTTAACACTCCTGGTCTCTTTTTTCAGATTCGCAAAGTTCTTATTGCTTAAATGTGACACATCACACCAGGTGGCATCGCCCATGCAGTTTGAGACTTCGTGATGTTTTGGCTAAATCTAGTTGACTAATGCAACCTGACATGGATTAATCAATACCAGTATGCCTCAGGGGGAACTGAGAGATTGTTTTTAATATATATATATATTTACTTCGCCAACAACATTTTATTAAATGTTTATGAACAGTTAGTTGTTATGATGATTTGCACGATCTTTGCCATCGCAGTTTATGAAAGTAGGGAAAAGTAAAAATGATCCGTTTGTTAAAGGTCTGCTGAATAAAAGAAAACAAAAAACAATTAATATAATCATGTATGATAATATGTGCAATGAAGAAATATTGTATATATTGCTGATATCATCTTTTGCAGCCAATATACTAAGGATAAAGAATATACTAGGGACCTATGTAAGGTAGATTTTTTAGTATTTCTACTGTTTTCTATTTTCTGTGTTGTTTTAACCCCACATACACCCAACACAAGTCAACAAACAAATAAACAAAAGCTAAAGCCACCATCAAATAGCCTAAATACAAGTTGGCACTTTAGCTTGAGACCCATTGAGGGGCATGTCAGTCTGCAATGAATATAATCCAGGCTGGCTCTACATTCAGAATACCCCTGCATTAATTGCTTTCATTGTTATGTTCATTTCATAATTATACACACACACACACATATAAGCTATACAGCAACTAGCAAAATAAATAAATAAAAACAGAACAAACACAACATTATTATTGGTATTTATACAGCTCCAACAGATTCCATAGCGCTTTACAATATTATAAAAGGGGGAGATTTAACAATAAATAAGACAATTACAAAAAATCTTACAGGAACAATAGGTTGAAGAAGACCTTGCTCAAACAAGCTTACAATCTATAGGAGGTGGTGTAAAAAATACAATAGGACAGTAGGTGTTTACCTCTCACAAGTGTATTAGTAAAAAGAGCCAGTGATAGATTAGATCGCTATGTGCTAAAGTGTACAGAATTTTTATATAATTTAATAGAATATAAAAAGAACTCTCCAATAGCATATAATGGTCTTAACATGCAGTGATATGTTACACTCATCACTAGCCCAGGCATAGGCAGTACAGATGTTTTAGACTACACCTCCCATGATGCTTTGACAGCATTATGGGTGTAAGAGCATTATGGGGGATATAGTCCACAACATCCGGATTGCCAAAGGTTGTCTATCCCTGCCCTAGTCAGTTCAGGTATTTCAAGTGTTCCAGCTCAAGCACACCTGGTGCAACTAATAAAGCCCTTGCTTAGTTGCATTAGATGTGCTTGAGACAACAACTATTTTGCATATTTGTGCTGTTATGAGTGATTCTTTTCATGGCATTGAATAATTTTGAGACTGGAGAAGTCATAATTTTCATTTTCAGTTTTATTTAGGGAAAGCACTGGAAACATTTGTTGTGCTGAGCTATTTCATTGCTTTAGTTCGATTTGTTCATTGGAAACAGCTAAATACCTGTATATTTTGACAACAAACCTAATTTTCAATGGGGGTTGAATCATTTTGATTACGGGGGCATGGCTAGGGCTCTGACCGGGATGGCCGCATGAACGGAGAGCTCCGCTCCACCCCTTATAGCGTCCGATAATCAGCCACGCACATTAAATGGGCCGCAACCGACGCCTGGAGGCTCCCCAGACACAGAGGGGCGCACAGCAAGGCCCCCTGGACGGATTTCTGCAGCTGCAATCCGGCACGAGCGGCGAGGCGGGAAGCCCCAAGATGGCGCCGACCTCGCCGGCGAGCTCCGAAAACGCGGCACTGGACCACATTGGGGAGGAACTGCGGACCTTGACTGCCTCCATGGTCACTAAAAGGGACCTGCACAACCTCACCACCACCATCCAGGACACACTGAGGAAGGAGATTGCAGGCATCAGATCAAAAGGCACTGCGCAGGCAGGCCGCATCCAGACACTGGAGCAGGCACAGGAAGCACAGACTAGCAAACTCTCAGCAATGGATACCGCAGTGGCTCGGCAAGGCGAAATGCTCCTTGCCATGCGATGACATATCAAAGATTTAGACAACAGGGGGCGGCGCTGCAACATCAGAATCCGCGGAGTACCCGAGTCTGAAGGGGAAGAAAACGCAGAAGCAGTCCTCACCGAGCTGTTCAACACGCTGCTGCAAGCAGCGACCCCCCAACGCTTCGAATTCGAGAAGGTTCACAGAGCGCTGAGGCCGAGGTCATTAGAGGAAGGCCCCAGAGACCTGGTGACAGCCACCCTGCGAGACCGCAACATTACCTACAAGTGGGGCTTCCCGTTTGCCTTACTGGCACGCCACGGATGGGTGTCATTGGATGGGTGTCATTGCGCTGGCCTGAAGAGGTGCCACGACTTATGGAAGAGCTAGGCCTCACACCTGTACAGGTCACCAACCGGATCCTTGGACCCCTAGGTCCACCACCCAGGCCTCAAAGATCAAACCGGAGAAGAGAAGCAGGTTCACCGGCAGGACAATCATTCCAGAGGCGCAGACACCCAGCGGCACCGGAGGAATGAGTGAGTACACCTGGCTAAACGTAGCCTCCCCGCACTGCCCACAAACCCCGGGGACACTAACTAACACCCTCCCCTGTATGCCCCGTGTGCCGCTGCTGACCCCTCCAGTTGAACACTCATGGCACGATCTCGTGAGGCTCCTTTAGCTCCCCAACGGACATGAGCTACCAATGGACTCATACTACAACCTATCACTGAGACCCATGGCGGACACTTTTTGCGGGATTTGGGAGGGGGGATCAGGGGCCTGGTATTGAAGAGGGGAGCCCCGACCGCAGTAAACATGACGCACCTTCCAGCTGGAGATGCCATGTTTGGTCCCACACCGCTTGGACGCATGGGCTGGGAGACATGTATTGGGGAGGGAGATTATTGAAAGGGGGGTCTGGATCGCCACTGCCGCAACATACCACTACCCCTCATGGGGCACACTCCTGGCCTTCTCTTCTATTTTTGCGACTGAAGGAAGAGCCTGGGCCCCAGGTGCCCCGGGAAGTACCGCATCACGAGACCTAGTGCTGCGAACCAGGCAAAATCACCCAATGCAAGGAGGTAAGACAGATGGAACTCACATGCTCGGACACCCGCATGGCCCCCTCCCGGGACAAAACGTGACTCTCACTCAGGCAGGGTATCACCCCTGACCTGCCTCCTCCTGCTGGTGTATACATGTAATAGGCCTATCTTACAATTTTGCCACACACTAACGCACACACTTATTGCCATAATAAAGACAGGAGGCTGTGGGGGCTGCAGAGATCTTACTTACCTCTCCTGCAGCTCCTGTCAGCTCTCTCCTCCTCCGCGCCGGTCCGTTCAGCACCTCGGTCAGCTACCAGTGTAAATCTCTCGAGAGCCGCGGGGTCATAGTGCGGCTCTCACGAGACTTACAGTGTGAGCTGACAGAAGAGCTGCACGGACCGGCGCGGAGGAGAAGGGAGCTGACAGGAGCTGCAGAAGAGGTAAGTGCTCCCTGACAGCCCCCCTCTTCCCCCCACTGAACTACCAATGCCACTGGACCACCAGGGAAGGAGAGCCCCCCTCCCTGGCCAGCTAGGAAGCAGGGAGGGGGGACGAAAATAAAATAAAAATAATAATAAAATAAAATAAAATAAAAAATAATAATTATAATAATTCAATATAAGAAAAAATAATAATAAAAAAAATATTAAACTAATTAAAAATAATAATAAAAAAATTGCCCACCCCCCCACCAAGGCTCTGCAACAAACACACACACACTGCATTCACACACACACACACACACACTGCACTCATATACACACACACTGCACTCATACACACACACACAATGCACTCATACACACACACACTGCATTCATACACACACACACTGCACTCATACACACACACTGCACTGATATGCACACTGCACTCATACACACACTGCATTCATACACACACACTGCACTCATACACACACTGCACTCATACACACACAGCATTATATACACACACTGCATTCATACACACACACTGCATTCATGCCCACCCCCCACCAAGGCTCTGCAACAAACAGACACACACTGCATTCACACACACACACACTGCACTCATACACACACACACTGCATTCATACACACACACTGCACTCATACACACACACACTGCATTCATACACACACTGCACTCATACACACACACTGCACTCATACACACACACACCGCATTCATACACACACACTGCACTCATACGCACACTGCACTCATACGCACACTGCACTCATACGCACACTGCACTCATACACACACTGCATTATACACACACACACTGCATTCATACACACACACTGCACTCATACACACACACTGCATTATATACACACACATTGCACTCATATACACACACGCTGCACTCACACACACACTGCACCCATACACACACACTGCATTCATACACACACACTGCATTCATTATATACACACACTGTAAATAAATATTCAATTAATATAATTTTTATACAATCTAATTTTATTTAGAAATTTACTAGTAGCTGCTGCATTTCCCACCCTAGTCTTATACTCGAGTCAATAAGTTTTCCCAGTTTTTGGGGTAAAATTAGGGGCCTCGGCTTATAATCGGGTCGGCTTATACTCGAGTATATACGGTACTAATGCTCAAAACTGCATATTGGTTGTTCAAATTCTGGAGTGTTGGGACCGCGGGGGACGGCGGGTGGGGGGACACTCTCTGTTTCTAGGGAAGTGGAGGGGGTATGGGGGCTACGGGGACAGCCGGGGATAGGGCGGGATCACGGTAACCCAAATGCGCACTGCCCCTGAAACATAGCAAACCTACCGTAGCAGAGGTCATCTGCGAGGAGATGACGGGGGTGGTGGGATGGCAACGGGTCCCACCCCCCTCGCGGCCTCACCCATGTGTGAACGCTCTTCAAGAATGGGAGAGGGGGATGGGAGAGGGGGCACAGAATGGGGAGGTATAGAGCTCTGGGTTATCACCCCAGTTATAGGGTACATAGAGATGCTCCCCCCCTAGACACTGCCAGCCCGGGGACAGGGACACAATACATGGAGCAGGAACGTCACACCACTAAGCGAACACCACATAGGCAAGAGACGGGAAGCTTAAAGTAGGAGGGCACAGAGCAAGACTTACTCGGGAGAGGGAGGACCTCAGAGGGAGGTAACCGACAGCGTAATAATAGTGCACTCTACTGACATCCATGGAGGGCAACAACCACTGGCAGGGAGGGGATGGGGATGTGGACCCAGGGGGAGGGGAGGTAAATGGAACAAGAGATAATTTGAGGTGCCTGGGGGGTGTGGGGAGGCGGAAGGGAGGGGGGACTCCGGGAATGTTGGTATCGGTTCTGTTTACTTAATTTCACAATGTTATGATCTTTTTTTTATGACTTCTTACATATATATATTAATTGAAAATGTAACGGTGCGATACTTGTCATGTTACGAGAGGGGCACGGTGGGGCGGACGGACTCACCTCTCATCTGTTGACTTATCTTTGGGCGTATCCAAACACACACTCGTGCTAAATCTCTTGCGACTAGACCGTGTGGGACCAACACAGTTGGACGGAGGAGGGGGACCCTGACGACTCTAGTTGCTGCACGAGTATCCTCCTGATAAGAGGGGGTAGACACGGGATTTATATAATCCCACGGGTGGTCTTCACCTGACTGGTGTACCACCCGCTAACACGTACACACACCACACACCACACACACCACACCGCCTTCACTAACACAGCCCATTCCCCTCTTACCTACTTCCCTCTACTTCCAACCTTTCACCCAACCCCCTTCTCTCTTGGTCTGTGACGGGGGTGCGGGGTCCGGGGCAGCCGCCATAAAACCGGGGGTCTCCAAACGCCCGAACTTGTGGGAAAAGACCAACTGCCCATAGGGGGGAATGGCATACTGCAGCGCGCCACTGTCTGTCCTCACACTTAACTGTAGGGGCTTGAATATCCCAGACCGCAAAACACACCTATTACGGGAACTGAAGAGGAAACACATTGCGGTGGCGATGCTTCAGGAAACACACTTTAAAGAAGGCGCAGCCCCCCAGTTGCGCGACAGATCTTACCCGAGCAACTATTTCTGCAACCATCCCACAGCCCGCAAATCCGGAGTGGCCATCGTAATAGCAGCAGATCTAGAACTCCAGGAACTGAACCGAGTCCAAGAAACACAAGGGCGCTTCCTATTCCTGAAGGGGATTATAGCAGACAAAATATACATGCTCGCAACTATCTATGTCACCAACAGGCGCCAAGCCTCATTTCTCAAAGGTGCATTAGCTAAACTAAGAGACTTTGCAGAGGGCGTGCTAATAGTGGGGGGTGACTTTAACGCACCCCTAGATCCAACGCTGGACTCCTCCTTGGGAGCTGTATCCCCCAGAGATGCATCAGATCTATTCGATGCGCTGAATGGGCTAGGGCTGGTTGACTGCTGGAGGACCCTCAACCCGTCTGGTAAAGATTACATACATTATTCCGCTCTCCATAACCGTTATGCACGGATCGACTACCTCTTCGTCAAACAGGAGGGCCTTTCTCGCCTTTTAAAGGCTACCATTGAACCAGCTACGTGGTCAGTCAGAATAGACTTGGAATAGACTTGGAATCACCTCTGTTCCGACCCTCCACCTGGACCTGGAGGCTGAACGAAGCACTGCTCTTGGACCCATTGACACGGGAACAGATTGATCAAGATCCTGATCTCTATTTCCGAGAAAATGACCTAGCAGAAACCTCACCTATCACATTGAGGGAGGCCCACAAGAGCTTAATTCGCGGAACTCTCATACGTATTGCATCTCAGAAGAAGAAGGCAGCAACCCAGGAGATTGCGAAGCTCCATAAATCCATCTCGACGCTGGAGCAACAACACAAAAGATCCCACCTCAACGCGATATACGGCAAACTCACGGAGTCCAGAAGAACATTGAGGGACCTCATACCTTCACTTGTTACAACACTCCAAAGGCTTTTACTATGCCCATGCTAACAAAGGAGGTAAACATCTGGCACGCCTCCTGAAGGGCACGGTGCCCCGCACCCAGATACGTAAATTACGTCTTACATCAGGCGCCATCTCCCCCTTCCCACAGGAGATAGCGGAGGAGTTAAAGAACTTTTATCAAACTCTCCATAATCTCCCCACACCCGGAGGGAACGACCGCAACCTGAACGGAACCACAGCAATGAACAACTATCTACACACTAATGTCACGGAGAAAGTTGACCCGGACTCCGCATCAGCCCTAGACGCACCTATCAGCTTAGAAGAACTGGCAGCGG
Source organism: Pelobates fuscus (assembly GCF_036172605.1). NCBI lineage: Eukaryota > Metazoa > Chordata > Amphibia > Anura > Pelobatidae > Pelobates > Pelobates fuscus. The sequence goes on from NC_086317.1 coordinate 286,937,474, forward strand.
CCCTCAAGAATACCAAAACTGGAAAAGCACCGGGACCAGATGGCTTTTCTACTGGATACTATAAGAAGTTTGCGGGAAAGCTCCTACCTTGGCTCACAAAAGCTCTAAATGCTGTGGCCGACGGTGGAAGCTTCGGACCGGAATCCCTGTGAAGTACTGAACCTAACGATGCCCACTGACGAATATATGGCTCTGGAATCACAATTCGAGTTTCGATGGTGTCATGATAAAATGAAATATCTGGGCATATGGGTGCCTACGGATCCCAGACAACTATATGAGCATCATTTTCAACCTCTACTACAGTCAATCACTGCAGACCTGACTAGATGGGCTCTTCCTCACATAACCTGGCACGGGCGCATAGCGGTGCTCAAAATGAATGTGCTCCCTAGAGTCCTATATCTTATGCAAACCATACTCCTCACACCACCAGCAGCATTCTTTTCCTCCCTGAAAACAGCAGTCATACGCTACACGTGGCGAGGCGAACGATCCAGATTGCGGCACAACATACTCTGCCTCCCCAGACACAACGGGGGACTGGCATTGCTGGATTTTAAAAAGTATCATCAAGCCACTGTGATGCAACGCATTCTTGACTGGCATACGGAACCCACACAGAAGCAATGGGTATCCTTAGACAAAACGTGATCTGGGGGGGGGAACAGGGCCAGAGAGAACGAGCAGTGGGTGACGGACCGGTGGCACAAACATTACGCAGCTGGAAATCACTAAGGGAACAGCCACACATCTCACCAACACCCAGCCCCCTTCTACCAGTGACGCACAATAGCAGAATAGGCGGAGGCTTTCCAGCTAGGGCATGGAGCTTCCTGTGCGACTGAGAATATCTTCCCATACGAAGGGCCCTAGGAGATGGTGGGCTCCGAGATCTGGATGCGTTGCTGCAGGGTAGACCGCGGACCACCCTCACTACACTCCGATACATGCAACTAAAACAATACTATACTACCCTCACACATAGAGAACGACTAAATAGGGAGCTAACGTGGTTCGAGGAGCTCTGTGAGCAAGGCTCTGGACTGGACCACGCAGTATCCATACTATACCAACATCTAGTCACGAATGACCGCATGGACAATAACACGTTCCGAAGGCAGTGGGAGGAATCGCTCGGTAGAACATTCACACCACCACAATGGGACAAGGGACTCCTGTGGCAACATAAGAGCTCAATGAGCTCCCACTACCAGGAGGTTAACTATAAATTGATTTCCTTCTGGTATAGAACGCCAACCGTGATACACCGAATCTTCCCAACAACCCCACCAACATGCTGGAGATGCCAAACTGAAAGAGGTACACTGCTACACATCTGGTGGGATTGTAGCGACATAGCCCCATACTGGGAAATGATAAAAATGAGATATCCCTGGTACTGGGAGAAGTCCCAGACTGGTCTGCGGAACTCGCACTCCTGCATATCTCTCAACAACTGATATCGAGCTACAAAAAAATTGATCATGCTCCATCTGCTAAACGCAGCTAGGGCCTCCATACCGGCATACTGGAAACAGGCGGAGATCCCGACGAAGGAGGAGTGGGTCAGGCGAGAGGAGGACATTCAGGGTGCGTAGGCGCTCCATGCCTCCCTGACAGGCAGAGAAACCAAACACGTGGAAGCGTGGCAACCCTGGTTTATGTCAATCTCTCGATACCCGCGGAATGGGGGGGACCCCGGAGGCGGCGCACGGGCTCCGACTCCCCCTTAGCATGGACCATACACTGCTCCCCCTAGCCCTATCCCCTCTTCTTCTCCCCTATCTCCCTCCTGCACCTACCCCTGCTCCCCTCACACTCATACTCTGAATAGGTAAAACTGAGGAAAATCTGACGTACAGAAGGGAGTACTACCTCCCACCAAAAACGCGCCACATCACATAACTGACACAACACATATACAATTCACCCAGCAGAATCCACCCACCACCAGTGGGCACATATCATACACATACATAACGCACAGATCACAAAAATAAGCAGTAGGGCAGATGCCTGACAGCCTTGGAATGCCACCTTTGCCCATTCTAGATATCACTTACATAACTTCCCAAATGAAAGCAACGACCGCTTCCCCATTAGACCGAATAACAGGGAACACATATCAAATTGGCACATAATACATTTACGGGGACGACAAAACGCTTAATACTGGCAGCGCAAGCTCCAAACCCAAAGCATAACTAGCGGATAAGACAGGATCACAAATTGGGAACGCACACTAGTTTCAGAGATAGATGCCCTGTGCCCCGCGGAGAGGTACAGAATGAGGGACATGGAAAAGGTTCGGCTAACAAGCCAAAAGAACCAGGGGATCATATTACAGCTTTGATCCTCGACCTAGTCAGAAATCTTAACATGATGTGAATAGTACCCTCAAACTGACGATATGTTGGAGACCTGCGTGTCCCAAATTGCAAATCTTCTTAACGTATGTATTGATTGTTTGAACAAATTCTCAATAAAAACAGATTTACAAAAAAAAAAAAGAATCATTTTGATTACAATTGTATATGAACAAACAGAGTAAAATTAGTCAGTGCCAGTGTATGGTATCCAACTCAAATAACTAATGCAGCCACACATTAGTATGATGTAAATAATGCAGATATATGATATTTATTCACTTTCTATGTTAATTTTTGAATTTGATTGCTATTATTATTAATTAATAGTAGTATTGGGGAGTAAGTGTTCAATGATTGACAGTTAAAAACTCTTTTTCTACATACATTTAGAGACATGCAGTTAAATGCTTTATCGTTTATTAAGCTCAGCAATCCAATAGGTTTTCCACTTTTACAAGACAAATGTCATTCAAGAAGATTAATTAAATTTCACACCATAACTTAAATGTTTTTTTTTTCTCTCATTTTTTATGAGTCTTACATTGGTATTAATGTCACAATGACTCTAATAAAGTAAGACAATAATTTATTGCATTCCGCTGCCATTCTCGCACACATGGATATTTTAATATTTAGCATTTTCCTTCATTGCTGTTGAATGGATAACACACGTTTTTTTTTTCCAATTACTTTTTCTTTAACATAATTTTATTTTTAAAATGTGTGATATAATTGTTTTGGCCTGGGCAGATATTACTGCTAGGAAAAGGCACCTTGCGCCACCGTGCATAGTTTACAAATTAGATTTTTTAGTCAAATATTTTTTTATAAAATGTTTAACCTAATGTACAATAAAAATCAATGCAACAGAATAAAATACAAAACAATATGAAAAAAGTAAAGAGGGTAAGACTTCCAACCAACAAATACTATTAAACAATATTAATACATCAAACAATTAAAACTGTACAACTAAAATATTAAAGGAAAAAATGGAGCCCTAGTCACATTGATGGCCCATTCATTGCCTGGTATGAAAAGGATTGTGTACTGGTGGTAGCATAAATTCACAACTCACTTAGATAGGATGTATTTTCAGGGAGGAACTGCAGCCAGATCACTATGTGGTTCCACCTAGTGACACCAAAGAATACCAAAAGGAAAACCCCAGTATAGATGAGAAAGAAGACGAACAAAGCTCAAAAGGAAACACAAGGAAGAGCTAATAGCCATATTTAATCTGGCTAAAATACATTTCTCCTCTGATCATATTTCAGCTTTGAGTAGAGGACTTAAATTTATTCCTATCAACTATGTCAATAAATTTAACGCCACTATTGATAGTATGATATTTAGTAGGAAATTAAGTTTAAAGAAAGACTTTTCAAAAATCCCAATGTACCCAAAGAAGGACCTACATTTTGTTTGGTGCAACACAGTAATCTCAAACCAAAATTTGCCTTTTATCTGGTCAATTTGATTTTGGCAGGTATAGAAATGTTTGAGGAATAGGTTATTGATTGTATTAGAAAAACATATCAGCAGATCATTTTAAAAAGAAAGAAAGAGAAGCTTTAGAATATCTAGCTCGGAATCCTTATATTTCGATTAAACCAGCAGATAAGGGAGGGGGGATTGTAATCATGTCAAAAGCATACTATTTGGAAGACATTACTTACCATGTGTCAGGATCTTACCTGATGTGGAGTCGGACGTGCAGAGTAATACAACAAAAAATAAACACAGACCAAGGTGACCAGATAAGAAGTCACCTGGGCTGTGAGTCTGTGCATGGGGGCTGTGCAGAAATATAGCTCCAAGTCACAGTACAGGCAAGGACAAGCAGAAGAGTAGTCGTGGAAAGCCAAAGTCTGGGGAAGCCAGAGGTCAGAATAAACGATGATATAAGCCAAGGTCAGAAGCCGTCAGGAGAACACTGGATCAATATACACATATACAGGAACCAGAGTCAATGAACTGACACTGCCCTCAGAGAGAGGCAGTGTTTTATACCTGGCTAATTAACGATAAGCTTCATGTGGACCAAGATAGACAGGAACAGCAACAGCCCCTAGGAAAAATATCAGGCTGAAACAAAAACTGAAGTGTGGCTCAGAGGCAAAACAGCAATATCCCCAATAGGTTCATATCCCCTGTTTGACACTTCTGGGGCGACCACGGCTGGCCGTTTGGATGTCACGGTGAGAACCGTGACACTATGGCAAAAGAAACAGGGATTCTAAAGGAGTTAGAATTTAACTATCTGAACATTACACATCCAAAAACTCCTGTATTCTACTACTTTCCCAAAATCCACAAGAGCCTCAAGAAACCAGCAGGAAGACAAATCATTTTGGGTATAAATTCAATCACTCCTAACCTGTATCATTATAAAGACTTTATTCTCTAACCCTATGTGCTTTGGTTTGGCATCACTTCTCTGCCTGCAGCTGTGTAGATGGGCCAGGAGTCGAGACAGAGGAATGAGATATGGGCCTCCTCCAAAGCTCTCTGTTCTCTGGGTGGTAGAGTATGAGGATGGTGATGAAGGGCTCTTCTAGTGTCCAGAGTTAAAGTGGAATAGGCCAACAGATGTGTTGTGTAACGACCAAATTTGACTCTCTCTAGCTTTCGCCATGATACCGTCCTTCTGCCTGGAGTGGATGCAGCATATGAATTTTCTGAATTTTACTCCATCTCGGCACATAACACCTGAAAGCCTTTATACAGGTGGAAGTTCTCTGGGTCCTCATTATGAGTTAAATAGTGACATCCTGTGATTTGATCTGATCTGATTCTGCTGCAGATCCATATTTTTTTATCTGGTCACAGTTGTTGAGGTCATTCACCTGCCTCCTAAGATCCAGGATCATATTGCTTTGTCTGTTGGCTGCAACTTTAGCTGCACCATGAAGCTGGTCCGAATGCCTCCAGGAGAGCTCTAGTGTGGAGATTTGCTCATCCAGGGTTGTATTTGCGGAAGTCAGATAATTCACGGTGGATTGTCCCTTTAAGACATTACTTTAGGGATGATGCGTCTGTTTTCAAAACCCTACAGGTGATCAGTTCTAAGCTGCTACAGAGGAGATTATGTCTCTAATTCACCCTGATTCGAGATAAATGGGCTACTGGGTGTAGACATTGAGGCTACCATGTGGTGTGAAGCCTTAATTGTAAAACAGGGATTGGGAGTCGTGGCTACCGGCCGGGCAATGGAATGCTTAATCTTTGGCTCCAGAGTCTGAGCTCCTCAAATATAAGAAAAACTGAGGCTAGCAGCAACGCTACATTCCTCAAAGCAAGATGTCTCACCCCAAGAACAAAAAGCAACAAGCCAAAGCCGAGAGGCTTATTTTTTTCGGCCAAAAACAAATGTCTGCGTGTCAGGCCGCGCAGACACTCAACCAAGATAGCGGGAGTGACTCAGGAGCGAGCCCTGCACATGACTCAGAAGCCAAGAACTCTGAGGAGACAATCACGAAACAATTGCTAATGGAACAACATGACGTACTTACGCAAAAACTACTAACATCTTGGACAAAAAGCTTTGACAGCTTGAAGAAAGATGTACAAGAAATGGGGACCCGTATCTTGCATGTGGAGGAGAAAATGGAAGAATATATGGAGGCCCATAACATCCTGGCCGACCATGGGCAAGCAATGGAGGAGAAAGTGCAACAATTAGAAAACAAGCTTATAGACCTAGAGGATCGAGCAAGGTGAAATAGCCTCCACATTAGGGCATCCCTGAAGAAGTGACAAATGCTGACTTACCTGCCTTCCTGAATTAACTCCTCCAAGCCTTGGCTCCAGACATCCCAGCGGACATGCTCCTATTGGATAGAGCACACCGATTTCCTAAGCTGAGACACTTACCGGCCTCTACTTCCAGAGATGTAGTCCTGTGTGCACACTACCACCATATCAAAGAGCTCATATTGAGAAACAGCAGGACAATGAAAAATCCGCCTCTGAAGTTCAACCATATCATAGTATTCGCAGACTTATCAGCAACAACACTACGGAGAAGACGGGCATTCCAAAGGATAACCAGCACTCTGTGACATTAGTAAATAATCTACAGATGGGGATACCCATTGAAGTTGATCATTCTCAAGAACGGATTTTAGACAGTCATTGAGACACCAGAAGAAGGAGAAAAACTGATGGAGAAATGGTGAATTCAACCAGAACCGAACATACCATTCGAATGGAAACAGATGAAATTGTGAGAACTCACTCCCATCAAGTTTTCCGCTTTAGGCAAAAAGGTAGACCAGAACTGGTAATGTAAATTTACAGAGACACTATTAATACACCAAAATGGATGGTACCAGACTGCAAGTATTTTCAAGTATGAACTTATATCTAGTTAAAAAAACGGGGGGGGGGGGGGGAGGATGACACTGTTAAAGGATCACTATAGTGTCAGGAAAACAAACCCGTTTTCCTGACACCATAGTGACATAAGTGTGCCCCCACCCTCAGGATCCCCCTCCCTTGGTGCTGAAGGTTAAAACCCCTTCAGCAGCTTACCTAAATCCAGCACGGGGCTCCCTCTGCCAGGTGACCTCTCCTCCTCTCCTTCTCTGAAACTGCTATGTTTACACGTGAAGAGTTAAAACCTGAGGGACCTGGCACCCAAGCCACTTCAATGAGCTGAAGTGGTCTGGGTGACTATAGTGTCCCTTTACTGCTAAAACTTGTGGCCACAACATATTGAGGGTGGCGATGTTGGCAGCTACCCACCCAGGGTACCCTAAAGTCGGCTGTGGCTAAAATGTAGTTTACTCAATTGTTATCTAAAAAGCCATTGTTGAAATGTATATGGGTGGATGAGAACTTATTTCTGCTGTGCCACACTAATATAAACAGTCACTGTGGGGTCACGGGGGATGGCACAAATATATGCATCAGTCATACTGAGTGACAGTAGCCCGTCGTGGTGGCGGCGCACTACTACTCGGACCACCGAGAGTCAAAGCACAAGAGGGGGGGGTTCCCTGAGTGGCGGATGGGGGCCCTAAATACAAATGGATGGGGGGCTAAACAAGAATAATTGGTGGATTAAGTAACCAATCAGAGAGTTATGAGTCCAAAGAACTTTCCCACGCTGTGTAAAATGACACAGAGCACTCTGATTGGTGGATTTCAAACCAACCAATCAGAGTGCTGTGACAGGTAAATGTAGGGACTTACCTGTCAGTCTCTTCATTTACCTGTCAGAGCACTCTGATTGGATGGCTTAAACCCACCAATCAGAGTGCTCTGAGCCTAATTGCAGGGCGGGGCAAGGCTTTATAAGCCTTCCCCCGCCCTGCAGAGCTCAGTCTGCGCGGAGCCCTCCATGGGTGAAGCAGGATTATTATTTTTTGCGCTCGTTTTTTTTTTATTGCGTCGGTTATTATGGTTTTTTATTTGCCCTTTTTAGGGGCTGAAAAAAGAAGATTTTAGAAGAAAGAAAACATCGAATGGTAAGTTTTTTTTTTTTACAGGTTCTTAGTTAAAGGTCCCTCCCTCATTATTTTTAGGGTGAGGGGGGTAGGTAGTAGGATATTTTTTTGGGGGGGAGGGGGTGACTAGAGGTTTGGGGAACCCTAGTCACCTGGGGGGTACGGGAATTTTTTTTAGGACCCCCACCCGCCGCTCAGGGGTGGAGGCCAGGGGGGGAGAACCTTAGGTCCCCCCCATTTTTTAGGATTTAGGGCCCACACCCGCCGCTCAGGGGTGGGGGCCAGGGGGAGGACATTAGGTCCCCCCTTATTTTACTGTAGGGCCCCCACCCACTGCTCAGGGGTGGGGGCCTGGAGGGAGGACACTAGGTCCCCCCCTATTACTATTTAGGGCCCCCACCCACCGCTCAGGGGTGGGGGCCAGGGGGAGGACATTAGGTCCCCCCTTTATTAGTATTTAGGGCCCCCACCCGCCGCTCAGGGGTTGGGGCCAGGGGGGAGGACATTAGGTCCCCACCCTTATAATAATTTAGGTCCCCCACCAGCCGCTCAGGGGTGGGGGCTCGGGAAGTGGGACCTTTTTTTTTTTTAACAGTGCTCACTGTTTAATAGACATGCCCCTACTCGCGGTATAGCGAGTAGGGGCATAATTTACTAATACTAAGTAATCTTTATTTAGTATTAGTAAATTTGGCTGAAAGACCAATTTAGGTCTTTCAGCATTTTAGTAGATAGCTCCCTAATGCCGTGTCATTACATTGACTGGCCAAGTAACTTATATTTTATATGAATGTATGTTACTTGATTGTTGTAAGTGTTGCAAATGCTTACAGCTTAATCCTGGCTATGTTTGTATACTTTTTTTTTAAATTGTATACAATGTAACATTTTTCTTCTTTCACTGGGTAAGTATATTAGTGCTTCGGAACTTCGGCACTTTGACACTTCGGCACTTTGACACTTCGGCACTTTGACACTTCGGCACTTTGACACTTCGGCACTTTGACACTTCGGAACTTTGACACTTTGGCACTTTGACACTTCGGAACTTCGGCAACTTCGGAACTTCGGCACTTCAGCACTTTGGAACTTCGGCACTTTGGCAGTTCGGAACTTCGGCACTTCGGAATTTCAGCAATTCGGACATTCGGAAGTACCCAAATGTCCGAATTGCCCGAAATTCGTCCGAATTCATATTTGGACCGAAACGAATTTCACATGTCTAGAGACCCATTACACCAAAACATCCACTCCGCTTAGCACTAGAAGCTGTACTTTCTCATCTTTACTCACAGAATTTAAACTCTATGATGCGCGGCACCTGATGAACCCAAACACTAGTGATTATACTTACTATTCACCAGTACATAATACACACTCTAGAATAGACATTGTATTCCTCCAAAGTTCATGTATACCAAATATTAATGCACAATAGGCAACATAATATGCTCAGATCATGCCCCAGTTATGATAACTATTGCAGATGAACATATATTTAGAGGCAAGGGAACGTGGAGATTAAATGACACCCTACTACAGAATAGGGCCTTGGCATCACAAATTGAAAAGGAATTGACTCATTATTTCACAACTAACACAACGCTAGATTTACCATCAACGACCCTGTGGCAGGCACACAAGCCAGTCATAAGAGGTCATCTCATAAGGCAAGCAGTACACATCAAAGAACAACACCAATCAAACGTTATGTCTTTATTAAAAGAACTATGTGACAAAACACACCAATATTAGCAGCATAAGATGGAATCAACATTATTAGAAACAAAAGATATAACTAAAAACATATGCAACATAAACTTAAAAAACTCAAAAATTGAAATGAGATAATATTCACATATTCAATATGAGACAATAAGGGAACAAGGCAAGTAAATTGCTGGCGTCCCAACTGTGCAAACAACAAATGAAAACAAATATACCCTGCATCCTCACAGATAATAAAAAAAAAACTATTAAAACCCCAGGACATAAATAATGAGCTAGCAAAATTTTATAGCAAATTATACAACATAAAAAAGATTCAACAACGTACCAACCCACCACACAAGAAATCCATTTTTTTTCTAGATCCTATCATGCTTCTAAGATTTGAAGACACACAAAAAAATATCCTAAGCCAACCAATAACAGAACAAGATATACTGGAGGCTATCAAACATCTCCCCATAGGAAAAGCCCCCGGGCCTGATGGCTTTACTAACCAATATTATAAGAAATTCTTACACATACTTGCACCCCAACTGGAAAACACATACACGGCACTGATACAAGCGAAAACAGCACGAGTAGAAATGCCCCATCACCCTGCTAAACACAGACATGAAATGGTTAGCAAAAATCTATTCTAACAGACTAGCTCCCTTATTACCCACAATAGTACACGGAGACCAAGTAGGATTCATAAAGGGCAGGCAAGGAACAGATGGAACACGAAAGGTATTAAATCTCATGTACAGTCTACATAAAGAAACCAAACATGGCCTTTTCCCATCATTAGATGAGGAAAAGTATTTTGACCGCCTTAACTGGCAATTTCAAGTTGCGGTCTTACATAAGTTTGATTTCCCCATCAAATTCACTAACCTTAATCGAACTCTGTATAGCTCACCTACTGCAAAAATCACCAATGCTGGATTTACCTCTGATGCATTTCCAATCACCAATGGCACACGCCAAGGTTGCCCCTATTATATGTACTAGCACTAGAGTCCCTCACAACACTCATTAGGGATCACCCACAAATAGAAAGGATAAAAATGCAAAAACTATAACATAAACTGACTCTCTTCGCGGACGACGTCTTACTATTAATACACAATCCAGACACATCGCTACCGCACTTTCACTCCATCCTGACAACCTACAGCAAATTATCTTACTACAAATTAAGCATACCCAAAACACCGGCCATGGCACTAAATATTCCACAAACACAACTCAAAAACTTAAAATCAAAAGACCAATACGAATGGAGAAAAGATCATATAACGTTTCTAGGCATCGCCTTTACAAAACATATAGATAAATTATTTCAGGCCAACTATGGTAAAACCCAACTGAAACTCCAATCTCTGATGAATGATTGGAAGAAACTTTATGTTCATGGTCGGGATGAATAGCTGCAACCAAAATGGTCATACTACCTAAAATACAATATCTATTTAGGACATTGTCCATCCATGTATCTAACTCTTACTTCACAAAACTGCACAAAATATCTCTAAATTCATATGGATGGGGAAAAGAGCAAGAGTTGCACTACACACACTACACCGTCTAATATCGGAAGGAGGCATAAGCTTGCCTAATCTTAGAGCATACTATCACGCCGCAATAATGAGCAACATTATACACAAACAGCGCAACATGACCTACAGTGGAATACCATTGAAAAACAATGGATTAAAGGGTATAGTTCATAATAAATTAGCCTGGCTACCACGACCTTTACGACCTCCAAACCAAGACTGGCTACCCACCACATCCCTCACTTTAAAAATATGGGATCAGTACAAACAGAATTTAACCTCGAACACACCTCAGAGTGGCTCGATGATATTAAGATTAGGATGGCCACTCCAGAACCTTCACTTCTTTTTGCTGTAACCACTGGAGGGTCAACTTGACCTTGTGCTTAGGGTCATTGTCATGCTGGACAGTCCAAAAGTGTCCCACATGCAGCCTTGATGCAGAAGAATGCAAATTGTCTGCCAGTATTTTCGAACAAATACTGCACTGCATTCATCTTGGCCTCAATTTTCACAATATTTTCATGACTTTAGAGCTCCCCCTCTGCCCCCCTCCCCCCAAACATCAGTAAACCACCACCATGCTTCACAGTGGGGATGGTATTCTTTTCACTATAGGCATTGTTGACACCTCTCCAAACATAGCGCTTATGGTTGTGAACATAAAGCTCTATTTTGGTCTCATCACAAATCATCCAAAATACAGTGTGTCAGAAGCTGTGAGGCTGTCAAGGTGTTGTTAGGCATTATGTAACCAGGCTTTTTTGTGGAATTGACACAGTAAAGGCTTCTTTCTGGTACCGTGACCATGCATCTCATTTTTGTTCAAGTATTGTTGTATAGTGTTCCTTGAAACAACCACATCTTCTTTTTCCAGCGCAGTCTGTATTTCTCCTGAGGTTACCTGTGGTTTGTTTTTTTGTATCCCGAACAATTCTTCTTGCAGTTGTGGCTTACATTTTTCTTAGTCTACCTGACCTTGGCTTGGTATCAAGAGATCCTCGACTTTCCCACTTCTTAATAAGCGATTTAACAGCACTGACTGACATTTTCTAGGCTCTGGATATCTTTTATATCCTTTTTCAACTTGATAAAAAAAGGGATCATCGCCCTTCACAAACAAGTAACAGGATACAAAAAGATAGCAAAAGCAATGGAATGTTCCATAGAAGCATAGTTTGCAAATTCAAGTTTGAAGGAACAATGATTACACTGCCGGGGGGAGGAAGACAAAAGTAGGTTATCAATGGTAGCAACCAGATTTCTGAGAAGGTAGATTGTGGAAATCCTTCCAGTGAAAACAAAAGACCTGCAGCAAGACTTGTAGCAACAGGCACTCAGTAAGCATAGTAAGGTGCCTACTAAACGCAGAAGGTTTCAATGCCATAACTGCAAGACATACACCACTATTGACCCAAAAGCACAAGGAAACATGAAAAGTCAGCTCCAATATTGCTCAATATCATATAAATAAGCCATTAGAGTTTTGGGACTCTGTTCTATGGAGCGATAAAATAAAACTGGAACTTTTCCACCTAATGGATCAGCAGTATGTCTGGATGAAGAAGAAGGAAGTATACGCTGAAAAGAACACTCAGTGATGCTTTAGGTCTGCATTGAATCCTCTGGCACTGGAAACCTGCAACGTTTGGAAGGCAAGACGGTTTAATTGAAGTATCAGAAAATCATAAGAGAAACTGTCATGCCGTCTGTCAGGAAGCTGAGCTTGGGCATTATTGGACCTTTCAACAAGACAATGATCACAAGAATACCTCAAATTCCACCAATGCTTGGAAAATTCAGCAGTGCCCATCACAGTCACATTACCCCATAGAAAATCTCTGGTTGGATTTGAAGAAGGTGGTTGCAGCACGCAAATTTAAGAATATTTCTGAACTGGATGCCATTGCTCATGAGCAATGGGCTAATATTCCCCAGAAACGCTGCCAGAAGCTGTTGTCTGGATATGCACCTTGTTTGTAGCAGGTCATAACTGTAACGGAGCTGGGTACCTCCAAAGGAATGCTTTCTAGCTGGAACAGGGGAAAAACTGCAGCCCTATTTTAGCCTGTTACAGGTATTTCTACTTAGTTTCATCCATGACCTAATATTGTCAGTTTTTGTGATTTCACTAGTCGACCACTTTTGGACATTTTACTTATGATCAATTAAAAGTGAAGTTTTAATGTATTTTCGTTTATTTTTTTAGCATTCAACTTTTTCTACACATTAAGTTAATGCATCCTCCAACTTTCTTTTTGGTATGTGTTTAAATTTATAGGAGTTATCCCCCAAATAGGAGGTATCTGCATAGTTTGGCTCCCGTTTTTTCCTTTCTATTTCTTTTTCTCTAAACCGCATCCTGCCCAAAATAAAAGAGAACAAACTACAGAATCCATTGACATACCGTGGAGCTTGTTCCCTTCATCCAGAAAAACTATCCCACCGAACAGTGTTCTTCTAAGTTATATAAAAACTGAACGCAGGTGATCATGGAAGTCCAGCGGTGTTCGGGAGTTTCAGTGTCCATTTTCAGTTCCATGAACTCGACGACCAAACGCCGCTGCATGCATTCGTGCGAACAAGATGGCCACCACCACTTGTTCGTGAATATGAATGGCAGCCACCCAGACGAACCATTATAACACCGCAGTTAGGATCGTTACAATGTATCCATTAGGCTCCATAGTTCTTGTGACAGTTCAGTTCCCAAACAGCATAGGGAATCACACGAACCAAGCCAGTTAAATAGTCTTTCACAGGTTTCCCTGCAGGGTCCATAGTCTGCGGTCAGGAGGCTGGAAAGCAGGCTCCTCCAGGAGCTTGTGGCAAACTCACTTGTGAAGGGGAGTTTGTCACAATAACAGAAAACAATGCTTGCCATGAAGAGGTATAATCCTTTTGAGACTGGGAAAGTAATTATAAGTTGCGTTTTCAGTTGAATTTGGGGAAACCATTTGAAGCATCCATTGTGTTGAGCTATTTCAATTGCTTTTGTGTGATTTGTTCATTGGAGACAGCTGAAAGAATGTAGATCATTTTGATTACAACTGTACAAATTCAGAAGCTCTGTAAAAAAATGTATAAAAATCATGATTTAATGCTTATGTTTTATATCTAGAAATACATTGATACATATTTTTGTGTATTTGTGTGTAACCATAATATAATAAGCACAATCACTTCATTCTTCTAATAATGGACGCGATGTTAAAAGAATATCTTAACATGTTTAATGATTAAATAATTTTTATTGTGTAATTAACTGACTAGATAAATTAATATATCTTGTTACAAGTTACTTTGTACATTTTTATTTTATTCATTAATGTAATTAAGATTGAGGTGTTACAAGGAAAGGAAAGGTTAAAGGATCTTAACATGTATAGCTTGGAGGAAAGACAAGATAGGGAGATATGATAGAAACATTTACATACTTAAAGGGAATCAACACAGTAAAGGAGGAGACTATATTTAACCCCTTAAGGACTGAGGACGGTTCAGGACCGTCATCTGCATTTTTGCGTTGCCGACCGATGACGGTCCTGAACCGTCCTAACTTTAAGATGTACTTACCCGATCGCCGTCGTTCCCCCAGCGGCGATCGGCAGTGCTCCCATTGTGGGGAGACTGCCTGCAGCCCAGACAGTCTCCCCATGGCGAATTAGGACCCTTGGGGCCATGTGATAGCTCAACAGAGCGAATGTGCTGACAGGCAGTCTCCCTGCTAGTGTAAAATCAAAGAAAAAATAAAGTTAATGTTAATTAAAAAAAAATATTATATATGTGTGTATATATATGATATATATGATATAATATATGTCTATATATCATATATATAATATCATACTATCTGTATTTTTATATTAATATGTACATATATTAATATAAAAATACACTTATAATTAAATTACACACGTATATATATAATATATATATTAACTATATATATTGTATATATATATTATTATAAAATCCAAATAATAAGTAAATTAAATTAAATAAAACATTTTAAAAATAATAATAAAACATTAAAAAAAATTATATATCTATATGAAATTTTATTCTAACTGTATTTTGATATTAAAATATATATATATATATATTTATATCAAAATACACTTATAATGAAATTGTATATATATCTATGTATATATAAATAAATAAAAATAATACGAAATATACATTTGTTTATATACAAAATTACATAAATAATTATATAAATATACACGTAGACTTCAAATATATAAATGTGCATATATATTTAAATTCTACGTGCGTATTTATGTAATATTTTTACATAATTAAATAATTTTATTAATTGCAATTTGAGGGACCTGCCTGCCAACCCAGGCCGGAATTGCAGAGAATTTAATTTGCTAGCACTGTATTTTACCCTGTAACTTTCTAAGACACCCTAAAACCTGTACATGGCGGGTACTGTTTTACTCGGGAGACATTGCTGAACACAAATATTAGTGATTCCAAACAGTAAAACCTATCACAGCAATGATATTGTCAGTGAAAGTGACTTTTTTCAAATTTTTCACACACAAACAGCACTTTTACTGATGATATAATTGTTGTGATACGTTTTCCTGTTTTGAAACACTAATATTTGTGTTCAGCAAAGTCTCCCGAGTTTAACAGTACCCCCATGTACAGATTTTACAGCATTTTTGAAAGTTACAGGGTCAAATATATGGGTCAAATATTTTTACATTGAAAATGGCCAGGTTGGTTATGTTGCCTTTGAGAGCGTATGGTAGCCCAGGAATGAGAATTACCCCCATGATAGCATACCATTTGCAAAAGAAGACAACCCAAGGTATTGCAAATGGGGTATGTCCAGTCTTTTTTAGTAGCCACTTAGTCACAAACACTGGCCAAAATTAGCGTTCAATTTAGTTTTTTACTTTTTCACACACAAACAAATATGAACGCTAACTTTGGCAGTGTTTGGTGGCTACTAAAAAAGACTGCACATACCCCATATTGAATACCCTGGGTTGTCTACTTTAAAAAAAATATGTACATGTGGGGTGTTATTCAGAGAATTTTGACAGAAAATATTGTTACAATGTCACTATTGATAAATTTGAAAAAAATTATGTTTTGAAACCACAATATCCTACTTGTACCTATAGCCCTATAACTTGCAAAAAAAAAGCAAAAAAGCATGTAAACACTGGATATTTTAAAACTCAGGACAAAATTTCGAATCTATTTAGCAGTTTTTTTATTCGCTTTTGTAGATAAGTAAAATATTTTTCAAGTAAAAGTCAAAAATATGTATTTTTTTCATCATATTTTTTTATTTTTTTTTTAAATTAAATTGCATGAGATTATATAAATAATGGTATGTAAAGAAAGCCTTTTTTGTCCTGAAAAAAACAACATATAATTTGTATAGGAACAGTAAATGAGAGAGCGGAAAATTACAGCTAAACACAAACACCACAAAAGTGTAAAAAGAGGCCTGGTCGCAAATGTACAACATCGCAAAAACAGTCCAGTCCTTAAGGGGTTAACATAAGAAAAACTACCACAACAAGAGAACATCGTCTTAAATTAGAGGGGCAAAGGTTTAAAAATAATATCAGGAAGTATTACTTTACTGAGAGGGTAGTGGATGCATGGAATAGCCTTCCAGCTGAAGTGGTAGAGGTTAACACAGTGAAGGAGTTTAAGCATGCGTGGGATAGGCATAAGGCTATCCTAACTTTAAGATAAGGCCAGGGACTAATTAAAGTATTTAGAAAATTGGGCAGACTAAATGGGGCGAATGGTTCTTATCTGCCGTCACATTCTATGTTTCTATGTGTTTGTAATTTATAAACAATTAATAACAAAAGGCAAGATGCATGCTGAAAATAAAAGGTTGGATTCATTAAGCAGAGTAAAGCCTTGTTCTAATAAGGAAATCCAGCATAAAATCTAAAATAGTTCCCATGTTTCTATGTTTTCATCTACATGCCAAATAGATTAACCAGAATTATATTTTCTATGAGACTAATGCTAAATTTGATAAACAAGATTTATCTCCCCTATCTAAATATATAATTTTTAGCTTATATCACAAATTATATAAAGATCAAACATTTGACATTTAAAAATGTATAGTGAATTGAGTCATAAAATACTTTTTTCCTACACCATAAATTAATAACTGTTATATCTGTGTTAATGTGAGCTGCTATTAGCATATTTTATATTTATGTAACCTTTTTCAAATTATCAAATGTAAAAGATGAAAAATACATTACAATGTCTGATTGTGGAAAGTTAAATGAATAAATATGAAAAATATAGAATTTTGATTTACATTACAATGCAGCATTAATATAGAAAAACGACATACCTGTATAGGCAACGTATGTGTGTGTGTATATGTATATCCATATGTATATACAGTTGCAAGAAAAAGTATGTGAACCCTTTGGAATGATATGGATTTCTGCACAAATTGGTCATAAAATGTGATCTGATCATCATCTAAGTCACAACAATAGACAATCACAGTCTGCTTAAAATAATACAAAGAATGAAATGTTGCCATGTTTTTATTGAACACACCATGTAAACATTCACAGTGCAGGTGGAAAAAGTATGTGAACCCCCTGACTAATGACATCTCCAAGAGCTGATTGGAGTGAGATGTCAGCCAACTGGAGTCCAATCAATGAGATGAGATTGGAGGTGTTGGTTACAGCTGCCCTGCCCTATAAAAAACACACACCAGTTCTGGGTTTGCTTTTCACAAGAAGCATTGCCTGATGTGAATGATGCCTCACACAAAAGAGCTCTCAGAAGACCTACGATTAAGAATTGTTGACTTGCATAAAGCTGGAAAGGGCTATAAAAGTATCTCCAAAAGCCTTGCTGTTCATCAGTTCACGGTAAGACAAATTGTCTATAAATGGAGAAAGTTCAGCACTGCTGCTACTCTCCCTAGAAGTGGCCGTCCTGTAAAGATCTGCAAGAGCACAGCGCAGATTGCTCAATGAGGTGAAAAAGAATCATAGTGTGTCAGCTAAAGACTTACAAAAGTCACTGGCAAATGCTAACATCACTGTTAGCGAATCTACAATACGTAAAACACTAAACAAGAATGGATTTCATGGGAGGATACCACAGAGGAAGCCACTGCTGTCCAAACAAAACATTGCTGCATGTTTACAGTTTGCACAAGAGAACCTGGATGTTCCACAGCAGTACTGGCAAAATATTCTGTGGACAGATGAAACCAAAGTTGAGTTGTTTGGAAGAAACACACAACACTATGTGTGGCGAAAAAGAGGCACAGCACACCAACATCAAAACCTCATCCCAACTATGAAGTATGGTGGTGGGGGCATCATGGTTTGGGGCTGCTTTGCTGCGTCAGGGCCTTGACGGATTGCTATCATCGAAGGAAAAATTAATTCCCAAGTTTATCAAGACATTTTTCAGGAGAACTCAAGGCCATCTGTCTACCAGCTGAAGCTCAACAGAATGGCTTAAACAGAAGAAAATACGCCTTCTGTAGTGGCCCAGTCAGAGTCCTGACCTCAACCCGATTGAGATGCTGTGGCATGACCTCAAGAAAGCGATTCACACCAGACATCCCAATAATATTGATGAACTGAAACAGTTCTGTAAAGAGGAATGGTCAAGAATTACTCCTGACCGTTGTGCACGTCTGATCTGCAACTACAGGAAACGTTTGGTTGAAGTTATTGCTGCCAAAGGAGGTTCAACCAGTTATTAAATCCAAGGGTTCACATACTTTTTTCACCTGCGATGTGAATGTTTACATGGTGTGTTCAATAAAAACATGGCAACATTTCATTCTTTGTGTGTTATTAGTTTAAGCAGACTGTGATTGTCTATTGTTGTGGCTTAAATGATGATCAGATCACATTTTATGACCAATTTGTGCAGAAATCCATATCATTCCAAAGGGTTCACATACTTTTTTCTTGCAACTGTATATATATATATATATATATATGCAGAAATAAGGGAAGCACTCTCCGGTCTTCATAAAAAGTCCTTACGTATTTATTTTCAAATTTTCAAATAACGATCGACGTTTCGACCCCTCAGGGTCTTCCTCAAGATCAATGTATCAATCAACATAAACCAAATATATAGCATAATCAATAATGTACTCACCAATGGTGAATGAATAACCTCCCCTCCTCCATGTGAACCCGGAAGTGAATTGGCGATCACGTGATAGCGTGACCCGTCGTGCTGCGTGCGTGCTGACGTGTACATGTGTTGCTAGGAAACCCATATACAAAACGTTTACAGGGTAATCAATCCCGAGCATAGTCTAGATATGTGAATCTGTATCTATGTAAATAGAATGTGCATAATAAGAAATGTACGAATAGCTATGTGTACAGCTATATAAGATGCAAACAAATATATAAAGCTTTGCCAGTGAATCCATGTGTGTGATTCTATACTAAAAATAGTGCCAAATTTTTGGCACTATTTTTAGTATAGAATCACACACATGGATTCACTGGCAAAGCTTTATATATTTGTTTGCATCTTATATAGCTGTACACATAGCTATTCGTACATTTCTTATTATGCACATTCTATTTACATAGATACAGATTCACATATCTAGACTATGCTCGGGATTGATTACCCTGTAAACGTTTTGTATATGGGTTTCCTAGCAACACATGTACACGTCAGCACGCACGCAGCACGACGGGTCACGCTATCACGTGATCGCCAATTCACTTCCGGGTTCACATGGAGGAGGGGAGGTTATTCATTCACCATTGGTGAGTACATTATTGATTATGCTATATATTTGGTTTATGTTGATTGATACATTGATCTTGAGGAAGACCCTGAGGGGTCGAAACGTCGATCGTTATTTGAAAATTTGAAAATAAATACGTAAGGACTTTTTATGAAGACCGGAGAGTGCTTCCCTTATTTCTGCATATATATCCTCTACACGTGGGATAGCACCAAGGCACCTATTACTTGATTTTTTAGATAGGGTGAGTGCCAAGCATATTTGTTTTTTGTATATATATATATATATATATATCAATAGGTAGTAAAGGGAGCACACTAGGTCTTGAAAATCGTGCAAAAAGTATTTATTGCATTCAAAAAGATCTGGATAATTGGTGATCTTGATAAAGACCCAGCAGGGTCGAAACGTTGATTTGTTGTACCACAGCGTTGTATTCTTTTTGAATGCAATAAATACTTTTTGCACGATTTTCAAGACCTAGTGTGCTCCCTTTACTACCTATTGATATATATAACGCGGGACTGCACCTAGGCTCAGAATATTTAAACTACAAGTACGGAGGAGTGCCTGGCTTTGGTATTTTGTTTATATATATATATATATACACACATATATACAAATATACAATATATATACAAAAGGAAAATGTATTCCTACATACTGTAATTTTCTTTTCCTGGTCATAGGCCATGGCAGCACAACAATGGGTAGCTCCTCCCTATCCCTAACCAGACAGGAACCTAATTAAAACAGAAGGTATAGGTAACCCCTCCCACCCTCAGTCTTGTTTCCAGCAATATCCCAGGGCAGGATCTCTGTGCTGCCATGGCCTATGACCAGGAAAAGAAAATTACGGTATGTAGGAATACATTTTCCTTTTTCCTCGCCATATCCACGGCAGCACAACAATGGGTAATACCCAAGCAACAACCAAGGGAGGGAAAGAAGTACACAAGACTTCCAAAATATGAATGCAAATTGACAACACACACACCTGATAAGGACATTGGAAATGAAAAGCTGATTGCCCACTATTGGCACATTATCAAAACGACCAACTCAAATGTACCAAAAAAAAAGTCTGAATATTGATTGAGGACCAAACAGGCATTTAACCTATAAGTTCCAGGGAAACTTGGCCACCAATGCTCAAGAGGGAGAAATGGCTATAGAGAACAAAAAGACATCTAGGGCTTAGTAGCCTAAAAAACAGCCAAGACTATTCATCTGCTGATGGCTTATATAGAGGCTTGAAGATCTTTATGGTCTATTAGTAAAGATAAACAGACTATCAGAAGAAATCCAGAAAGTAGATCTATAGGAATAGATCTTAAGACATCTATCTAGGACAGGAGAAGAACGTTTTAGTACGGACTCTACATTCTAATCAATAGGCTTTAGATACAGTAAAGGGTTCTATGCAAAATAGTGCTTGAGGATCTAATATCCTTCAGTCCATGCTAATGTCACCGATAGAGCTAACTTAATATTAAGCAATTATGGAGAGATATACTCTCATGGTTGAAAGGGGTGAAGATTTCAGAGCCCTAAAAAAAAATAATCAGGGAAGAATTCCACGGGGAGCAATGGATAACCGTGGGATCATAAAAATACAGCTGAGAGAAATTTAGATACTTCCATATCAAAGCCCTGTAACAAAAAGAGAGATCAGTTGCGGTCCTAGATTCATACCTCCAAAACCCTACATCGCAACCATCACAACCATTATTTGTATTTTAAGTGCTTACTACCGCTACATTCATGAGATATGTCAGATCTCTGTTAAGCCAGCTAGGCCGCAGCCCTTCTATCTACTCGGGTCACTCCTTTCGTATAGGGGCAGCCTCCACAGCCTCCAGCGCCAACATACCAGTGAACATTATCAAATCACTGGGGTGATGGATGTCTTCTGCTTATACACGGTACATACCCAAACCATTTCAGGAAATACGAAATGCATTTAAGGAAATGTCTGGTTAATTTGTATGTATTTGTTGACTGGATTAAATCTTTGATTATTCACTTTTGCCCTCTTTTTTTACAGGCCTACCGTATCGTCGGTCCCGGCACACCAGGGATGGGCCTATTATTATACACTTACCTATTTAAGGAACACCCCATACCTGTTTGAGGTCAGCATTTGTATGACCCTCCCACCACTCCACATTCTCAACACCTTTCCTTTTCTTTCTTCCTTCTTTTCTTACCCCTTGGTGGGCCATCTTTATTTACAGGTCTACCGTATCGTTGGTCCCGGCACACCACAACCAACTTGCAACTATACTATCCTACGCTTATACTGGAACTTTACTCCTTATACGGCCATGTGCCCCTAACACAAATATATATATATATATATTCAGAAATCAGTTCCCCCTCGTACCTCTCAGAGATTACCAACTTTTCCAATCCTTATCTGACCTATTAGATTTACAACTATTTCACTCTACTGCCAACACAGTAATTAAAGTGGCCATGTACATAACCTTCTACGGCTTTCTCAGGCCAAGAGAGTTTCCTACCATCACTACCACTCAGACAGATAGATGTCTTTAACGATCCCACCTACGTGAACACTTGGATCACTATATATTGGCTCTACCAAAATCCAAAATGAGCCACACGCACCACCAGTAGAGATAACATATTATCCTACCCACAATAAATGGAAGTGTGCAGGCAATATACTTCCCAGGCTGGTGGTTAACCACAGAATAATTGCCGACTGCTGGGTGGCCGCTGTTCGTACAGTCGAACACATGGCTGCGGCCATCTTTATTTAGTTGAACGTGGTCATCGGTGTGTGCCGTCAAATTCATGGAACTAAAATTGGCTACAAAATGGCACTAACACCGCTGACCCTTACCTTCTCTGCAACTTCAACGCTTCGGCTGAAATCGAAGTGCATTCGCCAATTCGAACGCACAGTTACACTGGGCAATTTGCACGAACGGCGCCCCGTTCGTGAATTCGAATAGGACTTAGTAACTTTTCTGTGTAAAATAGACCGACCGCACAGCCCAAATCTATGGAACTATTTTGGGCAGGAAAGCCATGCTTGCGGTTGGTCAAAAAGGACTTCCACCTAACTTTTAAACCACTGAAAGGAATTGTCTGAATTTTGAGTATGCTGATTTATTTGATTAATATTGCATGTATACTTTTAAAGGTATAAGAATTGTATAAAAACTGTATTTTCCTGCCTGTGATAATTACATTAGCCCATTGTGTACAGTAATTCTATAACAGGCAGAGAGGGGAATTTCGCTGGAATGAACGGGAGTGTTTGACTGTATTATCATGTGTTTGATTGGCTGTTCCACAAGACCAGGTGGGTGGTAACTTTGTGTAAAAACCTGCATAAAATAAAGCCCTTTGGTGCTGATTAAACAGACCTGCTTGACCCTTTCTCAAAGCCTTGGATCATGCTTGGGGGATGGGATAACTACACTCTGGGGATTACTATAATCACACTATACCCCCAAGGGTAAGCTCTTGTAAGAGTTGTTCTTGTTCCTGCTTCGCT
This sequence comes from Pelobates fuscus, assembly GCF_036172605.1. Lineage (NCBI taxonomy): Eukaryota > Metazoa > Chordata > Amphibia > Anura > Pelobatidae > Pelobates > Pelobates fuscus. The sequence goes on from NC_086317.1 coordinate 286,960,870, forward strand.
CTCTGGAGTAAGAGAGGTCTGCACACTGGAAGCTGGATCCTGGCCTTGGGTCCAGGGTGGGTGAAGGACGGCGAGACCCCGTCACAGATCTCAAGATCCCGGCAGGGTCGAAACATTGATCAATCTACTGTATGTAACTTTTAGATAATAAATCACATTGTACAAGTCTAAGACCTGATATATATATATATATATATATATATATATATATATATATATATACAGGGAGTGCAGAATTATTAGGCAAGTTGTATTTTTGAGGATTAATTTTATTATTGAACAACAACCATGTTCTCGATGAACCCAAAAAAATCATTAATATCAAAGCTGAATATTTTTGGAAGTAGTTTTTAGTTTGTTTTTAGTTATAGCTATTTTAGGGGGATATCTGTGTGTGCAGGTGACTATTACTGTGCATAATTATTAGGCAACTTAACAAAAAACAAATATATACCCATTTAAATTATTTATTTTTACCAGTGAAACCAATATAATATCTCAACATTCACAAATATACATTTCTGACATTCAAAAACATAACAAAAACAAATCAGTGACCAATATAGCCACCTTTCTTTGCAAGGACACTCAAAAGCCTGCCATCCATGGATTCTGTCAGTGTTTTGATCTGTTCACCATCAACATTGCGTGCAGCAGCAACCACAGCCTCCCAGACACTGTTCAGAGAGGTGTACTGTTTTCCCTCCTTGTAAATCTCACATTTGATGATGGACCACAGGTTCTCAATGGGGTTCAGATCAGGTGAACAAGGAGGCCATGTCATTAGATTTTCTTCTTTTATACCCTTTCTTGCCAGCCACGCTGTGGAGTACTTGGACGCGTGTGATGGAGCATTGTCCTGCATGAAAATCATGTTTTTCTTGAAGGATGCAGACTTCTTCCTGTACCACTGCTTGAAGAAGGTGTCTTCCAGAAACTGGGAGTTGAGCTTGACTCCATCCTCAACCCGAAAAGGCCCCACAAGCTCATCTTTGATGATACCAGCCCAAACCAGTACTCCACCTCCACCTTGCTGGCGTCTGAGTCGGACTGGAGCTCTCTGCCCTTTACCAATCCATGCATCTGGCCCATCAAGACTCACTCTCATTTCATCAGTCCATAAAACCTTAGAAAAATCAGTCTTGAGATATTTCTTGGCCCAGTCTTGACGTTTCAGCTTGTGTGTCTTGTTCAGTGGTGGTCGTCTTTCAGCCTTTCTTACCTTGGCCATGTCTCTGAGTATTGCACACCTTGTGCTTTCGGGCACTCCAGTGATGTTGCAGCTCTGAAATATGGGCAAACTGGTGGCAAGTGGCATCTTGGCAGCTGCACGCTTGACTTTTCTCAGTTCATGGGCAGTTATTTTGCGCCTTGGTTTCTCCACACGCTTCTTGCGACCCTGTTGACTATTTTGAATGAAACGCTTGATTGTTCGATGATCACGCTTCAGAAGCTTTGCAATTTTAAGAGTGCTGCATCCCTCTGCAAGATATCTCACTATTTTTAACTTTTCTGAGCCTGTCAAGTCCTTCTTTTGACCCATTTTGCCAAAGGAAAGGAGGTTGCCTAATAATTATGCACACCTGATATAGGGTGTTGATGTCATTAGACCACACCCCTTCTCATTACAGAGATGCACATCACCTAATATGCTTAATTGGTAGTAGGCTTTCGAGCCTATACAGCTTGGAGTAAGACAACATGCATAAAGAGGATGATGTGGTCAAAATACTCATTTGCCTAATAATTCTGCACGCAGTGTATATATATTCCCAGGTCCCAGCCCTCAATGTTCCCGGTCTCTTTCTTGCTCCGGTGCAAATTATCTATGACCAATGTATAATATCCAAGTAGAGAGCACTCTGGAGTCTTGTCATATATCAAAATAAATGCTGCTTTATTGTGCAGAATTCAAAATGTCGATGTTTCAGTCAATATAGACTTTTTTCAAGACAATTCATGTAGTGAATAAACCATGATTATATACGTTACAAAATAATTCTTATTGGAGGGTGAAAACAATGAAAACGAGGTCAAATGACGTCACAATTGACGTGATAGAAAAAAGGCTAGCCAGGTGTTTCTTGACTCAATCAGGGTCAAGGAGTGAATTAGTACTAATTAAATATGCAAAAAACTATTTACAAACTCTAAAGATAAACCTAAGAAATAATAAATAAACCTAAAAAATACTCACTATGTCATAAAATCCTGCTAGCTAATAAGATTCCTGATTCTTCCGTCTACCAAATTTATGGTGCATATCGACCAAATGTGTATATTGAAGCAAAATCAATCTATATCGTCCCTGCTAAGGAATCTCCTAAAAATGTACATCTCATTAATATAATATTGTAACAAAAAAGTCATATTAAGATCATGGTATCCTACAAAAGCTTTATAGGCAACAATGTTATCTTCTATTCAGAAAACAATAAAGGGCATTTTTTTCGTTCAACCCATTCGGTGATAATGCCCCCAAAGTATGGATCCAATATGCTTCACGTTTGAGTAGTGCCAAGTCTCTATCCCCTCCTCTTGGGGAGATTGGTAAATGGTCTATACCCATGAAGCGCACAGTCGCCAAAATTATGACTCGCCTCAAGGAAATGTCGTGATACAGGTGTAGCTGCTATTCCGCTATTAAGTGCTGTATGAATAGTCGATCGATGTCCACGCATTCTTTCCCTCAAGTCATTGGACGTTTTACCCACATATATTAGCCCACATGGGCATATTATTCTATATACTACATGGGTAGTTTGGCATGTAATATGATATTTAATTTTATACATTTTTCCAGATCTAGGGTGGCTAAATGTCTTCCCTGGTGTCATAGAATTACATGCTAAACAATTTAAGCAACGGAAACATCCAACATTAGAGGCTATCTTAGAAGATTTTGCAAAAGTCAATTGATCGGTATGTACCAATAAATCTTTCAGGCTTTTCCCTTTTCTATAGCTCATGATAGGTGGCTTCTGAAACAATGTAGGTAATGATGAATCTTTACTAATGATTCTCCAATTATCCAAAATATTCAGATGTAATTTATTGGAGTTAGGGTGAAAGGCTTGAGGAAAAACAAATCGATCTCCCATATTGTGATGGATCTTTTTCTCAGAAATAGATTGTAAAGCTGTATCCAAAATCAGTTCTGAATAGCCCCGAGCTTCAAATTTCTGATACATCTCATATAGCTGATTTTCTGCAATATCTGGATTAGAGTTATTCCGTAGCACTCTGATAAACTGAGAAATAGGGAGAGATTTTTTCAGTCTATCTGGGTGAAAGCTTGAGGCATGGAGTAGTGTATTGCGATCTGTTTCCTTGGAATATAAAGTATATCCAAGTTCATTATTATGGATAGAAATTTGCAGATCAAGAAAATGTATCTTTGAGGTACTGGTCTGCCAAGTGAAACGGATCGGAGATGGTAAGTTATTTAATTCCTGCATCATTAATTCAAACTCATCTTTAGTGCCAGTCCATAGCAATAGAATATCGTCGATGAATCTCATAAAATGTAAAATATTTGTTGCATATTTCTCAAGGATATGACGCTTTTCATAAATATACACAAAGGAATTAGCATACATAGGAGCCATCGGAGCTCCCATGGACGTTCCAGTCAGTTGTGTATAATATGTAGACTCGAATCTAAAATAGTTTAGAGTTAAACATGCTTGTAACAGGTCTAAGATATAATCGACTGAAGGTCTTTCAATTGAAGCTGCCTCCCTTAATACTTCTCCCATTGCTTCCAAGCCTTCTTGATGAGGGATAGAAGTGTATAGGCTGCAGACATCAATTGTCGCCAGAAGTAATCCATTGGATGGGATTATTAATTCTTTCAAGATTTTAATCACGTCATTACTATCCTTAATGCATGTCCTCAGTGACATCACCGGCTCTTTAAAGAGTTTGTCCAGCCATCTCCCTATTGGTTCCAGCAGACCCCCAATCGCCGATACTATTGGGCGGCCTGGTGGATGGACAGAATCTTTGTGCACTTTAGGGAGGGTGTATAGAATAGGACATCTGGGATGGAGTTCATACAAATAATCAAATTCATTGTGAGTAATATACTTGCGTTCAACTCCATACTTTAGTAGATTCAAAATTCTTTTACTATATTCATTGCCAGAATCAGTAGTTGATGCTCGGTAGACATTGGTGTCCCCCAACTGTCTTAAAATTTCATTTCTGTATTCCGAATAATCCATCAAAACTATAGAGCCACCCTTATCTGCTTGTTGAATGACTAGAGACGAATCTTGAGACAATGTCTTAATAGATTTTCATTCTTGTTTAGAGATATTTGCTCCTCTCTTTTTATCCTTGATCACTTTCATGGAATCTGTTCTTAAATTCTGAGCAAATACTTTCAGAGAAGCGTTGATATTGGGTGGATCAAATAAACTGTTCAATTTAACCAAATCCTCACTTGGTTTGGTATTGCTTGTAGATTTAAAGTAATCGGCAAGTCGTAATTTCCTATGGAACTTAAATTGATCTACTTCCCAATCAAACTGATCAATTTTAGAGGTAGGGATACATGACAAACCCTTAGAAAGTATGGATTCCTCAGAAGTATTTAATGTTCTTTTGGACAAATTAACAATAGGACAAATATTCATCGGCGTGGCGGTCTCCCTCTTACTCCGGTGCGTCTTCCCCTTCTGGCCTCTCCTTGTATATCTATTCCGGGTGAAATAGGATTTATTGCTCCTATATCTCTGTAGCGAGTGCTCATTTGGACTGATTCTCTCATAAGACCCAGACCAGGGTCTAAAAAAGATGAATTATTATTACTTGTCATTCTGCTTCTAGGGGTGGCCACATCTTGGGATTGATTGCTTACTTCAGCATCTCATGCAGATTCTCCTTTTTGTTACAATATTATATTATTGAGATGTACAGTTTTAGGAGATTCCTTAGCAGGGACGATATAGATTGATTTTGCTTAATATACACATTTGGTCTATATGAACCATAAATCTGGTAGACGGAAGAATCAGGAATCTTATTAGTTAGCAGGATTTTATGACATAGTGAGTATTTTTTAGGTTTATTTATTATTTTTTAGGTTTATCTTTAGAGTTTGTAAATAGTTTTTTGCATATTTATTTAGTACTAATTCACTCCTTGACCATGATTGAGTCAAGAAACACCTGGCTAGCCTTTTTTCTATCACGTCAATTGTGACGTCATTTGACCTTGTTTTAATTTTTTTTCACCCTCCAATAAGAATTATTTTGTAACGTATATAATCATGGTTTATTCACTGCAGAAATTGTCTTGAAAAAAGTATATATTGACTGAAACGTCGACATTTTGTATTCTGCACAATAAAGCAGCATTTATTTTGATATTTGACAAGACTCCAGAGTGCTCTCTACTTGGATACTCCCACATTCCTTGTTTATATATTATTATTACATTAGAGACATCATAATAATCCATTAACTTGAAGATAACATTATTTGTCTTTTTCCTCATACATCCTTAGGGTTAGCAATATGATTTGGGTTGTTTTTAGGGTTAGTTTTATGTTAGGGCAGTACTAGTGGGATTTACACTCTTGCTTTTTGTCATTGCTGCCTTTAATTCATATTCTCCTCAAGCCATTAGTGTAGCTGGGGGGACATATTTGAACTATGTATGTCTTTCCATCCAAGTGCTGAAATAAAATGGTGGCAAATACAAATGGCAGCTTCTGTGCAGAAAAGATAGATAGATATATAGATAGATAGCTAGCTAGATAGATAGATAGATAGGCTCTATTTTGAGCTGCAGAGAGCCCCAATAAGATAAATGTTCCAGGTGAGTGCGGTAATCTCGTAAAAACAGTATTTTGTATATAGCAGGTCCTGCCAAATGAGGTACATTGTAAAATGGCACAGTGACGTACGTTTACAGTGAATGATCATTCACTGTGACTAAACCCCGTTGTTTTTATTCAGATCTTTTGAAAACGTTGTGGGCTTTAAACTTAGTTTGTAGTACAGTGCTTTTTTAAATTATTGCATATTAATATAATTGATGTTAAGCTGAACAGTGTATTATTGAAATATATTGTTCATGGGTGGTTTTAGAGACATAATAACAAAGCACAGTAGACAGACCATTCTTTTTCTTATTTAAATATTCTTATTGAAGATTTTTCAAAAAACAATGTAAACATTTACACAATAAGATACAATAATAACAATAAAATTAATTAATACAGAAAATAATAATAAAACAGGGGATAAACGCTATAACTACAACCATTCAGTGGGATACAAGTAATAACCTATCAGTTTCTATACATTTTATTATTATATACTATCAAATATATACAACATATTAACAATCATCCGGTCAAGAACGAACTAAGAAATTAGATTATAATTGATTCTGATATTTTCTTCCCGTAAAAGTCACACTTGTTTAAAATTTTCTGTTTTTTTTTTTTGGTAATCAAAAAAGCTAGTTTGCAATGTCTATTTTCAAATATGTGTTGTATGACCTCATTTATCTGTGGTGATTTAATAGCTTTCCAGTGTCAGGTGATAGTTGTTGTTGAAATTAGATAATGGCCTAGTACAATTTTATTACAATTTGGTAAATTTTGGGGGATTTGCTTGAAGAGACAATGCTCTGGTGTCAAATTATGAATTGAGTTGTCAACAGTTTTAATTAATTTATGTATCGAATTCCAATAAGGTCTAATTTTAGGGCACAACCACAGCATGTGACACAAAGATCCCTTTTCTCCACAGCCCCTCCAGCATGTATTTGTATGTGATGAATTCAATTTTTGTAATCGGCAGGGATTGAGGTACCAACGGTATAACATTTTATAATGGGACTCTAAATGTGCCACACACTGTGCATTTACAAAGCTAATCCATTCTGTGATGTTAAATGGTTTACCTAGTTCTCCCTCACATTTTATCATCAAATCAATTTTTTATTTAGTTCCCCAGCCAAATGAATGTAGTAGATAGAAATAGCTCCTTTCCGGGCAGGATCCGAACAGTATATTTTTTCTAATTCTGCTTTGAGAGCTACCTATCTTAAAGCTTGTATGGGTTAATTACTTCCTTGATAATTCATGTTTACTTTGGCTCAGATCCTGTCCTGAAAGGCCACAATTAACAATAATAAGATGAATTATTTTGTTGTTTATTATTTCATAAGTTCAAATTATCAAAGTGTGTGATGGAATGTGATGTCCAGTAATATAAATCTACGTTGGGGATGTCATAAATTAAAACTGAGAATGGAGTTGCCCTAGACCAAAGTGTTTAAATTTTTTATATAATATATTCCATGATTTTATAGTAATTTTGGTGGTTGGGAACATATTTATGTAACGTGGTCGTCGAGATGGAGGAAGCCATACTAGTTCTGTAATACGATGTGGGAATTTTTTTGTTGTCTTCAACTTGAGCCATTGGGGCTGTCCAGTATCTAAATAAAATTTTAACTCAGCAGCTGTGTTGGTAGCGAGATAATAATGAGCAAAGCTTGGCAAACCCATACCCCCTCATACCCTAGGTTTTTGCAATACGAATAACTTGATTCTTGCCGGTTTCCTATTCCAAATCAATGTCAAAAGGGTAGAGTGAACTTTTCTAAAAAATGATAGAGGAATAGTAAGGGGTATGGCTCTAATACAATATTTTTGGAAGTATATTAATTTTAACCAAATTGATTCTACCTAACCATGACATTTCTAGATTGCACACTCTCTCCTCCATGTCTTCCCTAAGCATGGGCCAGACTTTTTCTAAGTTTTTTTTATGCAGCGTAGCCAGGTTTTTGAAAAAAACTGATACCTAAATAGGAAATGTAAGAGTTTCTCCAATAAAAGTCAAACTGTTTTTTTTAAAAATATCTAATTTAAAAAATGGTGTAAAAAAGGGGAGTTCTTGCATTTTTTTTGTATTAAATTTGTAATAGGAAATTTCACCAAATTCTTGCAAGATAGACATTAAGGGTGTAATTGAGGACATAGAGATATTTAGTGATTATATAATGTCATCTGCAAATAGACCAATTTTATGAATTTTGTCTCCAACCACAATCCCCTCTATCTCTATACAGTTTCTAATCCTTTCAGTCAAGGACTCAACTGCCAACACAAATAATAGTGGTGACTGTCCTTTTTGTCATGGCAGGAATTAAGACACCCACCACTCTCACCTGGTCTTTAGGGAACAAAGGAGTCCCTGCCTTATCCTGGTAAACAGGTGGGTTTACAAGATTTTTCCCAGGATCTCGCCTACTCTGGGACCCTATAGATCCAAAACATTGACAATATGGTATACCTTTTTTGGTGGTTTCTCTACAATCACAGTTAGTTAATTCAACTGCAGTATCTTGCCATTTTTGGACGACTTCTACTAAGTCATTATCTTCTAACCAAGCTCTGTAATTTGATATAAATTCCCTCCATATATGTGGGTCTAGAGGGCCCTCTGAGGGCATGCAAGTTTTCTTAAGTAACCTCTAAATAGTCTTAATTGCTCCTCGTCCTTTGTGATGATTAACTATTGTAAAAGCCGTAAAGCCCCCTTGAGTGCTTTGAGAGCTACCTACCTTAAAACTTGTATGGGTTAATTACTTCCTTACACAAGACAAACTGTACAAAAACAGTGTATAAGACACTTAGGACCACTGCAGTGGAATTTTCACAGTATTGTCTTTGTTATTCTAAACACAGATCAGGAGATCTGCAATTGGAGGATTCTTACACAAAATATAAAACAAATGACAAGGCAAACAATAAAAATAACTTAAAACCCACAGATATATTCCACTATCTCAAGATTCTTTTCACAAGACATAACACAACATCCACCTGAATATAACCATAATACCTCAGAAAGTTCTTTAGATCAGATGTTTTTTAAAATTCTCCACCCGGAGATGTCTCAAAGAGCACCAGAGAGTAGAAAGATAAAATCTTTTCCTCACCAGCTGCAGCTGTCTGATCTTTGGTATATTCAAGGGAGCCCAAATGTGTTATTAATTCAAGTGCACTTGGAGGAGCATGAATTCAGACACCAGACACCTGTTGGTATTCAAAATAAGCCTCTGACCTTTATTTTGTCAGTTGTGTTTTTATACATTAAAAGTAAGTTTACGTGCAAATACACATGGGACAGTAGTAGGAAGGCAGTAGGAAGGCAGTGAAAGGGTGAAAGGAGTACAGATAAGGCATAGGGATGAACGTCATGTACATATAACAGAGAAGTTCTGAGAAAAAGAAAGAACAGACTGATTTAGAAGAGACAGCTCAGGTGGGGGCTATCTGCTCCTGGAACTAAACATATATGGTCTTAGGTGTCGTTTTAAGCATTAAGTATTTCCTGAGTCCAAGTTAGCCAATTTTAATATAGGATATCTAATATGACACCTATAAGCTTGAACCTTGGAATCAAAGTAAATTTTATCACAATCCCCTCTTTTGATCCAAGGGTCACCCAAATGTCCAAGGTATATCCAGGCCTGCTAGCCAAAGCCTGTAGGACTTTCATTTATTTCTTCGCCATGGTTCCCTTGGACTGAGAGACCACCAGAATCAGCTGAGGAGAGTTCCTTAATTTGTTAGGCGAGGTAACATCGTAAAAACCTTCCAAAGTCGGAGCTGGAATGTAAGTTAAGGTATGACCAACAGTAGGTTTGTTTTTACATAGAGAGGTTAGTAGACATGAGAAGAATCTAAAGGTTAGAAAAATGGCCATAATAACAAATACAGTAATGTTCCTAGCCCAAATGTCCAATCCCCAAATAAGCCAGTATCCTGTTTGATATCTGTACTAAGCCATGTAAATCTTTTATATTAAAAACCAAAGAAAAAAAAAGTTACATGTGCTCTTTCCACATCCCTATGTATTTTTAAACAAACAGAGCTTTTTAGTTACCTCAATGGTAAAAGCAAGGTGGGCTTACCCTCTCATGGCCATTGGAGGTAACTTTTTTTTCTTTGGTTTTACTATATGTATTTGGGCTGATGGTGTACTATGGTCGTTGCTGCCGTCCAGGAGTAATGGGAGTTTGAGCGCTGGACTTGTTTCTTTGTATTTGTAAATCTTTTATATGTTTATGAATCATAGTGCCATGGTCAGATAGGTTAAAACAGCACATACCTTCAATAGCTTCACAGCAAAGTCATGTTTCATTAGTAAGTAGTCAATTGCTGCTCTATTCTCAAGGATTGCATTCTTATTTGCGTGGGTGTGCATAAGTAGCTCTTCTAGGGCCTGGAAAGTGGCATTTAAACCCTTTGCAAGGGAACAGTAACTTTAATTACTTGGGTATTATACAGTGTTCAGCCTGGGAGTCCTACCATAGAGTACGCAAGGGCAGAGTATTCGGCTTTATATAAGAGAGTGATTTCAGAGTTCGATCTGAAGTAAGGGTGTTTTTAACATCTCTCCTGTCTCTCTGCGGTTTTGTCTCTCATGCTTTACATTAAGATTAGTGTTGTGTATTAGTCACTATCACTTAACACCAACATGGAATTAACAATTTACAATTTAAAATGTTTATTTGTTTGTAAAAAAAAATTTGGGGGGGGGGGGGGGGGAGGAGAGTGTATTGTTCATTAAAATAAAATAAAAAAGCTCATATTACCTAGTTACTGCCACAGTGGTATTCACACAAACTTTGAGCAGTAGATAGCCTGCTTCATTCATTGCAGTATGACATAGGTGGCTACAGTTAGTACTGTGTGTTTCTGCTAGCTACTGCCACTTAATACCAACTTGGAATAGTCAATTAACAGTTTTTAAAAGTATTTTTTAGGTTAAGTGTGTGTAGATAAACAAAAGTAATTTTTTATTTCCTCTGTGTTTAGTCAAGTCTGTGCTGGTCAAATATGTGGGTACTGTGTTTCAATGTTGTATATCAACCAACACATTTTGAAATACAAAGATCTATTGTTGCTAAATAAAATTACGTTAGTTTACACAATTTACAATCATTTATATCCCAAGTTAATTGTAATAAGAAAAACAAACCCACCATCATCAAAGTCAATTACTAATCCCAAGACAAATTGAGGGAGGGTGTGGCTTGTTTTCCCCAATCCATCATGAACAGTAATGCAATGGCATATGAGAGTCTAAAACACATATTCCTCTTTCATTAGCATTAATTAAGTGTGGTGTGGTGCTAGTAGGCAACAAATGCAAACTGGACCGTGCCAGTCGGACCTATTATTATGAGAGGAATTAAAAAAAACATTTTTTAAAGTTACTATTGCCAAGCTGCAACTGTCAGTGTTACTTACACCCACTGATTTAAAATAGTTTAGCTGATTTGTGATTTATTTTTCATGTTATTGCTAGTAAAAGATGTATTCTTTACTTTGCAGTGTGCTTCTGTACCACTACTTGTGTTTAGAAATCGCAAGCTTCTTGAACCAGTAATACACAGAGTGTGGCAGTTTGTTGCACAAGTGGACCCTAATTGCTAAAGGGGTTTTCTCTTTGTAGAAATATTTGGTGGTTTTGCTGGTCATGGTTGTAATGATTCAAATGCCTTTCACTTCAGTGATTTCACCCTGTCTGGTTTTGGGATCCCTAGTCACTGTAGGGGGTGGCAAGGGGATTGCGGCCCCCTAGCTACTTGGGGGGCATTTATTTTTACAATTCACTCATGGGTGGGGGCTGGGGAGAGATATTAGGCCACCCTTTTTGTCATTTAAGGGCCCCCACCCACTGCTCATGAGGAGGGATGACAGTAGTTCGTCCCCCCTTTTGTCATTGATGGCCCCCCACCTGCTGCTCATGGGTGGGGGGCCGTAGGTCCCCACCCGTAGCCATTTAAAGGCCCCCATCGACAATGGCTGTGGGCCAGAGGGGAGAAAGTAGGTCCTCCCCTTGTGTCATTTAAGGGCCCCCACCCACAGACCATGGATTGGGGCCAGGGAAGGGAGACAGTAGGTCCTCCCCCCTTTTGTTTTGACATTAAAGGATTCCCATCCACCACTCATGGAGCCGGTAGCTCCCCCTTGTAATAAGCTGAATGAATGATCTTCATTCATTCAAAGACAGTTCTTTCTTTGTAACTGCTATTAATTCATTCGTCTTTCTGACAAAGGAACGAATAGCCAAAATTCCCATCTGAATTTTGGACAATAGCGAATGCCCAAGTGAACTTCACAGCGCTATATAGAGTGTACAGATGACGTGTTCTGCAGGGCCTTCATCTGCCCACACTAAGATGGCGGCGCCTAGGACCTAGGTCTGGGCAAGAAATCAACAGGTAAAAAAGGGTATAATAGGGGACCTAGTTAAGGGAAAAAAGGCATGTTAAATTTTAGTATTCATTTATGTGTAAATAAAATTTGTCTCTACACAGATTAAAATAAAGATTTTAAATAAATGGTGTAATTGTGGTCACCTGGTACTATGGAACTGAAAAAAAAAACATGGGTGGGCACATAACTAATAAGTGGAATGGATTTTTAGTTATAGAGAATGGTTAGCAAAGTCCCACTTTAGGACACTATAACTCATAAAATACAAAATGTATATGATATACAAGACAGAAGTACAAAAACATCTCTGACAACTCATTCATTAGCAGGATTATAAATATGACAAACGGTAAACCTATGAGACCTGAAGCAATTCAATTTTACCTCCAGCATACAAGAGGTTTTTAATAAATTCAAAAAGTAAATATACGTATATACTTGAGTATAAGCCAACCCGAATATAAGCCGAGGCACCTAATTTTACCATAAAAAACTGGGAAAACGTATTGACTCGAGTATAAGCCTAGGGTGGGAAATGCAGCAGCTACTGGTAAATTTCTAAATAAAATTAGATCCCAATAAAATTACATTAATTGAATATTTATTTAGTGTGTGTGTATATATTAAAAACATGTGAGGAAGGCTGAACTTGATGGACGCAAGTCTCTTTTCAGCTATGTAACTATGTAACTATGTAACTATATAATGAATGTAGTGTGTGTGTGTTTGTGTAGTGTGTGTATATAATGAATGCAGAGTGTGTCTGTTTGTGTAGTGTGTGTATATAATGAATGCAGAATGTGTGTGTTTGTGTGAATGCAGTTTGGGTGTATATAATGAATGCAGTGTGTGTGTATATAATGAATGCAGAATGTGCGTGTATATAATGAATGCAGAATGTGCGTGTATATAATGCAGAGTGTGTTTGTGTGAATGCGGTGTGTGTGTATATGTATGCAGAGTGTGTGTTTGTGTGAATGCAGTGTGTGTGTATATGATGCAGAGTGTGTGTGTGTGTTTGTGTAGTGTGTGTAAGCTGGGTCGTGGGAGGGCATTTTTATATCTTTATTTTAATATTGTGTTTACTTTTTTTTTGTCCCCCCTCCCTGCTTGTTACCTGGCCAGGGAGAGGGGCTATGTCATTCCCTGGTAGTCCAGTGGTATGGGCTGAACAGTGGGGGGCCCACAGAAGCTGATACTTACCTTTCCTACAGCTCCTCCAGCCACCCAGTGTAAATCTTGTGGCCTGCATGCCGCACAGAGCATTGCCATTGTAACCCGTGGCAATGCTCTGACGGCCGCGGGTCTCACGAGATTTACACTGGGGAGCTGGAGGAGCTGCAGGAAAGCTAAGTAACAGCTTGCTGCTGCCCTCCCCCACGACTGCCGGGCTTGTAATGAGCCCAGTGGTCCTGGTCTGTATTATGGCAATGTAAGTTGCCATACTACATACCCTGACTCGAGTATACGCCGAGGGGGGCTTTTTCTGCACAAAAAATGTGTATACTCGAGTATATACAGTATATGAGATTTTTTCAGTGTCAAAAATAGTAGATTTTTTAAATAAAAATTGGAATGATATTTGGTAAATTATGGGACTGTAACAGTTATTTCTTATAATTATTGTCATTAATGCTATTTTATCATTAATATTGCACAATTTCCACTAATGTTTTCACTGTATATGTTTTTATGTATTAAAACACATTACATTTGTTCCCAAAATGTTCACATGAACTCACAGAGATTAAAAATATATATATATATATATTGTAACATTTTTGTTATTAAACAATGGCTATTGTATTCACCTAGTTATTGTTTATCATCTTTTTTTTTCTTGAATGTCTAGAAGCTTTCAGCAAATGTTTTCCTCAATCTTTTGTAATGAACGACTTTGTGTATCAAGTTCTGTCTGACATTTGACCTTATGATAGTTAATGTCAAAATATATATTCTGTAGATGTTGCTGCAACCATTTTCTGTTCTCTAATTCATCGAACTTGCTTTGTTGTTTATTCTTGTAATTTCTTGTGACATAAAGAAACAACTTCACTGTCTACCATGCATGAACACACATTGTTGATTTTATTTTGCATTAATTTGAAAGACAAATAAATTAAATCCAATATTAATCAGGAATACATTCATTTTTACATATTTACTCAAGTTCATGCACATGTTTTATCCTGTAATTAAACAAATGTCTCCGTCCGACCTTTAGCCAATGTCTTTGATTTTCGTTGTCACACACATTATCTTGCAAGACTTATTAATCAAAAAACATTCAAGATTTGTGTGGTGTGCTATAAAAACATGTGTTAGTGTCACCAACTGCTACCTCACCCCAAGTATATTGTCACTCAAAAATACTTAAAAAAACATAAAGAGAAAGAAAGATAAGGGTGATAAGCGCACACACAGAAGTTGAAAAAGGAAAAACACCACATATATTGGTCTCTGTATCTTTTTACACAGAGCTTTTCTTTCAAAGGAAACAAAGTTTCTCCTAAATAGAATACAAACAGAGGTACATATTGTAACATATTGTAACATGTGAGAGGTATATATAAAACTAGAAAAGTAGTGGATACACTCACACTTTGATGAGCCAATTAGACGTAGGCTCAGGAATTATGGTGCATGTCCTCTCCCATAAGAGATCACAGATGTATCTATAGATGATAACGTCTCCCAAATGTACAGGAATCCACAGGTATCACCAAAAAACAGGAACTCCTCGATATGAAAGTATATGTATATTTATTTACAACGATTAAAAAAAACACACAACGCGTTTCAACCCTCCAAGGGGTCTTTCTCAGATGGTAATAAATTCATTACTAAGAGCAAGCATATATATCAGTACATACTAATTGACATATGTGAGATTTGTACACTCCTACTGCCAAATATGGTCATAACCGGATGCGTTTAATGCCACCCCCAATATGGCGACGCTTCCGGTTACGCCATATTCCGGCGCCATCTTGGTATTCCCACTAAAATATTTAAAAAATAAAGCAAGAAAAACCTAATCACATAACATCCTTTAAAATCTATCACCACAGTTTACCTTTCTCCAATTAAGAATAAGTCTCATACAGTTTTTATAATGGTGGTTTGAATATATTTTATATTGTGTCACTTTTTAAAGTCCTATTATTTTACTTTTTTTATTGTGTTGATCTATTAAGTACTAAATATCATTATTTAGAGTAATGTTAAAACCAATTAATATTATTACTCCTCTGGGCCAGTGAGATGATTGAGTTTTGAGAACATACTAAACTCAATTATCTGCTGGTCAAAAAAAGTTAACATTTTCAAGATTTTCAGAAATACCCCAAAACTGTATACAAACCCCACAAAAGTCATATCCCTGGGTAGCTGATCTCTGTGGGAGAAACATATAAAAATGTATGCCAAATCAGTTTGGTAGTTTCCGAACAGCACCGTGGAGAAAGTTGACTGGTCTGCCACGAGGGTGAATCCGCGAAACAGTTCCAGAGGTTTTGTAGCAAAAGCCGACCTCCATTCGTGGTAATTCATACGAAAACCGCAATAGGTAAAATAGAGATGGTTCGTGCAGAATGCTCCTTGCGTTCGTCTGTTTTAAACTCTAGAATGCTGTTCGTCTAAAGTGCTGGGAAATAGAACGTAGGGGAGTCCCACCTAGACCGGGGTTCGTGCGAGTGCGTTGCCGAAAACAGCTCCAGGCACTCGATGACTCAGTCCCGCTGGCCTCGTTCAGGAGACAAGGTGGCCGCCACCCATTGTTCTCACCACGTGTATTCATATGCATGAAATGGCGGCCACCTAGGAGCATTCAATTAGTCTGCTGTTTTCGTATTGCTACACAGTGTTCCATTTTCTAAATAGTCCCAGGGTGGTCTCCATTTGGTAAAACGAACAAGTTAACGAATGGCCATGAAAAAGAAACGAATAACTGAGGGAAGTTAATAGCAGGGAATAGCCAAACGGTGATGTCAATTAGCCGAATGGTGAAGGGGTATTCCTTCACACTACTGTCCTGAAATCCGCTTGTATTCAGACTCAATACAAGAGCCTCGTTTAAATCCTCATTAGTGATTTGTCTGCTGATTTGAACCTACCTGGAGGTCAAATGTCCCCCTACAAAATCTGATAATAAACATTATGGCTTTATTGCCTTGCAATAGTGAATTACCCCAAGCCAAAACTTTAATAGTGAGCACATTAATGATAAACCCAAACTTTTCTCGTTCTGTAAGAAAACACCTGGTATTCATTCCTTAAGTAGCTATAACACTACAAATAGTCACCATTGTATCTTTCTACAGAAGTCATATGCACTAATTATGGGACATTCTATAGCAGTAAAAACCACCCTAGCAGTAGTATGTATAAGAGTGTTTGGTTGCAGATAAGCAGTATGTATTAATAGTCCGTAAAGTCTGGTCCATACAATGTCCAGTTCATCCATTAGTGAACAACAGCATTTCTATGTTGTTTTAGGCCTTCTGGGTCCATATGGTCACAGGAAATAAACTTGAACACGACAAATAAATTATTCTGTAGTTGCTTGTTTATTTGTTCCTTGAGCAGTTCAGTGAATGAGGAACTGCAAATGACATAAGAATCAGGTAGATCAAAACAATGTAATGTCACAGCATTCAAATTCCCAAATACACAAAATCCAAACCCAAGAGCTAAATAAAGAGTATAGCCATACACATGCATACCAGAGATTAAACTAAGTCTCAAGGGAGTACCTCTGAACGAGGCTTGAGGTGGAACACACTGTGGAACGCACATCTATTCCACCGATACCCGAGACACAGGATCACCTGTAACTCCCACATCTCTTATCCATCTCCATGATCACTACAGCAGTTTACATTGTAGACTATTGTGCTGATTTTGCCTCTCATAATACTATTTCTGTGAGTTGTTTTTAATATTTGATATTAAACTTATTGTTACTATTACACTGAGCACTATGCTATTTCATTTCTATTTCTAGGCACTGAAAGGACACTTTGCTACTCTTTAGCAACAAGTTTTCTCTATACTGGTTTGCAGGTTGATTATATATATTGAAGATTCTATGCATCTTTCTTTGGAAAGTATATTATTTTAGCATTTGGGTCCCACTATCCTGTGTTATCCTGTGTTGTCTTCACAAGCAGGAGAAGTGACACTCTTGTTATATATATTGTGGATTTATCTTTGGACTTATTTTGACTTGGATTTTTATTTTATTTTCATTTTTTCCATTTATATCCTTTCACTTCTTTTTATGACCCTTCATTGTTTATTGTGGCGGAACCAACCTCGCCACTGTGAACTGGAGAAGCCTGGTTGCTAGCCTCCTGCCCTGCGACTATGGCCCTGGGGTGTATTAACCGTGTAAGAAGGGTATTTGGGCACAATGGATGTTTATATGCTGTTCCTGGCCCTTTAAATACTGTGGAGCAGTATTACAACTTTTAAACTAGCACTTCGGATGCAGTCGAATTGCCGCAGTCCGAAGTGCCGAAGTCGTCGAAGTGGACGCCATTACAGTCGAACACGTGGCGAAGGCCATTTTAATCCAGTCGAACGCGGTGAGCTGTACCTTCCCCTACCCTTCGACACTGCGGCTGGAGACTAATTTACAACCAGAAATGACAAAGTCCTGTTCGAACGTGTGTTCGAATCTTCGAATGGGACTTTGTCATTTCTGGGTGTAAATTAGACCTCTGGTAGACAATATAACACCACGGAAACACAACCCCAGTTTCACTTCGACACTTCGACAGAAGTCGAAGTGCGTTCGACGATTCGAACGCTCCCTTAGGATGGGACTTTGTTATTTTCAGGGCAGAAATAGACCGACCGCACAGCCTGAATCTGTGAAACTGTTTTGGCCATGAAAATGTGCCTGCGGTCGGTCTAGAAGGACTTCCGACTAACTTTTGAACTAATGGAAGGATTTGCATGATTTTTGAGTATGTTCATATTTCAAGTGTGCTGATTAATAATATGTGGTTTGAAGATGAATGTATGGTTTTAAAGTTATACAAATTTATAAAAATGTATAAGTTTTAGCTTGGAGATAATTGAGGAGATACAGTAAGAAACTCAATTATCTCCCAAGCAGAGGGGAGGGAATATGTGGGATGTAACCGATAGTTGATTGGTTAATGCCTAATTGTCTGTGGGCGTCTCCTTTGCAGGGGAGCACTGCATAAAAGCATAGTACCTGCCATTAAACCTGAGTTCTACTTTACCCTCAATTTGGAGTGTCGTCTCTTATTGGGGGAATCTGCTACAAGGGATTGCTATGCTTGTCATATTCCCTTGCTACCTCACTGCTAAGTTATTGTAAGCACTGGTTCCTGTTTTGCTCTCTGGAGGAGTCTACGGTGGTTATGGTGTCTGCTGCAGTGCTTGAAGTCTTCATGAAACGCTAGGAGCATCCTTCAATGGAGGTACCCAGTCGGGGTGCCAGGTCATCCGTTACATTTATACATACACATATTATCTTTGTGGGGTCTATCTAGCTTCTGGGCACTTTCATTATAGTATTATTATGTGATATTCATCTGTTTGAGAACTGCACATATTGAACAAAAATATGGATGAATTTGAGGGGTCCCATAACAGTTTGGCAGATAAACTACAAGAAGTGGATGACATCCTGACAGCATACAAACTCAAGTTCGCCGACTTGGAAGACAGATCTAGGAGGAATAACCTCCATATCAGGGGTATCCCAGAATCAGTGCCCAACTCCAACTAACACCACTATCTATTGAATTCCAATTGAATATTGAATTCCAAACCATAAAGAAATACACCCAGAGCAGCTACTGGTTGATAGTGCACACCGGCTTCGCAGACCAAAGCACCTGCCTACCATAGCAGTTTGAGACATCATCACAAGAGTACACTTCTTTCATGTGAAAGAAAGAATTATTCATGCTTGCAGAAATTCGGACTTACCTGAACAGTACCTCAAACTCTTTTGAGCCTCTTGGCCTAGACATTACAATTCCGCAAGTCCTTGACGCTCATCATCCCTATGCTCCATTCACAGAACCTGAATTACTGACTGATAGATCAGGAGTGGATACATGGGAGCTCTGGCATACTTATAAACCGGTACCAACTTAATCCTGTAACACTTTAACCGTGTCAATATTGTATGTTTTAGAGGCCTATAATTCCGTAGACCAAATGAATACGCAGTTTCTTATTACACTGTACTAATTCTGAATTAACTTCTACCAAGGAACTGCATTAGTGGATTTATTGTTTCATAATGTTACTGTATACTGTCAACCTGTGTATGATGGCTTGTATGAACTTATGACCAAATGCTTTCTAACATCTGCTGTATCACATAAAACATCTGTGATGCTATATAGTTCCCCCTTCTGAACTTCCTCTTTTATTTTCTGTACCCCTTCCCCAATCATTTTTTGAAAACAATAAAAATCGCAAATTGAAACAAAAGACAAGGAATGGAGAAATTGAATTAAAGGATAAACAACCCCAGGCCAATACCACACAACAGGATAAAGCAATTAATACTCTATTGGGAATAACATGGCACCTAGATACTGGTGAAAGAGATTTAAATACTGTAAGGTATGTTTCTATTGGCTCAGATTATTCATGTGTACCAAAACATGCACAAGGAATGTGAGAGTCTGTTATCACTGCTTACATTTAAATAAACTCTACTATCTTTGTATTCAAATGACTTTTTATATCTTCACTCTATATTAAGTGAATAAATGGCTAAAACACCTTTTTTAATACTGGAATGTGCTGTTCGTGCTAAATCAAGCTATTCGCTATCACTCATGAAAATATTTTCATGTTCTGTTAGTTTTCATTTAAAAAATATTTTTAGATTTTTCGATGTATTATATTTAATACATATTTAAAACGTAGTCACTGCATGACTAGCCTGTAGTCCAGGGAAAATACTTCAGGTTATTCAATTTAGAAATCCCAGAAAGAAAAGTAATCATGACAGATTTACTCAGTACAACCTAGATGTGTAGCAGTTGCAGTGCTCCAAACTCCCCAGCTTAATTTCTTCTTCAACCTGATTGGTTATTTGCATCACATCCCCAGTGCTCTTTTGGCACAATTCATATAGTGACGGTTGCTTTTTACCTTTTGATCTGTAATATTTAATTTTATTTTTCTCAAAAGCAAATGCTATAGCAAACTACACAATATTATTAATTGAAGATGCCATAAAAGCTAATTGTTAGTTTCATAGGACTTAAAAAAGTAAAAGTCTGTTTATGTCCTGTGACTAACACAGATGGGCCAAATTACATCTATTTTTCAAACATCCTAAGAATTCCGTTTCTGACTTGAAAGGAGTGGTCATGGTTTGTAATGGCAATTAACGCAATGGTTATTTGCTTTCATGATGTACCAACAACTATTTTTGTAATTGACTTCGTAGTTTAAAATACAAAATATTTGTATATATATTTTTTTTAATCTCAAAATGACACTATGGGTATCATTGCTGTAGTGGCCTGTAATATAGCCATGCAATGAGGAGCATCAAGAGTGTTTAAAAGAAATGGTCACTTAAAAAAAGGACAACATTTGTCTGAATTGGTTTATGACTAGAGTTGAGCGAACCCGAACTGAAAAGTTCGGGTTTGTACCGAACATTACGTTTTTTGGACCCCGGATCCGAATATCACTGTATGTTCGGGTTGGAGTTCGGCGATTTAACTACGCGTTTTGACCCTAAGAAGCCATCTGTAACGGACCGTTTCAGCATACAAGGGGAAAAATGCGTTTAGGCGATAATCCCCTTTTCCATAGACAGGCACAGCTACTGCAGAACATCAGAACTCACGAGCTGGATACGAAATAACACTCCGAACTGGAACAGCTGAACAAGAAAAGCATACAATCGGCTTACACTCTTGGCAGTCAGCTTACAATCCAATCCCCCCCAAGAACGAGACGACACTTCATTTTGAGGGTTAAGCAGGAACTGTGGACTGGGACACCCAGTCTGGCTTTTATTACAACCAAGTACATACAGGACACTCCCAGGGGGAGGATGAATTTAACCAATCACATGGATGTACCTCCCACACATTTCCTCCCCTTAGATTAGCACTTAACATAATTATACCGTACACCTTTTTCCCCAATTCCTGGATGTACCCCAAATACATATGCTACACCTCCAAAACAGGTATCCCCTGATAGCCCTTATTCAGGGGGACAACATATGCAAGAATCAGCCCATTCGGATAAATGGTTCGGGAGATATGAAGTTCCAAAGATTTGACCGACCGCATGGGTAAAGTATCCGAAAACAGTTCCATGCATTTTGGCCCTGCGGTCGGTCACAAACAAGGGAATGAAAACAGGCGAATTGCCTGTGTTATAGAGCCTGGAGAGGGTTTGAATGAATTCCCTTGTTTGTGGGGTTCTTTCTACCGAACGGCGGGTCATTCGGTAGTTTCCATACGAATTTCTGGAAGTATGGAGGTCTCAGCGGTGTTTGCCTAGTCAAGTGTCCGATTTTAGTTCCAGACACTCGACGGCAAAACACCGCTGTTCGGTAGTTTAAGATGGCCGCCGCCACGTGGTTGTTTCCTGAATGGCGGCCACCCAGAGGACACAGAACACATTACATGATTGCCAATTACCCGTTTGCAACATTGTTGCAAACGGTAATTGGAGGCACACTTAGTCCTGGGTGGTCTGGTTGTTCGGTAGTTTCCTCAATACAATGAATGGAGTGATTCTACCGAACAATCAGATGAATGCGGCATATATATATATATAACCCAGGTTAACTGCATACATAAATACATATACAATATATAGGCAGTACAATAGGATATGCTTCACAGTCTTAAAGGGACAGTAGTCCCAAAATGTCCATTGCTGATTTTAAAGGGCCAGTAGCAGCAATATAAATTAGTACATGCCCAAATATAGTCTTTAAAGTGCAATATGTCCAGGGGCCATAGTCAGCGGGCAGGAGGCTAGCAGCCAGGCCTCTCCAGTTCACAGTGGCGAAGCTGGTTTCGCCACATTTCTCCCCTTGGCCAATTAGACTAACAGGGTACCTGACTTTCTGCCGGTCAGTGCCCTGGTTAGTCCAGCAACCCACCCACAAAACAGAAATAACAGAGCAGCCCACCCACACGAACCGGTTACTACATCTGGGTGAGGAAGGATTTTGTCCAAGTTCTGGTGTTTCACCACTGCTGGGTGGGAGACGGGTAGGCTGCCTTGGTGGGTTGCTGAGGGGGCAGAGACCAGCGGTACTCTGTCCTGTTGCCAGCACTACCACGGGAGTAGTCTGGTGGGCGTCTGGTTGCTGGAGACTGGCTGTCTCCCCTTTAGGTGCGCAGCTCGACTGCCGGAGGGGGAGACCGACTGTCTCCCCTTTGGATCCATCACACTGAGGCTGGGGAACAGGACCGACCGTCCCTATCCCTTGTGCTGTAAGTGCAGAGACTACGGTCCCATCTGCACAGTTGTGGGGCTTAACATCTCCCCTTGGTGAGTTAGGCTGCCGCTGGAGAGAGGGTGTAACAAGCTCCTCTCTCTGGACGGTAAACTGCCGCTGGGGAGGGGGGTTAGCAGGCTCCTCTCCCTGCCACTCTCTCTGCTGGTGGAAAGGGGGACCAGCTGTCTCCCCGGTCATTCTCTTGTCCGGCTGCTGGGGTGCGAGACTGACTGTCTCTGCTCCCTGCAGGACACACTGCCGCTGGGGAGGATGGACGACACCATCAGCTCCCTGGGGCACACACTGCCGCTGGGGAGGGAGGACGCTGCTCTCCTCTCCCTTCGCTTCACACTGCCGTCTTGGCATCTCACTTTGCTGCTGGGGGGCAGGAACAACAACCTCTGCCCCCTGTAACTCAGCCTGCCGCTGGGGAGGAAGGACTGCACCTTCGGCTCCTTTGGACCCACACGGCTGCTGGGGAGGATGGACGACACCATCAGCTCCCTGGGGCACACATTGCCGCTGGGGAGGGAGGACGCTGCTCTCCTCTCCCTTCACTTCACACTGCCTTCTTGGCATCTCACTTTGCTGCTGGGGGGCAGGAACAACAACCTCTGCCCCCTGTAACTCAGCCTGCCGCTGGGGAGGGAGGACGACACCATCCGCTCCCTGGGTTACACACTGCCGCTGGGGAGGATGGACGACACCATCAGCTCCCTGGGGTACACACTGCCGCTGGGGAGGAAGGACTGCACCTTCTGCTCCCTGGGACACACACTGCCGCTGGGGAGGATGGACGACACCATCAGCTCCCTGGGGTACACACTGGCGCTGGGGAGGAAGGACGGCACCTTCTGCTCCCTGGGACACACACTGCCGCTGGGGAGGATGGACGACACCATCAGCTCCCTGGGGTACACACTGCCGCTGGGGAGGAAGGACTGCACCTTCTGCTCCCTGGGACACACACTGCCGCTGGGGATCTGGGCCGACTGCCCAGCATCCCTGTAGGGCCGGTAGAGAGATCTCGGTCCCATCTCCCCCGGCCATCTGTGGGTCTCTCCAGGGCCAGTCCATGAGGTCCCCCACTTCTGCAGCTGGTAGTGAAGCAGGAGGTACCTCGGCCCCGTTTTCCCAGCTGTAGGCTAGCAGGTCTGGGTCTGCCACCCAGTTTTCCCGGTCTGCGTCCCCTCTCTGCGGCTGGCCGGAATTTAATAGTTCTACATAGTCCATCTCCAGCCCTTGTTCCATGCCAGCGAAACGGCGGAGGTCTTGTCCCAGTCCAATAGATCTCGGGCCCTGTAACATCTCACTCCGGTAATGCACGATAGCCCAGTACCGTGACTCTGCTGGACTGCCGAAGTCGACGTCTTCTGTTAGGGCCTTCCACAACAGGCCAGGGCTAGTGTAGTGATCCCCCTCCGGCTGGATGCCCTCTGCCCTCCACGTCTCTGGCTGGACAGTGCACCACCACAGTGCCCGGTATGAGACGTCCAGGCTCAGTTCCCTTTCCACGAGGTACTCAAGTCGTCTTACCCGCTCCCCTCCGGGTTGGTCCCCCAGAAGCGGCATCCGCCAGGCCATTTGTTCCTCCAACTGGTATGCGGCACCAGGAAAGCGCTGCTGCCGTTGATACTGGACTTCTTCCAGGGCATCATCCCATAATTCTATCCGGGCATTATCTCTCCATTCTAATTCACTCTCTTCCTCAGGTGTGTGTGTTGCCCAGGTGTGCGTGTTGCCCATTTTCCCAAAATCCTTTGTAGATAGGGTCGCTGTACGGGTACTGGCGTTGCCCTCACTTTGTAATCCAGGAATGGTGTTGTCTGTAGCTGTCCCTCTGGTTGTAGGAACGATCCCGCCGCTTGCCACCAATTGTAACGGACCGTTTCAGCATACAAGGGGAAAAATGCGTTTAGGCGATAATCCCCTTTTCCATAGACAGGCACAGCTACTGCAGAACATCAGAACTCACGAGCTGGATACGAAATAACACTCCGAACTGGAACAGCTGAACAAGAAAAGCATACAATCGGCTTACACTCTTGGCAGTCAGCTTACAATCCAATCCCCCCCAAGAACGAGACGACACTTCATTTTGAGGGTTAAGCAGGAACTGTGGACTGGGACACCCAGTCTGGCTTTTATTACAACCAAGTACATACAGGACACTCCCAGGGGGAGGATGAATTTAACCAATCACATGGATGTACCTCCCACACATTTCCTCCCCTTAGATTAGCACTTAACATAATTATACCGTACACCTTTTTCCCCAATTCCTGGATGTACCCCAAATACATATGCTACACCTCCAAAACAGGTATCCCCTGATAGCCCTTATTCAGGGGGACAACATATGCAAGAATCAGCCCATTCGGATAAATGGTTCGGGAGATATGAAGTTCCAAAGATTTGACCGACCGCATGGGTAAAGTATCCGAAAACAGTTCCATGCATTTTGGCCCTGCGGTCGGTCACAAACAAGGGAATGAAAACAGGCGAATTGCCTGTGTTATAGAGCCTGGAGAGGGTTTGAATGAATTCCCTTGTTTGTGGGGTTCTTTCTACCGAACGGCGGGTCATTCGGTAGTTTCCATACGAATTTCTGGAAGTATGGAGGTCTCAGCGGTGTTTGCCTAGTCAAGTGTCCGATTTTAGTTCCAGACACTCGACGGCAAAACACCGCTGTTCGGTAGTTTAAGATGGCCGCCGCCACGTGGTTGTTTCCTGAATGGCGGCCACCCAGAGGACACAGAACACATTACATGATTGCCAATTACCCGTTTGCAACATTGTTGCAAACGGTAATTGGAGGCACACTTAGTCCTGGGTGGTCTGGTTGTTCGGTAGTTTCCTCAATACAATGAATGGAGTGATTCTACCGAACAATCAGATGAATGCGGCATATATATATATATAACCCAGGTTAACTGCATACATAAATACATATACAATATATAGGCAGTACAATAGGATATGCTTCACAGTCTTAAAGGGACAGTAGTCCCAAAATGTCCATTGCTGATTTTAAAGGGCCAGTAGCAGCAATATAAATTAGTACATGCCCAAATATAGTCTTTAAAGTGCAATATGTCCAGGGGCCATAGTCAGCGGGCAGGAGGCTAGCAGCCAGGCCTCTCCAGTTCACAGTGGCGAAGCTGGTTTCGCCACACCATCACAGCCATGCCTACTAATGTAATGGCTGTGATTGGCCAGTGCAGCATGTGACCCAGCCCCTATAGAAGCTGGTCACTTAATATTAGTAAATTATGCCCCTACTCGCTATACCGCAAGTAGGGGCGTGTCTATTAAACAGTGAGCAGCCTGTGGCTTAAACCCACCAATCAGAGTGTCCTGAGCCTAATTGCAGGGTGGGGTAAGGCTTTATGGTGGGGCAAGGCTTTATAAGCCTTCCCCCGACCCTGCAGAGCTCAGTCTGCGCGGAGCCCTACATGGGTGAAGAAGGATTATTTTTAATTTATTTTTAAAGTGCGTCGGTGATTCTTGATTTTTATTTGGCCTTTTTTGGGGCTGAAAAAATAAGATTTTAGAAGAAAGAAGACATCAAATGGTAAGTCTATTTTTTTTTTTTTAGACAAGGGTCCCCTCTCATTATTTTTAGGATGAGGGGGGTAGGTAGGGATAATTTTTTTGGGGGGAAGGGGTGACTAGGGGTTTGGGGGGAAGGATTTTTAGGATTTTTATCTAGTCACCTGGGGGGAAGGATTTTTATTTATGGCCCCCACCCACCGCGCAGGGGTGGGGGCCAGGGGTGAGGGCATTAGTTTCCCCCCTTATTGTTATTTAGGGCCCCCACCCACTGTGCAGGGGTGGGGGCCGTGGGGGAAGACATTAGGTCCCCCCATTTTTATTTATGGCCCCAATCCACCGCTCAGGTTCCCCCCTCAATTTTTATTTATGGCCCCCACCCACCGCTCAGGGGTGGGGGTCGGGGGGAGGACATAACGTCCCCCACAATTTTTATTTATGGCCCCCACCCACCGCGCAGGGGTGGGGGCCGGGGGTGAGGACATTAGGTTCCCCCGTATTGTTATTTAGGGCTCCTACCCACTGCGCAGGGGTGGGGGCCGGGGGGAAGGAAATGAGGTCCCCTCTTATTGTTATTTAGGGCCTACACCCACCGTGCATGAGTGGGGGCTGGGAGGAGGACCATAGGTCTCCCCTTATTGTTATTTAGGGCTCCCATCCGTCGCACAGGGGTGGGGGCAAGTGGGGAGGACATTAGGTCCCCCCCTAATTTTTATTTATGGCCCCCACCCACCGCTCAGGGGTGGGGGCCGGGAGGGAGGACATTATGTCCCCCCCTTATTGTTATTTAGGGCCCCCACCCGTCACGCAGGGGTGGGGGCTGGGGTGGAGGACATTAGGTTCCCCCCCAATTTTTATTCATGGCCCCCACCCACCGCTCAGGGGTGGGGGCCGGGGGAAGGACATTAGGTCCCCCCAATTTTTATTTTTGGTCCCCACCCATCGCTCAGGGGTGGGGCCGGTGGGGGAGGACATTAGGTCCCCCCCTTATTGTTATTTAGGGCCTCCACCCGCCTCGCAGGAGTGGGGGCCAGGGGGGAGGAAATTAGGTCCCCCTTTATTGTTATTTAGGGCTCCCACCCATCGCACAGGGGTGGGGGCCGGGGGAGGATATTAGGCCCCCCCCAATATTTATTTATGGCCCCCACCCACCGCTCAGGGGTGGGGGCCAGGGGGAGGACATTAGGTCCCCCCCCCAATTTTTATTCATGGCCCCCATCCACCGCTCACGGGTGGGGGCCGGGGGGAGGACATTAGGTCCCCCCTTATTGTTATTTAGGGTCCCCACCCGCCGCGCAGGGGTGGAGGCCGGGGTGGAGGACATTAGGTCTCCCCATTTTTATTTATGGGCCACACCCAACACTCAGGATTGGGGGCAGGGTGTAGGACATTAGGTCTCCCCTTATTGTTATTTAGGGCCCCCACCCGCCGCTCAGGGGTGGGAGCCGGGGGTAGGACAGTAGGTCCCCCCCTCCACATTCTTATTTAGGGTCCCCACCCATCGCACAGGGGTGGGGGCAATAGGTTTTTTTTTGTTTGCTTTTTACAGTGAGTAGCCACTGGCTGCTCATTGTTTACTAGACACGCCCCTACTCGCAGTATAGCGAGTAGGGGCTGAATTTACTAATACTAAGTAATCTTTACTTAGTATTAGTAAATGTGGCTGAAAGACCAATTTAGGTCTTTCAGCCTTTTGGTAGAAAGCTCCCTAATACTGTGTGAATTAGGGAGTTATCTACTAAGCTGCTGCTTATTTTATGTTATTTTTAAGTGATTTCCCTACCCACATTTGTTTGCAGGGCACTTGTCCTACTCTTACCCCCATTTTACTTTCTTTTGCAGCCCTCTAGCTCTTTCCAGGAGTTTTTTAGAGCCATTTTTGTGGCCAAAAGTTCGGGTCCCCATTGACTTTAATAGGGTTCGGGTTCGGGGTCAAGTTCGAGCCCGAACCCGTCGGACCCGAACATCCAGGTGTCCGCTCAATTCTATTTATGACATCTATGATAACTCAAAATATGCTTTTCCATTCATAAAAAAGGAAAAATAACAGAAAAATACTGGAATATCTGCTGCTTCCATTATATAAAACATTTAGTTTCAGCAGCTGACAGTACTGCTTCCTTTGTATAGATGCAGGTATTCCTGTGATGGGTTTTATAAGAAATGCCTTTTATGAACAGACTATGTAAAGCACATAATTATCCCATGTGAAGCATGCTTTTAACCTTAAAAATAGCTTGCTTTCATACACAACTCCTCATACCCAGCTGAACAGCAGGAAAAAGCTTTAAGAACACAATGTGAAAAGTAACAAATCAAGCTCAGCGGTCAATATGAGCTTTGATTTAATCAGGACTCTTTAACCGCTACTCAAGAACCTTTTATCTTTTTTTTTTCTACAAATGCTTTTAATTGAAGCAAAACAAAGTGTTATATTAATTTTCTTATAGTCAGTAATGCAAATAATTTATGGTGAAAAATACCTTTGTAATGGACAAATGTATTTTACTGTATATTTTAGGCAACCAAATGGCGTTGCCCCCATGTATTATGCATAAAAGATTCTAGTGATACCATGCTGTGTGGGAACTTTAGAATATATAGCATTGATTTTAGTTTATTGTTGCTTAATGTTAACATGTTTCCAGATGTCTTTGATACTCATGCTACAATTGCACAACACTGGTGGATATCTAATCTCAAATAACATAAAAACTATGTATAAAGATTTGAGATTAATATATTATGAACCTAGACATATTGTGCCAATCTAAGCACGTATTGTGCCACTCTAAGCACTAAAACAGCTTTAGTTTGATTAAGTAATATTGGCGCCTCTGCAGTCTCAATAAGTAATAGGGGGTACACATATCACTGTCCATCCCACTGCCCCCCACCTATGGCCAGACAGTGAAGGCTAATTGTTAAAACAACTATGGTGACATCCTTACGTCCAACTCACCTCCACGCAGGGCCAGCCTTAGGGGTGTGCAAGCTGTGCGGTTGCACAGGGCGCCATGGCAAGAAGGGCACCGGGCTGACGACATAGCTCACAGTTGATCACTCACAGGCCAGCTCTAGTTATATGTTTGCAGTGCAAAGCAAGTGTAAGTGCTGTACTTAACTTGCGAATAATGAGGGAAGAGACGTGGCCAGTAATCATAACACTTATGGAGGAGGAGGTCTGCTGCATGGAGGGGGAGCAGGGAGCGTAGGGGCGCGACGCCACGTACTTACATGACCTCGACGTGCTCCATCTTCCCAGTGAATCACAGAAGGATACAATCAGTAAGTGTAAGGGAGGTTGTCCACTCAGTAAGTGCTTAGAAGTCATGGATTGGAACACTGTAAGCTGAGTCCAGGGAACAGCAGGCTGTAATGTGAGTCTGCTTGTTTCTGTTTACTATTACTTTTTGTTTGTTTTTTAATAGATTGGATTTTTGGTGAAGGGGTGCAGGTTTTTTTTTTTTTTTAGAAATGGGCAGTATTTTTGGTGAAGGGGAAGGGTTTTGTAACAGTAGGGGCAGGGTTTTTGTAAAGGGTGGAAGGGGTATTAGTGTAGTGGAGGCGGGGTTTTGTTAAATGGGGGCAGGATTCTTGTTGAAGGGTGGCCTGGGTTTTGTTGAAAGGAGCAAGGATCTTGTTAAAGGGGGCAGGGTCTTTGGTGAAGAGTGTGAGGGACATTGGTGATGTGAGAGCAAGGGTTTTTGTGAAGGTGCGTGCAGGAACTTTGGTAAAGGGGTGGGCAAGGGTTTTGTTAAAGGGGGCATGGCTCTTGTTGAAGAGGGGCAGGAATTTTGTTGAAGGACTTTTGTTGAAGGGTGGGCAGGGGATTTGGTGAAATGGATGGAAGGGGCTTTGGTGAAATGGTGGGCAGGGGTTTTGTTGAAGGGGCAGGGGTCTTGATTAAAGGAGGCAAGAATTTTGTTGAAGATGGGCAGGGGCTTTGTTGAAGGGGAGGGTTTTTGTAGAAGTAGGTGCAGGAGTTTTGTAGAAGGGGTGCAGTGGTTTTGGTGAAGGGAGTGCTGGGAGTTTGTAGAAGTGGGAGCAGGATTTTTGTAGAGGTGGGGCAGGATTTTTAAAGAAGAGGGAGCAGTTGTTTTGTAGAAGCGGGAGCAAGGGTTTTCATGAAAGGGAAGAAGGGGGGCTCGCACAAAGCACCTGTCATCAGTGTATTATAATATGTGTGGGTTTCAGGTGGGATCTTTACTTTACTTCCCAAATAGCAGCATGTCCTCCCTGCTTCCCCTGGGTTGCATTCTAATAATACTGATGCTAATTAACTTATACCTGTTAAAAAAAATGTATACTTGCCTATTTGAAGTCTTTCAAACTCTTAATTTCTTCAGCCCCAAAAAAGGCAAGAAAGGTCAAATAAAATAAATAGCTTCCGATGTAACTAATGGAAGAATAAAAGCAGAGAAAATAAAATGCTCAACACAAAAAAAATTATTAATCCTTCACCTCGCAAGGGTTCAGTGCAAACAGAGCTTTAACAGCAGAGATAATCAACCCTTAAATTACATAGTTGTCAAAGATGAAAACAGTCTAAAGATCGTTAAGTTCAGCCTTGAAACCCATTCTTTTATAATTGTAGCATTTTTCAAGTTTCCAGTTTTGCCTCAAAGAAGGAAAAAATTCTTATTGACTCCATAGAGCATGGGTCATCAACCTGGTCCCTACTGCCCACTAGTGGGCATTTCAGGATTACAGGGGGGTGGTAGGGATTTTGGCGGCTAAATCCTCTTTTTGGGAGGATTTCTCCTTTTTAGAGTGGGCGGGCGGGCGCGAGCGGCTTGGGGGAGCAAGATTTCAGTGACCGGCAGGAGGGAAGCGCTTCCTCCTGCCAGGCCACATTCTGGACCCCGCGGCGCAGCAGAGTTCTAATCCGAGGCGGCGAGGGAGCTCTAACCTCTCTGCTCTGCTCCCTCGCGCAATGTTTGCTGATGCCGTGGGAGCCGGAATATGACGTCATATTCCGGCTTCTGGCATCAGTAGACAGCCCACGAGGGAGCAGAGCAGAGAGGTTAGAGCTCTCTCACCGCCTCAGATTAGAACTCTGCCGCCTGCTGAAGTGAAGCTCCACTGGACCCCAGGGACAGAGCCACACCAGCTCTCCAGGTAGGGAGTCTGGGTGGGCATTTAATATTAATAATTTGTGTGTCTGTAAGTGTATGTGTGAGTGTGTATGTGTGTGTGTCTGTAAGTATATGTGTGTGTGTCTGTAAGTGTATGTCTGAGTGTGTGTATGTTTGTCTGTGTGTATGTGTTTCTCTGTGAGTGTGTGTGTGTCTGTAAGTGTATGTGTGAGTGTGTTTGTCTGTGAGTGTGTGTCTGTAAGTGTATGTGTGTGTTTTTGTCTGTGAGTGTGTGTGTATGTGTAAGTGTATATGTGAGAGTGTGTATGTGTCTGTAAGTATATGTGTGTGTGTCTGTAATTGTATGTGTGAGTGTGTGTATGTTTGTCTGTGTGTATGTGTTTCTCTGTGAGTGTGTGTGTGTGTCTGTAAGTGTATGTGTGAGTGTGTTTGTCTGTGAGTGTGTGTGTCTGTAAGTGTATGTGTGTGTGTTTGTCTGTGAGTGTTTGTGTCTGTAAGTGTATGTGTGAGTGTGTGTGTGTTTGTCTGTGAGCAGAGTACTTGTAGAATAGAAGAAAGAAGGAGCAGAGTATTTGTAGAATAGGAGAAAGAAAGAGCAGAGTACTTGTAAAAAGGAGAAAAAAGGAGCAGAGTACTTGTAGAATAGGAGAAAGAAGGAGCAGAGTACTTGTAAAAAAGAGAAAGAAGGACTAGAGTACTTGTAAAAAAGGAGAAAGAAGGAAAAGGAAAAGGAGAGAATTGTTGTTGGCTAATAATAGTAAGCGAGCTACCTAGCTCAGCCTTCCTACTGGGCATTGCTATAAGGAAGGTTAAGAAATAGAAAAAAGGGGAAAACAAGTGGGGAGGGGAATTGAGGAGGAGGGGAGCTGATGCATAGATGAGAAATCATATTATGAGCAAACAGAGAAATCATCTGAATATCACCAAAAGAGGAGACCTTTGTTTGTTCCTTACGAAACTCGAACCATATATAAAATATTTAGTCTCGCAGCATCAACCTCAAGGATCTAATTAATCCCTAGTAAAGGTAATTTCAATTTACTTTGTTTTCTCATTAAACTTCATAAAGTTAAAAACATTATAAACATGCATAAAGGAGAAATAAAAAGATACATGTACGTCCGTACATATTTTTTTTTTTTTTTAAACCCTCCTTTCTAAAAAAATATTCCACACTTGCGCAAAAACTGGTGGGCAGTAAGGAAACTTTTCCATCAAGAAAGATGCATTAGTGGGCGGTAGGTAGAAAACGGTTGACTACCACTGCCATAGAGAGAAACACACACTATTCTCTTTAGTTGTATTAAGTCATGGAGGACATTAAGAAAATTGCTCACTTTAAAGCCATTTAATACAGTTCTAGCACTTTAAAACACCATGTCTGTATAGTAGCCCTAATAGATGGATCAATATTAAACTAAAAATGGTACCTAACATTTTATTACACCCCACAGTGAAATATAATAAATGTGCAATTCATGTTAACCATAGCAAAGTCTGCAAACATTTAGAGAGAAATAGAAATAAATAGACTTATTAATGCTATCTTTTATGCATAGCATGACATCTATATTGAAAAATAAAATATTCTGTTGCCTTTTTCAATAAAAACCCAATGAAGTGATATTTTACAGTAACTAACAAACAAATTAAAAAAAATATATTTGCTGTGCATAACTTCTGAAGTTACCAGACCATCGCTCCAGCATGATCAAAATAGCTGCCTAAGTTGGGAAACAGTTCAATCAAATGGTGATTTTAACCCCTTAAGGATGGCAGGCGTTCTATGCCATCCCTAAGGGGGCGGTCCGAAATGCTGCATGGTGACATAGAACCTCTCCATCATCCTTATTACTTACCCGATCCATGCCGATCCCCCATCAGCGGTTGTGATCCTGGGAACAGCCTGAGAGCCCAGGAAGTCCCCCTACAACTGATCCAGCCAACCAAGGCCATATGATTGCGGGATCCTCCCAATCACATAGCCAGAAGAGCCGGCTTGTGCAGTGCCAGCATGAGGAGTGCCTCGAATGTTAGGTAGTCCCCCTAAATCCTTCACAAAAGTTCTAAAAAATAGTTAAATAAATTAAGTAAAAGTACACCTCCATCCTTAACCCCCTAAGGGCAAAGTCAATTGTAAAGGTTCTGTTAAAAACAGAACATAAAACAAAACCTGGAATTTGCGCTATATGTCTGTTCAACCGTAATTCACTTTTCATATTAAGTGCACCCACACATATATATATATATATATATATATATATATATATATATATATATATATATATAATTTTGATCAGGAGAAATAGGGTGTTTTCATTTTTTAGTTTTGCGTGGCATTTTATCTGTGAATGTCGTAATACTGTTTGCTCTTACTGCAAAAAACATACACATATTTGTATTCAGTGATGTCTCATGAGTACAGTAGAACCCCCCATTAACAGGTTTTATTTTGTTTTATAAAGTTACAGGGTCAAATATAGCATGTTCAATTTTTCAGTTCATAGACATTCAAATTTGCCAGATTAGTAATGTTGCCTTTGAGACCATATCGTAACCCAGGAATGAGAATTACCCCTATGATTGCATATGATTTGCAAAACTAGAGAACCCAGGGCATTCAATATGGGGTATGCCCAGTATTTTTTAGAAGCCACTTAATCACAAACGCTGGCCAAAGATAGCGCTCACATTTGTTTTTGTGTAAAAATTCAAAAAACAAACCTAAGTTTGGCCAGTGCTTGTGACTAAATGGTTACTAAAAATGACTGGACATACCCCACTTGCAATACCTTGGGTTATTTACTTTTGCAAATTGTTTGCCATCATGAGGGTAATTCTTGTTCCTGTGCTACCATACAGTCTCAAATGCAACTTTACCATCTGGAAAATGTTAATGTGTAAAAACTGAAATGCAAGCCTTATATTTGATTCTCTAACTTCTCAAGACCGCATAAAACTTGTACATAGGGGGGTTATATTATACGCAGGAGACTTTACTGAACACAAATATTAGAGGTTCAAAACAGTAAAATTTATTACAACAATATTATCATCAGTTTAAGTGTAGTTTGTGTGTGAAAAATGCAAAAAAAAGTAACTTTCACTGACAATATCAACACTGTAATACATTTCACCGGTTTTAAACACTAATATTTTTATTCAGCAAATTGTCCTGAGTAAAACAGTACCCCCATGTACAGGTTTTATGGTGTCTTGGAAAATGAAAGAGGTAAATATAGTGCTTGGGAATTAAATTCCCTGGACTTTCTGCCTGGGTTGTCAGGCACGTCCTTCAAATTTTAATTAACATAATTATATAAGTATGGTAAAAGATATTATATATATATATATATATATATATATATATATATATATATATATATATAAAATAGTCATTCTATATATATAATGACATTCTATATATATCTATATTTATATAAATAAATTTATATAAATAAATACAAATAATTGAAATATATATATGCAATTATTTGTATTTATTTATATAAATATAGATATATATAGAATGTCATTCTAAGTATATTTTTTTTACAGATATCTATATATTAATATCAAAATACAGTCAGAATAAAATTACAATAATAACAAAATAGTTTCTGCAACTCCCTGCAACTTCCTTTTTAACTTGGGGTACAAATGTTTTATTAATTTGTTCCAGTTCCATTTTTAATAAATCGATTTGTTTTTCAAAAATACCCTTTTGGATTCAAAATTACAATTTTCTTGTTTTTGGTTTTGGTTTTGTGCTTTGAGTACATGGTATGGAATCCATGGCTCTTTTAAAGGTTGGTGTTACTTATAATATCTCTGAGATCCACACCTAGGTGCATTTTTATTTCCTGAGTCCATCTATCACACAGGCTTTTCATGATGAATATGCTCATTTAAGTTGGAGGCAGACAATAGCTAATACCTCACAAGCCTAACCTTTCCAGGATAGAAAGCACACCATAAAAATATAAATAAAACATAACCTTTATTAAATTCAATATAAAAAGAACCAAAATGTATGAGGGTATATCTAATATAACAAAAATGTACACTTAAACAGGCTATGAAAATGCAAAAAAATCACTGTATATATGAAGGAAAATAAAATAAAATTAAAACTTGAAACAAAGGATAATTGGTCAAATATCTATGAATAACATTTCTTAGCCAACCGAAGCAAAAGTACTAAGTCAGTTGCTTAAGTTGGATAATATCCTATTGCGAAAAAAGAGGGAGATGAAACAACAATATCAAAAAATAAAGTCTAATGTAGCTGTTGGAATAACAATGTACCGTATATACTCTAGTATAAGCCGACCCGAATATAAGCCGAGGCCCCTAATTTTACCCCAAAAAACTGGGAAAACTTATTGACTCGAGTATAAGACTAAGGTGGGAAATGCAGCAGCTACTGGTAAATTTCTAAATAAAATTAGATCCTAAAAAAATATATTAATTGAATATTTATTTACAGTGTGTGTATAATGAATGCAGTGTGTGTGTATGAATGTAGTGTGTGTGTGTGTGTATGAATGCAGTGTGTGTATGAGTGCAGCGTGTGTGTATGAGGGCAGCGTGTGTGTATGAGGGCAGCGTGTGTGTGTGTATGAGTGCAGCGTGTGTGTATGAGTGCAGCATGTGTGTATGAGTGCAGCGTGTGTATAAATGCAGCGTGTGTGTATGAGTGCAGCGTGTGTGTATGAGTGCAGCGTGTGTGTATGAGTGCAGCGTGTGTGTATGAGTGCAGCGTGTGTGTATGAGTGCAGCGTGTGTATGAGTGCAGCGTGTGTATGAGTGCAGTGTATGTGTGTGTATGTGTGCAGTGTGTGTATGTGTGCGTGTATGTGTGCAGTGTGTGTATGTGTATGTGTGCAGTGTGTGTATGTGTGCAGTGTGTGTATGTGTGCAGTGTGTGTGTGTGTGTATGTGTATGAGTGCAGTGTGTGTATGTGTGCAGTGTGTGTATGTGTGCAGTGTGTGTATGTGTGCAGTGTGTGTGTATGTGTATGAGTGCAGTGTGTGTGTATGTGTATGAGTGCAGTGTGTGTGTATGTGTATGAGTGCAGTGTGTGTATGTGTGCAGTGTGTGCATGTGCGCAGTGTGTGTATGAATGCAGTGTGTGTATGAGTGCAGCGTGTGTGTGAGTGCAGCGTGTGTGTATGAGGGCAGCGTGTGTGTATGAGGGCAGCGTGTGTGTGTGTATGAGTGCAGCGTGTGTGTATGAGTGCAGCATGTGTGTATGAGTGCAGCGTGTGTATAAATGCAGCGTGTGTGTATGAGTGCAGCGTGTGTGTATGAGTGCAGCGTGTGTGTATGAGTGCAGCGTGTGTATGAGTGCAGCGTGTGTATGAGTGCAGTGTATGTGTGTGTATGTGTGCAGTGTGTGTATGTGTGCGTGTATGTGTGCAGTGTGTGTATGTGTATGTGTGCAGTGTGTGTATGTGTGCAGTGTGTGTATGTGTGCAGTGTGTGTGTGTGTGTATGTGTATGAGTGCAGTGTGTGTATGTGTGCAGTGTGTGTATGTGTGCAGTGTGTGTATGTGTGCAGTGTGTGTGTATGTGTATGAGTGCAGTGTGTGTGTATGTGTATGAGTGCAGTGTGTGTGTATGTGTATGAGTGCAGTGTGTGTATGTGTGCAGTGTGTGCATGTGCGCAGTGTGTGTATGTGTGCAGTGTGTGTGTATGTGTATGAGTGCAGTGTGTGTGTAAGTGTATGAGTGCAGTGTGTGTATGTGTATGAGTGCAGTGTGTGTGTGTGTGTGTGTGTGTGTGTTGCAGTGGTGGGGGGGTGGGCAATTTTATTATTTTATTTTTTTATTTATTATTATTTTTTTTTTTATTTTTTTATATATTTTTTTCATTATTATTTCTTATTATTATATTTTATTTAATTATTATTATTTTTTTAATTTTTTTTTCATCCCCCCCTCCCTGCTTGATACATGGCAGGGAAGGGGGCTCTCCTTCCCTGGTGGTCCAGCATTGGCAGTTCAGTGGGGGGGCTGTGGGGGCTGCAGAGAGCGTTACTTACCTTTCCTGCAGCTCCTGTCAGCTCCCTCCTCCTCCGCGCCGTCCGGTTAGCTCTTCTGTCAGCTCCCACTGTAAGTCTCGCGAGAGCCGCGGCTCTCGCGAGATTTACACTGGGAGCTGACCGAGGTGCTGAACAGACGGCGCGGAGGAGGAGGGAGCTGACAGGAGCTGCAGGACAGGTAAGTAACGCTCTCTGCAGCCCCCACAGCCCCAGTCTGTATTATGGCAATGCAAATTGCCATAATACAGACTATTAACTCGAGTATAAGCCGAGTTGGGGTTTTTCAGCACAAAAAATGTGCTGAAAAACTCGGTTTATACTCGAGTATATACGGTAATTGCTTATCCATCACTAAAAGGCTGTTTGAGTCTCCTTTCTATAATCGTCCAGTTAGGATATATACACTACCACCCAGAACATTAGTTTCATGCCCTAGAATAAGAGTCATCCATGCATTATATATAGAGCCATTGGCTCATTATCACGATCAATTTGAGGCAGAACGGGCTCCCTATAAATTATGGAACCTGATTTATGGTTTTGTTCAGGTTATTAGTTTTAAGACCGTATAATACAAAGACATTATTGCTGGCAGTACCAATCAGCCCAACTGTTGGTACCACTATTCAGCCCAGTTATTGGCCGTTCCATTAAAGAATCTTATTATAGCAATCTGGAATATACTTTTGTTTTTTCCATGAAGGAAGCTTATTAATTTCAATTTAAGAGAACAGAACACTAATATGCAATGAATTCTTATTTTTGCTCTGGCCAGTCAGTCATTATTGGCTTTGTGATTATCTTTCTAAACTGCCTAATTATCAGGTACATGTCACATATTCATCCTCACCTTATGGCATCTGCGGTAGAAATTACCTTCCTGACAATAACAGAAGTGCTGCTCAGCAGCCCTGCACCAGTATACCTGACTTCTGCAGCATGTCGGTGGATGCCGGATCCATGCCATATTATAGCCCCACATTCACCCACGGTAATGGCGACAATAACGTGCGTGTGACGTCACGCAAAAGACTTGCACGCACGCTTTGGGGTCAAAGGCCGGTTACAGATATGTAGGAGGGTTATTTAAACTCTTTTTTAGTTTCTCACTGCCCTGACGTGGTTTCCCTTAGATGGTTATCTGAGAGTGTGTTCCTGATCGTGTGTTTCTGGCTATTGACTTTGGCTTCATTTTGACTTCCCTGACTTCTGGTATCCTTGACTATTGGCTTTTCCTTATCGCTGTGTCTCGTTCTGTGTCCCTGACCTCGGCTAGTATATTCTCAGGTATGTAAAGTCTGGCCAATTTAAGGTCAGGTTAGACGTTACCCTTAGTCCTAGGTGTGATACTATTCTGCGTGCTGGATCAATTGTAATCCTGACAGTACATTGAATCTGTGCTCAAAGACCGTGAGTCACGGAATAACCATACAGATATCGGCAAAATAAAAGCTGTTATCATATTTGGGGTGTATCACCATAGAACGAGGCAGCAATTTACATACATCAAGATCGAACTGCACATTTTTCAATTTCCTAAAGATTTTTCTATTACAATAATTATCAATACACCTGTGATCTCCTTAGAACTAAGAACATAAAGTGCCGAAGGGGATTCCCGACAAAGATGATATTGACATATGAAGGAAGAAATTGGATATTTAATTTGGCAAATCAAGCACAGGACTGGTGGAACAAATCCTTAAAGGATTTTAAAGAAGCAAGTTCAAATGATATAGAAGAAGGTACTAGATGGCAGCTAGAGTAGAAGGTTGACTTACTTAGTGGGTTCTTTTCTTTTTTACTATTCCCCTTTCATTGTTATGTTGTCTTCTTTTTATATTAACCCCTTAAGGACACATGACGTGTGTGACACGTCATGATTCCCTTTTATTCCAGAAGTCTGGTCCTTAAGGGGTTAAATGGCTCTTAAGCATTATGAAAGCTTAGGGTTAAAACATATCTCCCACTAACAATTAAACCATATATACACAGAATGTAGGCAAGTTTAGTCACAATTTGGAATTTAATTAAATTAAATAACAGAAGGGGAATGAATAAAGAAGTAAGGGAAGAAGAGGTAAAAGTAGCCAATACTGCTGACTTTGTTAGTTTAGATGACCACAAGATGAAGTGAAATGTAAGTGAATGGTAATAGTATATATGCAATAATTCATGTATGGCTTTCAGGCCCCACAAAAACAGAGTGTTAAATCATATGTCTCAGTAATAAATAAACTAGGATAACACTGAAATTAGGTACAGTTTGATACACTTAAGGGGTAAGAACACACAATTGGAGCACAATTAAGCAACAGTAGGGGAAAGAGTAAAGAAGAGGTGAAATAGTTGAAATAGATGACTAGGCTAGCTTAGATGAGCACAAGCCAATGTTAATTACAATAAAAGATAATAGGATACATGTTAATATATAGATAGGAGCGCTTAAAGTATTTATTAACTATTTTTTCACTCATTTAAACACTAGAAAGGATAAAATAGGGGATATGTTAGCCCTCTATTTAAAGGTATACAATATAATAGGTTGGAGGTTTATGGATGGTACAACAATTTAACTGGTTGCTGGTGGTGATCTTACTACTATGTGGTTATTGATTACCCGCCAACAGTCTGGATATTTTTTTTTGCTATATTTTTGAAATAGGAGGCT
Source organism: Pelobates fuscus (assembly GCF_036172605.1). Lineage (NCBI taxonomy): Eukaryota > Metazoa > Chordata > Amphibia > Anura > Pelobatidae > Pelobates > Pelobates fuscus. The sequence goes on from NC_086317.1 coordinate 287,000,985, forward strand.
GATGCCCTCCTCTCCCCACCCTGAAATCACATATAATCTTAATGAATTGCCTGCCGTAAATTCTTGGGGTTGTAGGAGCACACGCCCCATGGCGAGTAATCACTTTTTGGAAGAGATAAAGGGTCAAATTAATCTCTTCATGATCCCATTTTTGAGATTGTCTTTGGGCTACTACCAAATCTTGGTGTTTGGAAAATACGTTATTTTATTTTTGGGGGGGTTTGTTATGGGGCTTGGGGGCGTGTCTGTCCAGAGAAAATGATATTCCACTTCCTTTTGGGATTTTGTTGTGTGTTATGTGATCTCCTCCAATTTGGTAATCCATCTCTGGTAGTTAGATGAAGAAGCTGATAAAGATAACCACATTTAATGTTCAAGGTCTAAACGTTCCCCAAAAGAGAATAGCTTTTTATGATTGTTTATTTAAACAGAACATAGATGGCTGCGGGGCACAAGAGACCCATTGGAAAGGAGAAGATACAATTAAATGTATTACAAAAAATGTATCCTAATGTTATCCATGCATCTTTAAAGGACAAGAAAAAATGTGGTGTAGCCATTATCATTTGAAAATTTTAAATACAAACTAATACACAATTATTGTGATCCTAAGGGAAGAGCAGTTTTTTTTATCTGTAAATTGAATGATATGACCTCTTTTTTAAACATATAGGCACCAAATGAGAGACAGGTTTATTTCTTTAATACTATAATGAATAGGTTTACTGACAGGATTAATGGCATGTTCATACTTTTTGGGGATTTCAACTATATTGTTGACGTAGAGAAAGAAAAAGCCTCCCTAAACAATAAAAAAAATAGACCCAAAGGCTAGAGGTTTAGCTAGAATGCAAGAATCCCTTGGGAAATTCAAATGACATGATCTTTGGAGTACACCAAATCCATACGGGAAAGAATATATTTTTTATTCCTATATACACCAATCTTTCTCCAGACTGGATATGATTATGACACATAGCAATACTGTCAATAAATGCAATGTAATAAAAAAATCAGTTGGGTGACTATATCAGATCATAAGCCTGTAAATATGGGAATTGAGATGGACTACATTTTAAAAAGAGGTAACTGCAAAATTAGAGACACGATGTTGAATGACAAGAAACCCCTTGATGAAATAATCTTAAATTCCAATCTATATTTTAAGGAAAATCTAAGTGAAGAGGTTAGTTTGGGGAATATTTGGGCTGCATATAAATGTGTAATTAGGGGATGTATAATTAAAATTGAGGCTCAAAATAAGAAATTGAACTATCAATCCCTGGCAGATTGGTATTTGAAATTGGAGTACATAGAGAGAATTAATCCCAAGGTTCAAGAGACCATCTTAGTAAGAGGAACATTAGAGACTTCCTGTTATGTTAGATAGAGCAAACAAGACCCTAATTAAATGAAAACAGAAGTGGTTCTATTTGGGTAATCGTGCAGAAACGCTTTTATCTAATCAACTCAAAAACTCTAATCTTAAAGAGAGAATCTTTGAAATATCATCAGATAATAAACTATGTAGGTCCCCAGATCAAATCGCCTCTGCATTCAGAGAATACTATTCTTCTCTATACAATATAGGTGGGAAAAAAAATGTAATCGCAAATATCTGATTTAAAAAACTAGCAAGCTTTTGACATAAAACATAAGAAAGCATTGGAAAATCCAATTGATACGAAATAAGTTATTCAAGCTAGTAAAAAAATAAAAAAATTCAAAATCTCCAGGCCCAGACGGCTTTTCCAATTACTTTTATAAAAAAAAACAAAAAACGGCTCATGTAATTTCTTCTAATCTAACAAATGTATTTAATGACATTTTGAATAACAAACCATTCCCTAGGGAAATGCTGCAAACGATCATTATTCCAATTCGTGAGCAAGGGAAAGCCTTAAAATGTGTACCTAACTACAGACCTCTGTTTTTTAGCAGAGAGAATTAAATAAATAATTTCACTTATAATTCATAAAAACCAAGCTGGTTAGTGGGTTAGCAAGTTTGTTAGTGGGTGTCAACCATACGGTAATACAAGGAAAGTTATAGATATAATAGACTATACATGGAATAATAAAAGCTCTATGGTAACCCTTTCTCTGGATGCAGAAAATGCATTTGATGGGGTTGATTGGTCTTTTTTGGAAGCAACTCTCAAAAGTCTTAACTTTTAGGCGAAAACATAAAACTAATTATGGCTTTGTACTCTGATCAAACAGCCATGATAGTTGGGCAAGGCTTCTCCTCCCAGTGATCACAATCAGGAACGGTACCAGACAGGGATGGCCTCTGGCCCCGCTTCTCTATATTATGACCTTAGAACCATTGGCAGCAAGAATCAGAAATAATAAAGATATCATGGGCATCTCTATAGGCGACACAGAAAACAAGGTTAGTCTATGTGGATGATATTCTGCTGACATTAACATACTCTGAAACTTTAAAAAAAGCCCTTTTAAAAGAGATTCAGTTATTTGGGGAATACTCTAATTACAAGCTCAATATTAACAAATCCAAAGCTATGACAGAAGGAATCAGGGAAAACAGACTGATAATTTCCTCAGACATAATTTCCCATTCATGTGGAAAGATTATTGCATTTATTACTTAGGAATTAAAATCACAAAGGATCCTTGACATCTAATTGATCTGAATTACCAAGAATTATTAAACAACCTTTGTAAAAAATTGGGAGAATGGAAAAAATTACCCATATCACGGATGGGCAAACCTAACATTATTAAATTGTACGTACTACTCAGATAACTATATAACCTAAGATTAATCCCACTTCAACTTCCATCCTATTTCTGTATACGAATTCAATCTGCAGTAGAAAAATGTATCTTGTTAAATAAGAAACCAAGAATCTCAAAAAGATATATATGGAAATAAATTTAGTGGGGGTTTGGGTTTTCCCAACATGATGTTGTTTAGTAGAATATATGCATTGACGCATCTACATGCTAGTCACTCACACTCTTTCATATTTGAAGAATGGTTTATGATGGAGGAAAAGGTATTGGATATTAATTATAAACATTTTTTATGGATAAATAATGCAGTATTAAAAAAAATCATGGATAATTCTAAAGGGAACTTAGTCACGAAAGTATTATCTCCTTTTGGTCCAAACTTAAGATTAGCATTGGTTTAAGGGATAAAATAATAAAACAAACCCCTATAGAAATAATAGAAAACAACAACCCACATATGAATAAGATGAAGTGGTATTACAACAAAAAGGTGGCTGATTTTTAAGAGGGTTCCCAATTTAAAACATTATTTATTTATTTATAAAATATTTTACTAGGAAAGATACATTGAGATTTCTCTCGTTTTCAAGTATGTCCTGGGTCCACAAAACATTGCATTGATATATTAGGGTATAATAAAATACAAAAACAATATTAATACATAATATATACAAAATTTAACATAGAACAGGTAGGAACTATATAATCAACCATAACACGTGCATTCTGTTTTGAGGTATATAGAGAGGGATCTCTTAAAGGACTTTAGGCTTGGGGAAGATTTTAAAGTGTGCAGGAGGTCGTTCCATAATTGCGGTGCTCTGTAAGAAAAGGAGGATCAGGCCGCTTTCTTTTTGTATTGAGGTAGACTAAATAAAGTGCTGGTACTGGATCGAAGGTTATAGGAGGTGGAAACAGCTGGGGAGAGCATTCTGCTCAGGTAGGGTGGGATCTTCCCAGAAAAGCTCTTCAATACAAGGCTGGAAAGATGAAGGGTGCGTCTGGATTCCAGCGACACCCAGTTAAGTTCTTTTAGCATGTCACAATGGTGGGTCCTGTAATTACATCATAGCACAAATCGGCAGAACCAGTTATACAATGTATTGAGTTTATTAATGTGGGATTGCGGTGCAGGTGCATATACTACATCCCCATAATCAATGATTGACATCAGCATTTGCTGTACAATCTTTTCCTTTACTGTAGGGCTTAGGCAGAATTTGTTTCTGTACAGGGCACCTACTTTTGGATAAATATTTAGATGCAAGTTTTTCTATGTGGAGGCCAAAAGATAGATTGGGGTCTAACAACATACCCATTTATTTGAAAGAGTGGACTGCAGTCAGTGTAATATTTGAATTAGTTTTGATGAATAGGTGGGAATTGTGTAATTTGTGTAATTTAGGTACTGTTCCAAATATCATTGTGACAGTTTTGTCAGTGTTTAGGAAGAGTTTGTTTTTTGCTATCCAGTTTTCTACCTCTGTAAACTGGTCTTGGAGCACAGCCTCAAGCTGCGGTAGATCGGATTTGCTTGCATAGATTACTGTGTCGTCTGCGTACATGTGTACATTTGAGGATTTGCAGATATTAGGCAGATCAATTATAAATCATGTAAATAGTAGGGGGCCTGAGAATGGAACCTTGGGGAACACCACACATGACTGGGAAAGGGAGGGAGTCGCTGTCAGAAATGGACACATATTGCGAGCTATCTGATACATATGATCGAAACCAGGTTAGCGGACAATCACCAATACCTGAGTTTGAGTTTGTGCAGTAGAATGTCGTGGTCTACTGTGTCAAAGGCCTTTGCAAAGTCAAGGAAAATAGGTCTCCTTGTTCCATGCCAGTTGTGATGGAGAGGGCAGTTGTGATGGAGAGATTTGGGCGAAAACCCGATTGATCAGTGGTCAGATAGTTTGATTGTTGGTAATACTCACATAGTTGCTTATGGTCACATTTTTCTGTACTCTGCCCTTGGGTTTTTACATCCAAGATGCATTATCTTGCACTTATCCACATTAAATGTCAGTTGCCACAACTCTGACCATTTTTCTAGTTTACCTTAACCATTTTCCATTTGGTTATCCCTCCTGGAACATTAACGCTGTTACATATCTTAGTATCATCAGCAAAAAGACATACCTTACCATCAAGTCCTCCTGCAATATCACTAATAAAAATATTAAAGAGAATGGGTCCAAGTACAGATCCATGAGGTACCCCACTGGTGACAAGCCCAAGCTTAGAATATACTCCATTGACTACAACCCTCTGTTGCCTGTCACTCAGCCACTGCCTTACCCATTCAACAATATTGGAATCCAAACTTAAAGGTTGCAATTTATTGATAAGCCTTCTATGTGCAACAGTGTCAAAAGCCTTACTGAAATCTAGGTTAGCAATGTCTACTGCACCACCCTGATCTATTATTTTAGTTACCCAAGCAAAAAAATCAATAAGATTAGTTTGGCATGATCTCCCTGAAGTAAACCCATGTTGTCTCTGATTTTGAAATCCATGTGTTTTTAGATGTTCAACAATCCTATCCTTTAACATGGTTTCCATTACTTTCCCCACTACTGAAGTAAGGCTTACTGGCCTATAGTTGCCCGACTCCTCCCTACTACCTTTCTTGTGGATGGGCACAACATTCGCTAACTTCCAATCTTCTGGGACTACTCCTGTTAACAATGATTGGTTAAATAAATCTGTTAATGGTTTTGCTAGTACACCACTAAGCTCTTTTAATAACTTTGGGTGTATTCCATCTGGTCCCATTGACTTATTTGTCTTTACTATTGACAGTTGAAATAAAACATCTTCCTCTGTAAACTCACATGTAAAAAAGGGCTCATTTGTCCTTTTTCCTAACTGAGGTCCCTTTCATTCATTTTCATCTGCTCTGTCATTTCTAAAACATGAATAACCCTGCATTGTAATGGCGGAGCCTGGTATTTTAGTTGGTTACCATAATTCCGAGAGCACAATGAGTTTTGTTTTGTAATGGGAACACCAGGCTTGCAGTGCATCCAGTTTAGGGAGTAAGCTATGGATGTTGCAGTGCACAACAGAGAGGCCTTTTTAGTGGGGAGATTAGGACTAGAATTAGCTGGGGTACCAGGGTTAGACTCCACATCATTTGCAAGTGAAAGTAACATAAGGAGTAGGAATTTGGACATAATTTTTGTTTGGCCATATAGTGAATGGGATACTTTATAATTTTTGTGAGGTGGGGCTAGAAGGGCTATTTTTTCGAACTCTCCACCAGCACTCAGCAGCTAAGTTACCGTCAGGGTCCCGCGGGTGGCTGTAAGGGGAGGCTGCAATCCGCTTGCAGCACTCACCCTCAGTTCTTCGCTGCCCGCGGTCTACCCTTCCCATACCTGTTGGCGAGCGGCATCCTCACAGCCCCGGATGGCGCTCGCATCCTCCTTCTCATCTCCCAGAGGCAGCATGTATAACGCTGAATGCTGGGAGAACGCACATTCATACAAACGCCGGGGTCAGCCACGTGACCCGGCGTTAAAGTCACACAGCACTACAATCACAGTGGGAGGTATAGATATCTCCCACGTGTGATTGTTAATTCTGATTGGAAATTATCCAATCAGAATTAAACACAGGATTTAAAGACTTACCTTTCCTGTCTCTCAGTGCCCTGTTGTGTTTTTTTGATACCTGTATTGCTATTTGCTCGTGTGTCTCTCTGGTTACCGAATATTTGGCTTGTTATTCCGATTCTCCTGTATTCTCCATTCCTTTGACCTCGGCTTGTTTCTCGTTCTTCTGTTTTCTGGCTTCCTTTACTCGGCTTGTCTCCTGACTATTCTTAGTGTGCTTAACCCAGCCATTCTAAGGACCGGTATTGCACCCTTTACTATCTGTGACCTGTTAGCGTGTTAGGTTCCCGAATCGTGACAGTTACAGCAACAGAGCAGGCCATCGTGTATGATGATTTGTTTTCCAGTTTGAGGTATGTTCTTATGGCGGCAGTGATGTGAAAAAAATTGGATTGAGAATAGGGTTATTCAAAATAATGGTATAGTTATATTTGGATTCATGTTAGTGGTATGAGGTGACATATGAACATTTAATAACTGAGTATGAAATACCAACTAATGATTGCCGTAATCTGATTTGTATAAAGTATTATTTCACTGGGCACCTCCTAACCACTTTAACACCAAAAGCTATGGAAGCATTAGAGAATATCTTTGCTGTCTATTCAAACAAAAATATTTTTTTAAATAGCCCACTTTAAAAAAAAAAAAAAAAAACCTTTATGGCTTGGTCTAAAGACATAGGAAAAGAGGTACATTTAAATACATGGGGAAACAGCTGGATACAGGTTGGAAGAGTCACACACTGCCTAAATATCCAAGAATTACACTACAAATTAATGCATAACTGGCACCTAGTCCCCACTAGACTGCACAAAAATCGATTCTAATCACTGTGCATTATGTTGGAGATGTGGATTATGAGAAGGAACATTCACACATATTTGGTGGTCTTGTAGATTAGTTAGCAATATATGGATTAATTTTTTTCAAATAATCTGACATTTTAAAGAAGAACGTTATTGCATCTCCAGAAAAAGCCATCTTACATTTAAATATAGATAATCTTAATAAAAATGGCAAATTTTTGACCATTCAGATCTTTATGGCCATGAAGTTAGTTATCTCAGAATGTAGAGGAAAAAAACAAACCAAACAAAACAAGAAATCCCTCTGAACTTGGTATTGAATCAAATAGACTTTCAATGTAAGATGCAAAAAGGATATTTTTCTCCTTGTCAAAATTTTGGTTTATATATAAAGATATAGGAACCCTGGCTGAGTTCGCATCCAGATAGGTTCAAAGTTTAATTCCCTATTTTTCTTATGGTTTCTGATATATGGGGAGGGGAAATACACCGGGTGTTTTGTTAATTTTGTGTTTTCTTGTTTGTTTAATATTTCACACATATGGGGAATATAGAATAAGATTGTCAATATATAATTGACAGATTTAACATAATTTTTATATCCAACTTGACGCATTTTATTTATGTGTTGTTGGAAAATTGTATTGAATTAATATTTGTACTAACTTAATTGTATATCCAACCTGATACGTGATAAAATGTAATAAAGAATAATTTATAAAAAAATTACAGACAGCGATAAAAGCCACTTACATGTTCTCAGTTAGATCTATATCACCACCTAACCAGCCAGCATTTTGTATCACCTTTTACTATACTACATAAAATCGAATAGCATTTTTAATTCATTGATTACCTGTAGATCTTCTAATATCAACCAGGTCTGCAAAATGAAGTATAATGTATTCATACATATATCTTGGGGTCACTAGTGGCTACTATATGATTGACATGGTTTAGATAGCAATTATTTGATAAGGACCCTAATTTTACAATAACGGAGTCTACATATAAGCAGGATCCAATTGATACAATTTCTGTCAGCAACTAACTAGCCTGTGAATATATAAACATAGGTCCATTCCAAAGATAAGGTTAATCTATTACACATTTCAACTTTCACTAATGTGGAATACAATACATAAGTTTTAGCAATCATGAATATTCTTTAACCTCTTAAGGACCAAACTTCTGGAATAAAAGGGAATCTTGACATGTCACACATGTCACGTGTCCTTAAGGGGTTAAACATTCATATCATCAAGGTATGCTTTAACTTCTTTCAACATTAGCCAGTATACATCGAAATTAAGAACTTACTACTATAAAAAGTAGTACTATAATACACTTGGTATAAAAATATTTTTTCTTGATTTCAGGTATATTATCACCTAAGGCTATATCCAATTAAATACGAGATTTCTATGTTTCGACCCTTTAAATCCCTTCTTTCACTAAGAGACTAGCAATGTATTCAATTATTTCAATTACCAAAGATGGCCCATGTTTTTTACATCGTAATGGATTAATAACTGCCCTCATATTACCTTTGCCCTCCTGTCCGGTTGGTGGAATCATCATCCAACTGGAGACAGAAGAGGGAGATTTAAACCTCCGATACCAAAAAGACTTGATTCCCCTGGAAGAGTGGTGTTTTCAAAAGTTAGAATCAAATATAAGTCTTGCCTTTGAAGTTTGTTCACATTGAAATTCGCCAGATTGGTTACGTTGCCTTTGAGACTGTATGGTAGCCCAGGAATGAGAATTACCCCCATGAGACAAGCCAAGGTATTACAAATGGTGTATGTCCAGTCTTTTTTTATAGCCACTTGGTCACAAACACTGGCCAAAGTTAGTGTTAATATTTGTTTGTGAAAAATGCAAAAAACGAATTTGAACTCCAATGTTGGCCAGTGTTTGTGACGAATTTCAATGTGAACAAACTTCAAAGGCAAGCCTTATATTTTACTCTAACTTTTGAAAACAAAAAAACCCTGTACATGAGGGGTAGTGTTATACTCAGGAGACTTCGCTAAACACAAATATTAGTGTTTCAAAACAGTAAAACGTATCACAACAATTATATTGCCCATGTAAGTGCCATTTGTGTGTGAAAAATGCCAAAAATTTCACTTTCAATGAAGATATCATCGTTGTAATACATTTTACTGTTTTAAAACACTAATATTTGTGTTCAGCGAAGTCTTCCGAGTAAAACAGTACCCCCATGTACAGGTTTTATGGTGTCTTGGAAAGTTACAGGGTTAAATATAGTGCTAGCAAATTAAATTCCCTGTGCTTTTGGCCTGGGTGGTCAGGCAGGTGCCGCAAATTGTAATTAATAAAATGCCCTAATTATGTAAAATTATTACACAAAGATAGAAGTAGAATTTTATATATATATATATATATATATACAGGGAGTGCAGAATTATTAGGCAAGTTGTATTTTTGAGGATTAATTTTATTATTGAACAACAACCATGTTCTCAATGAACCCAAAAAACTCATTAATATCAAAGCTGAATATTTTTGGAAGTAGTTTTTAGTTTGTTTTTAGTTATAGCTATTTTAGGGTGATATCTGTGTGTGCAGGTGACTATTACTGTGCATAATTATTAGGCAACTTAACAAAAAACAAATATATACCCATTTCAATTATTTATTTTTACCAGTGAAACCAATATAACATCTCAACATTCACAAATATACATTTCTGACATTCAAAAACATAACAAAAACAAATCAGTGACCAATATAGCCACCTTTCTTTGCAAGGACACTCAAAAGCCTGCCATCCATGGATTCTGTCAGTGTTTTGATCTGTTCACCATCAACATTGCGTGCAGCGGCAACCACAGCCTCCCAGACACTGTTCAGAGAGGTGTACTGTTTTCCCTCCTTGTAAATCTCACATTTGATGATGGACCACAGGTTCTCAATGGGGTTCAGATCAGGTGAACAAGGAGGCCATGTCATTAGATTTTCTTCTTTTATACCCTTTCTTGCCAGCCACGCTGTGGAGTACTTGGACGCGTGTGATGGAGCATTGTCCTGCATGAAAATCATGTTTTTCTTGAAGGATGCAGACTTCTTCCTGTACCACTGCTTGAAGAAGGTGTCTTCCAGAAACTGGGAGTTGAACTTGACTCCATCCTCAACCCGAAAAGGCCCCACAAGCTCATCTTTGATGATACCAGCCCAAACCAGTACTCCACCTCCACCTTGCTGGCGTCTGAGTTGGACTGGAGCTCTCTGCCCTTTACCAATCCATCCATCTGGCCCATCAAGACTCACTCTCATTTAATCAGTCCATAAAACCTTAGAAAAATCAGTCTTGAGATATTTCTTGGCCCAGTCTTGACGTTTCAGCTTGTGTGTCTTGTTCAGTGGTGGTCGTCTTTCAGCCTTTCTTACCTTGGCCATGTCTCTGAGTATTGCACACCTTGTGCTTTCGGGCACTCCAGTGATGTTGCAGCTCTGAAATATGGCCAAACTGGTGGCAAGTGGCATCTTGGCAGCTGCACGCTTGACTTTTCTCAGTTCATGGGCAGTTATTTTGCGTCTTGGTTTCTCCACACGCTTCTTGCGACCCTGTTGACTATTTTGAATGAAACGCTTGATTGTTCGATGATCACGCTTCAGAAGCTTTGCAATTTTAAGAGTGCTGCATCCCTCTGCAAGATATCTCACTATTTTTTACTTTTCAGAGCCTGTCAAGTCCTTCTTTTGACCCATTTTGCCAAAGGAAAGGAGGTTGCCTAATAATTATGCACACCTGATATAGGGTGTTGATGTCATTAGACCACACCCCTTCTCATTACAGAGATGCACATCACCTAATATGCTTAATTGGTAGTAGGCTTTCGAGCCTATACAGCTTGGAGTAAGACAACATGCATAAAGAGGATGATGTGGTCAAAATACTCATTTGCCTAATAATTCTGCACGCAGTGTATATTCGTTCTACGTGTATTTTGTGTGTATATATATATATATATATTAATTTTAAAATACAGTTAGAATGAAATTACACACACATATATATATATATATATATATATATATAATTTATTTATTTTTACTATTTTTTATTTTGTTTTTAACATTTACATATATACTTATTTTATATTATATATAACTATATATAATGATAATTGTTAATATTAATATATATTTATAATTATATATATTCATATATATTAAAATACACTTAGACTATGTATGTGTATGTGTGTATGTGTGTGTGTATATATATATATGATCTAAGTATATATTATTTAATTTTACACAGTTTTAAATGGTTTTATTTTGTTTTCCAGACAGCAGGGGGAGTACCTGTCATTACAGGAAGGAGGGAGGAGGGGGACTCCCTGGGCTCTCAGGTAAGTCCCCACACTGCGATTGTTGGCGTGGGATCACCGGCGACCAGGTAAGTACATAGGACGGTGGGGACGTGCTGTGCCGCCCGCCGGCGTTTAGAGCCGTTTCCCTAAGGATGGCATAGCATGCCTACTGTCCTTAAGGGGTTAATACACAAAAGCCCCTTACCAGCTCTTCTCAATGGCCAACTTAAATTGTATAATGTTGCCCAGTTTGTTATCCATAATTATTCCCAAGTGCTTTTTTATGTTATCTCTAGGTCTACCTATTTTAATTTATAAGTGGCTTCCTTATCCCAAAATGCATAACTTCACTAACGTCACATTAATCTGTACTCAATCTCATCTGCCACTCGCCTGCCCAGTTCCTCAATTATTCAAATCTCTCTGTAGAAAAGTTATATCCTGTTCAGACTATATTATCTTACCTAGTTTTGTGTCATCTGCAAACACCAACAAATGACTTTCAATGCCCACTTCAAGATAATTTATAAACAGATTAAAGAGAAGTGGACACAGGACTGAACCCCGAGGCACGCTATCACTTTGGTCCAGTTTGAACATTTGCAATTTACAATTACTCTAGGTACTCTATCTTGAAGTCAGTGTTCTATAAAATAATGGAATTTTTCATCTAAACCTTTAACTTTTTCTGTGTAACTGTAATAAATGCCTTAGCAAAATACAAATAAATCACATCTACTGGATCTCCCTGATCTATATTTCTACTAACTTCATCTACCTATTGTTCCTGTGTCACTTTGTAATTGTCTCATGTATTGTAAATTTCCCCCTTTCATAATATTGTAAAGTGCTGTGGAATTAGATGACACTATATAAATACCAATAATAATAAAGAACACAATTAAGTTAGTTTGGCATAACTTTTTTACAAAAACATGTTGATACATGCTAATTATATTACTGTTTAAAATTATTCTTGAATATCATCCCTTAACAGTCCTTCAAATAAATTACCAACCAGAGATGTTAAGCTCATGTGTATTAGTTTCCAAGTTGAGCTTTTGAACTCTTTAAATGTAGGCTCCGTGTCTATTTTTTTTCCAACTGTCCTGTACAATTCCTGAAATAAAAGAATCCTGAAAAATTTAAAATTGTGGTATTGATATTTCTACACTATCTTCCCTAAGCATGCATGGGTGAATGCTATCTGGTCCTGGGGCTGTATTTACATTAACTTTAGTTTATGTAGCACTTTATCATGTGTTAACTAATCACCTGATTGCTGTAAGGTTTTTTCAACAGGGATTGGCAAATCTACAACCATAGATTATTTTTCTTTACAGCCATAATCTACAGCCAAAGATTATTCTATTTTAAATAGTGTTGCTTTGTCCTGATCCTCCTTGATTAACTCACCCATCTCATTTTCAAATTGCCCAACACTTTCACTCTTAACCTTTTTGGCATTAATGTAGTTAAAATTACGTTTTTTTTTGTACGGTCCATATTAATTCGTTTTTTGAGTGAATTTCAAATGCAACCATATTATGGTCACCATTTCCCAAGTTCTCCCTAACATGTATGTTTGAAATTTGAATGTTTGAAAATAAGTCAACATTATTAGTTATGACATAATCCAGACAAGCATCAATTCTAGTTGGTGCTTCTATTAATCAAGACATGGAAGTACAATTTATCAGTGGAAACGGCACTGACCAAAGAATCCAATGATCTACTCGCTGCAAAATCTCGTGGTCACTACTCTATCCTAATTCTCCTTGACCTGTCTGCAGCTTTTGACACTGTTGATCATCAACAGCTTCTTCTCATCCTCCGCAATATTGGTCTACAAGATATTGCTCTCTCCTGGTGCTCCTCCTACCTCTCCCAGCGCTCTTTCAGTGTTTCTTTCTCTTGCTCTGCTTCTTCTCCCCAACTCCTCTCTGTTGGTGTCCCCCAAGGTTCAGTCCTTGGTCCCCTACTGTTCTCCAACTATACTGCCTCCCTTGGTAAACTCATTAGCTCCTTTGGCTTCCAATATCATTTCTATGCAGATGGCACGCAAATCTACCTGTCCTCTCCTGATCTCTCCCCGTCCCTCTTGACTAGTGTCTCTGACTGCCTCTTTGCTATTTCTAACTGGATGGCTGCCCACTTCCTTAAACTAAACTTGACCAAAACTGAAATTCTGGTCTTTCCTCCCTCAAATGTTGTTACCCCTGTGTCTGACTCCCTCAAAGTCAACGGTGCTACCATCAGCTCCACCACGCGGGCTCGCTGCCTAGGTGTTCTCTTTGACTCCGACCTCTCCTTCAAGCCTCATGTTCAATCTCAAATCTTGTCATTTCCATCTCAAAAACATTGCGCGCATCCGCCCCTACTTAACGCCAGTTACGACCAAGGTGTTCATTCCACTGTCCTTTCTCGCCTTGACTACTGTAATACGCTTCTCAATGGTCTTATGTGCTCCCAACTTGCGCCGTTACAGTCCATAATGAATACGGCAGCGAGGCTCATCTTCCTGTCCGCCCGCACCTCCCATGCCTCACCCTTCTGTCAGTCCCTACATTGGCTTCCTATACAATATAGAGCTCAATTTAAAATTCTGGTTCTTGCTTTCAAATCTCTACATAATGCTGCTCCCACCTATCTATCCTCCCTAATACACAAGTATGTCCCATCTAGGCCCTTACGATCTGCTGAAGACTTACGTCTATCTTCTGTCTGTACTCCCACCTCTGATGCTTGCCTTCCAGATTTCTTGAGGGCTGCACCGTTCCTGTGGAACTCGCTTCCCTCCACCATTAGATGCTCACTCAGTCTCCACTCCTTCAAAAAAATCTTTAAAAACCCACTTCTTCATAAAAGCGTATCAATTAAACTGTTAATAGCTCCTGACTGATTCCTCTTCTGCAACTGTCACTAGTCTAATACTATCCTTACCTTTTTGTGTCATTTTACCCCACTCCCTCTAGCATGTAAGCTCATTGAGCAGGGCCCTCAACCCCTCTGTTCCTGTGTATCCAACTTGTCTGGTTATAACTACTTGTCCGTTCGTCCACCCATTGTAAAGCGCTGCGGAATTTGATGATGCTATATAAATACAATAATAATAATAATAATAATAATAATAATAATAATAATAATAATCAGGTTTAAAACCTGTTTCCCTTAACTGTACTACTAGTCTATCTGACCCAATTAATGTATGGATAATGCAATCTCATATGATTAACAAAATACCCAATTGTACAGACTTATTCATTAGAGGCATCAGTTGCTAATCCCCACCAGTATTAATGTTTGAGGGCTTGTAAAATATTCCTATTAATGTTTCCTCATATGCATATATTTTAACCATAAGGCGTCCAGCTCATCGCCCCATACAATTTATTTAATACTTGGCTTTAAATCAGGTTTAATATAAAGACTTATCGGGCCATTTTTCATTTTGTCTATCCTTTCTAAATAATGCATATCCATTTATAATAATAGTTCAATTAAGTGTTTTCAGTAAAGGATTTCAAATGCTATGTCAGCTAAATTCCCCAAGCTATGTAATAAAAAATAGAGCACTCTGGTTGGCTAGTATTTCATTTGTATTTTAGTAATGGGTAGCTGTTGTTTGGGGACCCCTGGGAAATCCAGTGGGAAGGGAGGGTTGTGGACATGCTGCTATTTGGGGGGAGTGGACAAACACATTTCTCCACTATTGCTTAATTCATTGGGTTGGAGCTGAGGGGTCACTTGGTCCTAACCCCAAAGATTAACCCCTTAAAGACTGAGCCAAATGCACACGTTGTGAACAAAACAAAATGTAAACAAAACCTGGCATTTGCGCTATATGTCTGTCCAGCCGTAATGCACCTCTTTCATATTAAATGCACCCCCTGCTTATTAAATATCATTTTATTCAGGAGAAACAGGGCTTTCATTTAATATCAAATATGTAACTATGAAACATAATTTAATATGAAAAAAAATGGGAGAAAATAAGAAATGTTGTTATTTTTTTAGTTCTACATTACATTTTATCTGTCAATGTCATAATA
Organism: Pelobates fuscus; assembly: GCF_036172605.1. Lineage (NCBI taxonomy): Eukaryota > Metazoa > Chordata > Amphibia > Anura > Pelobatidae > Pelobates > Pelobates fuscus. The sequence goes on from NC_086317.1 coordinate 287,016,577, forward strand.
CTGTTTGCTTTACTGTAATAAAGTACACATATTTGCATTCAGCAAAGTCTCACGTGTAAAACAGTATCCCCTATGTATAGGTTTTATGGTGTTTTGGGAAGTTACAGGGTCAAATATAGCACGTATAGAACTGAAATTCGCCAGATTGGTTACGTTGCCTTTGAGACTGTATAGTAGCCCAGGAATTACATTTACACCCATAATGGCATACCATTTGCAATAGTAGACAACCCAAGGTATTGCAAATGGGCTATGTCCAGTCTTTTTTAGTAGCCATTTGGTCACAAACACTTGCCAAAGTTAGTGTTAGTATTTGTTTCTGTGTGAAAAATGCAAAAACCGCCAATTTTGCCCAGTGTTTGTGACTAAGTGGCTGCTAAAAAAGACTGGACATACCCCATTTGCAATACCTTGGGTTGTCTACTTTTGCAAATGGTATGCCATCATAGGGGTAATTTTCATTCTTGGGCTACCATAGGGTCTCAAAGGCAACGTAACCAATCTGGCGAATTTTAATGTGAAAAAAAAAAAAACACAAGCCTTATATTTGACGCTGTAACTTTTGAAAACACTATAAAACCTGTACATGAGGGGTACTGTTGTACTCGAGAGACTTCGCTGAACACAAATATTTGTATTTCAAAACAGTAAAAAGTATCACAGCAATAATATCATCTGTGTAAGTGATGTTTGTGCGTGAAAAATGCAAAAACTTAATTTTACTGGTGATATCATCGTTGTAATACATTTTACTGTTTTGAAACACTAATATTTGTGTTCAGCGAAGTCTCCCGAGTAAAACAGTACCCCCCATGTACAGGTTTTATGGTGTCTTGGAAAGTTATAGGGTTAAATATAGTGCTAGCAAATTAAATTCCCTATACTTTCAGCATGGGTTGTCAGCCAGGTCCCGCTAATTGTAATTAATTAAGATACCTAATTATGTAAAAATATTACATAAATATATATGTAGAATTAATATATGTATATATATATATATATATACGTATGTGTTTATATATATGTATATATATAATTTTTTTATATTTTTATTTATATATAGGTATATATATAGTGATATATACGTATATATTTATGTATATCGATATATATATATATTATTTCGTTCTACGTGTATTTTGATACTAACAGTTAGAACGAAATAACACACATCTATATATTTTTTAATTATTTTTTTTATTTTATTTTTTAACGTATTTACATATTTTCTTTTATATTATTTTTATATATATATATATATATATATATATATATATATATAACAATAATTATATATATATATATTTAATCAATATCAGTCTACGTGTTTTGATATTAATATATATATATATATATATATAAAAAAAATTATATTTATATTAATATTAAAATGCACCTAGACAGTGTATGTGTGTGTGTGTGTGTATGTATATGTGTATATATATTTTTACACTTATTTAATTTATTTGATTTTATTTCAAGCCAGCAGGGGGACTAACTGTCATTACAGCTGCAGGCAGCTAACCCGGCCATGTGATTGTGAGGTCCTCACAAGGACCTCACTCTCACATGGCCGGGGGGGGCTTCAGGACGTCGGATGTGCCGCGGGGGGCTCCCTGAGAGTCCTCCCAACCGCGATCGCCGGAGTGGGATCGCCGGCGACCGGGTAAGTAAAAAAAAAATGGAGGGGTTAATATTAAGTTCATACTTTCCCTTGTATTACTAAGGGTGACTCCCTTAGTGACTCCCATGGCAAGCCCAATGGCTCAAGCCCCTGACTTTTTTTTCATGGGGCAAATAGGTAAGATTTTTTTACAATCAGATTTTGAAGCATTTAATTTTGCACCATTTAGCAGCGTTCTAACTGAAATTAATGCAAGCCTGTTTGGGATCTGCATTGTAAAATACAGACATTGTTGAATAGCCTGAACAATGTTTAGATATTGCAGTCTGAATGGCCCCCCATGCAGCCAGATGGTTTTGCCCCATTTGGTAAGGGTTCATTCAGTCTTTATTGAAGAACATAATTTGTTTATGCAGCACCAACCATGCTTCCACTAGCGGTGACTTACAAAATCTCTATACAAACTTGCTGAAAAAAAAGCTTGAATGTTATTATTCCTCTTATTGCACATCTAGAGTAAATTCACTGTGCTGTAAATATAAATCCTTTTTATCATGGAGGCTATGAGTCACAGCAAGGGGAGGAGTGACTAGGGATGCCTAAAGCAAAATTAACTCCTTAAATTAAAATGATTTAACTCCTAAAGTAGCATGATCTGTACACCTAAACTGCCCCATTAGGCTAAACCTGTTTTGATACTTAGAATATCTCTTTACTCAAACAGTGCATACAGTGATAGATTTACAGGATTATTCACTAATTAACCTCATAATTAACTTTTGCACTGCTCAGGATTTTCCAACTATCAACCTGATGGCTGCTCATGCCATTAGTGGGCAAATAGTTTTTATTTTTTGCCAACGTATTTCAGCTGCCTAGCAGCATTTGGTTGGGCTGAAATCTGGACCAAATGCTGGCCCGTTCAATGTTTAAATTGAAAAATCTAGGCCTTAGAAAATTCTGTGATTAATGTCCAGATTTTGAAGTCTGAATGGGCCCGTGGTTTAGCCCCATTTGGTACGGGCCGTGCAAACTTTGCTGAATAGCATTCCAATAAAATGTATTTGAGTTTGAAATTTTGCCAGTGGACTTTTGATTTCTTGCCATCACACGTTAGTGCATTCTTGAAGCTGTAGTAGTGCTCCTTAACAGCATGAATAGAAATTTGTTAGTTAAGTCAAGTTAGCTGTTTTTAAAATCCAGTCAATGGTGAATAAATTGTACAATGGCTGGCTTGAAATAATGGACTTGAAATTAGTTCTGTTCAAACTTCAATTGACAACTCAACTTTCTATGAAGAGACACAGAAGTTTAGGCTATTCATAATTCATAATGATGCTCTAGGCCATGGTGTGAAAGTTTCTGAAGCTGATATTTTTTATTTGATACTGCTCCAACTTATCACCAAATAGCTCTTATTTTATGCTATTTTATAGAAGAGATATATCTAGCATATTTTATCAATACTTAATAAATCATTACTTGATGCAATCTGTGTACACATCAGGTAAGACAATATATTTTCAAATTGTGCCAGGTTTATGTAGGTGTTTATAAAAGTATGGTTAGTGGTTTGTTTTTACTGCATATACCACCACATTGCCGCTTGTAGTCATGACATATTTCTAATGTATCATTTGGAACAATACTGCATGCTTGAACTGACATTTCCCAGCAACATGACTTTTCCTATAAATATAATGATTGAAGACAAGGAGAAAAAAAATTGGTGGGACTATTTAAAAAGCCTTCAGGCATTGTCATTGTTGGAAGCATTAACATCCAAAAACATTACAATTAAGCAAGAATAGTAGCATGTCTTAACATAATGATATTCAGACTAGCTACAGTAATTTTACTCTTTTGGAAATTGATCCACTATTTTCTGCTCTAAATTTAACTACTAAGCGAACGTTCATATTATGGTAGCAAGAATGGCATTTCTGAGAATGTTTCTTTGCACATATATTTATATAGATTGAAATACAATCATAACTATTTGAGATGTTTTATTATTTTTTAATAATATAAGAATATTACACAACAGAATATGAAAGAAAGGAGGCAAATCAATAATTCCGCATGAAGTCAAAACATGAAAGTTGCAAAACAGTATTGGTAGATAAATGAGAGATGTAATTTCATACACCAGTCAATATCATTATAAATGATTAATATTTGTAGGCAAAAAAGAAGAGAAAAACTAGAAAGCACAAAGTAATCAAGTGATCCATTTTTTGCTTTGAGCTAAAAAGGAGGGAACTTGGGTTAGAGTAGGGCATATTATTGGGTATATTTTTCTTTGATTATGTGATTATTTAACACAAACTCTAGATGTTTTGATACATTGATTTTAGAGCACTGACTTCAATGTATGGTATGTAACAAAAACATGAATTAAGAATTTAATCCTTACATAGTTACATAGTTGCATAGCTGAAAAGAGACTTGTGTCAATCGAGTTCAGCCTTCCTCACATATGTTTTTGCTGTTGATCCAAAAGAAGGCAAAAAAACTAGTCTGAAGCACTTCCAATTTTGCCACAAACTAGGAAAAAAATCCTTCTTGACCACAAAATAGCAGTCAGATGTTTCCTTGGACCAAGCAGCTAATACCCCACCAATTAGAAATGATATCCCTGTATGTTTTGTTTTTGCAAGTATTTATCCAATTACAGTTTAAACATCTTTAATGACTCTGACAAAACCACCTCTTCAGGCAGGGATTTCCATAACCTTATTTCTCTTACTGTAAAAAAAAACCTGTTCTTTGCCTTAGATGAAATATCCTTTCTTCCAGCCTAAATGTGTGAACGCGTGTCCTATGTATAGTCCTGTTTATGAATAGATTTCCAGATAAAGGTTTGTACTGGCCCCAAATATGTACTTGTATAATGTTATCATATCCCCTCTCAGGTGCCGTTTTTCCAAACTAAACAGATTAAATTTGTTTAACCTTTCTTCATAACTAAAATGCTCCATTCCTTTTATCAATTTTGTAGCTTCTCAATGGACTTTTTCTAGTGCCATGATATCTTTCTTTAGAACAGGCGCTCAAAATGGCACAGCATATTCAAGGTGTGGTCTTACCAGCGATTTAAAAAGAGGCAAAATTATATTTTCATCCCGTGAATTTATGCCCCTATTTATACATGAAAAAAAAAATCCTCTAGCAGATATGTTACACTCTTCATAAAAAACAGTGTAGATTGTGCTTGCCATCTACATAGATACAACATAAGAAATGACTCCTTACAAACACATTCTAAAATAAAATCGAAATGTTTTTTTATAATACATTTGACAATAAATCACCTGACACTAGGAAAAACGTGTTTGTTTTTAATCTTGGGAGATCTATTCCCAATGGTCCCCACAGGTATGTGATTTCCTGGAATATTAAAGGGTCCAGTTGCCAGTCGCTGAAGTCTTTGAGGTGGTGGAAGTACCGATCCGCTGTGGTGTTGGAGAGGCCAGGCATATATTCTGCTGTCACTGAAATGCCAAAAATCGTGAACCATGTTCGCCAGCATTTGGACTTCGTGCCTCCTAGATGGTTGATGTTAGGGATGTGCATGGGCAAAATAATTTGGTTTGGCACTTCCAAAATTCAGGAATTCCCCAACCCCTACCTTCCTCTAACCCTGACCCTAACCCTAACAGGGGGTAGAGTTGGGGTTAGATTCCTGTCATCATTCCCTTAATTTTCCCTCCCTTTGTTTTGCCACTTTTCAGAAATCCAAAGCACTTCTGAAATTCAGCTATTCGGAAACATCTGAGTGTCCGAATTGCCGAAATTCATCCGAATTTCAATTCGGACCTAAACAAATTGCACATGTCTAGTTGATGTATATGACTGCTAAAATATTGTACATCTTCAGTAGGATTGTGCATTCTGAGTGGGTTGGAGAGAGGCTGCACACAGCAAAGGATCTGGCCAGAAGTTCCAGGCAATTGATATGTAGTGTTAATTCTAGATCTGACCATCTGCCTCCCATGGAGATATTTTCACAACATGCACCCCAACCGTGTAAGCTCACATCTGGTTCTATGATCAGGTCTGGGGTTATTCTGAATATAGCACGTCCATTCCAGGCTTCCATGTGGAGAAGCCATCAATGAAGCTAGTCTTTCACCTCCTTGTCCAATGTCACCATGTCTTCATATGATGCTCCGCCTCTGAGGTAAGAGGCTTACAACAGGAGACACCTGAACCTCCATTTTCGTCACTGCCACATAAACTGGAGAAAATTTTGAAGTTGTTCTGCTGTAGGAACCGTGAGGTAAGCATCCTGTATATCTAATTTGGCCATCCAATCCACTGATTGGAGTAAATCGTGAAGACAATGTATGTCTTCCATCTTGAAATGGTTGTTAGATACATAACTGTTCAGTAGACATGTGCCATTCGTTTCATTCCGAATGTACATTCATACGAATTTCATGCCATTTGGATCTTTACGATTGTCCAAAGTGCTAAAGTTCCGAAGTGATAAAGCGATTCGGATTTCTGAAAAGTGGCAAAACAAGAGAGGGAGTGAAAATTACGGGAATGATGACAGTAATCTTGACCAATAAGCTAGTTTCTTTTGTGCAATGTAATGCTTGTCCAATCCGGTTTCACTAGTCCCTGTCCAATGAAATGAGCAAATTTGTGTGATTGATGTTAGAGGAAATCCTATTAATGGTGATTTTGTCACTGACACTTGGTCAATGATGGCACGCAGAGTCATTGAGGTGGGATAGTATATAAATCAGGCTTTCAGGGTGTTGGCTTTCATTCATGTGACCAGACTAGTTGTGATAGCACAAGAGACTAAGAGAGATAAATTACATTACATTTATTGTAATTTACTTGTTGTTGAGAGGGAGAGGGAGAGTTTTGCCTTTTTTCCCTTCTGCATTTTGTCTTATTTTGAAGGGGGGGGGAGTGAGAGAGTGTGTGGCTGTGCAAGCCATGTATTCTGATTGATTAGTTTTCTGTGATTTAATGTAAATAAAAATGTAATGAAACAAAAGAAACCATAATGGATTGTCCACGTCCTCCTCACATTCTCCCCTTTTACTCTCTGATCCTAAACTCTCCACAAAGAGGGTGGGATTATATAGTGTGCATAAGTGTTGCATGTTGGTAGTGCTCCCTGATTGACTGCACTATCTGTGCAGTGAAAATATTTTGTAAATTGTATAAATACTAAACCAACACTACTTATTATTAACTAAACCCAGACCACTTCTTTAAGATTAAGTGGTCTGGGTGCCGCTGTGGTCCACTATGCAAATCAAAATATTGCTGTTTAAGAAAAACAATACAAAAATGTTTGTTTTCAAAAACAAACAACATTCTGAACTGCTGAATGCCCAAAATGAATACCCGAATGCCATTTGGCAGTTCCGAAGTGCCAAACCGAACCAAATGCCATTGGTCCGAATTTCCGAAGCAGACAAATTTTTTAACTTACTTGAATTTCCGAACCAGATTTTTTGCCCATGCACATCCCTACTGTTCAGTTCCTTTAGGTTTATGACTGGTCTAACCCCTTTTTTGGGAACCAGGAATAGATTGCTGCCAAAACCCGGGGTATGGGTCAGAATCTCTGTGATAGCTTGTTTGCACATCAGTTCTTGGATCCTTGGATACAAGGAGAGCATCTTAATGGGAAAAAACTATTTCCCTAGGAGGGGAGGTTTGGACTAATGTGACACAAAATCTGATAACCTGTCACAGCCTGAAGAACACTAGCATCTGACGTCAGATTCAACCACACATTAGAAAAATGCATGAGTCTGCCCCCTACCACCAGAAGGGAAAAAGGGAGTGCTGACACTTACCATAAGGTAGTCTTCCAGAAGGAACTCCTCGAATGCCCCTAGTGACCCAGGGTCTGCCTCTCTGTGGGAAGAAAGCTGATGATGTTCTTTGTTCCTGAAAACCAGATAGTTCTCAATAGGAGCCTCCTATGTATACGGCCGGACAGACGACTCCTTCCTCTTCCGCGTGCCCCGGCAAAAATTTGTGGGTTACATTTTTCCTCATATTACTTTGGGCTTTATCCAAAGCTGTAAATGTGTAGACAAATGACCCCAACTCCTTAACAAAGGAGTCATCAAATAGCGTTTTCAACCGCATCAAAAGTTTGGGCAGCAGGGTCTAATATGTCCAGAACCTTATCCTGACAGTGGGTCAATGAAAAATCCAAACCCTTTCTGGGTTTTCATCCAGTTTTCCCCCAAAACTGGATGATTTTGTGGTCTACAATAGGCGTTTACACACATCATCAGGGACAGTAGGGCGAGGGCATTCTGCCCATAACTTATTCTGTTTACGGACTTTAGAGGCAATGTATTTGGAAGGGAAGCACTCTTCTGAATGCGGATGTCTCAAATTCTCTGGATCAAACAGGTGTAAACCAAGAGGATTTCTGTATCATTACCAGAGCCCGACACACTTACTTGGGAAATCGTAGCGGGGAAGGTGCGATGGGAGGAGGCAGTTGCCTCTCCCTCTGCACTATTTTAAGACTGGTCATCTGAGGTGTCTAGTATGGACTCATCACTCTCCTCCTCGATGTTGCCAAGATCAGATGTAGACAAATTAAGCTTGGCTTTTGTCCGCTTCCATAGTTTAGCCTACTTTGCCCGGCTAGTGGCTCTTTTGCGCAGTTGTATTTGCGTGCCATCTGTGACAACAGGAAAACTGACTGTCAAATTTGTTTTAGAGGAGTGTTTAGATTTGGCCATAGTTTTATGGCCTTGTGTGACAGGTACCGGTATAGGTGCAGTCAACAGGACAGTCTGCTGAGCTGACTGCGGAGCATGTAAAGAGGACCTTAGTGATGGTTTGTGACAAAGAAAATCAACATCACCCCCATAGCAGGCATCAGAGCCTGCGTCATGGATCTGGACATGGAGGCATCCAAAAGCGCCTGCATGTCTGCAGGTGCAGGGAGGTCAGGGGACAAAACCCCTTCCCCCGCAGGCTCATCGTGCGGAACCTAAGGGGTTGCATGAGACCCAGAGGACATAGGTAAATCCCTGTCAGACTGCATGATATTAGTATCAGTATAAATGCTAAAATAACTAAATAGGTACCCTAAATTTAGGGTTGGTTAACCCATAAGGAAATAAAGTGCTGAAAATAAACACAGTTTAAAGAAATACTGCAGAAGAGCAAAAGAGCTGGCGTTCGCCAAAACTGCTAAACACCAACAAGGTTTAGACAGGAAAAGGCAAGGCTATTGGCTAAAAAGGCGTGAAATTCTACCGAAAGGTGGAATTTCGTGAAACGAACACAAACGAATTGTTCGCATAAAAAATCCTAAGGAGGCAGTGTGTGGAGGGGTGACACTGTGATGGGGGGCAGTATGTGGGGAAGCTGTGGTATAAGTGACATACCTTTATTTTTTCAGCAGTATCTTCCCTGGTGGTTCGGTGGGATAGCCATCTGGTCTGCAGCTCCGCCGGGTGATGAGCTGAAGACCATGTGATAGGAGTCTCAAGAGCTTTGGAAGTGTCAGAGTGTTGCTGTGGTAACCCACGGCAACACTCTGATTCGCTGAAGTTGAGAGACACTAACTTCAGTCTGTAGCTCTGCACCACTGGCAGAGCTGCAGACTGAAGGAGCAGTGCTCACTCCACATGGGCGGAGTGAGTAGTGGGGCCATATAGGGCTAGCCACCAGCCTCCCTCCCTTAGTCCGACATGTTTTTTCTGCCCTAATGTGAGATAGGTGGCCACAATTAGAGAGCCGGCTCAGTCTTCCCTTTTTATAGTGCATGTTCAAAATTTCCCCCTTCATCATATAATAAAACCAGCAATATGGGTATTTTCCTATTTCTCCTACGCTAGGTGTTACTCTGGTAACACAATCAGCAAAAAGAAACAATGTGGCAACTTAACCTACAGTTTATCACAGTCTTTTAGTAATTATTCAGTTTGCATATGCTGTAATATCTCCTAGTTGGGTAAAATGTTAAATGTTCATCTCCAACCACAATCCAAAGTTTTCATATTATTCTGCATTCATGAGTATTGGTCCAATATACCTCAAAGAGAACCAGAGAATAGATGGGGATATAGTGTAATAATGTTTTATTGTAGATAAAAATAAAAGTGCTAATAAATTATATTAAATATTTACACAGAGAAAGATTATGTTAGGGCTGTTACTTCTCCCGGCATGCATACTTGCTCTTTATGTATGTATGTATGTTGGCAAAGATGTTCCCCACTTTGGGAGGATGCCAAGTCTAAACAGTTTACATTAACATAATTTCAATTAGCAACGCATTTCGCCTTAACATGAAGGTTTTATCAAGATGAAATCACCAGGACTTCATTGCTAAATAGATTGTTACATAATTAATTTAAAAGAAAATATACATCCAGACATTAAAATATGATAACATATCCTCTCTAATAAAACAACCAATATCAATTAATAACAGTAAGCATCTATCTAAAGCTTGCAATATTGACCATAAAAAGTTTCTAAAACAATTATTGTAGTTCTAAAAAAATACAGCAAAAATCCTAATATATTAAATGATGAAATTACATTCACAAAAATTATAAGACAATATGAAAACCAAATTTGAATTTTAAATTAAATGTATCAATTCCAGATCGATAGTTAGACCTATTGGCTGTAACGTTTTTAACATATAAATTCATACATTTCTCATTTTGCTAGTTTTAAAGCTTGTTTAAAGTTTTAAACTAATATTTTACTACTTCTATTGCATTATATGTTATACTGATACGGCTCCCATTAAGGATGTGTGTAAAATATTCTGAAATGGGATGTTTATCTGATTTTTTAGTGACATTTCATACATGTTCACTCAATTATTTGTAACTTTCTTCTTGCCTTACCTGTGTATTGAAGACTGCTGGAACAAGTAATAAGATAAATAACACTAGTGGAATTGCAACTGATGAATTGTTTCATTTTATACTTAAAAGGGTTTAACCTTGATAAAGTGCAAAAAGTGCTGCCTAAGGCCAGAACCACTAATAATGTAAAAAAACAAAACAAAAACAAGTCCTTGGTACAAAGTGTATATTGTAAACACACAATTTAGTGCAAAAATAACGTGATACAAATATTTTAAATATATATGTTTGTCAACTGTAGTATGAATTATATGTAATTATATGTATAAGCCTCACCGGCCTTCTGGCAGTTTGTTAATGGAGCAGTAGGGAGCCTGCTGGATAGGTGGAGGATCCGGGAGGCAGTGATCCTCCTGCATGCAGGAAAGTCGGAGTGTTGTTGCGCGTTACAACGGCAACGCGCCAACAGTGCTGTGCTCATGCTAATAAAACAGTGAAGTCAGCCTGCCACCGGAAGAGCTGCAGACTAAGGTGCATGCGAAATCACAGGGCCCCCCACCACAATATAGACCCCGAAAAAACAAAACAAAAAAAACCACACACACACAAAATACACCCCCTTTACACACACACAGAACCCCTCATACAAACACACTGCACCCTACACCCTACACAAACACACAGCACCCCATACACACACAGCACCTTACCTGAATCTTACCTGATGTGGAGTCTGGTGTGCAGAGATATATGCTCACCCTTGCAAATAAACACAGACCAAGGTGATCAGATAAGAAGCCACATGGCCTGTGAGTCTGTGTATGGGGGCTGTGCAGGATATAGCTCCAAGTCACAGTACAGGCAAGGACACAAGTAGGAGGATCGCGGGGGCTGTGCAGGATATAGCTCCAAGTCACAGTAGAGGCAAGGATACAAGCAGGAGGATCGTCGAGGAGAAGCCAAAGTCAGAGGATGCCAGAGGTCAGAAGCCATTTGAAAAACACTGGATCAAGAGCACAAATACAGGAACTAGAGTCAATGAACTGATTGAGAGACACTTCAACACATCCCCAGATTAATCCTCAGGAGCAAACACCACAAGTTACCTCACAGCCACAGACCATACCTGTCACGTCTAAACATTTGTTATGAAGGAACACAACTGCAGATTTCTTATAGTTTGAATATTTATTATCAAAAGTAAAAGGTATTGACTTTAAGTCCAATTACAGGTACTGTAGCTTTAATTAATAAACGATAACTGAAGTCCACAATTACAGGCACTGTAGCTTTAAGTAGTAAACGATAACTGAAGTCCACAATTACAGGCACTGTAGCTTTAAGTAGTAAACGGTAGTAATTAGCAGACACTGAATCAGAGTCTCTTTAGTAGTATTAATGAATTAGGTGATAAGAAGTTACAATAGCTGTTCCATAGACTTTAACTGTAGCGATATAGATGCAGCTAACTGAGACAAAGTATGAGTTGAAGTTAGCTGTAACGGTTTTGTTTTATCGAAGGACTTTGAAGACAGGAAATAACAGCTTTGAAAGGTAACGCTTATCACAGAGGTTTTACTTAGCTTCCGGCACATAGAACACTGTTTCCCGAGATCTCCTCAGAGGCGGTTATCCTGGAAGGAGAGAGTTCAGCTTTAGTCGTGGAAGAGGAGAGGTGAAGGGAACTTGAAGTCTTCTAGTCCGGTCCGGTAACAGAGGGCTTTCACAACGATGTTGCAGCCGGTTCGTGAGTACGGAACGTAGTTCAATAATCCAGCGTCGCTCAGCTGGTGCGGTCGGATTAAATAAGGAGACCGTGTCATAAAGGGGTGTGGCTAAGCTCTGTGGAACCAGGAAGTAAGAGGATACCATAGTTAAGGCATGACAATACCACTGCAGGGAAGCACAGACCCTGTAACTAAACAGGACTTGTGGCACCTACAAAGTATGTTGCGGGAAATACAAAGTCTCATGGCTGCAGACTTACCTGCCCTTAAAAGGAGAATGCAACAAATCACTGAGAAAGTGGTGAATACAGAGGGGAATGTAAAGGTGATCCAAGATGAAATTTCCACACTAAAAGAGTCTATCCTCGAACTACAGCACAGCCAACAAGTCTTCTCAATACAACTGTCAGCACAAGAAGACAAGAACCGATGTAACCACATCAAAATCCGAGGCATACCAGCCTCTGTTGCCAAAGAGGAACGAGCTCACTAGGTGAGACAGCTCATGCAATCTATACTACCCCTCAGGGTGACAAGGAAACTCACCTTCGTGGTGATATACTGACTGCCCACGCCGACCAAACCTCCTACGCACCCTGCTTGAGATGTCATCATACGATTCACTCTACCCAAAGACAAGGGTCACATTATGGCTGAGATAAAGGTCAAGACCCCTCTCAATTTTGAAGAGTCAGAGTCCAAACTGACTTTTTATCAAGTCACCCCTGCGATCAGTCATCGTCACCAGGGGCGTATTTGCCGCGAGGCAAACAAGGCATTTGCCTTGGGCGGCATTTTCCAGGGGGCGGCAAAAAAAGCCGCCCCCAAACACCCAGGGCAAATGCCTTGTTAGCCTTGCGGCTAACAGACATCCTGGGCTGGTGGCTGCTGGGCTGGTTGCTGGGCGGGCGGGCGGCTGGCGAGGGAGCACTTCCTCTGAGCTGTCTGCTCAGCTCCCTCGCGCGCCGCAGAGTGAGGCTGGGAGCCGGAATATGACGTCATATTCCGGCTCCGCCTCCCAGCCTCACTCTGCGGCGCGCGAGGGAGCTGAGCAGACAGCTCAGAGGAAGTGCTCCCTCGCCAGCCGCCTGCCCAGCAACCAGCCCAGCAGCCCGCGGCAGCCCCACTAGACCCCAGGGAGAGGGAGAACCCCCCCAGCATTCCCAAAGGCAAAGGTAAGGAGGCTGGGGGGGTAAATTAAAAAAAAAAATGATTTAATGTGAGTGAGTGTGTCTGTTAGTGTGTGTCTGTTAGTGAGTGTGTCTGTTAGTGTGTGTGTGTGTCTGTTAGTGTGTGTGAGTGTGTCTGACTGTGTGTGTCTGTTAGTGTGTGTGAGTGTGTCTGTTAGTGTGTGTGAGTGTGTCTGTTAGTGTGTGTGTGTGTGTCTGTTAGTGAGTGTGAGAGTGTGTGTGAGTGTGTCTGACTGTGTGTGTCTGTTAGTGTGTGTGAGTGTGTGTCTGTTAGTGTGTGTGAGTGTGTCTGTTAGTGTGTGTCTGTTAGTGAGTGTGAGTGTGTCTGTTTGTCTGTTAGAGTGTGTGTGTGTGAGAGTGTGTCTGTTAGAGTGTGTGTGTGTCTGACTGTGTGTGTCTGTTAGTGTGTGTATGTCAGTGTGTGTGAGTGTGTCTGTTAGTGAGTGTGTGAGTGTGTCTGTTAGCAGCTAACAGACACACTCACACACTCACTAACAGACACTCACACACACTGACATACACACACTAACAGACACACACACTAACAGACACACTCACTAACAGACACACTCACACTCACTAACAGACACACTAACACACAGACACACTCATACACTCACACACACACACTGACAGATACGCATCCATTAGCTAACAGTTAGCTAATGGATGCGTATCTGTCAGTGTGTGTGTATTTAGAAGGCGGGGGAAGGGTTGGGTGGGGGTGGCGGGGGGGGGGGGGTGGGGGTGAGGGGGGCGCCTGAGTTTTGTCCTGCCTAGGGCAGCACAAAACCAGGATACACCCCTGATCGTCACTTATATAGATGCCACACAGAAACAATTGAGCCATTCACCCCAAGAACTAGACTAGAAGACCCTCTGGCCACTTGATGGGTTTGGGAGGAGAAGTTTCCTATACCAGCTTGATCAAAGGCTATACAAAGTTATCAGTTCTAAAGTTTACTTTACTTATACTTTTCTACGTCACTACTGCCGACTATCATATTGTCTGATTGGCTCTATTGTTGCTTCTTTGATACGAACCAACACAGTGCGCAAACCCCTCCCCCCAGACGACCCCTAGGTTAGGGTCACTACCCCTCCACAGTAGCCTACACAGCAATTGGATGTACTATACCTCCACGTGGAGGAAGAACATTCACACAGTCTACTCTCACGCATCTCTAATCAAAACTACACCTACAAACCCACCCTATTGAATTACAAGTGGTATTTATCAAAATCGTCCCCAAGGGTCTAAAAGTATACACCTGTATACCTGACATAAAGCACACACTCTGGATCATACCACAACTACCACTACACAGATAGATAGCGGCATTTACTATCAAACAGACGTACTTTAACTCACTACTGTGTCCTGATACCGGCTAGGCAGCCATGCATGTTAAGTTTAAATATATATTTTTTTAATAGTGCTAAGCTGTAACAGACAAATTGTTCAATTACTACTGTATAACACTGCAATGCACATCAATGTGTATGTTAACCCTATCTTCTGCTCACAGCACGAAAAAATAAAGAATTAATAAACAAAGAAAAGAAAAGAAAGAAAATGTAATTTAGAAATTATGGATCATGACTTTTTACTAATTTATTTTAAAGCTATAGGTTTATCTGGCAAATATTCCCCCAAAAAGTAATATATTTTTGTAACGGCCCCCTGCTCGCCATGAGGTGCGACCAAGCCCGACCGGCATGACCCGCCCAACAGACGGAGCTTACCTGCTCAGCGGCGAGTCGGTAGCCGCTCCACCGGGTCCTCCTGGCAGCAACATTACGATTGAGAAAGCCTGCATAGTCGGCGAAACGCGTCTCGGACACCAGGTGGACCGTGCAATTGTATATTCATATACTTTTTAATCTGCTTTGCTTTTATCTCCCCAGTAGAGTACTTTTTATTTACTTTGTAATATAATAAAAGTTTAATTTACAACCAAATCCTCTTGGACCATCTGTTCCATATTTATCTACACCTAAAGGGGGCTCCTTGCCACTCCACACATTGGCAAGCAGGTGCACCAACTTGGAGCCAGTCATTTATGGGCTTCAAAACCAGGTGAGTAACTTTTATTTTCAATCTGGGGTTGTGAACCCTAATTCTACCATCTGAGCTATCTCTGCTGCATGTTTATGTCTAGCATGTGTATATATACCACACCAGAGCTTGTGAAGGGGATTAACAAGAAGGTTACTGTTGCTACCTTAAAGGCACAGCAAGGGAATACGTTCAGAGCCATAGCGTCAAAAAGGCTCTTGATTTGTGAGCATTGATTCTCTTACTTTACACTGTATATACAAGTTTTTTTACAATGATATTGTACCATTATGTATTTCTTTATCTTTTGTCTTTCCGGTTACATATGAGAAACGCCCCATATTGTATGGGTAAGCCTTTTTAGTGCTGCACTAAACTCTGCTGTTTGTGTGTTAAGGGTATTATCATCTAAACCTGGTTTCCACACAGAGTGTTGTTTATCTGTATTTCTGTTTTTCTGGGTAAATAGGAAAACCCAAAGAGTGCTACAGCTGCTAAACACACACACACACACACATATATATATATATATATATATATATATATATATATATATATATATATATATATATATATTCTATCAGATACATAAAGTGCCATAATTCACACACACAAAAAATACCGCCTTTTTTTCCTACTGGCAGCCTGTCCGAAATAAAGATGGCGCCGACCATGCGGCGATCGATGACTCCGACCCCAAGGGTCACACAAACGTGCTTGTGACGTCACAACGCCGACGTACAAGCAACGTTCTGAGGTCAGAGGTCACCCTCTGACCAATTACAGTCTAAGGAGGGATAATTAAATCCCTGAAGCTTTCCAGTACTTTGCCCTGTCGTGGTTTCCTGTCCTGGTTCCCGAGAGTGTGTTTTCTGTTCCTGTTATTGCTATTGACCTTGGCTATTCCTGACTACTCAGATTTTTGGCTTCCCTGACTTGGCTTGTTTAACGGTAGTGTGTATTTCTGGCTTCCTTGACCTCGGCTATCACTTGACCATTCTCTGTCTTTAAAACGTATACGTCCGGCCATTCTAAGGACCGATTTACGTTCTATCACTTTCTGTTCTGTCAATGTAGATCTTACATAGTTCTGCGTGCTGCACCACACTAGCAGTCGTGACAACTTTAAATACTGGCAATTTTTTTATTGAGTTTTATACCTCTTTAGGTAGATGCTTATTGTTTTTAATTGAGCTATTTATAGATGCTTACTGCTTTTGGAATTTTTGTTAGATGATTTTAATTTATATTTAGATAGGTGTGTACTGTTATTATTAATAACTAAAGTTATTTTATTTGAGATGTTATGTTATTTGTCTTTGAAAGTTTGAATGTGTATGTTCTTTTCAGTGATTTATATAACAGAACCTATATATTTAAGATTTTATAGTTAAGAAAATCCCAGGGATTTTATCTTGATCAAGTCTTCAGGTTAAGGGAAAATGTGTTGATGATTGCCAAGATCTTAGTTTGGATTCTTCAAAAAGTGATACTTCTGACTTCCTTCTGAAGTGAGTAATATCTTTGCCAACATACATATATGAAAAGAGTTCCCGTATACCTGGTAACATTAGCCAAGTATTTAATATAAGAGTATTTTATTGACACTTTTAATTTTCTTCTACAATAAACTTTTATAACACTATGCCCCCCCCCTCTGTTTTATAGTTCTCTTTGAGGTATACAATACAATATTGACTTTCAGAACTCCACATATAAAGTGCTTGGTGTAAAAATGCATACAAGTTGATTGGCACTTAACTTGCCTTATAGCCAAGGGATTACCTGAAGATTTTCTCAAATATTCAGTCAGTATAAATGTACAAGATGGTATCTGTCTTGCTAGGGAAGATAAACACAGGGGGGTACCAAAATTAGAATAAGGGGGGGGGGGGGAACTATTGTCCTCCCCCTGCCCCCACCCCTGAGTGTAGGGTTGGGGCCCTAAATTAGAATTAGGGGGACCTATTTCCTCCCCCCTGGCCCCCACCCCTGAGTGGCAGGTGGGGGCCTTAAATACCAAGGAGGGGGGACCTAGTGTCCTCCCCCCAGCCCCCACCCCTGAGCGGCAGGTGGGGACCCTAAATTAGAATAAGGGGGGCCTATTGTCCTCCCCTGACCCCCACCCCTGAGTGGCGGGTGGGGGCCCTAAATACCAAGAAGGGGGGGACCTATTGTCCTCCCCCTGGCCCCCACCCCTGAGCGGTGGGTGCCCTAAATACCAATAAAGAGGGCACCTATTGTCCTCCCCCCAGCCCCCACCCCTTAGCAGCAGGTGGGTGCCCTAAATAAAAATGTAAGCCCATGGTGACTAGGGGTCCCCAAAACCCTAGTCACCCCCTCCTTAAAAAAAAAACCCTACCTTCCCCCCTCACCCTAAAAATAGTGAGGGGGACCTATAACTAGGTACCTATAAAAAAATAATAACAAAACTTACCATTTGATGTCTTCTTTTTTCTAAAATCTTCTTTTTTCAGCCCCAAAAAGGGCAAATAAAAATCCATAAAAAACGTTGCACTTTAGAAAAAAAAAACAGAGCGCAAAAAAAAAACCCCATCTTCACCCATGGAGGGCTCTGCGCAGAGTTAACTCTGCAGGGCGGGGCAAACCTTGAACCACCCTGCAATTAGGCTCAAAGCACTCTGGTTGGTTGGTTTAAGCCATCCAATCAGAGTGCTCTGACAGGTAAATGAAGAGACTGACAGGTAAGTCTCTACATTTACCTGTCACAGCACTCTGATTAGCTTTAAATCCAGCAATCAGAGTGCTCTGTGTCATTTTACACAGCGTGGGAAAGTTATTTGGACTTTTCCCACGCTGTGTAATTTGACTCATAACAACACTCTGATTGGTGGATTATTTACTAATACTAATTAATTTTTAGGTCTAATTGAGGTCTTTCAGCATTTTGGTAGATAACTCATTAATACCGTGGGAATTAGGGAGTTATCTACTAAGCGGCTGCAAGAGAAGTCCCGAAGTGCGGAGTTCCGAAGTGTCGAAATGCCCAACAGAACAGAAGTGCCGAAGTCCCAAAGTTCCGAAGTTCCGGATTGCCGAAGTACTGAATTTCGAAATGCCGAACCGAACCGAATATTTTCCCCATGCATATCCCTACTAAATCTCTTCTCATAGGTTCTTCCATCTTCTCCAGCTGATTTTTCGAGTTATTTCCAGACATTGAGGATTTTTCACACTGGAGTTTGTCTAAAAGGATAAAATGTGTTGAAAATTAGTAAATTATGACCAATTTGAAATATATTTAATGAACTTTAAATATCTGAATATTATAGGTCTTTATTCAAACAACGTCCAGACACAGGCATATAGTAACAGATTTTCATTGTATATCAATGATCACCAAATATGGTTCTTGTCCAGATAATGATGCATGAAGGCATATTGATATTAAACTTTGACCCAGCATTGCAAGCCAGACTCCCTGTATATTAGGAAGGTTCAAATTTCTGAAGGCATTCACTTAATGCATATAGTCCTTTGTGTAAATTATATTTTACCGCCCAAATTTAACGTATGGCTTTAATCATAGATTTCAAATGGTTACTAAGCCTTTTTTATGATAGCCAATTAATTTAAAGTATCAGGCAACCTTATATAAATACGCCTCTAAGTAACTGAATTTTAAACATAAAAATGTTTGCAGTTTGAATTTTTACCAATACATTTTAACATCAACCTTGGATATGATTTAGAAGTGAATATACATTGTGTATTGGTCCAGATGTGTGTGCAATGACTTTATGCTAGTTTCAGATGGTGTGTATGTTTGAATAAATATCCATGTTTGGCTTCAAGACACTCTGTTTGGATTATTAGAACACTGGTGTGTGACGAAAAAAAATCCTACAGATTTTCTATAAAATTCACACAAAAACAATTCTGAAAATCAATAATATCCACCTCCAAACCAGTTTAAAGGAAAGGAATTAGAGACCTATCAATGACCACAAGAAAAAGCTAAATGCATCCAGCAGGATGCACATTTGCTATTTATTCACTTTATTTTTGCAAGTGAATTGCTCATATGAAGATCAATTTACCCAATAGTAGGCAAATAGTAAAAGTAATCATTGACATCACAATAAACATCGGTATCTAGTGCCCCTTGGCTCCCACTCATGGGCAATGGGCCCAAATATTAATAAAGGGGTAGCCTTGTGTCCCCCTGTCCTCCACCAATAAGTTGTGGGCAAATTAATGATAACATAGGGGGATGGGCATGCCATTGTCCATGCACTCCAAATAATAAGATGGCCTCCAAATAATAAGATGGCCTTGCTAAGGGTCCCAAATCCCTTTGTAATGCCCATAAAATAAAGTTGTGGCCTTATGTACTCCCTCTCACCATAATAATAGCGTGGGGAGGGGACAATAACATTAAAACCTGTAAATAATTATATTTACCATCAGAAGCCTTATTTCTTCTAATTCTTCATCTCTTCAGTCCCAAAAAGAGAGGTATTGCAAAGCATGGGGACATTTCCCACCCTTTGCAATATGACCAAGAATGCTCTGACAGTCAAGTCTTAACAGAAGTCCGGATTTGATCCAGATTTTTGAAATCTGCAGCAAGTGCAAGCTCCTTTGTGGCCTGATTTACTCAATCTGGACATTCAAGGCTATTGGCAATTTGCTGATTTACTAAAGCCAAATCCGGTCAGGATTTGGTGCGTCTTACCGATTCTATAACATTATTTCGGAAGCATTCTGAAACTCGATATCTGCATCTAAACGTACCACATGGAGGCCAAAGTTAAAGTATTTATTAAATTGCTTTTTACAAGTGAATTGATTATTTGAAGAAATATTTACCACTAGCTACACTAGCTGCCAGCGGGTAAAATGTTAAATAACCCTTCACGGGGGTGAATTAATGTGGAGGATGGACATTACTAAACCATGGAGTTTTTTTTTTTTTTTTTCCTATTTAACTGCTGGAAAACAATTTGTATTTTTTTTTTTAATTAGTTACATTTTGTAATTAATTCGATCTGGAGTGTAGCTGCTCATGAGTGTTCGAACTGGCTGAAATCCTGCCCACATTCACACCCATTCTGGGACTGATTAACACACTGCAGACTTTCATCTATAATCAAATCTGACTTTAGGCCTTTAGGCACCCTTTGCAAAAAATCTTCACAGCACCCCTCCCTGGTTATAGACATTCAAAAAACCATCACAGTACTATGTGGTATGTACCAGTTTATCACCAAACTCCACAACAATAAACCTCACAGTAATTATTAGTGTATGAGTATGCCACAGAGCTCCAATACAAACAATACAACTTCCAGTAATGTGCCTATTACAGAGCTCCCCAACTATAAAACACAGTGTAATGCACATTTTGCATGACAGAGCTCCATTGTAATAAATCTCATAATATGTTGATGTAATCTGTGTTGCCAGTGTGATAGGCATGATGGCTGTGTGTGATATGTATGCTATGTGCTGGCTGTGTACTGGGTGCTGAGTGTGTGATATTTGTAATGAATGCGTAGATTGAGTGTTTAATATGTGCTGTTTTTTTTTGGCTGTGTGTGATGGTTATGTAACTCAGATAAAATATTCATGTAGGCCCATGTGTGAATGCAGGTGTGTATTTTTGCAGCGTCATGTGCACAAGTCCCACAGTCAGATGCACACAGTCAAACACATACACTGTAAAATAAAGCCACATGCACACATCCCTAGGTACATAGTCACATACACATAGGTTCAAACAGTCAGTCATATGCACACAGGTACAAGCAGTCACACACAGTCACATGCAGACAGTCATACACACACAGTTACACAGACGAGAAATTGGATAAGGACCCGCGCTTATTTACCACTTCACTAATTTGTCAATACATATAGATATTTAAAAACCAGCTGCTATGTATTCATGCGATACCTTCTAAAATCATAAATGAAAAATTGTACAGTAAAAAGAATGAAGCGCTTATGTATTATGGAGATTGTATAATTATTCACCTTTGGGAAATTGAGGGGTGTTCCCTTGAATGCCAGACAAAAATGTGTTGATATCTATAGATAATCTATAGATAAAATAATCTGACATAGTATAGACTGTATATAATTTTACAGAGATTAATACAATAATATTTAAACTCACAAACAGAGAGCTATAGACCCAGCTCTGGTGTGTATCACTTCTGGGTCCGTTTAGGCGACCCACCCCTATTATCAGAACAAAATTTCTTGTCCTGCAGGGGGGAATGAAAGCACAAACGATTGCGCAATATTGTTGATACTGTTCTTAATATATAAAGCAGATTCCCAAGTGAGTACTTACAATATCTGGAGGCAGTAGTAATGACTCAATTCCACAGCGTTGTGCAGGTTTGGGACTACACTCCCATCTGTTAAAATGAATTCTGGAACCAGGATAAATTAGTAAAATAAAAGCTAAGTTTATTATAATAAAGTGTAAAATAAAATTAAAAAGGCAACAGTGTCCTTTTAAAAACGGAACAATGTCCTCTAAAACCGGAACGCGTTTCACCACTTCACTGTGGCTTCTTCAACCGGAGAAAATGATTTCAAAGTCCCTTGGTTCCTTATCCTTCTTAAATACCGCTAAAAACAGTGGGTGAAGGGTCAAAGCAGGTGTACCGCACACGTTGTTACCACCCACAGGTAGAGCGTGTGCGGTCCATACCTCCCTCTCGCCTCACTGTTAAAGACGGCCAGTACTTTTCCTCTCTGGAATTGTATCAGCTTTATTTGTTTCATGCTGTGTTCTGTTGTAAATATTTAAAGGTCTCTTGATTCCCCGAATCCAATTCTGTGTATTTCTGATGTTGTGCCTTTTATAGATATCAACGCATTTTTTTCTGGAATTCAAGGGAACACCCCTCAATTTCCCAAAGGTGAATAATTATACAATCTCCATAATACATAAGCGCTTCATTCTTTTTACTGTACAGTTACACAGACGGTCACACTCAGTCACATGCACAGGTACAGGCGTACAGTCACACATATACAGTAAGAGACAGTCACACACGCCACACTACAAAATTTGATTTACTCAGCACTGTGTTTTGCGACACATGCGTACTAGCCTCCCTATGCTTTCCTATGGGATCAACAAGCTTGATGATTTCAGCCAAGGAGGTGGGGCCAGCCGTAGAGAGAGCAGAACTGTGTGGTGTAAAATGCTTTTTTACCTTTTGAAGATGAGGGGCCATTATCTAAACAATGACTAGGACACTATAGACTAGGACAGTATAGTGTTACTTTGACCCCTTTATGGATGGAAGAAATTTTACAAGTTCTGACCAAAACAAAACCTATTTCAGTTTTTACATGTTGAAATTTGCCATATTGGTTTGCTGGGCATTTGATGCCTTTGAGACCATATGGCATCCAAAGAATTGCATATCATTACAAAAATAGACAACCCACAATATTCAACATGGGGTATGATCAGTCTTTTTTAGTTGCACTTTCCAGCTAACATTCATTTCATTGGAGGAGCAAAGCACCGAGAGTGCATGAACTTTTGTCCCCAATGCTACTAGGAGCATTGGATTAGATGTTTAGAAGCATTGGTGTGACACTGCTGGAGGCACACTAAGTGGCTGCAGGTACTCTTCAGCACTTGAATAAAAGGGAAGTTATATCCCTTATCCTAGTTTATATTTAGATTTAGGAGGCAGCAAAACCTATTCCTATTGCCTTAATGTTCCTGTAACGGCACCCCCAGGCATAAAAGGGTTAAACCGCCGTTTAGGAGATCTTCCCCTTCCAGAGATACAGGCACAGCTACTGCAGAACACCAAACTCCCGAACTGGATACAAAATAGCACTCCACCTCCCGAACTGGAACCTCACAAATAGCTGCTAGCAGACGAACAGGGAAAGCAGACAATCGGCTTACACTCCTGGCAATCAGTCTCTATCAGCATACAGTAAATCCCCCCCAAGAACGAGACAAGGCTCCGTGTTGAGGGTTAAGCAGTGGTCTGTTTAATGGCACATAAATAACCTTCTTTTATGACAGTTTCCCTTAGGTAGGACCACCCACAGGGCGTTACAAAATAACCAATCATACACGTACATTACAAAAGACACTCCCAGCATTTACACACAAAATCCTCCCCTCTGCCTGTGATACAATTATGTTACACAATGGTTTAACATAATTATCACAGACAGTAAAAATACAGTTTTTCCACATACCCTTTAACTTTAAAACCATACATCCAATCTTCATAAAAATTACATATTTAAACTCAGCATACTTTAAACATAAACACTCTCAAAAATCATACAAATCCCCCCCAGTAGATAAAAAGATAGCCGGAAGTCCTTTATGACCAACCGCAAGCACATTTTCATGCCCAAAACAGTTCCATGGATTTGGGCTGTGCGGTCGGTCTATTTTGCACCGAGAAAATGACAAAGTCCCATTTGAACAAACGTTTGAATCTTCGAACGGGACTTAGTCTCCAGCCGTGGTGTCGAAGACGGTACGGGTGAGCGGTGTTCGTGCAATTGGGTAGCTGCAAACAGTTCCATAGATTTGGCTGCACACACTGCTGACCGCGTTCGCATGAATTAAAATGGCCCCCGCCATGTGTTCCTTTGTCGAATGGCGGCCACTTTGACGACTTCGACTACTTTGACTACTTCGACGACTTGGGCACTTCGGCTGCATCCGAAGTGCCATATAAAAAGTGCCAAACCTTCCCCAACAGTATTTAAAGGTCCAGCATGAGTGACATACACTCTG
This sequence comes from Pelobates fuscus, assembly GCF_036172605.1. Taxonomy (NCBI): domain Eukaryota; kingdom Metazoa; phylum Chordata; class Amphibia; order Anura; family Pelobatidae; genus Pelobates; species Pelobates fuscus. Next base: position 287,040,778 of record NC_086317.1, read on the forward strand.
GTATGGCCGAATACTGTTTTTAAAGGGCCCAATCTCCCCGGACCATAGTCCAGAGGCAACAGGCGGGCAACCAGGCTCCTCCAATGCAATGTGGCGAGATTGGTCTCGTCACAGTTCCTTTAAAATAGACTCATCTCAGACATATTTTTTGCATTAACTGCACTAAAACATTTTTGTGGCTTATAGATTGTATAAAAGCAGATCACTGATCAACATTTCATTTGAGTTTATTCATAGAATAAAAAGGGATTTCTACATTCTGCACCTAAAGGCACTATACCAAATGATACATTTTAGTTGGTCCAGTTTTACTTAAAGGGATACTATAGGGATCAGAAGAACTTTAGCTCAATGAAGAAGTTTTGGTGTATAGATCATGCCCCTGCAGTCTCACTGATAAATTCTCTGCCATTTAGGAGTTAAATCACTTTTGTGTCTGTTTTTGCAGACCTCCCCTGACTGTGACTGACACAAACTGCATGAAAAAAAATATATAATTTTCAATCAGGTGTTAACTTGGTTAGAAGTGTTTATCTCCTGTTTATCTCCTGTTCTGCAAATTGAACTTTAATCACACGCATGAGCTTCCTTTAGGGTTTAGGAGGCTATTAGCAGAGCAATTCTAGCTTAACCCCTGAAGGACACATGGCATATGTGACATGTCATGATTCCCTTTTATTCCAGAGGTTTGGTCCTTAAGGGGTTAAACACTGTACAACAGACAGTCACATAACACACAGATACTGACAGTAAAAGACATGCAGTTACATGCAGTCAAATACACACAGTTACAAACAGACAGTCACACACACACAGTTATAGGCAGACAGTCACAAGCACAGTTACAGGCAGACAGTCACACGCACAGTTACAGACAGACAGTAACAAACACACACACACACTTACAGGCAGACAGTCACACACACAGTTACAGGCAGACAGTCACACACACACAGACAGTTGGTTCTGTCATTATGGGTTGTAAGGGGGAGCAAAGGCACAATAATTCCTGCGCAGGCTGCTTTATATGGGTGCTCTGTGCAACTCCCTCCCACCTGCCACCCTAGAACTGTGTGAACAATGCCACACATATCTAAGGCCAGCCCTGTCAACAATATCCAGAGATTTTGCAGTCCGAGTGGCACTCTATGCAGCCATATGGCTTTGCCACATATTTTACAGGACATTGGTTTTGCCTCTTTTGGCACAGGGCTATTTGGACTTGTGAATAAGTGAATAACTCTTATAGTATTTCTTTTTCTGACTATTTAAAGTGAGTATATTTCCTTTTTTCAAAAGGCAGTATTTTAAACCTGGAATTAGCCCAAATCATGTGAAAGACAGATGCTAATTAACATAAGGCAAATGGGAATTATTTTTGTGTAAAAAAACCCCCCCACAAATATGAACACTAGCTTTGGTCAGGATTTCTTCATCCTCTTCATCAATCAATCTTCTTCATCAATCTTCATTACATTACAGGACAATAGCAAACACATTATTCAGTACACTGATTCTTTCTCCTAACAAAATGTGAATCCTCCTGAGTCATCTGGAAATTTTAGCAATATAGATAAAAGCAACAGTCAACCAACCATACTTCAGAACCAAACAATCACTGACAGAGGCAGAAGTGTCTTAATAATGCACTCGCTCTGTGCAACTGAACAACACATCTACCTTTTAATAGGAAAGAATGATCTCTGCAAATAATTACATTTTACACACACCAGTGGCAGCTGGTTTTCAGAATGTTGAGTATAATATCCCATTTAACGTTCTAATATCCATATTATATTAATAATATATTAAGATTATTACTTACACTATTAACATGTGGCCATTTTGATTAGATTTATTTTATATTTAATTTTGTGCAAAATTTATTTTTAGCTTTTATGGCCCTTATGCATTTCCAGCAACACTACAGTTTAAATACATTATATTTCTTAAGACACTTAGCCAGAGGAATGGCTGGCTGAGTCTCTTGGGAAAGGTAGTCAACAAGAACTGCAGAACTAAAGGTAAGATACTACTACTTTTTTGTAGTTTTGTTCAATTTCTACATGCTGAGTAACAGAGAATGTCCTATCTGGCTGTGGAACAGGGCTTTCTATCCCTGCTTAGATAAGCCTGCAGTGGCGAACTGTCAGCGGGAGAGAGAGTGAGGCAGGGATTCCAACCAAGGAGTTATGGGAGTATTATCAGATCATGCAGGAGAGATGTTTTCAGCAGCACAAGCACAACAAGTTAAAATGTGTCAGCTAGTGTAATCAGTATACTTAAAATGTAATCAAGCACCCGATTTAAGCACTCACCAATGAACAAATAAAAACTAATATAACTTTGCCTCAACTCTGTACTGAAGCATGTTAACCATCTTATTATTTTACTCTACCGAGAACTGAACATATTGACATATTCAATGGTATTTCCCACTTTGATCTTCTTCTGCATTATTCCTTGTCCGGACTTTCAAACTAGCCCTAATCTGCCTCTGTATGGGTTTATACACAAAATATGATTACATAGTGAACTGTGAAAATAATAAAATTGACATATTGTTGAACATTTATAGGGAAGCAATGAAACATTTCTGAACGTGTGCAATATGTAATCAAACAAGCACAATATTAATCCATACTTTGCTTTGCACTCTAGACCTTGAATTAATTTTAATGGTTAAAATACTACTAATGATTAACTTTTTTTTCAACCAACTTATTCTAAGGTTTGACATAACTCCCAATGATACCTATTTTCAGCCTTATCTACAATTCTCGTTAGATATAACAGCAATTATATCTCCAATACTTTTGAAATGAATCCAAGAGCAATCCATGGGGACTCACTGTTATATTTTGATGATTTTTATCCATGTCTGCATCAATTCTATGAATCCCCTCTCAACATTGCAATTTTTCTGCTATGAGAAAATGACTGCCTTGGGTTTATCATGAATTAAGCATGATCTTCCTAAATGCTTTCACTTTACAACACTACATCATGATTCTGTTAGCACTGATCCAAAAAGTTTTAATTAAATTAAGCTGCATGAGTTGAAATTAAGATTTCCTGGTACAGATGTTGCAGACATCAGTTAGAGCAAACATTCATTAGTCACCAGTGACTAAAGTCTCTGGAAAAAAAAAAAGTGAGAGCATTTCAAACACCAGAACCAGCCAATTGATTGCCTCGCTACTGAACTAATTCTAATTTAAAGGGTTTCTTGTGGGTAATGTACATATCTTTGTAGATATAATTAAAGCTGACATGCAATTCATTAAAAGAGTCAGGCAGTTTTGATTAGGATGTTTGTATTTAAATGAATTATGAGGCATCTTATTCTTTTCATAAAGGACCTTTAAAGATACCATAACCATATTTTGTCACTGAGGATTAGAGCTCAGTGAGTTGGGTAATGTAAGTTTGGGATTAAAATAAAGTGGGTTGTTTTGTGGAACACTACATTTGCTTTGGCTTATTTAGATAATTAACTACCCATTTCAGACAAAGGGAAAATAGGGATTGACATCATAATATAAAACATGTTTGACGATTTCATTTGGGCAAATTATATATCAGTTTTATTTTACTGTGATTTGTATTTTTTCTTTACAAAATATACTCTTTTAGAACCAAGTGAAATATTTTGTTCAATATCTAAAAATCTGTGTCATGTGTATCTTTTAAGTTAGTTGGCCTTACTAAAAAAGCTTAATATTTGACATTTTTATTGGAACTATGCATTGGTTACTGCCTTCCTTTGTTTTTATACAATAGATTGCCATTTTTTTATACCTTTTACTTACATTCTTTGGGTGTTTAACTACTAAAAATGGAAGAGGTTATCCTAGATATAATATAAGGTCAAGGGCTAATTAAAGTATTTCGAGAATTGGGCAAACTAAATGGTCCTGAATGGTTCTTATCTGCCATCACATTCTATGTTTCAATGTTACTGCAGAGCACAAAAGGCAGGGAAGCCGATTATTGCATCTTAAAGCCTTAACATATTCGGTTCTTCATTCAGAGTACCATTTATGGCACCATAAAAAATTGGTATAGAATGGAGAAGAACGTGCTTATTTTTTTTTATTAATTTTGGTGTTTAGGTAGGTCCAGTCCACCCAGTCAAATGCATTTTTGGCATCAGTGGATAGGAGGTATTTTTGGGGGGAACAAGGGGTTGAGTGGGGATGTAGAAGTGACTTAGTTTCTCATGAGTACACATTTACCAAATGGGAAAGAAATAAGGGGAACAAAAAAGCCCTTAGGTGAAAGCAGCCCAATAATTGTAAAACTTAACTAGTAATCAGAAATCTTATTAAAAGACATAATAGTTGAATCTAATAAGCGCATTATGTTTATAGCATAAATATAGCCTTATAGCCTCTTTATTTTCCCCCAGCCCAAGTTGTTTTCCCTTTATTTGGGTACTTTTATCTAGCGAACACAGACCACCCCCTGGCTCGTTAACTTTAATGCAACCAAAAACTAAAGTGCACTCTCTGGGTGACCGCCATTCATGTAAATGAAGAACACATGCTCTGGAAAATGGCAGCAATCTTGTCTTTAGAACACAAGCAGTGGTACTAGGTCATCAAGTGCCTGGAATTTAAAGATGGATACTGTACCTCGCGAATAGTGATGTACCGAACTGTCCGCCGGCGAACAGTTCCCGGCGAAATTAGCGTGTTCGCGTTCGCCGCGGCGGGCGGACACATGCGCAGTTCGATCCGCCCCCTATTCGTCATCATTGGGCAAACTTTGACCCTGTGCCTCTCGGTCAGCAGACACATTACAGCCAATCAGCAGCACTCCCTCCCTTCCACACCCTCCAACCTCCCTCCCAGCATCCATTTTCGATTCATTCGGAAGATGCATGCTTAGTGAGAGGAGGGAAAGTTTAGCTGCTGCTGATTAGATAGGGAAATTGATAGCTAGGCTAGGGTATTCAGTGTCCACTACAATCCTGAAGGACTCATCTGATCTCTGCTGTAAGGACAGCACCCCAAAAAGCCCTTTTTAGGGCTATAACATCAGGCTGCTTTTTTTTTTTTTTTTTTTCCTGTGTAATGTAATTGCAGGTGCCTGCCTGCCAGCTTCTGTGTGAGGTTCACATTGGATACTGTGCCTACTTGCCCAGTGACACCACTCATATCTGTTTTAACAATAGGTTAAGCTTTACATTTAAAATAAATATTTTTTTTCACTGTAATAGAAGAGCAGTTGCCTGCCTGCCAGCTTCTGTGTGAGGTTCACATTGGATACTGTGCCCACTTGCCCAGTGCCACCACTCATATCTGTTTTAACAATTGGTTAAGCTTTAGATTTAAAATAAATAATTTTTTTCACTGTAATAGAAGAGCAGTTGCCTGCCTGCCAGCTTCTGTGTGAGGTTCACATTGGATACTGTGCCCACTAGCCCAGTGCCACCACTCATATCTGTTTTAACAATTGGTTAAGCTTTAGATTTAAAATAAATAATTTTTTTTCACTGTAATAGAAGAGCAGTTGCCTGCCTGCCAGCTTCTGTGTCAGGTTGGATGCCTTGCCCATTTGCACAGTCAGTGCCTCCACTCATATCTGTTTTAACAATAGCTTAAGCTTTAGATTTTAAAGAAATCATTTTTTTTCACTGTAATAGAAGATCAGTTAGTTGTCTGCAAGCATCTGGGTGTCAGGCCTACTTCAGCGTGTGCTCTGCAGACCTGTGCCAGCGTGCTTTGACAGTTGCCAATCATATCTGGTGTCTCTTTAGCGTGCTTGTACAAAGAAAAAAGGTTTCCAGTGTAAGCTAATAGCAGACAGTCAGTGTCCTTCAAGCGGCTCTGTCAGGCCTTCCTTCAGCGTGTGCCCTGCACAACCCTGCCAGCGTACTTTGACAGTTGACACTCATATCTGGTGTCTCTATAGCGTGCTTTTACAACCAAAATTTAGTTTCCACTGTAATAGAAGAGCAGTTGCCTGCCTGCCAGCTTCTGTGTGAGGTTCACATTGGATACTGTGCCTACCTGCCCAGTGCCACCACTCATATCTGTTTTAACAATTGGTTAAGCTTTACATTTAAAATAAATATTTTTTTTTCACTGTAATAGAAGAGCAGTTAGTTGTCTGCAAGCGTCTGGGTGTCAGGCCTACTTCAGCGTGTGCTCTGCAGACCTGTGCCAGCGTGCTTTGACAGTTGCCACTCATATCTTGTGTCTCTATAGCGTGCTTTTACAACCAAAATTTTGTTTCCACTGTAATAGAAGAGCAGTTGCCTGCCAGCCAGCTTCTGTGTGAGGTTCACATTGGATACTGTGCCTACTTGCCCAGTGCCACCACTCATATCTGTTTTAACAATTGGTTAAGCTTTACATTTAAAATAAATATTTGTTTTCACTGTAATAGAAGAGCAGTTAGTTGTCTGCAAGCGTCTGGGTGTCAGGCCTACTTCAGCGTGTGCTCTGCAGACCTGTGCCAGCGTGCTTTGACAGTTGCCACTCATATCTTGTGTCTCTATAGCGTGCTTTTACAACCAAAATTTTGTTTCCACTGTAATAGAAGAGCAGTTGCCTGCCTGCCAGCTTCTGTGTGAGGTTCACATTGGATACTGTGCCTACTTGCCCAGTGCCACCACTCATATCTGTTTTAACAATTGGTTAAGCTTTACATTTTAAAGAAATCATTTTTTTTTCACTGTAATAGAAGATCAGTTAGTTGTCTGCAAGCCTCTGGGTGTCAGGCCTACTTCAGTGTGTGCTCTGTAGACCTGTTCCAGCGTGCTTTGACAGTTGCCAATCATATTTGGTGTCTCTTTAGCGTGCTTTTAAAACCAAAATTTGTTTTTCACTGTTATAGATTGAATAGCAGTTACTTGTCTTCAAGCGGGTGTCTCAGGCCTACAGTGTGTGCTCTGCAGAACTGTTCCAGTGCACATTGCCAATCATATCTGGTGTCTCTATAGCGTGCTTTTAAAACCAAAATTTGTTTTTCACTGTTATAGATTGAATAGCAGTTACTTGTCTTCAAGCGGGTGTCTCAGGCCTACAGTGTGTGCTCTGCAGAACTGTTCCAGTGCACATTGCCAATCATATCTGGTGTCTCTATAGCGTGCTTTTAAAACCAAAATTTGTTTTTCACTGTTATAGATTGAATAGCAGTTACTTGTCTTCAAGCGGATGTCTCAGGCCTACAGTGTGTGCTCTGCAGAACTGTTCCAGTGCACATTGCCAATCATATCTGGTGTCTCTATAGCGTGCTTTTAAAACCAAAATTTGTTTTTCACTGTTATAGATTGAATAGCAGTTACTTGTCTTCTGTCACGTTCTGTTCCTGGTTGCGGATCATTCTGGTAATGGCTTCTGGTATCCAGTACTCCTTTTGCTATTCTTGTTTAATATTTCTTGGTTTTTGGTTTTCTATTCTGTCTGGTTTTCTTTATGCTGGGATTTCTGGGTTCATTCCTATAGTTCGTCCCTGGATTTCCCAGTCTCCAGGTTTCCTTTTTTTTTTTTTTTTTTTTCATTGTTAATTTTTTATTTCTTACACACACAGAAAAAACAACACAAGCCATAAACAACACAAAACACAATAACATAAAACTAAATAAAATAAAAATAAAAATACATAAACAAAATAAATTCAATTTTACTTTTCTTTGCTATTACCTTGATTTAATTTACAATCCTTATATTCAACTTATACCAGTATGCAAAGTAAAAATAATTGACATTGACAATTAGTTCTTACTCACAAGCGGAATGCTCAGCATATTCGTCCTGTTTTAACAGTTTTAATACTATTTTACCTAAATCTTTCAGCTTTGCAGTCATACCCTATCAATTATTCATTAATATGCAATAATGTACATGCTTTAACCTCATATCTGTTTTAGGCTATTCCTCCTTTTGCTATAACCTCTATTTATACCTTACACCTATATGCTAACCAATCTTGCCATGCTTTTTCATGGCCCCCTTCTCTTCCTTCTATTTTATTTACTATTCTCTCATATTCATACGTCTTGTCTACTCTTTCCTGCACTTCCAAAATATATGGTGGGATTGTTTTTTTCCAATTTTGAGCAATGCTTATTTTTGCAGCGATTAATATATGAATAATAACTACCTTATTTTTTATTCGACTCCACTCTTGGTATATATGTAAAAGATAGAACTCAGGGAAATTTGGTATCACTGTATCCATTAAAATTTGAATTACTAATTTAACATCGTTCCAAAACTGTACAAGACGAGAGCATGCCCAAAAAATATGTAATAAAGTTCCCTTCTCCCTTTGACACCTCCAGCACCTGTCAGAGGCAGCTTCATACATTCGAGACACTTTTGCGGGAACTAAGTACCAACGCATTAATATTTTGCTATAAGCTTCCCAATATGTAAGGCTGTGAGATATTTGTTTAGTCATTTTTATAGTTTGATACCAATGGGATAGATCAAAGGTTTTTGATAGGTCTCGTTCCCATAATATCATATAAGGCAACTTTTCTTCCCCATTTACATATAAAAGGCTTTTGTAGCATATTGAAAGAGTTTTACTCTCCATATTAGGGTTCAAACAGAATTTACCCAACCAAGTCACTAAGGCCATATCTAATTTTAACAGCTTATTTTCTAACAAAAAATTCTTGATCCTTAAATACGAAAATACCTCTTTATTCGGAAGGGCAAACTCTGCCTGCAAACTAGGATATGATTTGAGCCCTGCCTCATTATATAACATATGCACTTTACTAATGCCATTAGTTTCCCAAGTATTCAAATTTAAATCTTGTATAAAGTACTTTATTACATATAATGGTGCTAAGACTAATAGCTTTACATCTTTTAGCAATTTAGGAGTCCATTTTGACCAATGATAGAGCATTAATTTTGTCGTAGAAAGCATGTTTTTGCCTATTGACCCATTCATTAAGGTCTCCCATAAAAGCTTTTCTATTAAATAGGGTTTCGCGCAAGCTTGTTCCAGTTTTAACCATACTGGTGAATTTAAACGGAAAAGTACTGCCAAAGCATAGGACAACATAGATGCCTGATAATATTTAATAATGTTAGGAATACCCAATCCGCCTTGTAGATATGGAAGCTCTGTAAGCCTAGCTGCCACCCTTGGCGGTTTTTTTTTCCATATGTATGAGTTAAACATAAGTTGAAATTTTTTTAATAAATTTTTTGGCACAGCCATAGGAATAGTTCGAAAAAGATACAATACATGGGGTAAGGCCATCATTTTAATTGTGTGTACACGCCCTAACCAAGATGTCCCCAAAGTCCCCCAATTTTCTAACTGATCTTTTAATTTATGTAATACAGGAATATGATTATGCTTAATTAAAAGAGAGCTCGTTTTAGTAAGTTTTATGCCCAGGTATGTTAGAAAATCTTTGCGCCAATCGAACGAGTAAGTACCTGCTAATTGATTTATCTCCGTTTTAGGTACACCCAACGGTAACGCCTGGGTTTTTTTAACATTATTTTTATAATAGGAGATCATACTAAATCTTTCCAACAGTTTAACTAAATACGGTAATGATTCTTTAGGTTTTGATACAAATAAAAGTGCATCATCAGCAAAAAGAGCTAATTTTTGTTCCCCAACCGGGGTATTTAACCTTTAAATGTTTGTTTTATGTGCCACACCCTTATGTTTCCAGCTTTCATTATGTGTTGGAGTTCCTGCAGGCAGCGGCTCAAAGCTTCTGTCCTTTCTTGCAGGTAAGTGCTATATATGTGTTCTTAATCTGTGGTTGTTTTAGCATACATTAGGCAGTGTAGGACCTGCCAGATATGGGGTACATTGGCGTTGTTGGCAGGCTTATGCAATGTATGATCATATAGTGTGACTAAACCCCCATGATTTCCATATGTAGTACTTAGTTATTTCTCCTCTTGTTTTGCCTATGTTATCTTGTCGTGTCTTAGTTTGTATATACCTGTCCATGTTCAGCCCTGTCCCGTCATGCCCATGTTTAGTTAATGTTCCCTTATGTATTGTGTCATGTTCTGGGTTTAGCTTCCTATCCTTCTCTGGTTCTGGGTTCTACTAGTTATGTCTTGTTTTCATGTTTGGTGCCTGTTCTAGCTTTGTCTTGTTTCTAGTACTGGATACACCCTTGCTGCAGAGCCTCCCTATACAGCTCCTGGGAGGTCTGCTTATTTCCTAGCTCCTAGTTCCTTGGATCCGCAAAAGCTGAATCAGGGTTCTGGTTGTGGCTGCACAAACGCTGGTGCTCAACACCAGGGGGCGTGCGGTTACCCTGCACCAGACCCTGCTAATCCACCTCCACGCTGAAGACTCCCACTTCATCAGGCATTATGGGTCCCGGTCCATGCCCCGCCACCTGGACACTGTGTCTGGGTTCCGGGCACCGGACTACCACCCTGACATCTTCAAGCGGGTGTCTCAGGCCTACAGTGTGTGCTCTGCAGAACTGTTCCAGTGCACATTGCCAATCATATCTGGTGTCTCTATAGCGTGCTTTTAAAACCAAAATTTGTTTTTCACTGTTATAGATTGAATAGCAGTTACTTGTCTTCAAGCGGGTGTCTCAGGCCTACAGTGTGTGCTCTGCAGAACTGTTCCAGTGCACATTGCTAATCATATCTGGTGTCTCTATAGCGTGCTTTTAAAACCAAAATTAGTTTTTCACTGTTATAGATTAAATAGCAGTTACTTGTCTTCAAGCGGCTCTGTCAGTCCTTCCTTCAGCGTGTGCTCTGCAGAACTGTTCCAGTGCACATTGCCAATTTACGTTGCACTCATTAGAACCAAACACTGTGGGGTGATTTCACCAAGGACCACACGACGGAACAGGATCTGATTTTTAGGGTCCTTCAAATTGAAAAGGAGGATCCGGTATTTATTCTTATATCTGCTGTCAGTACACAGGAAAAGTTTAAATATTTCTTGTTCTACGTTCTCTGCAACTCCACGCACCGACTCATCCAATACGTGAAGATCTGGGGTTTCTCTGACTCTCCTCAGTAGTGTATCAAACAGAGTCTGCACTGTGGTAACACAGACATCTTCAGGACATAACTCAACTATTTGCAGATAGGCAGTCTGCAGCTTCTCTTTTTCACCTGTTCTCTTCTTTCTCTTATGCGTATTCTTGTCTATATGCAGGTGGTCTCTTGCCTTTCTTTTAACCAATTCGTTCCTTCCATATGGTTTCAAAAGATCTCTGGCATCATTACTTTCAACGCAAATAACGTCATCATAGTTAGTCTCCTCATTATTCACCGGGAAGAGAGTGTTTGCACTGACTACCCACAGCATGCTCTTGCCATTGCCTACTCCACCTTCAACGACAGGGTGCAAGTCCCAAGGAGAAGGATCATTCACTTTATTATCTGTCTTTATTTCACAAGTAGTGCCTGGAACATCCTCATGGGTCACAAGATGTACATCTGGACTAATGTCAACCCCAGGGTCTGGAAAATCATCAATTTGAAATTTTTCGAATAATCCCAGTGGGCTGCCACATTCTTCCTCCTCTGATGGTATTAAAGTTTGCAGAGATTCACTATGGGGTGGTGTCAAGCATTTTGGAGAACAATCAAGCATCTCCATCCCAATACGTTTCAGATGTCCTATCAGCTCTTCCACCCTATGCGATACTATGGGACGGCTACCCGTGACGTCATTACTCACGGCCCTATTTCACGCGGACACTCTGTGTCAGTGTGTATCATGGTCTCTGTGGACGGTGAACAGTCTCTATTCTGCTCTGTGTCAGTGTGTATCATGGTCTCTGTGGACAGGGAACAGTCTCTAGTCTGCTCTGTGTCAGTGTGTATCAGGGGTTTTGAGGACAGGTGTCAATCCATATCTGCCAAGTGACCCTATGTAGGGGGAACAGTCCCTATTCTGCTCTGTGTCAGTGTGTATCATGGTCTCTGTGGACAGGGAACAGTCTCTATTCTGCTCTGTGTCAGTGTGTTTCAGGGGTTTTGAGGACAGGTGTCAATCCATATCTGCCAAGTGACCCTATGTAGGGGGAACATTCCCTATTCTGCTCTGTGTCAGTGTGTATCATGGTCTCTGTGGACAGGGAACAGTCTCTATTCTGCTCTGTGTCAGTGTGTATCAGGGGTTTTGAGGACAGGTGTCAATCCATATCTGCCAAGTGACCCTATGTAGGGGGAACAGTCCCTATTCTGCTCTGTCAGTGTGTATCAGGGGTTTTGAGGACAGGTGTCAATCCATATCTGCCAAGTGACCCTATGTAGGGTGAACAGTCTCTATTCTGCTCTGTGTCAGTGTGTATCAGGGCTGGGCTTTGAGGACAGGTGTCAATGTTAGGTGATTTCTGCCCTTTATGGATTAAAAGCAGACTCTGCATCAACTGTGCAATTTTCCATGGGAGTTTTGCCATGGACCCCCCTCTGGCATGCCACAGTCCAGGTGTTAGTCCCCTTGAAACAACTTTTCCATCACTATTGTGGCCAGAAAGAGTCCCTGTTGTTTTTAAAATTCGCCTGCCCATTGAAGTCAATGGCGGTTTGCTCGGTTCGCCGGTTCGCGAACATTTGCGGAAGTTCGCGTTCGCCGTTCGCGAACCGAAAATTCCGGGTTCGCGAGAACACTACTCGCGAACCTTGGTAATTTTGTACCGCCGCCTGCTTCTGTTCCCGACAAGTCAGGAGAGCGCTGTTCGTGTGAAAGGTTCTCACAAACGAGGCGAACATTCACTACCGTTCGGTTATTTACATATAGGAACTCCCGAACGCTGACTGACTGCTACCACTTATCTCATGGAACTAATTTGGGCAGACACCATGTGGGCGGTTTGTCAAAACTTTACCCCGGTGGTGATTCGGCTGTATTAGCAGGATCTGTGCACTATTTGGTCAATTAGGGCACTCAGTTCCAGGCTATTCCTATTAATATTATGTGTGTTTTGGGGTGTTTTATATTTTATGCATTGTACCTCTATTACCTGTGAGATGATTAGTTTAAGCAGACACAGAGACGCCTGGGCGTGTTGTTCCCATGTTTTGGGTGGAGACCCCCTGCTGGGGGTGTGTGTATAAAAGTGGGCCATCTGGCCATAATAAAAGATCCCTGTTATACCCTTCATCAAATCTCGACTGATGTTTGGGTATGCGATAATTGCAGCATTTTGGGAGCTTTCTAACGAATGTACTGCACAAAGTACATGAGGTACGTTACAGCTGCCTCTGTTTAAAAGGGACAATTGATTGGCAAATAACTCTGTTAATAAACTTATATTGAAACATAGATATTGTACACAAAGATAGGTGAGAAACAAGGATAGTGAATATCCTAAGATAATCATATAACTGCCTGGACTGTGCCTGAAAGCTAATCATCCAAAGTATCTATGGATAAAGCTCCAGGTATTAAAAGATGAAAGCTAAGAAACAAAGTAACTAGATTTGTGCACATAATATGGATACAGAAGCTAAGAGTGATAAATATCACTGAATATTCTATTATGTCACTTTAACATTTAACCCTAAAATATCAGGCAACAAACTAAAAAACTCTTTATTGAGGCAACAATAACTGGGAGATTTTAACCACTGGGTGATCAAAATATGGTATCTAATGTCTTGAGTGAAAAGACAAGAGTGTGCTGAAATACAAAATGAAAAAGGTAACAAAATGTAAAACAGGTGGGGGGCCATAGTCTGTTATTATAATGGTGGTTATAGTCTTTTTGGAGGGAGGTGGTAGTTGGGAGCAGGGCCAGTCCATCCATAGGATGGAAGGGAGCCATGGAACCAGGCTGCACTTTTACAGGGGTGGCATTTTGCCACCCCGACCGTTAAGAGCCTGGGCCGCCTCTGCTGCGTAGATATGCAGTGAGACGGCTCTCTAATTGCCTTGGGGCAGATTGACCTGGAGGGGGCCCCCCTTCGTTCAGTCTGCCTGAGGAGAGCCTCCTCTCTGCAGCTCCACCAGGTGTGAACTGCAGAGTTCGCATAACTCAAACACTTGGTCTGCAGCTCACACCCGTCTGAGCTGCAGACAGGACAGCCATCCCACTGGACCACCAGGGAAATAGTATGTCATTTTCAGCATTCCTACACCATGCCCCCACAATCCACCCCCCACACAATGCCCCCACAAACCACCACCCGTACCATGGACTTTGGCCCGGATGGCTACACCACCAAATATTCTAAAACATTCCTGACTGAACAGCAAATTAATTTTCTGAACACATTAAACCCCGTTGCCCAAACAGCGTCCCTCCCTTCTTCCTCTCTGGAGGCACATATTGTGTTGATACCCAAACCAGGTAAAGATTCAACCATTTGTGGCAGCTATTGCCCAATATCCCTGATAAATCTTGATTTAAAAAAAATCATGAAAATACTAGCCTCATATTATAATATACTAGCATTATACTCATACTGAAACCCTTCTTGAAAGGCATTAGAGACAACCAGACCATCCGGGGCATTCAGGTACAACAAAAGGAAGACAAGATCTCGGCATTCGCCAACGATCTTCTCTTTACCATACACACCCTTTCACATACAACAAACTATCAAATTTCCCAGTCAGTTTCTCCAAAAGTGAAATTTTACCACTGCGCATTGAGCAATCCACCCAGGCGCAACTAAAATCTAAATACCACTTCACCTGAGCAAATAAGACAATCACCTACCTAGGAATCCGCCTATCAGCTAACGTAACTTCTACCTTCAATTTTGAACCACTCTTCCAATCCATCTCCAAAGAATTGGTGACATGGCACAAACCAAACTTCAACTGGTTATGTAGAATAAATATCCTCAAAATGAACACACACCCTAAACTACTTTATTTATTCCAAACATTGCCAATAACCATACCCAAACCCTTCTTCACTAGGCTTCAACGTCTCTTTACTACCTTCATTTGGGCACACAAACAGCCAAGGATACCCTATGAAATTCTGACAAGGCACAAGTCCAATGGCGCCTGGGAGTACCCCATATGGAAAAGTACTACAAGGCTATCATGCTCACCAGAGTATACAAATGGTCCACTTACCCACATATTAAGCAATGGACACAATTAGAAAAAACCCTGTTCCAAGTACCACTCCACATGTACCCATGGCAAAAAACTAACCCTGCAACATTACTAGCTTGACATGCGGATCACCCTACCATCCTCCCCACACTTAGGATTTGGACATCCATAAGGGAAGTTGAAAGTATCTCCCCTCACCCATCCCCTCTATACCCCCTAACCTACAATCCACTCTTCCCACCTTTGTCTACCCTGCACTATATCATAGTCTCCTTATTTCTCAAATCGAACCTCCCTGCTCAGTAACCCTTGAGGTCCTATTTTTGATTGATGATCCAAATTTGGATCTATATATATACTTTTGGTACATAGGTTTCTCACCCACACAAGGTTATATTTGAGACTTATTTCCCCAGTATTTTAATCTATACCACTACGGTTGTTCTAATTTATTTATATCACTTTTGTTTTTTCACGTTTATAATTTTTATTTCTATTTCTAATCGGCTCATTATAATAATAAAGGTTAAGACCACTAAGTTATGAGACTTTTACTTTCTTGAGGTCCTCAATTATGGAGCGTGATCCACCTGCCTGTGAGGGGTTTCACTTACTCCATACTCTCTCTTTTCTGTTCTATATTTAGGGTTTAATCCCTTGAGTACCTCTGTAACCTTGATTAAGGTTAGTAGTGCTGACTAGTGCAACACTATAACCTTTTTCTCTCTTTCATTTTTGTACTTAGGAATTAAACATACTTCACCTCGGGATTAGAGGAAAAAATAGCACTCAACCCCCTATGGGAATATTATGGGATGTAAATCCAAGCTTTGCCAACTTGAGATGACACAGTCCTCAAAAAATATTGGAGATTTACTCCTGGTAGCCGTGGCCTACCAAGATGTTGCTGTGCGAGAGGTCTCTAACTGTACCTCAGAGGAAAGTGCACCAGAGGACACTGGGAACCCTTTTAGGCTGGTGACAGCCTGAATAGACCCTGTAAAAGCTCTGGAAAAGATACCAATGAGCAAAGCTGAAATCCAAATCCTCCTCACAGAGCTAAAGACCCTATTTGCTGCAGACATTGTGCTCATCCAGGCAGAATAAGGCACAGTGACGGCTTGCTGTGTAGAAATATGGAGAAGTCATGAAAGATGGCAAGATTATAAATCCAGACGTGGACCAATTGCTCACGGTGCCTAGAGGGATATTGGATATACCTCACTGATGATACCTTGCAAAGGTTACTTGATTGTCTGAGGTTGCTGTATGTCTCGTAAAGAGGGAACTTGCTGGCATTCTGCAACTGGACTGCCCGTACGGGTGGGACCAGTCTGATATGCTTCATATATGTTCTCTCTGTAATGGCACAGTCTGAGCGGGGCCCCACCAAAGGGCAGGCTAATTGAGCTGTTGTCCGTTCTCACCTCTCTTGCTACTTATTTTTCTCTCCTTAAGTTTAAAGGGCAATCCAGACGTGAACCCCTTGCTCACAGTGCTTAGAAGGATATTGGCAATACCTCACTGATGATACCTTACAAGGTTGAAACGATTGTGTAGGATTGCCGTATCTCTTGTTAGAGGGAACTTCCTGGCATTTTGGATCTTGACTGCCCATACGGGTGGGACCAGTCTGATATGCTTCAGATATGTTCTCTCTGTAATGGCACAAGTTGAGCTAAAACCAGCTTGAGATCTGAGCGGGGACCCACCGAAGGGCAGGCTACTTGAGCTGTTGTCCGTTCTCATCTCTCTTGCTACCTAATCTTTCTCTCCTTAAGTTTAAAGGGCAATCCAGACATGGACCCCTTGCTCACGGTGCCTAGAGGGATATTGGATATACCTCACTGATGATACCTTACAAAGTTTAAATGATTGTCTGAGGTTGCCGTATTTCTCGTAAAGAGGGAACTTGCTGGCATTTTGCATCTGGACTGCCCGTATAGGTGGGGCCAGTCTGAAATGCTTCACAATGGCACAAGTTGAGCTAAAACCAGCTTGAGATAAGCACGGAGGCACCGAAGGGCAGGCTAATTGGGCTGTTGTCAATTCTCACCTCTCTTGCTACTTATTTTTCTCTCCTTAAGTTTAAAGGGCAATCCAGATGTGGACACACTGCTCAAGGTGCCTAGAGGGATATTTTCTATACCTCACTGATGATACCTTACAAGGTTGAAATGATCGTCTGGGGTTGCTGTTTCTCTCGAGCAGAGGGAACTTTCTGGCATTTTGGATCTGTACTGCCTATACGGGTGGTACCAGTCTGATATGCTTCAGATATGTTCTCTCTGTAATGGTACAAGTTGATCTAAAACCAGCTTGAGACCTGAACAGGGATCCACCGAAGGGCAGGCCAACTGAGCTGTTGTCCATTCTCACCTCTCTTGCTACTTATTTTTCTCATTCTATACATATGTCGCATATCTTAATTACGACCCAATATGATGGACATCACAATTCCTTCCCATGTGGTTAAGTCAGGCCACTCACGTTTGGGCATGTTTAGAAGATGACGCTTGCCATATTCCAAATATAACAACAATGAGTTTTAAATATAATTCCGTGGGTAAATATGAATGTTTTTTCCTTCCTTTGGATATGATACTGGAACAAGGCTCATGGCCATTAACACATCAAAAGAGATTGACTCATCAATTACAAGGTACAGGTCAAATGGATGAAGGGACATTCAGACTTTTTCCAAGTGTAGAATCTCACATTTTGCAGAGCCTTGATTAATTCACATCCATATGGTAAAATCCTAAACACATTCCTATGCCATTCAAACTACCCCTTCTGTCATCTGACCTCTGTGGGGGACCCAGCTTCAAAAGATGTAACCCCTTTCAAACCTCATACAATCAAATTAACCCCTTTTGACATTGACAATACCATCTCTGCTTGGCTGGCAGGTCCTTAATGCACTACACAAATTACATTAAAGGACAATATTAAGTAGTGCAATAATAAATTATGCACCCTTGCCATGACAAGAAACATTAAATCCTTTCACCCAAGATCAGGTTGGGCAGTGGGTCCACTGGCACTGACGGACACGTAAGTCTCATAGAGTAGCAAAGAGGACTACTACAGGTCCATGCCTCCACACTTTATCTAGAGACTTTGTTGCTTAGCTCAGTTTGAATAAGGTTAATGTGTCTTGTGTTTTCTCCTCTCTTGAGTATACCCATAATTATTCTTAACACACTAGATTCCTCTTCCTAACTAAGCTGATTTAGTAAATAGTAATATATAAAACACTCTGTATGTCTCCATGGGATTCAAACCGTCCCATAGCTTTACTATCATCTGGAATATAGTAATTAACCAACTAGCTTTATTTAAAACATGCAACTTATATCTAGAATTCTGTATTAGAAAAGTGAGATATAAGACTTAGTTTTTCATCTCAGTCTTTCACATTCACGCTTGTATACATCATCAATGTTGGATGTAAAATGTACCCTAATGTGCATCTCTATACTATGTGATAACTTGCTATGCTACAATAAAATCATAAAATGAAAAGAAAAAAAACACATAAAACTGAAGGACGGTCACTGAGTACTGATGGTTATGTGGGAAAGCTTTATCCTCTGCATTTTAAATCCCATGCAACCACCTTCTTTAAGACTGGTGCCATTCTACTCTGAGATGGCAGCAGTCCCTGTCTGTTGTAACCAAATCTTTAATGGGGTCACACCTTTCTTACTCCTGGGGTACTCCAAGAGGATACATACTGTATTTTACATCCAGACCAGCATCCCATCATTTATGCAGGCTTTGGGCATCCTGGCTCTGGCGCAATGGATAACAGACGTCTCATTTGTCTGCAATTTTTCCCTTGGAGAGCTTTGGGAATAATAGTTTTTGTTTGTTTGTTATGGCTATCATCTGATGACATTTTTATAGTGTGCTATAGTCTTAGTAAGGTTTAATCAAAAAATGTGCAAATATTGTTCTCTCTGTTTTTGTCAATGCACTGTATGTCCACAGTCTTTCTCTATGACAAGTATCTGACTGGACAGAAGTCATTAGGATTGATATATTCCCTGGAGGAGAATCAACTGCAATGAGAAGACTGTTCCAGAACTGGTTTATAGGTAATTTTTTTTTTTTTTTTTTTAAATGAATAAAAATTGAGGGCTCAATATCATTAAAAAAAAAATAAATTCATTTTTTTTTAATTAGACTGTTCATTAAAAAAGAAAGAGAAGGAGATCAAGAAATATTCAATAAAATATCATAGTTTATTGAAAATAATCATTATGAATTTTGTTCTAGTTCTCAATATAAAATATAATTATTTGACTAAAATTACATTGAATATTACAATAATATAATATGTGTGTATGTGAACTCACCTGTTGGGTGGTCCATTCAATAAGGTATTGTTTTTGCATATAACTTATTGTTATACGACAAAAGTTATAAATAGTTTATAAGAAAATAAAGCAATGATGAGCTTGACAACTATATCTTAATCATTCCCCAGAAAATGTCCCAGTTAGAAGATGTATGAATGTCATTAATGACTAAAACTGTTCATTTTTCAAACCTCATTTCTGTAGGTTCCAGGACAATGAACAATTGTATTAAGTCAAAATAAATGGGAATACTAAGCAATAAGGAAACATTAGCACAGGGGTTGATTTATAGAAGTCTTAAATGTATAATTTCATTCCAATTTCAGGGCCCCTGTAACTTAACATGTATTTCCTTACCATTTATGCTTCTATGCCCTAGATGATATTTTTCTACTCTTTACCAGTTCCTGTTTCACACAGTTGTATTTGCTAGTTTGTAGGAGATAAGAGTATAATACATACTTGGAAAGAGGGAGAGCATTAGAGAGAAGACTGGTAGAATGAGAAGGAAAGGGAGATGGCAAGAGAGACGGTTTCAGAAAGGGAGGCTAGAACACAGCACAAGCAGAGGGAAACCCTAAAGAGAGGAAGTGGAAGATTTGGGGAGAAAAGGATGAGTGGCATAGATGAACAGTAATATGAGTATTTGTGAGTACTTAACTGGATGGGGATTACCTTTCTTAGGTTTATATACATCAGTAAAGTACAGTTAACGCAAGATGCTCTGCGTGGATTTCATTTATTTAACCCCATTTCATAACTCCGAATGGCCATAAAGGAAACAGCCAGCAGGAGTTCCTGCAGCCTGGGAGGATGTTTTGACTATGATACCCTGTAGAGCAATAAGGCATACCTTATTTCTCTGCAGACAGCTGAGACTGTCCTTAAATGTAAGGCACTGTGTTACTGATGTCTGCAACACAATAAGGAATGCCTGTGGACAGCTGTGAGGTAGGATGAAGGAGCAGAGAAACATGCAGTGCATCCCCATCTCACCAGTCACCAGTGGCCATCTTGCCACCCCTTTGTATGCTACTGTTCAATAGTTGTAACAAAGCTAGATAAAGTCAAATAAAACAGTTAGAGATTTGTTTCATTATGAACTGCAGTTTGTTTGGAAATTGCAAATTCACCAGATTTTCCCAAATTCAAACTGTTATCTATACTAATCACAAAACAAACTATTTGCACAGTGGATGAGAATGTTTGTTTGATTTGTGATTTAGAGTTCTACTGATACAACTAGAAAAAGTGATGATTGTTGGGGAAAAAATATGAATGAGGATTAGGATACAGCCACTAAATCTTATTTATTCACACATATTTTTTTACTGTGAAGCTAATGACAGAAAAATGCACCTACCTCACTACTGCAAACTATATACGTAATGTTTACATTTTGTGTATATTTTGCTGTACACAAATTGGGCCGTTTTTGGTTCATTTGATTTTGCTATCCTGGTGCACAAAAGTTTGCCGTCTCACAATTTTTACAAATATTTTTCAAACAAATTAGTTCAGCCAAAACAAAATTTTCCACTGTGTGCATGTCTATAAAATACCCTGTTTATAAGCTTTTTGGAGGAACATACTAAAATGTTTTGGTACTGCTGTTTGTGGACATAATGCCTATATACGTTACGTAGATTTTCTTGTCTAAAATCCACCTGTACAGAAGCCCTTTAATGCACCCAGAGCCCTTCCATGGTTGTTAGAATGCAAATACTCTATAATGAACTGCCACAAAGTTTGTGTACAAAGTCATGTGATAGCCAGTATCCCTTACAAACATGAGACAAGGCTCTATGTTGAGGGTAAACTGGAACTGCTTTAATGGGAGCCACACACAACCTTTTATGTGATCCCCATGCAAGGGGTTTCCTGAAACATATTCCAGGCGCATTCCCCACCTGAGAGGAGACTGCTGTAAAGTACACCAATACATTACATTAACTCTCAGGTCCAGGACATACACATCAATTATATCCCAAAACATACATTTCACAGTTAGGTACCCCGTCAAGTCCTATATCCTTGGATAGCCTGGATCTGAGTGCCCAACATATCCCAAAAGTGCCCACGAACGCAGCCGAAATGCCACTGAGGTAAAGTTTAGACTGACCGTGCACTAGGTGCCTGCCCAAAAGAGTTCCATGAAATCATGCTGAGCGGTCGGTCGGGTACAGAATACAATAAAATAACGAATTAAACTGTTTGTACATATGCTTGGCTTGTATCCCTCGAATGCCTTTCCATTCTAACACATTTTCCCAAACTTTGATGGAGGTGATAGTTCCAGTGGTGTTCACGCAGTCAAGTGTCCGTTTTTAGTTCCATATACTTGACGACCAAACACCACTGTACATGTTCGTGGCTAAAGATGGCCGCTACCACGTGTTCGTACATACAAACGACCACCACCCACCCGCTCATTTAGAATGTTGTGATACAAGTGTTAATGAGGTGTTGACAGGGGTGATGGAGGTTAACAGCTGCACACTACGGATATGGGTGGTCTAGTCATTCGGGGGTTTGATCAGTATTCAAAAAAATAATGCTTCATTAAGCTAAAGTTGTTTTGGTGACTATAGTGTCCCTTTGATACTTAACAGGATAATTTTGAGATATAAATCTGTTTCAAACATTAGTGTTATGTGCCATGGGTTGTAGCAATGATTAAATCACCTGTAACTTCTGGCAAAAATTTGCTTATATAACTTTTTATACTCTTTTTAAACACACATTAAATCATGCCGACACTGAAACATATAATTATATAACATAACTAGCATCATTAAAAGATAGTATTGACAGTATTTTTGCTACTGCAAGAACCATGAAGTGAGCCTCACGCAGTGACATAAATTGGTAGACTAATGTAGAAGTTTCAGAAACCTAAAATCTTTTTGTCCACATGAGAGAAACCCTACTGCAACACAATGATTATAAATGTGCAATTGTGGCATAAAAAAAAGGTGAAAGAGAATATAATTTTTTGTTGTTTTTAATACGACTCCCACCAAGTCCTTCCCTTATAGATAAGATGCATTCTAACTATCCGTCTATTATACTAATAATTTGTTAGCTTTGTGATTCACCATCTTGTCCTGCGAGTATTTGTTTTTAATAATTAACTGCTTAGTAACTTTCTATTTATACAAGCTTTTTTACACTACTGAATCAAGTACCTGGGCAACACCGCTGGCTAAGGATGATGAGAGTTAAAGTTCTGTTTGTAATCATGGTAACCTCAAACCATGCATACTGGATATTGCCAGGAAATGGTTGGAACACAAACACTCCCCTCCCCCCTTCCCTCTGAGCCCCAATTATGCAGATACAAGGGCAGAGTGGGAGACAGCCATGGGCAGCTGTGTTACATCCGGACACTGATTCAGTAAGTACACTCCTGTGGTGCATATTTAATTTAATTTGAGTGTTCAGTTTGTTTTGGAGGGATCTGGGGTATATATTCTCTTGTCTGCACATTTGTTACATGTTACCTGTCCTGATGAAAGCTCCATGTTGGAGCTGAAACGTTGATATTTTATATGGAATAAATAAAAGCTAAATTTTACTACTTCAACCAAGTCCCAGGAGTGCGATTGTTTCTACACCCATACATATATATATATATATATAAGGTCTGTCTGGAAAGTATCCAGCCTTGCAATATGAAAAATAGAGACATTTATTGAAGAACATACATGAAACATTATACATAGGACAATGATGCCTCGTTCCCCTTCAAAGTAGGCATCTAGAGACCTATCACAGTTCTCTCTGCATCTCTTCCACTGTTCAAAACACTCAGTAAAATCCTTTGTTGGAATCACCATCAGGTGCCTCATCATATTTACCTGAATCTCATCCATGGTCTGAAATCTCTTCCCTTTCAATAATAGGTAATTTTAGGTAATTTTAGTTTTGGGAAAAGCCAGAAGTCACAGGGTGCCACATTTTTCAAAAGGTTATTGCCCATCTTTGAAGTGTTTGTGCTACACTTGTATTGCTCTGCACTGACTGCATCAGCCTTGAAAGCCTACAGAATCATCCAAATAGTTTTCGCTGAAAAATGTTAAAGGTTACTGCAAATTTGGTACAGATTCATTGCTCTACTCCAGGGGTAGTTAACCTGGTCCCTACCGCCCACTAGTGGGCGGTTTGGGATTTCAGGTAGACAGTGGTGGGTTCTGCAGAAAACGCACCGGTGGGCCTCGATGGCCTTGCTGTAAGCCCTCTCAGGATGGTGAGGAGATCAAAGATCTCCCACTAGCAGGCTGGTCGAAGTGTTGCTGCACATTACATTGACATGAGTATTACTGAATCAAGTATTACTGAATATAACTTTTAATTCATATCAAGAAATGATAAAATAACGTCAACGTTTCGGCTCACATCTGGAGCCTTCTTCAGGATGAAAAATATGACATTTACAGACATAATAGTGCATTATATATACAAAATAATTTGTATTTTTGCTGAAAAACCCCAACTCCAAAACCCCAATTTGTATTTTGCTGAAAAACCCCAACTCGGCTTATACTCGAGTCAATTGACTGTATTATGGCAACTTACATTGCCATAATACAGACAAGGGGGCTGTGGGGGCTGCAGGACATTTACTTACCTCTCCTGCAGCTCCTGTCAGCTCCCTTCTCCTCCACACTGGTCCGTTCAGCACCTCTGTCAGCTCCCAGTGTAAGTCTCGCGAGAGCCGCGGGGTCATAGTGTGGCTCTCGCAAGACTTACAGTGTGAGCTGACAGGGGAGCTGACCGGACCGGCGCGGAGGAGGAGGGAGCTGACAGGAGCTGCAGGAGAGGTAAGAGCTTCCTGCCAGCCCCCTCCTACACAGTGCCCATCCACTGGACCACCAGGGAGTGCCATGTATCAAACAGGGAGGGGGGACGAAAAAAAATAATAATAATAAAATAAAATAAAAAATAATAATAAAAAATAATAATTAAATAAAATAAAAATAATAATAAAAAAATTATTCAAATAATAAAAATAATAATAAAAATGCCCACCCCATCAAGGCTCTGCAACACACACACACACACACTGCACTCATACACACACACTGCACTCATACACACACACACTGCACTCATACACACACACACTGCACTCATACACACACACAATGCACTCATACACACACGCTGCACTCATACACACGCTGCACTCATACACACACTGCACTCATACACACACGCTGCACTCATACACACACGCTGCACTCATACACACACGCTGCACTCATACAATAAGTTTTCCAAGTTTTTTGGGGTAAAATTAAGGGCCTCGTCTTATATTCGGGTCAGCGTATACTCGAGTATATAGTGCTCATCTTTAATCATCATATGAGTCAGGAGCAGTGCCCGCCAAAATCAACGAGAAAAAAGCAGATCAGCCCAATCTGCCGAAAATCTGTCTGGTTACCGTGCTGTTTCCGTTCCACGGTTGCTTGGCAACGGCTGGAACACAGAGCATACTGCCGATCGGCTGCTCGCGAAAAAGGATTGCCGGAGCAATCATCCTCAGCCAGCAATGTATGCTGCTGCTGGAAAAGGCTCACTGCCACCAATGTCTCATAAATGAATATAGTGAGGAATAAAATAGACCGGAGCAGGTATATATATATATATATATATATATATATATATATATATATATATATATATATATATATATATATATATATATAATCACAATATTAAAATACTGATCAAAAATGTCATGGAGGTAAATGATCATACAGAATTATGTTATATGTGCAATGTAGTATCACAGACCAAACTGGTTAAATTATTTTTTAACAATAGCAAACAGTTATAAATATGGAATAAATCTCAAAGAAATCAAAGACTAAGAGTATATTACTCTTTCCATACAGAATATACCACTACATGTTGTACATTATGATATCTAGTATAAGGGATTTGTTAGGGTATGAATTTATTTGTAAGTAAGGATAAATTCAGAGCCATGATCACAATGACACAGGAGGTTTCAACAAAGTCTCCCAATAAGATTACAGTGAGGGTTTGATAAAAACCAAGACCTAAACATCTCTTTGTGACTAACTGTAAGAAAGAGTAATTTACTTAATTTAAAGTCACAGTACTCAGTATTTTGAAAATCTATTTATATATTGGTGGTGATACTGCCTGATACTGGTGATACTGCCTCTAGAGGACAATTAAAAGCACACTGGCTGGGCTAGAACACCGATCTGGGATCCACTTCACCTGGGGGTAAGTCAATTTAGTTAATACATTTGCCTATATAAGTTTTGGTTTTTAAGGTATACGTATGTATTGATCCTGATGAAAGTCCTAGATGTAGGACTGAAACGTTGATCGTGATTTTAAAGATTTGAAATAAAGATTGGACCTTTTGACCCCATGAGTGATGTTACCTCTTTGGATATATATATATATATATAACCAATGATAAATAGGAGCACTCAAAATGACTTCTTTATCGTATATATATTGTGACAAAAGTTTACACCAAAGTGTAGAACATCAAATCGACGTTTCGACCCCTCAGGGTCTTTTTCAAGATCTTTTGATCTTTTGATATTGAAAAAGACCCTGAGGGGTCAAAACGTCGATTTGATGTTCTACACTTTGGTGTAAACTTTTGTCACAATAAATATACGATAAAGAAGTCCTTTTGAGTGCTCCTATTTATCATTGGTTATATATATATATATATATATATATATATATATATATATATATATATATATATCCAAAGAGGTAACATCACTCATGGGGTCAAAAGGTCCAATCTTTATTTCAAATCTTTAAAATCACGATCAACGTTTCAGTCCTACATCTAGGACTTTCATCAGGATCAATACATACGTATACCTTAAAAACCAAAACTTATATAGGCAAATGTATTAACTAAATTTTTAATTTAATTTTTTGCACTTGGCACTTTATATACAAATATCGGCTACCTAGTGAGCACTTTACTTCAAGCACTTTAATATTAAATAAATTCATGAATAATATACACTTTGAGCACTTAATAACTATGTTCCCCTAATAGTATTTTTATATGGGAACATACAATTGATTCATTCATAATTCACTACTGTTTATTCATCACTATGGAAACCGCAGTCTCCGGTCACCCAGGAGGCTAAGCACGCATGATCACGTTACGGGAGACGGGGCACGTTTAGAGGTGCGCGCGCATACCCGGAAGTACACTTGGTGATGGCGGTCTCAGCAGCAATACACTCTGGTGAGTAGTGTTGTCGCGAACCCGGAATTTTCGGTTCGCGAACGGCGAACACGAACTTCCGCAAATGTTCGCGAACCGGCGAACCGCGCGAACCGCCATTGACTTCAATGGGCAGGTGAATTTTAAAAACAACAGGGACTCTTTCTGGCCACAAAAGTGATGGAAAAGTTGTTTCAAGGGGACTAACACCTGGACTGTGGCATGCCGGAGGGGGATCCATGGCAAAACTCCCATGGAAAATTGCACAGTTGATGCAGAGTCTGCTTTTAATCCATAAAGGGCAGAAATCACCTAACATTGACACCTGTCCCCAAAGCCCAGCCCTGATACACACTGACACAGAGCAGAATAGAGACTGTTCCCCATACATAGGGTCACTTGGCAGATATGGATTGACACCTATCCTAATGATCCCTGATACACAGTGACACAGAGCAGAATAGAGACTGTTCCCCCTACATAGGGTCACTTGGCAGATATGGATTGACACCTGTCCTCAAAACCCCTGATACACACTGACAAAGAGCAGAATAGAGACTGTTCCCCCTACATAGGGTCACTTGGCAGATATGGATTGACACCTATCCTAATGATCCCTGATACACACTGACACAGAGCAGAATAGAGACTGTTCCCCCTACATAGGGTCACTTGGCAGATATGGATTGACACCTATCCTAATGATCCCTGATACACAGTGACACAGAGCAGAATAGGGACTGTTCCTCCTACATAGGGTCACTTGGCAGATATGGATTGACACCTATCCTAATGATCCCTGATACACACTGACACAGAGCAGAATAGAGACTGTTCCCCCTACATAGGGTCACTTGGCAGATATGGATTGACACCTATCCTAATGATCCCTGATACACAGTGACACAGAGCAGAATAGGGACTGTTCCTCCTACATAGGGTCACTTGGCAGATATGGATTGACACCTATCCTAATGATCCCTGATACACACTGACACAGAGCAGAATAGAGACTGTTCCCCCTACATAGGGTCACTTGGCAGATATGGATTGACACCTGTCTTCAAAACCCCTGATACACACTGACACAGAGCAGAATAGAGACTGTTCCCCCTACATAGGGTCACTTGGCAGATATGGATTGACACCTATCCTAATGATCCCTGATACACACTGACACAGAGCAGAATAGAGACTGTTCCCCCTACATAGGGTCACTTGGCAGATATGGATTGACACCTATCCTAATGATCCCTGATACACACTGACACAGAGCAGAATAGAGACTGTTCCCCCTACATAGGGTCACTTGGCAGATATGGATTGACACCTATCCTAATGATCCCTGATACACACTGACACAGAGCAGAATAGAGACTGTTCCCCCTACATAGGGTCACTTGGCAGATATGGATTGACACCTATCCTAATGATCCCTGATACACAGTGACACAGAGCAGAATAGGGACTGTTCCTCCTACATAGGGTCACTTGGCAGATATGGATTGACACCTATCCTAATGATCCCTGATACACACTGACACAGAGCAGAATAGAGACTGTTCCCCCTACATAGGGTCACTTGGCAGATATGGATTGACACCTGTCCTAATGATCCCTGATACACACTGACACAGAGCAGAATAGAGACTGTTCACCCTACATAGGGTCACTTGGCAGATATGGATTGACACCTATCCTAATGATCCCTGATACACACTGACACAGAGCAGAATAGAGACTGTTCCCCCTACATAGGGTCACTTGGCAGATATGGATTGACACCTATCCTAATGATCCCTGATACACAGTGACACAGAGCAGATTAGAGACTGTTCCCCCTACATAGGGTCACTTGGCAGATATGGATTGACACCTGTCCTCAAAACCCCTGATACACACTGACACAGAGCAGAATAGAGACTGTTCCCCCTACATAGGGTCACTTGGCAGATATGGATTGACACCTGTCCTCAAAACCCCTGATACACACTGACACAGAGCAGAATAGAGACTGTTCCCCC
This sequence comes from Pelobates fuscus, assembly GCF_036172605.1. Taxonomy (NCBI): domain Eukaryota; kingdom Metazoa; phylum Chordata; class Amphibia; order Anura; family Pelobatidae; genus Pelobates; species Pelobates fuscus. The sequence continues at coordinate 287,069,415 of NC_086317.1, forward strand.
TACATAGGGTCACTTGGCAGATATGGATTGACACCTGTCCTCAAAACCCCTGATACACACTGACACAGAGCAGAATAGAGACTGTTCCCCCTACATAGGGTCACTTGGCAGATATGGATTGACACCTATCCTAATGATCCCTGATACACACTGACACAGAGCAGAATAGAGACTGTTCCCCCTACATAGGGTCACTTGGCAGATATGGATTGACACCTATCCTAATGATCCCTGATACACACTGACACAGAGCAGAATAGAGACTGTTCCCCCTACATAGGGTAACTTGGCAGATATGGATTGACACCTATCCTAATGATCCCTGATACACACTGACACAGAGCAGAATAGAGACTGTTCCCCCTACATAGGGTCACTTGGCAGATATGGATTGACACCTATCCTAATGATCCCTGATACACAGTGACACAGAGCAGAATAGGGACTGTTTCCCCTACATAGGGTCACTTGGCAGATATGGATTGACACCTGTCCTAATGATCCCTGATACACACTGACACAGAGCAGAATAGAGACTGTTCCCCCTACATAGGGTCACTTGGCAGATATGGATTGACACCTATCCTAATGATCCCTGATACACACTGACACAGAGCAGAATAGAGACTGTTCCCCCTACATAGGGTCACTTGGCAGATATGGATTGACACCTATCCTAATGATCCCTGATACACAGTGACACAGAGCAGAATAGAGACTGTTCCCCCTACATAGGGTCACTTGGCAGATATGGATTGACACCTGTCCTCAAAACCCCTGATACACACTGACACAGAGCAGAATAGGGACTGTTCCCCCTACATAGGGTCACTTGGCAGATATGGATTGACACCTGTCCTCAAAACCCCTGATACACACTGACACAGAGCAGAATAGAGACTGTTCCCTGTCCACAGAGACCATGATACACACTGACACAGAGCAGAATAGGGACTGTTACCCCTACATAGGGTCACTTGGCAGATATGGATTGACAAATCCCTGACAAACAGCTACCACATGCAAGGAAGGCAGCAGGGGCGCAAATGACCCACTCCCGACGTGAGAAGGTAGTGACGACAAATAACAATACAGGACTCTTTAGAGGCCCTGTAATTGTAATCAGTCCACTTGCACCAGTGGGCCTAAAAATTAGGCATGTACACATGCCTGAAAAATTTGGTATTGTTGCAGCCGCTGCTGTAGCAGCGGCCAGAAAAATTGATGTTTGTTTCACAGGCAGAAAGTGCCCTAAAACATGGCGGCTTGAACCCTAGTTGGTTGCGGATAAGTCACGCAAGTCAAACGTCATTCAGAGCTAAAATACAGCAGCGTGTGGACCATTTTTAGCCCAAGGCAGCTCATCTCATCAGGCCTTTTTTAAGCGAATGTATCGCCCAGTGTCAGTCCCTTCGGGATCCATCCCTCATTCATCTTAATAAAGGTGAGGTAATCTAGACTTTTTTGACCTAGGCGACTTCTCTTCTCAGTGACAATACCTCCTGCTGCACTGAAGGTCCTTTCTGACAGGACACTTGAAGCGGGGAAGGCCAGAAGTTCTTTCGCAAATTGGGATAGCTCAGGCCACAGGTCAAGCCTGCACACCCAGTAGTCAAGGGGTTCATCGCTCCTCAGAGTGTCGATATCTGCAGTTAAGGCGAGGTAGTCTGCTACCTGTCGGTCGAGTTGCTCTCTGAGGGTGGATCCCGAAGGCCTGTGGCGATGCATAGGACTTAAAAAGGTTCGCATGTCCTCCATCAACAACACGTCTTTAAAGCGTCCTGTCCTTGCCGGCGTGGTCGTGGGAGGAGGAGGAGGAGGATGACTTCCACCTCTCCCCCTGTTAGATTCCCGTTGTGCTGTGACATCACCCTTATACGCTGTGTAAAGCATACTTTTTAATTTATTTAGCAAATGCTGCATCCTTTCCGACTTGTTGTAATTGGGTAACATTTCCGCCACTTTCTGCTTATACCGGGGGTCTAGTAGCGTGGACACCCAGTACAGGTCGTTCTCCTTCAGCCTTTTTATACGAGGGTCCCTCAACAGGCAGGACAGCATTAAAGACCCCATTTGCACAAGGTTGGATGCCGAGCTACTCATTTCCCGTTCCTCCTCCTCACTGATGTCATTGAAGGTATGTTCTTCCCCCCAGCCACGTACAACACCACGGGTACCAGATAGGTGACAACGAGCACCCTGGGATGCCTGTTGTGTTTGGTCTTGCTCCTCCTCCTCCTCCTCAAAGCTACAATCCTCCTCTGACTCCTCTTCCTCACAATCCTCTTCTAGCGTTGCCGCAGGTCCAGCAAGCGATGCTGATAAGGCTGTTTCTGGTGGTGATGGTGACCACAACTCTTCCTCTTCACGCTCATCTACAGCCTGATCCAGCACTCTTCGCAGGGCACGCTCCATGAAGAAAACAAATGGTATGATGTCGCTGATGGTGCCTTCGTTGCGACTGACTAGGTTTGTCACCTCCTCAAAAGGACGCATGAGCCTACAGGCATTGCGCATGAGCGTCCAGTAACGTGGCAAAAAAATTCCCAGCTCCCCAGAGGCTGTCCTAGCACCCCGGTCATACAAATATTCATTAACAGCTTTTTCTTGTTGGAGCAGGCGGTCGAACATTAGGAGTGTTGAATTCCAACGTGTAGGGCTGTCGCAAATCAAGCGCCTCACTGGCATGTTGTTTCGCCGCTGGATATCGGCAAAGTGAGCCATGGCCATGTAGGAACGCCTGAAATAGCCACACACCTTCCTGGCCTGCTTCAGGACGTCCTGTAAGCCTGTGTACTTATGCACAAAGCGTTGTACGATCAGATTACACACATGTGCCATGCACGGCACATGTGTCAACTTGCCCAACTTCAATGCCGCTATAAAAATTTTTCCGTTGTCACACACCACTTTGCCGATATCCAGTTGCTGCGGAGTCAGCCACTTTTCCACCTGTGCGTTCAGGGCGGACAGGAGTGCTTGTCCGGTGTGACTCTCTGCTTTCAAGCAAGTCAAACCCAAGACGGCGTGACACTGCCGTATCCGTGATGTGGAATAGTACCTGGGGAGCTGGGGGGGTGCCGTTGATGTGGAGCAAGACGCAGCGGCACAAGAGGACTCAGCCGAGGAGGTTATGGAAGAGGATGGAGTAGGAGGAGTAGAGGAGGTGGCAGCAGGACTGCCTGCAATTCGTGGCGGTGTCACCAACTCCTCTGCAATGCCACGCATTCCTTGCTTGTCAGCCGTCAGCAGGTTTACCCAATGCGCAGTGTAGGTGATATACCTGCCTTGACCATGCTTTGCAGACCAGGTATCAGTGGTCAGATGGACCCTTGCCCCAACACTGTGTGCCAGACATGCCATGACTTCCTTTTGCACAATCGAGTACAAGTTGGGGATTGCCTTTTGTGAAAAGAAATTCCGGCCGGGTACCTTCCACTGCGGTGTCCCAATAGCTACAAATTTTTTGAACGCCTCAGACAACCAGATTGTATGGTAAAAGCTGGCGGGCTAATAGTTTGGACAAGCCAGCTGTCAGACGCTGGGCAAGGGGGTGACTTGGTGACATTGGCTTCTTACGCTCAAACATGTCCTTGACAGACACATGACTGTGGGCAGATGAGCGGGAACTGCTCAAGGCGGGAGACGGAGTGGCGGATGGTTGAGAGGGGGCAAGAAGGACAGCAGTGGTTGACGTGGCTGAAGATGCTGGACCAGGAGGAGGATGGCGGCTTAGAGTAGGCGTGCTGCTTGTACTCATGTGTTGATCCCATAGGCGTTTGTGATGTGAGATCATGTGCCTACGCAAAGCAGTTGTACCTAGGTGGGTGTTGGACCTCCCACGACTCAGTTTCCTTTGGCACAGGTTGCAAATGGCATCGCTGTTGTCAGAGGCAGACACACAAAAAAAATGCCACACTGCTGAGCTCTGCAATGACGGCATTCTGGTGGTGGACACAGCATGCGTTGATTGGCGTGCTGTCGGGCTGACCCCGGGTGCTGATGCATGCTGTCTGACTGTGCCACTAGCTCCTTGCGACGACCCCCCCCTGCTTCCAACTGGTCTCCTCCTCCTCCTCTCTGTCTCCCCATCTGAACTTTCGCCCTGTTCTTCTTCTCTTCTAGCGGGCACCCACGTGACATCCATGGACGAATCGTCATCATCAACCGCTTCGCTTGTATCTGACAACTCAGAAAAGGAAGCAGCAGCGGGTACAACATCATCATCATCACACCGTACCTCCATGTGTTTAATGCTGCCTGCCTGAGACATATCCCTGTTATCTACATCCTCTAGCAATAATGGTTGCGCATCACTCATTTCTTCAAACGGGTGTGTGAATAACTCCTCTGACATACCAAGTAAAGCGGCTGTGGTGCTAGTTTTGGTGGTGGCGGCAGGCGGGTGAGTGCTATCTTGAGAGGTGCCTGAAGCTAAGCTGGAGGAGGATGGTGCGTCAAGGTTCCGAGCGGAGGCTGTACAAGATTGGGTGTCCTGTGTTAGCCAGTCAACTAAGTCCTCAGAACTTTTCAAGTTCAGGGTACGTGGCTTCTGAAAACTGGGCATTATTCTAGGGCAAAAGGGAATCACAGCACCACGACCACGACGGCCCCTGCGGGGTGGCCTGCCTCTGCCTGTCATTTTTTGGGGGATTTGTGGTACTATGCGTGCAAGCTACTGTGAGACCAGATATGATTGGCAATGTGCACTGGAACAGTTCTGCAGAGCACACACTGTAGGCCTGAGACACCCGCTTGAAGACAAGTAACTGCTATTCAATCTATAACAGTGAAAAACTAATTTTGTTTTTAAAAGCACGCTATAGAGACACCAGATATGATTGGCAATGTGCACTGGAACAGTGCTGCAGATCACACACTGTAGGCCTGAGACACCCGCTTGAAGACAAGTAACTGCTATTCAATCTATAACAGTGAAAAACAAATTTTGGTTGTAAAAGCACGCTATAGAGACACAAGATATGAGTGGCAACTGTCAAAGCACGCTGGCACAGGTCTGCAGAGCACACGCTGAAGTAGGTCTGACACCAAGATGCTTGCAGGCAGGCAACTGCTCTTCTATTACAGTGAAAAAAAATTATTTCTTTTAAATCGAAAGCATAACCAATTGTTAAAACAGATATGAGTGGTGGCACTGGGCAAATAGGCACAGTATCCAATGTGAACCTCACACAGAAGCTGGCAGGCAGGCAACTGCTCTTCTATTACAGTGGAAACAAAATTTTGGTTGTAAAAGCACGCTAAAGAGACACCAGATATGATTGGCAACTGTCAAAGCACGCTGGCACAGGTCTGCAGAGCACACGCTGAAGTAGGCCTGAAACACAGACGCTTGCAGACAACTAACTGCTCTTCTATTACAGTGAAAAAAATTATTTATTTTAAATGTAAAGCTTAACCTATTGTTAAAACAGATATGAGTGGTGGCACTGGGCAAATAGGCACAGTATCCAATGTGAACCTCACACAGAAGCTGGCAGGCAGGCAACTGCTCTTCTATTACAGTGAAAAAAAATTATTTCTTTTAAATCGAAAGCTTAACCAATTGTTAAAACAGATATGAGTGGTGGCACTGGGCAAATAGGCACAGTATCCAATGTGAACCTCACACAGAAGCTGGCAGGCAGGCAACTGCTCTTCTATTACAGTGGAAACAAAATTTTGGTTGTAAAAGCACGCTAAAGAGACACCAGATATGATTGGCAACTGTCAAAGCACGCTGGCACAGGTCTGCAGAGCACACGCTGAAGTAGGCCTGAAACACAGACGCTTGCAGACAACTAACTGCTCTTCTATTACAGTGAAAAAAAAATATTTCTTTTAAATCGAAAGCTTAACCAATTGTTAAAACAGATATGAGTGGTGGCACTGGGCAAATAGGCACAGTATCCAATGTGAACCTCACACAGAAGCTGGCAGGCAGGCAACTGCTCTTCTATTACAGTGAAAAAAATGATTTATTTAAAATCTAAAGCTTAACCAATTGTTAAAACAGATATGAGTGGTGGCACTGACTGTGCAAATGGGCAAGGCATCCAACCTCACACAGAAGCTGGCAGGCAGGCAACTGCTCTTCTATTACAGTGAAAAAAATGATTTATTTAAAATCTAAAGCTTAACCGATTGTTAAAACAGATATGAGTGGTGGCACTGACTGTGCAAATGGGCAAGGCACCAACCTCACACAGAAGCTGGCAGGCAGGCAACTTCTCTTCTATTACAGTGAAAAAAAAATATTTATTTTAAATGTAAAGCTTAACCGATTGTTAAAACAGATATGAGTGGTGGCACTGACTGTGCAAATGGGCAAGGCATCCAACCTCACACAGAAGCTGGCAGGCAGGCAACTGCTCTTCTATTACAGTGAAAAAAAAATATTTATTTTAAATGTAAAGCTTAACCGATTGTTAAAACAGATATGAGTGGTGGCACTGGGCAAATAGGCACAGTATCCAATGTGAACCTCACACAGAAGCTGGCAGGCAGGCACCTGCAATTACATTACACAGGAAAAAAAAAAAAAAGCAGCCTGATGTTCTAGCCCTAAAAAGGGCTTTTTGGGGTGCTGTCCTTACAGCAGAGATCAGATGAGTCCTTCAGGATTGTAGTGGACACTAAATACCCTAGCCTAGCTATCAATTTCCCTATGTAATCAGCAGCAGCTAAACTTTCCCTCCTCTCACTAAGCATGCATCTTCCGAATGAATCGAAAATGGATGCTGGGAGGGAGGTTGGAGGGTGTGGAAGGGAGGGAGTGCTGCTGATTGGCTGTAATGTGTCTGCTGACCGAGAGGAACAGGGTCAAAGTTTGCCCAATGATGACGAATAGGGGGCGGATCGAACTGCGCATGTGTCCGCCCGCCGCGGCGAACGCGAACACGCTAATTTTGCCGGGAACTGTTCGCCGGCGGACAGTTCGGTACATCACTACTGGTGAGTTATTTACTTAATTAGTAATGGTATATATTGTCAGTATTTGTATTTTGATGTACTGTCCTGTTGAAATTTGACCCTGAAGAAGGTCCCGAGCGGGGACTGAAACGTTGGTCGCAATTTTAATCAACTTTAAATAAAGATTGGAACTTTTAAGCCCGGAGAGCAGCCTATTTCATTTTGATTTTTATATATATATATTTATATATATATGGAATAGAAGTCAGTGGTTTAAAGATAGAATGTACATTGAGTATAGCTGAGTTTGACTGGTATTTGCAAAGGTTATGGTCTAGCGTTGTATATTGCCTGATATGCTTTGATGTCTGTATGGATATGCATAAATGAGCAGCCATAAACATCCTTTAAATTCACACTTGATGCTATCAGTCTATGTACTTTACAAATCGTTAAATAAAACATAATTATTTTGTTGCATCCTCGATACTGCTGAATTCACTGTAATTTATTCCACAGCTGAAAAATTAACATTTTATGCACATTTCCTATCTTGTATATGACTATTTCATACCACTTAACATGCCCTTGATGCTGCATAAAAGTAGATATTATTGCCATAATTGGAGAGAATGAAATTGTTTAGCGGTTTTCCCTATTAACTTTGTCTTTATGTCCAGTGTTACGCTCCTCTTTATCGTCACATATTAATTTAGTTATAGTGATCATTTTCTTTCATTGGTAACAAAGGAGCAGTTTTACAGAAAAAAAAATGTATTACGGTATTTAAATGAATGCTTTATATCCATGGATTGAATATCCCACCTGTTAGTGAGCACACAGTTAAATATATAAATCTTTCTCCTTTGTGGTCAGACTTTTCCATGTGGAGAGTCATCTGAACAATTAATCGATAACTTTTGTTTGTATGATTGTAAGTTATAGAATTCTGAGTCAATGGGTCGTTTTGCAAAGCTATGCCAAAATATGAGTCACCGAACACAAGATATTTTCAGCAGATCTCTGCGAACTGGTAACAAACTATTTGATTGAAGACATGTATTATATTGTTATTTGGCCCAAATGTAGTCTAATGTACAGTTAAATTACGAGTTATGATTGTTGTATGTATACATGATTTTATTAAGAGCAATGTTTAACTGCAACCACTGCTGTTGATTGATAATAAACTATTTAGAGTAAATAAACTAATACAAAATAGGTGTGGCTAGAATAATGGCGCTTTGTGGTATTAGGTGAAATTATTTGGTTTAGCTGCTACATGCACTTAGTGGGTACTCCAAGAAACCACTATAATTGTCAAACCAGAGAGAAAACAGATTACCAAGTAGTGAGTCAGTATACAGAAACTCTCACACTACTTGATAGAAGTGTATATATATTTATTTTATTTCTTTTTTTTTCAAATAAATGTAAATTTTAAAGTTACTTATATCCATCTCTACCTTGCATTGGGAATCCGGTTGAGGGAAGTGTAACCTCCTAATTGACACTTAAGCCAGCAATACTTAGAGCCAGTCACCAAAAGGCTCTACAAAAGGTGAGCACTGACCTTTATACATATTGTGCACTATTTGCTTTAAGATAATCTACACCAGGAGGTCTCTTCTGTCTTTATGCTTTGTTTGGAGATACATCTACTGACAGAGGGAAGGAAGGAATAAGCCCTACTCATCAGGTGTTGTTTCCTACCTTGAAGGCACAGAGGCATACGTGTTTAGTGCCTATATCCTCATAAAAGGCTCTTAAAAATGTTTTTTTTTTTCTTCACTCACTAATTTAAAATTTATCAAGTGTTACTGTACAATACTACTCTATATATTTTTTCTCTGTGTTTATTTTACATTTATACCCCGTGTGTATTGTAAGGGGTAAGTGTACAATTTGCACTACTACAACACTATACTTAGCGTGGCACTTCTATCAAGTAGTATGAGAGTTTCTGTATACTGACTCACTACTTGGTAATCTGTTTTCTCTCTATGTAGAGTAAAAGCTTTTAGTATATTTATGTATTCATGGGTATTTTTGAATGGCTCTGTCTGTCTCAAGATTCTATATAACTTTTATAATAATCAACAATATATATTGTTCAACAGCTGATGTCTTACACTTAAACGTTCTCGTTGGTTACACTCTGTTATGGAAATGTTTAGAAAGAAAAAAATATTGGTATTTCCAAAATGCATACCATGAATTTGAACGATATTGTCTTCATAAATGCCATTCAAGTATTAGCAACCATAGAATGCCATTATTCTTTTACAAAAATATATTTTTCTTGCATTAGGGCTAACAAAATAGGTGAGTTTGCAAAATTAATCAGCTGCTCCTTAGCTCAAGATGTAATAGCTTGGTTGCAAATAGAACACCAACTACGGTATACATAAGAATTTGTTAAGAGTATTTTCTTAAGAATTCAATGCTTCTATTAAACACTAAAGAATAAACTGGATTGGTATTAGTTATTCTTGGGTTATTTATTAGCAACATCCCTTTGAGATGCTTTGTACTCATAGTAGGTAATCATCCTTTGGAGATCTAAAAGTCACCAAAAACTCCTTATTCACCAACATCTCGTGTTCATGTAGCCACAATGATCTCATTCTAGTGGAAATGTAATATGTTTAGTGTTCTATAGTGAAAAGTTTAAATCTACCTAATCAAAATCAAAACATGACCATTCAAAATCAGTTAACTAAAATTATTATTCTTTTTATAGGTGATCTCTCATCTGTTTGTTAGTTTGATATGGTCTGACTTCCACTCACACAATAGGAGATAAAAAGACTGCAGAGGCCAAAAAAACACACCAAGGCAGCTAGAGCTAAAGAGGAATTCCTGTATCTTCCTACAGATAATTAACCCATCACAGAAATCTACTAAATACCTGAATAAACTGATCTTCTGTAATTTACCATGATCAATCGCAGTTAGAACTAATCAGACATTTCTCACAATACGTGTTTACCTATGCTGAACAGGCAACAACAATTTTATTATGTAATATTTGCATACATTAAGTATTTGCCAAGGAATTTCCTAAAATGTTAACCATGGTAAGCCTACGAAAATATTTCTTCAAGGGGGGCAAAGCCTAGCTGCATAGATGACTGGTTGCATGGCGCTGGAGCTCCTGTGATCTGAAGCTAACAAAACCCTAATTTGGGTGACAAAAATCTACCAAGGCAGCTGTAAACACCTGGTAGACATTGGTGGAGCAGCATGGGTCAAAAGACCAAAAAACAAAACCAGCTGCCGACAAGCCGTGGCAAGAATTGAATATTGGAGACCTTTTGAGACAAGCTCATGGAGCTGCAAGGTCCAAGATGGCCACCTACCCAGATACATACTCCGACCTATCAGATGATTTTTCCTTGGGGGAGAAAGCACACGACTTACCCATCACAACGGTCCCAGCTCCAAATCACCTAAGCCCAAAAAATTAATGGCAGACCTCCAAACGACTATCCAGCTGGATGTGTCTATCCTCCGCATGTACATTCAGGGGCTAACAGGATGGCTGGGTGCCCTGGAGAGCACCTCTGATGCGAACACCACGCACATCACCTTCTTACAACAGGAGATCCAGATGCCACAATGAAGAATATAATCGCAAATATGCAGCCCTGGAGGACACACACTGGGCAAACAAGCTGAAGGTTTGGGGCATATTGGAGGATATACCAAAAGACTCCTGACAGTACTGATGCCACCGCAGCAGGCTAAGGCCATAAGCTAAGATGGCATCTTCCAAGACCCTGAAGCCAGCCAGTGCCCAAACTGCGGCTCCTCGGCACCTCATAATCCACCTTCAACAATGGAAAGACAAAGCAGCAACACTGGCAGCAGTTCAAGACTGTGCCCCATACATGTTTGTATCGGTGTCCCTCTCATTTTTCTCGAAACTCTCTGGTGGCACTTTAACCTGGAGGAAGTCACTTAAATCACTTACCTCACACCTCAGGTAGCAGGACATACCAAATCGTTTGTGTTTAAACTGCTCCATGCTAATCCTGAAGGGGCGAAGACATACCCGCAAGGAGCACAGTACCTGCTACCTAAACTGGGACTTTCTCAAGATTCCATACAGCACACAGAAATTTGCAGCGCCAAAAGAGACCCAAAGAGGGTGACCTCCTTTGTACCACAACAGCCCAGACAGAGCATCTAGGCAGCAGCCACCACCTGAATTCCTCATAGTGCCTTACAGCAGTGGTTTCTTGCTGACTTTCTCTTTTTGTACAATTATTTCTTTGAGTTAAACGTTACAATATTTTCAGTTGATTGCAGTGTAACTCAGCACCAAAAACACATATCGAATGGTTTTATAACCTGTTCTAACATCTCTACCACCACACCCTCCCCCGTCCCCCCACCTGTTCTAAACCTTTGCTGGATGACATAAATAGCAATTAGAATAGACAGGCGGTCAATTCTGACTCTTATTGTGTATCTCACACCAGACGGAGTAGTTAGATAACTGATAAGCAGAGATGTCTTTGACGTACCTAGTCTAGCCTAACAATCTATATTATAGCTCTACAACTCAAACATAATGCTTACTCCATGTTTTACATACTAAAAAGCACTGTCTTACCTACTAAGCTTACGATATGTCTGGCTCTGTATAATAACCTTATTTGAAACGTGTACATGCTCTGTTTTCTTAGTAACCACTTCTTGTTTTTTCACTTTTTTTTAAAATTGCTGTTTCATACGTATACATTGTTTGCAAGCTATGACACTCTATGGTTGACCATGTCTTTTCTAATATGTCATTTGTATACCTTATCAGCACATGAAAAATAAAGAATTAAAAAAAATATTTATATTGCTTCAAATAATATTTCCATAAACATAGGTTAGTGACATATCTCTTAACTGCTGTTTAACTGTGGGTTCTCACAACATGAGCCCCACTGACTGGTGATGTATGTGCCACCACCAAATGTTCAACACAGAACGGTGAAGCATTTAGAAGAACTTATATTCTACTGCTGTATCTGTACCCCATGTGGAAGATTTAAAAGGGCACTGTAGGCACCCAAACCACTTCAGCTCATTGAAAAGGTCTGGGTGCACTGTTCCTGTCCTACTTAGTCCTGCAATATAAATCATTGCAGTTTTAAAGAAACTGCAATGATTACATTGCAGGACTAAGACTGCCTCTAGTTGCTGTCAATCAGACACCCAGACATGCTTGCTAGGTAACTTTTGGTTAGGTTCCTTTAAGAGAGAATGGATAATGTTTATGATATTTGCACAGCCATACCAGCAGAAAGAAAGGAAGGCACATGGGATGTTAGAAGATTTATCATATGGCAATTTGTCAAAACTCAACACAAAAACAAACATTCTGACAAATACTGATGTTTTCTTAAAATACAGTTAAAGTAGATGATTGTGTTCTATACTAAAATACAATATGACCCAAATAGTCACATCACCATGAAATACATTTATCTAAAAGCATAACAAAATTAATTAAATCTGATGAAAGAATGATGATCCAGCATCTTCACATGGTCTTTTCTCAAAACCATTATCTAAACAATTTATCCCAAGACAATGATTTTCTAATGAAATATTTAATGTCAGTAAAATTTGACAAGACTGTGCACAGATCTGTACAAAGAAAATGTGTGAATCTGTTTAGAACCTTTTTTAACATTTGATGTTTATTGAAGTTTTCATCAAATAAGCGTCATGACATAGTTACAATGCAGTGAATAATGAGAAGAACATCAATAGTTAATAACTTACATGTGTACATAATCAGAGATACAGTATAATGAGACATATGTAGAGATGTCCCGAACTGTTCGCCGGGAATTATTCGCCAGCGAACATAGCTTGTTCACGGTCGCCGCGGCGGGCGAACATATGCGATGTTCGGTCCGCCCCCTATTCGTCATCATTGAGTAAACTTTGACCCTGTACCTCACAGTCAGCAGACACATTCCAGCCAATCAGCAGCAGACCCTCCCTCCCAGACCCTCCCACCTCCATGACGAATAGGGGGCGGACCGAACATCGCATATGTTCGCCCGCCGCGGTGACTGCGAACAAGCTATGTTCGCCGGCGAACAGTTCCCAGCAAACTGTTTGGGACATCTCTAGACATATGTTGAAAAGACAGCATGTCCAAATAAGTCTACAATGTCAATGAAGTAATGATAAATCAACAGTAATGAACTTGAAAACAACATAGCTTTAACAGATATCCTTATATGTCGAATAGGAAGACACTAATACAAAGTAGTGGCATGTGTAGTGAGATGAAAACTGCGTGGTACCCACAGAGATACAATCACAGAAGGTGTGTGGTCAGTCGGTGAGGAGGTGCATAGGAGGCGGGTTTCTTCCTGAGGTTTTGTGCTCTGAGTGAAGAAGAAAGAAGAAAGGAGAAAGAAAAAAGGATTAGGGGTGCATGCTCTATGCATCATTAGTTTGTGTAAGTGAAACCCAGCTTGCCCATGTTGCCTGAAATTTCTTAGACTTAACTGGGGAGTCAAGGGACATCTTCTCATATATGTGGAATTGTTGGACTGTGTCTCTAAGTTGAGTGAAAGATGGACAACCTAGAGTTTTCCAGTTTGCAGCTAGTATGACCAGTGCTATAAGTTGGTGATGGATATGGCTAGTGTTTGTAGCAGGTAACAGAAGAAGACATGTGGGAATGCCTACCAAATATGGAGCAAGGTATCCAATTCAGACATGCATCTCCAACATTTGGAGGAAACAGTCGGATAAATTTTGTGCAACTTGTGTGGTGTCGGATACCATCTATAAAGGAGATTCCTGTGCGTCTCAATATGTGTATAGCATTTTGTCCATTTTTGGCAGGCCATTGAGTGCTCGCAGCCACATAGCTTCTGTTATTTCTTCTCCACAATCTGCTTCCCAGTGGGTCTTGCAGGATACCGTTTTATCGGGCTGCATTTCCAACCAGGCTTTATAGCAGATAGAGAGCTTTCGGCTTGGTCGGGGCCAACCAGCATCTGAGCAGTACCAGGGTGTTGCTAGCAGCACTAGGGGGTACTATAAAGATATAATCCACAAATAGGGCAATAGTCACTCCCATACATTCCGATGTCTCATATGTGTGCTTGATCTCTTATTTTTTGTGCCAGTAGTTCTAGGGAGAGAATGTAGAGCAGGGGGGAGAGCGGACAACCCTTTTGGGTTCCATTAGTTATAGGGAATGTGGTAGACAGAAAACCCCTACAAGGCACCTTGGCAGCGAGAGCTGTGTATAATGCCATCATCTTATTAATAATTTACTGTGGGAAGTTACATTTAACAAGCACTTTCTTCATATATTCCCAGTTTAGTCTGTCAAAGGCCTTTTTCGGATCTAGTGCGAGGAAAAAGCCCTCAACCCCTCCCCTCTCCATCCGCGCAAGAAGGTTCAGCACTTTCCTGGAATTATCTGATTACTGCCTACCTTTCACAAACCCTGTTTGGTCGTTGTGTATTAACTTAGGCAAGAGAAGTGCCAACATATTATTAAGGAGTTTTGCATATGACTTTACATCACAATTAAGCAGGGAAATAGGCATAACATTTTTACAAGAGGGGGCCTTCCCCGGCTTGGGCAGTGTGGATATATGAGCCTATAGCATTTCGTCCGGTAGGCCGCCCATCTCAGCACTTTGATTAAAAAGGTTTAAGAGGTGCGGCGACAAAATTTGGGTGAATGTTCAGTAATAAATGTTCGGAAGCCCAACCAAGCCTGGGGCTTTATGGGCTGAAGGGAATTAATCAAGGTAGAAATTTCTTCTATACTGAAGGGAGTCATAAGGTATTTAACGTCCTCCGAGGACAGGGTCAGTAGTTGGAGGTCTGAATGAAAGGTGTCTATCTCATCAGCAGTAGGGACAATAGTTTGAGGGTCATTTTTCAAATTATATAACGATTGGTAGTACTCAGCAAATGTATCCACCAATAAGCTCAGACATTAGGAAAAGTCTAATTTGTTAAGTCTTTGTTAAGTCTAATTTGCTAATTTGTTAAGATGTCTAAGTTATCATCATGGGTGACTTTAATCTTCCTGATGTGAATTGGAAAACCAAAATAGCTGCTTGTGCCAGGAGCACACATATTCTGAACACCCTACTGGGATTGTCTCTAAAACAAGTAGTTGAGGAGCCAACTTGTAAAGAGGCCATACTAGATTTAGTGTTAAAAAATGGAGATTTGATATCAGATATTACCATCGGTGAAAGTATAGGATCCAGTGATCATCAGTCAGTGGGGTTTATATATAAGAACAGTGACTGAGTCACCCCACACAAAAACAAAAGTTTTAGACTTTAGAAAAACAGACTTTTCTAAAATTAGAATAAGTCATTATCAGACTGGAGCAATTTAAATGGAGTCCAAGGGAAATGGGATTATTTAAAAGTTGCACTGCTGAAGGCAACAAAAAAATTGTATTAGGGTTGTAAGTAAAATAAAAAAAATCAAGAAACCACGGTGGTACTCCACAGATGTGGCCAAAATAGTAAAAAAAAAAAAAAAAAAAAAAACAGAGTAATTATAAAAAAAATCAGAGTGAGGAAGACAGAATGTCTATAAGATTAGGCAGTAAGAGGCTGAGCAAAGAGAAGAGAAAATTACACAGTCAGTAAAAAAAATGGGACAAAACATTTTTTAGATACATAAATGAGAAAAGGAAAGTAAAACAAGGATTAGTTAGATTAAAAACAAAAGAAGGAAGGTATGTAGAAGAGGATAAAGGTCTAGCTGACTGCCTCAATGAATATTTTTGTTCAGTATTTACAAATTAAAATGAAGGAAAGGGGGCTCAGTTAGGAAAAACGACAAATTAGTCATTTGTTACATATAAGATTACAGAGAAAGAGGTTATATTTCAACTGTCAAAAGTAAAGACAAATAAGTAAATGGGACCTGATGGAATATACCCAAAGTTATTAAAAGAGCTTAGTGGTGTACTAGCAAAACCATTAACAGATTTATTTAATCAATCATTGTTAACATGACTAGTCCCAGAAGATTGGAAGTAAGCAAGTATTGTGCCCATTCACAAGAAAGGTAGTAGAGAGGAGTTGGGCAGCTATAGGCCAGTGACCCTTACTTCAGTAGTGGGGAAAGTAATGGAAACCATGTTAAAGGATAAGATTGTTGAACATCTAAAATTACATGAATTTCAAGATCAGCGACATCGGTTTACTTCAGGGAGATGATGCCAAACTAATCTTTTTGATTTTTTTGATTGGGTAACTAAAATAATAGATCAGGGTGGTGCAGTAGACATGACTTACCTAGATTTCAGTAAGGTTTTTGACACTGTTGCACATAGAAGACTTATCAATAAACTGCAATCTTTAAGTTTGGATTCCAAAATTGTTGAATGGGTAAGGCCGTGGCTGAGTGACAGGCAACAGACGGTTGTAGTCAATAGAGTATATTCAAAGCATGAGCTTATCAACAGTGGGGTACCTCAAGGAACTGTACTTAGACTTATTCTCTTTAATATTTTTATTAGTGATATTGCAGAAGGTACGGTATGTCTTTTAGCCGATCATACTAAGGTATGTAACAGGGTTGATGTTCCAGGAGGGATAAGTCAAAATTACCTAGTTGTGGCAACTGAAATTTAATATGGATAAGTGCAAGATAATGCATCTTGGATGTAAAAACCAAAGGGCAGAGTACAGAATATTTGATAGAGTCCTAACCTCAACATCTGAGGAAAGGGATTTAGGGGTGATTATTTCTGATGACTTAAAGGTAGGCAGACAATGTAACAGAGCAGCAGGACATGCTAGCAGAATGCTTGGTTGTATATGGAGAGGTATTAGCAGTAGAAAGAGGGAAGTGCTCATGCCATTGTACAGAACACTGGTGAGATCTCACTTGGAATATTGTACGCAGTACTGGAGACCGTATCTTCAGAAGGATATTGATACTTTAGAGAGATTGCAGGATAAATCGTACAAGGAAAGGTTAAACGAACTTAAGATGTATAGCTTGGAGGAAAGACGAGACAAGGGGGATATGATAGAAACATTTAAATACATAAAGGGAATCAACACAGTAAAGGAGGAGACTATAGTTAAAAGAAGAAAACTACCACAACAAGAAGACATTGTCTTAAATTAGAGGGGCAAAGGTTTAAAAATAATATCAGGAAATATTACTTTATTGAGAGGGTAGTGGATGCATGGAAAAGCCTTCCAGCTGAAGTGGTAGAGGTTAACACAGTATACAAGTTTAAGCATGCATGGGATAGACATAAGGCTATCCTAACTATAAGATAAGGACAGGGAGTAATGAAAGTATTTAGAAAATTGCGCAGACTAGGTTGGCCAAATGGTTCTTATCTGCCATCACATTCTATTTTTCTATCTTATCCAACAAAAAGTTGGTGCAGTGTGTGTGGGGGTACGGTTTATGTGTATGAAGGGACAGTGTGTGTATGGGGGGTAAAGTGTGTGTATGGGGGGGCAGTGTGTGTATATGAGATAGTGTGCATGTATGGGAGAGCAGTGTGTGTGTATGGGGGTAATGCGTTTACATGGGGAGCAGTGTGTGTGTATGGGGTAGTGTGTGCATATGGCGGCTAGTGTGTGAATACGGGGAGCAGTGTGTGTGTGTGTATGTGTGTGTATTGGGGGAGGTATTGTATCTCTGTGGGGGTAGGAGGGCAAATAAATAAATACATCTAAAAATAAATTAATTAAAAACAAATGTTTTCATATCCCTGCTTACCTTGCTTACCTTTGCCTAGGAGGGGGGACAGTGCAAGACAATCCTTGGTGGTATGGTGGGGAAGCCCTGGTGGTCCAAGTGGTGAGAGTGAACTCTAGCAGCCTCGGCAGTTGCTAGAGTTCACTCTCACGAGATTCGGTGTTTTGCCATGGTAACTGCGACAACGCTCTGAGCTCGCGAGAGGAGGTTCCGGCAGAGCTGCAGGTTAGAGCTCCCACAGGTCATCTCTCCCTCCCTCTGCTGCCGGCTGCAGCATTACACTGCTAGTGGGGCGGAAAGGGAAAACTCTGGCAGGGGAGAGGGAGGCACAGTTATCGGTGCTATGATCATTTGATAATTTGATCATAGCACCGGGAAAATATCTTGCTGTGCCCCTGTGTGCCCTGGGGCGCTGCGGCACAGAGTTTGAGAACTGCTGTGATAGCCTCTTCCTGGCTAGCTGGGCCTGTCTTGACGTCAGGGTGTGAACTGTATGTGCAGTATTTATATGTATGCATTGTATTCAGATAGTATATATCAAGAGAAAAGTGGCAGTGGTAGTGGTGTTATAATTTTAACTCTGTAAGAAGAATTATTGAAGTTTATTTTGATCATAAAATATAATTTTGTATACCTTCTTTTCCCATCTCTTCCACAATGCCAGATTGGAAGTGAGAGATGGATTAATGGGGTATTTAAGAAATGAAATGATTTAGAAAAGCAAAATAAACTCTGAACTCTATAGATATACAATTTTCCTTCATTAACTTCCCGTAGTATAGAAAAGAGTGTGCTATGCCAGTATAGTAAGTAACAGACTTCTGCAAATGTTGCCTTTTTTAAAATGTGTTGTTTGTGTCAATAAGTATTTTTATATGTTATGTACATTGGTTTCTTGTAAGGTCTATAATAAAAAAATATGTAATGAATGTTGAGTTATTTTATCAGAGAGAGTTTTTACCAAATTGGTTATGCAGTTTTTATTCTACCCAATATTTCAAAATACTTTTAATTAGTCCCTGGCCTTATCTAAAGTCTAGGAGAGCCTTATGCCTATCCCACGCATGCTTACACTCCCTCACTGTGTTAACCTCTACCACTTCAGCTGGAAGGCTATTCCATGCATCCACTGCCCTCTCAGTAAAGTAATACTTCATGATATTATTTTTAAACCTTTGCCCCTCTTCTTTAAGACTATGCCCTCTTAAAGTAAGATTTTATTATATTTTAGGAGGCAAGAGGAGCCAGGGGGGCTAGATGGCGGTTTTAACACTATAGGGTCAGGAATACATGTTTGTGTTCCTGCCTCTATAGTGTTCCTTTAAGTATGTATGAGTGGATGTCAATGTTCATTTTCTGGATTCTCATCAGACTAATAAATCTTTTATTTTCCTTTACACCCAAACTTTAAATTACTAGCTTTATGGTGGGGAGTGATTGGGGCATTACACGGTTTATTAAATGTAACCTATTAATGAAATGATGGTTACATTTATAATTTTATTTTTTCTGTTATTATTATTATTTTGCAGTTAATTATTTTTTTCATTTACCACAATTATATTACTTAAGTTTATTGTTTTTTATTTGCTTCAAATTTGTATCAGTTCCTATAACTTCAATTTTGAAGAATTGTTTAATTTTATCTGTATAGTCATTTATCCATTTCTTATTACATTTCTTTTTTTTTTATCTCTTTTATACTTTTTCATATTTTAGGAAACAATAAAATAGTATAATAAAACCATGACATTGATTGAGCAGTCATATGAGCACAATTGACGGTTATAATAAGTCTATTCAAAGATATCAAATTGATAATGAGGTTGGCAATAGTCTGCCAAACAAAAGCATAATTGTTCAAAAGTTAAAACCAAGATTTTAACATATCGCAGCAGAGGGAGGTAGAAGAGAGAAAATTGGTATTAAAAGGAAAATAATTTAACTTTTGTTAACCTTTTTTTTCATGAGTTGGTCTGTTTTCTTTTTTTTATTATTTATGTTAAGAATTTAGCAAATTACATCATAATCCAGTTTACACAAGGCTAAGTCAGGGCAAATTACAATTATTTATATAGCATCAACATATTTCACAGTGCTGTACAATAGATTAAGCATGACAAACAATTCTAACAAAGCACCTTGACATACAGGAACAGTAGTTGAAGAGAGTCCTGTCCAAATGAGCTTACAATCTAAAAAGGATGAGGGAAAAATACACAGAGGTAATCAATTGATCTGGATATACATGAAAGGATGGGTGCGATATGTGGGAGGAGGGAGTACAGTATATGAGAGACAGCAGATAAATAAATGCATTTTTAAGGATTATATGAAGGACTGCTAAAATGCAGAAATTCAAGGGAAGGCATTCCATAAGGAAGGGTCACCCCTGGAGAAGCCCTGCACGTGTTAATCTGGGTTGTGGGCAGGGTCGTCATCAAGAGCCTACAACCCTTACACTTGTCCATTGATCACTCAAAGTACCACTGAACCACATTTGTGTCTAAACCTGTGTGTGTTTCTTTTAGTATGAATGTGTGTCTGGCAGTGTATATATGTTTGTCCATGGCTGTCAGCATGTGTGTGTATGTTTGTCAGTGTGTGTTTGCCTAGTAGAATAATCGCTATCTGTTTGGCAGGCATTAAGTATCCCAGTGTGCCTATCATTTCTCTGTCTGTAAGTTTGAATCTGGGTAATGCTGGAGGGTTTTGCTTTTAGTACGATGCGATACATCGTATCAAGACGAGAGGAAAACCTCTTGCAGCTAGATAAAGAAATTAAAAATAAAATGCTGGAGGGTTTTGCTTTTAGTACGATGGGATACATCATATCTAGACAAGAGGAAAACCTCTTTCAGCTAGATAAAGAAATTAAAAACTGGAAAGAAAAGATAAGCAAGACCACCAACCCTGAAGTATATAACCAAATAATGAAAGATATAAAACATAGAGTAGACAAAATTGAAAAAGAAACGAAATAAAAAAGAGTAAATATTTAAGGGACACTAATGACTAAAAGATGGGAAATATAAATGCCCCCAAAAAACAAAAAAATCAACAACTGCAGTATAATGACAGGGAAAAAAGACCATATAAGGAGCAAAATAATCACTTCAAATCTAGGAGGTTTATGGAAAGAAAAAGGAGTAGAACACTGTCTAGAAATAGACAAAAAGATAGATATAAGAAATGAGAGATAAATAAAACCATACCATAAACAAATAGTAGAATACAACCAAAGGCCCGCAAGAAGTCGGGACAGGGCACGCTCCCCCAGACAAAGATCAGATTACCCGCAATGGAGAAACCAAAAAAGAAATCACTCCCCTCCAACAAGGTTCCCTAAATATAAGAATTATAGTCAAGCCATACAATTAAACCCCTCTAGAAGAATGGAAAGAAGAAATTGAAAGTGAAGGGAGTAGAGAAGACAGAAAACATTCTACAATTGCACAGAGAAGTAGAGCAGACAGAACGGAGGAACTGCCACACACATCCAATCAAGAACCAGCGTCTTCTTTTTTTCGGAAGGACACAGCCACAGAGAAATTGAAACAAACACAACAAACAACCAAATGGGAATTTCCGGGCAAACGCAGAAGATCTATAACAAAAGACAGAGAAATAGAAGAAGAAGAGCAGAAATACAGGGAAAAGAGAAGAAAGAGGTAAATTTGGAGGGTATTTTTAATCTGACAGGACAGGAACTATCAAAAGGGGAAATAGAAGTCCTACAAAAAGGCTTGAAATTCGCTCCAACTTTTGAACTAATGGTAATGAAAGAGATAAAGAAGATCAAACCGTTAAATAAATATCAGCAAAATATGTCAAATAAAGAAAAGAGAGCAGTGAAGGTCTAGTGATCTACAAGAGGCAGAACAAATTCTCTCATACCCTTCTACATATCAAATATTGGAGAAGAACTCTATTGAAGACATCAAGAAGAAATGTGATGACTATATTGAGAAGGGCCTAGAAAAAGGAATTTTGACAATAGATGAAGCAAAGTATCTATCTACTCCATATCCCAAAACACCAGTGTACTACCACCTCCCCAAGGTACACAAAAATAAAGAAAACACACCAGGTAGGCCCATCATATTAGGAATAGATTCCATTTCGGTCAAGGTATCAGAGTACCTAGACAATTTATTACAACCATTAGTAATCCGTAACCCTGCCTATTTGAAGGACACAATACATATTTTGAAATTAATAGAGGAAGTTACTTGGAAAGAGGGGAACGTTTTAGTCACATGTGATGTGACCTCCCTCTATAGCATTATACTGCACTAAATAGGATTAGAAGCTGTGCAATATTTTTTAAAGACAAAATAGATAACAGTGACCCAGTATATGCTAAGTGCAAATCAGTAAGTAACTCAAACACCCTGGTGAGGTCCCCTTAACCTTCACCAACAGTAAAGTACAAACACAAAGAAAATAAGGCGGAGTATCTTACATGCACTTTCCGAATGGTTCTTTACATAGGTGCTTTCCTATAATACACCCCAAGGAAAATAAAACAGTAGATGATAGTGCAATATTGTCTGTACTGTTAATCACTTAAATCCAATAAGGTTTTCACAAGTGCAAACTCACAATGGTGGAGCCACTATAGGTTAGGCTCAAGCAATTCGCCTGGTGGGATGTAAAGGGTCCCACTCCCTCCTCTGTGTTCCGGAATCCTTGTACAGGATAATCACAGGTTCGCAGATGGAGTGTAGTCAAATAATATTTATTTATGCCTTTCGATGTATGAGCCCCTTGTGATATGGACACATAAGGTAGAACGCATTAAGCGTTCTAAATAAGAGACATTTAGGAAGCCCAAACATGCGTTCCAACGGTGGAACGCAAAATTAAACAACCGGAAGAGGAGAGAGACTGGTATCCTACAGGAAATTCAGGCGCGTTGCCTGTGCGTTCCAAGGGTGGAACGCAAAGACCGGAAACCGGAAGTTCGGCAAACCGGAAATGAAGTAAGGGACGGAAAAAAGCGGCAATAGATGGCATTTAAAAACGAAGAAGGATCCAGGAAACTCAACAGCAACTGAGGAAGCCCCCTGAAGGGGCGAAACGCGTTTTGCTATTAAGACTGATCCACAGAGATTGTAAGGTCTTTTATCATTATTTTATGTTCTTGATTTGTGTACTTTACGAATAAATATTATTTGACTACACTCCATCTGCGAACCTGTGATTATCCTGTACAAGGATTCCGGAACACAGAGGAGGGAGTGGGACCCTTTACATCCCACCAGGCGAATTGCTTGAGCCTAACCTATAGTGGCTCCACCATTGTGAGTTTGCACTTGTGAAAACCTTATTGGATTTAAGTGATTAACAGTACAGACAATATTGCACTATCATCTACTGTTTTATTTTCCTTAGGGTGTACAATATTTTTTAAAGAAACACAATTTTAAAGAAGCACAAGTAGACTACGTTTTAGAGGGCATTCATTTAATTTTAACCAACAATTTTTTCTGGTTTCATGATGCCTTTTATCTTCAGATCAGGGGGACGGCGATGGGCACCAAGTTCGCCCCTAGCTATGCCAATCTGTTTATGGCATATTGGGAGGAGCGATTCGTATACTAGGGACATCCCTGGGGGGCGAATTTGGTGTGCTATTGCCGATTCATAGATGACATATTTTTTATTTGGACAGACACGGGCACAGATTTTAATACTTTTATCTCATTTTTAAATAATGATTAATGGATCATTATTTTATCAGCACACATCAGCAAAGAAGGAATTAACTTTTTAGATCTGGATATCAATATAGTAGATGCACGTATCAAGACGAAAAATTATTTTAAAGAAGTAGATGCAAACAGATATTTCAGGAAGGAGAGCTGCCACCACATACCCTGGCTAGAGGGCAGTTTTTAAGAATAAGATGCAATTGTTAAAATTACCAAGATTACATAGCACAGGCAGGAAGGATAAAAACTCATTTTTTACAAAAGGGATATGACGAAATCAAACTTCAGGCCGCTTTAGTAGAGGTCCTTACTATACCAAGAAAAAACCTTCTAATATATAAAGACAAGAAGAAAAATGAAAAAAATGGAATAATAACAACATCCCCTTCATTTGTAGTTTTAATGGAAACCATAAAAAAGTAAACAAAGTTGTGAATAAATATTGGCATATCTTACAAGATGATCCAGTCCTTAAGAACATCTTACCTGAAAAAAACTAAATTATTTATAGAGGAGCAAAAAATGTAAAGAGCACCTTAGTACAAAGCAGCAACAGAGAAATAACAGCCATAAATAATTTTCTAAGTCAAAGCAAGGGTTTCTACGGTTTCGGACAGTGTTTGGCATGTAGGAATACAAAAAGTAGAAAGCGACACATAATAGACATGGAACCCTTGATAAACAAAAAAATCATAATTAAAGATCACCTAACACTCTAAAGGAGTGATTTATGTGTTAAAATGTCCGTGCAATCTCCTTTATATAGGCAGAACAATCAGATGCCTATATTCAAGGATAGCGGAACATACAAGAAATATAAAGAATGGATTGGAGTCACATAGTGTCTCTAACCATTTCAAAACAGCTCACAATCAAAAAGGATTGGAGAGGAGGTGATTACACGAAAAAAATGATCCCACAAGGACTCAATCAAGATTTTGAGTTTTGCCATTGTATGAATTAATCTCCTTTAACCCCTTAAGGACACATGACATGTGTGACATGTCATGATTCACTTTTATTCCAGAAGTTTGGTCCTCAAGGTGTTAAATATGATGTTTTACCAATTCAGGTTTTACCAACAACTGCTGATCTTTTTAGCTTTAGATACATAAAGTTCCAATAATTATACTTTTCATGACACTTGTTTTAGTACATTTGGGTTTTCCGAATTGAAATGTGTTCCTTTAAATTTATTTTTAACTACAATTTTAAGAAATAAATATTTTCTGACTTTTAACACTTTTGGTGATTACACTGGATTGCCATAAATGAATGCATGTCCTTTTAAAAATGACTAGAATACCAAAATAGTGTAACTTGTCTTGACTTAGCTTATTTGAGTTTGAGGAATTGAAATGTGTTCCTTCAAATTTAATTTTAAAGGAACACTATAGTCACCTCAATTACTTTAGCTAAATAAAGCAGTATTAGTTTAAAGATCATTCCCATGCAATTTCACTGCGCAATTCACTGTCATTTAGGAGTTAAATCACTTTGTTTCTGTTTATACAGCCCTAGCCACACCTCCCCTGGCTATGATTGACAGAGCCTGCATGAAAAAAAAAACTGGTTTCACTTTCAAACAGATGTAATTTACCTTAAATAATTGTATCTCAATCTTTAAATTTAACTTTAATCACATACAGGAGGCTCTTGCAGTGTCTAGCAAGCTATTAACATAGCAGGGGATAAGAAAATCTTAATTAAAGAGAACTTGCAATAAAGAAAGCCTAAATAGGGCTCTCTTTACAGGAAGTGTTTATAGAAGGCTGTGCAAGTCACATGCAGGGAGGTGTGACTAGGGTTCATAAACAAAGGGATTTAACTCCTAAATGGCAGAGGATTGAGCAGTGAGGCTGCAGGGGCATGTTCTATACACCAAAACTGCTTCATTAAGCTAATGTTGTTCAGGTGACTATAGTGTCCCTTTAACCACAATGTTTTTGAAAAAAATCAATATTTAATTACTTTTTCTGATTTTATTGAATTGTTATAAATTGATGCATGTCCCTTTAAAAATTACTAAAATACCAATAGAGTGGAACTTGCCTAGACATATGAATGTGTGTTAATATGTGTATGACAGGCATATATATGTGTTTTATATACACATTTAAGATCCTATACGTAATACTAAGGATTGTACACGAATTCAATAAAGTTTTCACTCTCCAAAATGATATATAAATGCTGCTCATATAGGGGTAGTTCATTAGGAAGAGATGTCCCGAAGTTCGAACGCATGATGCGTTCCACCCAGCCGAAAGCAGAACCCAGAAGGAGTACCAGGATGTGACGTCATGGAGTTGGAACGCAGGTTGCGTTCCAACCATCCGAAAACGGAACCCGGAAGTGAAAGAAGAACAGAGAGGGAACCCGGAACTACAGAACAAGCGGGCAATTTAAAAGAGGAGAGAACCAGCGAGACACATCAAAGCCAACTGAGGAAGCCTGTTATATCAGGTGAAACGCGTTTTGGACACTTTTGAACATTTGTTTGGACTATACAGCCGATCCAGAATCATATCTGGTATATTTTATTGATTTTATATTGAGTGTATTTTTTATGCAACTAATAAAGCACCTTTTCTTGGAAGAAACTCCTCTGATCTGGCATCTATACAATCCTGAGCCGGTTAAGGGTGGAATAAGATAGAACATTGCACAGAGGATAGATCTGGACATCCTTTAACCCCTTAAGGACCAAACTTCTGGAATAAAAGGGAATCATGACATGTCACACATGTCATGTGTCCTTAAGGGGTTAATGGTCCACAGGCGCACACTATCTAGTCATATGAGGATATGACTCCAGACTTGTGAGTGACACCACTATTGCACATATTATATATTATATTTGACAATACTTTAGTGTTTTATAATTTTATTTTACAGAATATCTACTAAACAGTTATTTAGAAGTTCCATCTTACGTATGTATGTATATTGGGTATGTATGTGTATCTGTGAGTGTGTCTAGAATGTATATGTGTATGTGAGTGGTATCTATGTGTCAGGGTGCATTTGTGTGAGTATGCATGTAAGGGTGAGTGAGTTTGTGGGGGCCCAGTCCCTTGGCTTCTAAAGGGACCCACGTGTGGGGATGGCTGCCCTGGGTGCAGGTATAAAAAAGGGACATTAACAGGTTGTTGGAGGAGTGAATAGGCTAGGAGGGAGGGAGATATAAGTGGGTCACAGAGCTTTGTAAGTAAACACAGAAACTTTGAAGCAAATTCTAAATGAAACAGGGAACCCG
The DNA here is from genome assembly GCF_036172605.1 of Pelobates fuscus. NCBI lineage: Eukaryota > Metazoa > Chordata > Amphibia > Anura > Pelobatidae > Pelobates > Pelobates fuscus. The sequence goes on from NC_086317.1 coordinate 287,096,043, forward strand.
TCTAGACACTAACAGAAGGGTAAGATTTGAGAGTTGCATAAGTTAAGGTAGACAAGTCTTGCAAAATGAAGAGGTGATATAGAAACATGGTTTCATTTTTCCACTTTATAATTTTTCTGTGCTGACTGTTGCACAGAGCTTATAAAAATGATGGACATAGGGCTTAGATGGAGTTTCCTAGTTGCAGGTAGGAAAAGGAGATGTGAGTTTCTGCAATAATTTTTATTTTTGACATCTCACAAATACACATTTGTTAAATATGGGTATTAAAAAAAGATAATATTAATATAGTTTTTCTATGACTTAGGCAGCCCAGAATTCTGTTCCAGGTTGCCTAATATAAATTCTGTGCAAAATAGCGTCTGTTGTCAGCATACACGGGTGTTAGCTTGAAACACTGTATATTAAGAGTAATTTTCACTTTTGGAGCTAGTTGGAGCTGGTTGCAACCCCATCATGTGACGTAGGCAGCCCATTACTCTGTTCTCGGTTGCCTAATATAAATTCTGTGCAAACTAGTGTCTATTGTCAGCACACATATGTGCTCCCCCCACCAACGAGTTAATGTTAGTATGTGTATATGTTTTGTTTGTGTCTGTGTTTAAAGCCTTCTTGTTGTGCAGTTTATTAGTTTCAGTTTGGCAAAGCAAACATTCTACTACATATAGAAAAAACAAAGGGTTTCTGGCGCTTGTCTGATATGAGTGTGGCAGCTTGTACTTCAGAGTCTCTTCTTTCTGGCCATGAAATGGTACTTTATAAACGGGCATGTATGGCATGTAGTGTTAAGGTAGTATTGAAAAAAAGAAGATACAAATGTAATATAGTGTAGTATTGTTAACCCCTTAAGGACTGCGTCAATTGTACAAGTTGTGATTAAAACAAAACATAAACAAAACCTTGAATTTGCGCTATATGTCTGTTCAGGCGTAATTCACCTCTTTCATATTATGTGCACCCACACTTATCATATATTATTTTGTTCAGGAGAAACAAGGCTTTCATGTCAAATCAAATATTGGTATATTAAACATAATTTAAAATGAATAAAATGAGAAATTAAGAAATTGTATTTTTTCAGTTCTGCATAGCATTTTAACTGTGAATGTCACAATACTGTTAGCTGTTACTGCAATAAAGTACACATATTTGTTATCAGCGATGTCTCACGGGTAAAACAGTACCCCCAATGTGCACGTTTTATTTTGTTTTGGGAAGGTACAGGGTGAAATATAGCACATTAAATTTTTCAGTTTATACACATTGAAATTTGCCAGATTGGTTATGTTGCCTTTGAGACCAAATGGTAGCCCAGGAAAGAAAATTACCCCAATGATGGCATACCATTTGCAAAAGTATACAACCCAAGGTATTACAATGGGATATGTCCAGTCATTTCTAGTAGCCACTTAATCACAAACACTGGCCAAAGTTAGCGTACATATTTGTTTGTGTGTGAAAAATACAAAAAAAAATGAACGCTATTTTTGGCCAATGTTTGGCCAAAAAAGACTAGACATACCCCATTTGCAATACCGTGGGTTGTCTTCTTTTGCAAATGGTATGCCATCATGGGGGTAATTCTTATTCCTGGGCTACCATATGGTCTCAAAGACAACATAACCAATCAGGCAAATTTCAATGTGAAAAAATGGTAATTCAAGCCTTATATTCGACTCAGTAACTTTTGAAAACACCATAAAACCTGTACATAAGGGGGTACTGTTATACTTGGGACACTTCGCTGAACACAAATATTTGTTTCAAGACAGTAAAACGTATCAGAATCACAATAATATTGTCATTGAAAGTACAGTTTGTGTGTGAAAAAATGAAAAAAAAAAGCATTTTCATCGTTGTGGTATGTTTTACTGTTTTTAAACACTTATATGTGTTTGTGTTCAGCGAAGTCTCCCGAGTAAAACAGTACCCTTATGTACAGGTTTTATGGTGTCCTAAAAAGTTACAGGGTTAAATATAGGGTTTGTGAGCAAAATTCTCTGGATTTCTGCCTGGGTTGTCAGGGCAGGTCCCTCAGATTATAATTAATAAAATGACTTGATTATGTAAAAATATTATATAAATATATATGTAGAATTTAAATATATATGTACATATACGTATATGTATGTGTATATATATATATATATATATATATATATATATATATATATATATGTATATAATTTAAAAATATATATATTATTATTTTTATTTATTTGTGTACAAGGCATCAAACGCTGTAGAGTTAGAGAAATAAAATATACAGGGGAAGGAGAAAAGTTGTGGTGTACAGAAACTGACGATGTGGTAGGCCTGAAATAAAATAGGGCAAAAAAGATAAACACAGTTTATTCAGCCTACAATATGACATAAGTATATCACATATTCCTGAATGCTAGGCGTACCTCTTGTACTGGTTGAGGTATGTATCTGGTGTAAGCAGTGGACCTCTACCGACCTAACGTTTTGATGATGTGTGCTGGAATATTCCTCTTGGATGCCGTGGTAGTGGCTCCTATACGGAAGACTTGACCCTAGTATTTGGCGGGGTTAAAGCCTAATCGTACCAATAACATTCTCACTTAGAGCATGAACCTACTAGTAGTGAGTGTTGGTGATTCCAAAAACCCCTATCTCCCGATGCTACTGTAAGGCAGCCTGCTAGGTCGATACTCAAAGCCCTTATCTCCTGTAGCTGCTTCAAGGCAGCCTGCTTAGTAAACCCCACTTCCACATCAAATAAAACAACCTCTAGCAGACTAACTCTCCCAGAACCTAAAATCAAATGTAGAACATCGGCACCAAAAGCGCTCGGCATAAGGATACCCCTTTTCCAAGCGCTCTTCCCATCCCACTTTATTTATTCGTCTATAACAAAGGCTAATACCATATGTATGGATATTTAATTCGTTTAGAGGTTCTCGTTTATGGAGGAGGGACCCCCCACATATTTGTAAGGAGTTATCCTGACTCCATTTAGTAGTTTCTGTTCAATTTACTTTGGGTGATGCCCTTGAGTTCCTCTGTAACCGATTAGGAGGCAACAGTGCTGACTAGTGTAGCCCTGTTGCCTCTTCTTGTAAGACTAGGTGTAGTCGTAGCATGGGGAGCTGAGAGGTCCATTATCAACCTTTGCTTATTAGAGGATTTACCCGTAACCATACCTGTGGGGTTCGTTCTCCATACTGAAAAGGGCAGAATCGAATGGACCTAGTAAAACACCTTGGTCTATTTCCTTCTGGAGCAGTTCATTAATAGTATCAGCATCAGCAAGGGCAGTCTGCAAGTTTTTACATTCAACTATAGATGCCGGCATATAAATGATTCCCGTATGAAACCCTACCGTGAACCCAGACACCAGACACCAGAAAATCTACCAGATGTTGAGAGGGGTAGTTACCCAATAATTCTCGTAGTAGTTAGACATTGAGAGATGACAGATAAGGCTTAGGGTATAATTTATTATAATTTATATTGTCTTGTAGTGAGCCCGGAAACATTGTGAGCAGACATGTACCCGCAAGTGCCAGCATTGAAGTTGTGACATATTTGAGATTTTCCCAAAAACACTATATTCCGTCCCAACTTATTTCTAAGAACCCTGTCTCGTCTCCATGCAGGAATCGGGTTGGTAGGGTGGTAGAAAGCAGTCACTTCAGGGGTGTTAGGGCATAAATTTGCTGTGTGAAAGGTGGATGAACAGACAGCACAAACTGGTGTCTTCAGGCCCGCAAAGTATCTACAAAAGAGTTCCGTATCCAGCATACTCCAGTCAGCTTGGTAGTTGAACTGGGCCAGTGATGCAGATGCCTTTGCAGAGAAAGAATGGTGGTAGTCGTAAAAAGACGTGCCACTGTACTTGTGCCCTTAGTCCACCAGCTTGTGAAGCTCTTCCCCAGCAGGAGCAAGGTTTTTCTTTGTTGAATGCTTACCCTATACCACCTATTTCAGAATTTTTGACAGGTTAAAAGGGGCTAGTTTACAAAATTAGATTTAAGGAGTGCTTACAATCCAGTTAGAGTCAAGGAAGGACGTGAATGGAAAACAACGTTTAATACCTGTAGTGGGCATTACGAATACCTAGTCATGCCTTTTGGGTTATGTAATGCCCCCATTGTTTTCCAGGATCTTATCAATGATGTATTGAGAGATTTTATTTATTCCTTCATGTTAGTATATCTAGATGATATACTGATATACTCAACTGAGAAAGACATTCACCATACACAAGTGAAACTAGTTCTACAGACCTTACTCAAGAATGGTCTGTATTGTAAACTAGAAAAATGTCTATTTGATCAGAAAAAGGTACAATTTCTTGGCCATACGATATCTGCCTCAGGATTCAGGATGGATCCCAAGAAACTAGAGGCAGTGTTGCAATGGCCTCTACCTCGTGGTTTTAAATCTATCCAAAGTTCCATCAGGTTTTCCAATTATTATCGTAGATTTATTAAAAACTTTTCTACGATAATAGCCCCAATCACCAATTTGACACAAAAGGCCAAGAGAAGCCATTAATGCCTTTGAACATCTCAATGCTTCATTTGCTTCAGCCCCTATACTTGCTCATCCTGATCCCAGCAGATCTTTCATATTAGAAGTAGATGCCTCTGAAACAGGGGTTGGTGCTATACTGTCCCAGAGATAAAGTCATGACAAACCCCTGCACCCATGTGGCTTATTTTCTAAAAAGCTATCCCCAGCGGAAAGAAATTATGACATAGGTAACAGAGAGCTATTGGCTATCATATTGGCACTTAAAGAGTGGAGACATCTAGTGGACGGATCCAGAGATCATCATAACTGATCAGCAAAACCTGGAATATATAGTGGAGGCTTAAATAATGTCATCCACACAGGCTAGATGGTCTCTGTTTCTTTCTCATTTCAATTATATCATCACTTATAGGCCTGGTACTAGGAACATAAGGCTGATGCATTATCTAGACAGTATGAGACAGAGGAGGAACAGGAGCAAGAGAACACTTCTATTATTCCTCCTGAATGTGTTTTGGCTTCCACTGTCCTTTCTTTGTCCACACCTCTTCTTGGTGTCATTATCACGGCTCAACCTCAGGCACCTAGTAATAAACCTTCAGGTCTCCTGTTCGTTCCTGAAACTGAAAAAAGGATTGTTCTTGCTATGTTTCATAATAACGTTACAGCTGGGCTAAAAAACATTTCAGCGGTAACCAGAAAGTCTGAGTGACTGCCACTAGAGGTGTTACTAGGCAGCAATGTAAACACTGTCTTTTCTCTTAAAGTATAATGTCCCTTTAGTATAATGTCCCTTTATCTCCTAAATTGCAGCAAAATGAGCTATACACCAAAAGCACTCAATTAAACAAAAGTTGCTTTGGTGCTTATAGTGTCCAGTGTAGGAAAGTAGATATATTGGAGAGAACTGGTTCAATATACAACATAATTAGACTATGTGAGTCAAGACAGTACATTGTAATATGCTTTGATGATTTCCTGCTATGGTGGTTTATCAAGTCTCCAAGAGTTGAGACTCTGGGAACTTAGAGCTTTGTTGAATTTATGGATATTGTAATTCTTTCATTTATAGTAAAAGTTGCCTTTTGTTATTTTTTGGGGGGGAAAGAATGTCTATCTCATAAGAAACTGCATATGCAATAAATCCAAAAACCAAGACAATGAAAAAAGGCCAGAAACTGTACAAAAATACTAGTACAGTTACTAATACAGTTATCATCTATAGTCTACCAGGGCAGGACCTTTGCTAGTGTGCCATATCGTTTAGTGGCTTGTGTGCTGCCCTGGAAGTGTCCTGTCCTGGAAGTCCATTGATGGTAACAGTATTACTATTTTCGCACAGTGTTTAGCTTGTTTAATTGTGTCTTTTGCTTTTTGGATTTATTGTATGCTCAACTTGCTCAATTTCTCAATATTGTGTTAATAAAGTATTGACTGTATTTGTAGCTACTTTGTAGCTACTTTGATGTGCATTTTGCATTTTGATGTGCATTTTGATTTTTGCGTTTATAAAACAAAATATACCACTCATCTAGCCTATACAATGCATTACTGTGCAATTTTGCATATTCTTAAAAATGTGTGGTTGGGGTGTCCTTAAAAAAAATGTATGTTCAATTTAATACAATGTAAAAAATAAACAAAAAATTAACAGCTAATACCGATTTTAAGAAATCCATATTTTGCATTATTTGCGTAAATAGTTGTTGTAGTGCACTAGCATACACAGTGGATAATATGTAATACAGTATCATATCATGAATAATTTAGACACTGGTGTAGGCTCTTGAATTTTTCTAACAAGACTGACTAAGGCTGATGCACTTGCATTGTATATAGTACGGGTAAACAGGCCCATTGATAGTACTAAGCAAGAAAGATTTGCCTTTCTCTGAATTAGGTCATGGCTAATGGAACCGTAATAGGAGGACCCCTGCTACTAGCAATTATGAGTTTACTGCTTGCTTATAGTTTCAGCAAGCCAGAAACAATTTAGTTATGTTCTACCTGGAGTGATGAAGGAGAATTTAATGAGCCACATCCAGTCATTAGTGAGGGATAGACTCTGAGATGTTTGATCATTTTTTGTAAACTAAGATATTTTCTTATATATGATATAGCTCTACAATACTGTTAGCCTGATTTTATAGTTTGTTTGTTTTTAATTTACCCTAGTATTAGTTAATTTCCAAAAATGGATCAGAACTGATGCCTATCCATTATGTCATCCCTCCACTTTCAAGATTTGCTTTACATACAGTTACTCTGCAGCCTCAAATGTGTCAGAGGGAACCTGTCTGGTTTGATCCCAAAGACATTTAAACTTGGTAATCCTTCAGCTTGAAATGTGATACAACAATTTAAATGTGCTATAATGTCATAAAAGGTTATTTTTGTTGTGTGTCTACAAAATTCATAGTTGTTGCATTTCTGTATTTGACAAAGCAGTACAACATCACTTCTCTTTAGGCTTTATAAACCTACCTGTTTTCATGCTGAGTTCTCACTTACAGTTAAGCATTTGAAATAGCTAGGTCTCAAGTGTTGCTTCTAGCTAATACTAGATTACATTTTGCTTGTACCTATTATTTTACCTCTTCTCTTTTGATACAACTTTTATATTTTTTAAGGCACAGTGACATACTTTAGAACCAGGATCTGTGCAATTGAAACCAAGAGAAAGAAAAAAGGTTTTTCAGCAAACAGTTTACTTAAAACCATAGCAGCATGCTCAAAATCCATGACTTTTATTGTGGGATTGAGTCATCTCATATTGTTTTATCTATTATGTCTCTCCTTTTGGAGAAATAGCTAATATGTTTACATTTAGCTATACTTGGCAGAGAATGATCAGCTGGTAGTGGAAACGGGGAGCAGTGCACATCAGACCTAGGTACGAAGACATACCGTTCAAAAATGGTTTGACTATTTAAAATCGGGGCTTCGCCAGGACTGTAGTGGTTATGGTGCTGGTAGGTTTCCTTTGATCTTGGTTAAAAAGTAGAAAAAAAAAGTAGTACGTATCCTAGTCCTAGGTCCTAAGTATCCTTTAAAAACAGAGTATAATATGATTTGGTGCACTAAATAAATAAGATGGAAATTACCAAACAAATACAAACCGAACTTTAAAAAAAATACTTAAACACCCTTATCATAAAAGAGTTAAAGAAAAATATGCATGTTTGTTGTTTGCATTGGTATTTGCATTTATTGTCATGAAATATCTTCATAGCCCCAGTTTCAGACTTTGCCATTAGAAATCACATACTTAGTTGAACATAGTCCATCTATGTAATTAAAGGACACTTGTCACTAGAAATTTATTTTTTATTATAAGAACCTTGCAGCACATAAGGAAAAGCTATGGCAATTTTTAAAATGAATAATATGTAAAAATAACTGAAAGAAATGGCTCCATACTTTCAAAGAACACTAGTTCCCTCTGCCATATTCATATACCTTTGGTTGGACTGAAGTAGAAAACTGCCTCATTTCCTGCGCAGGGTGGTAACATCATCAGCCCTGTGTGCTCTACCTGCTCCAAATTCCAGCCAAATTGTGACCACATTGGTAATTCTCACACTTACTAAAGCTAAATGTAGTCGGACCTGGCAGAGCACAGAGGGCGATAACTGATGATGTGACCGCTCTATGCAAGGAGGGAAGCAGGAGCCTAAAAAAATAAATTCTAGTAACACGTCTGGAATTCATCAAAATTATTATAAAATTATCATAAAAGTAATATTACTTTTGCTTTTATTTATCAAGTTCCAACATTTTCCTTAGTGCTGTACAATAAGTATCTGTATGTTAAAGGGACACTCTAATCAACAAAACTACTCCATCTAGATGTAATTATTCCTAGTAATATTCATGTTTGTTGGTTATAGCTTTATTTCCACTAGTGGATATTATCAGTAAAAAGATGTGGGGCAGATTGTGTCTTCAGTATAAGTCAGCTATCAGAACATATTACTGTCCTCACATTAGCCTTTACCATCTTTCAGGTTTTACAACTTCCTCATCAAACACCCCTAGACATTATCCCATAAAAAATCAGAGAAAGTGGTACTCTTCAGATAAGTGGTCTGCAATTAAAAGCACAGAGTGTGCCCTTGTTACTAATAGTAGTCTGTGTTGTGTTACTAATGAACCCTGTGCACTACAACTGCCCTCATGAGGGTGATCAATGACAAAGAACCTGTATATTTTATGCTAGAATTTTTAAATCATCCACTCAGATTTTTTTATTTTATTTGCCATGTCAGCTTTTTGTTTTTCATAGCTACACATACAAATCATTGATCCACACAATCTGGAAAATATGGCATACCAACTGTATCTTGTTGGAGACTCCCAATGGTAACCATTAGCTGTCATCCAATGATGTTAGCTCTACACCAAGGCACCAATTTTAAGAGAAAAGGCAGTGTTTACATTACAACCTTGGAACACTTCTAGTGGCCACTCTTCAGATGGACACTAGAGATGCTTCCTGGGTCAGTTCTGTACACTGTGCAGAACTGCTGTTCAGTGTCTGCATTCTTTGTATGGAGAGGCTGGAGAGGCAGTGATGTTAGCTCTACACCAAGGCACCAATTTTTAAGAGAAAAGGCAGTGTTTACATTACAACATTGGTACACTTCTAGTGGCCACTCTTCAGATGGACACTAGAGATGCTTCCTGGGTCAGTTCTGTACACTGTGCAGAACTGCTGTTCAGTGTCTGCATTCTTTGCATGGAGAGGCTGGAGAGGCTGAATGTTCCCCACCTTATTTCCAGTGCCGTGAGGGCACACTCATGCTGGCCCTGCACTCAATATTCCTCCTTGGCTGACATCATCACAATTGAGGATCTCAGCCAATCCAATGCTTTTCTTTTAGGAGGAGGTGGAGCACCTCTAGTGAGCATCAGAAGACTATACTGGCTATACTCACCAGAACAACTAAATTAAGCTAAATTAGATTTTCTGGTGACTATAGTGTCCCTTTAAGGAAGGCATGAGGCAACTTGGGGGGTGGGGGGGGGGGGGGGGCGTAAAATGGGTTTAACACTATAACATTTGTACTCCAGCAGAAAACCAGCAGCACCAGGAGATATGCAGAAGCCAAAGGATTTAAGGAAAAAGCTTCAATTTATTAATAAAAAATATATTTCAAATATATATATATAAAAGTATAAAACATGTAGTATAGCTTTAAGATTTAGGTTTCCTGCTATATCCTCTGGTGGGGATTATACCACCACAAGCTATCATCACCAGAGCAAGTAATTGCTCTGGATATTGTAAGTAGGATACCTACATTTACCTATATCACTTTTAGTTTAGTTTATGATACTGTACCATTGGTCTGTATATTTAGTTTTTTCCACATACATATGGTCGCTGAGTCTGGACCTCCCGATATCTTCAGATCCTAAGACAGGGATTATACCGTCCAGGCGCTATATAGCAGAGCTCTTAGCAGCTCTGAAAAGTGTGAGTTTGCTTTTCACCCACAGTTTACTCTATATATACATCATCATAATATCTATAACATACTACACTATTATTTTTATTGTTATTTCCCTTTGAGGTTTTTACATGCTGTATAACTCAAGAACGATATGTATGTATGATATGATTATTTGATCACTTTTCTTTTGGCGTGGTCTACCACTATTTTCATTTTCACTTAGAGATGTGTTCCATTCCAAACTGCAATTTAGGTGCAATTTACTTGGCCCGATCACGTTTAGTCAAATTCCTGGTTTATGATTCAGCCAAATTGAAGCTGAATCACAAGCCGACTTGGCCAATCATGTTTGTTTTAATTCATGATTCTGAATTCTGCCAATGGCACCATTGATAGGAAAAAGATGATTAATGGCTAGGGGACAATCACTAAATCCCAATGTTATTACCAGATCAAGTGAGAAGTGACCAACAAAGTGGAAAAAAAGGAGTAATAAAAAAAAATTATTTATTTATTATACGTTTATTAAATACATAAATATGGATTTTTTTTGTATTGCTTCTTTTTTTTTTTCTCGTTTGGTTACTTTTGTCTCACTGGGTTAGTGAACTAAATGGCCAGAAATAATATTTATATTGTGTATATATTTAGTTAGGAATACACTGCGTCCTTTTGGTTTATTTTGTTATGGGCACATGCAAAAATTGTAATTCTCAAACGGTGTACTTTGTCTATAAGAGATATTGTGTTAGAAATGGAACATATGGTTTTTCATACACGTTTCTTTAAGCAATAACCTCTTACTTACCTTCAGTGCATAATGTGTTTACTCCATTTTTTCCCAGACGAAATACAATAACAATAATGCATAAACAAGCTTCAAGGCTATGCTATGACTCTTTTAGTACATAATATACTGCGGTAACCCTAAATAGATAAAGATGTTCAGACTTTAAGATGCCATCTTGACCTAAATCAGGGAATTTTCCATGATGTGTACACCCTTTAGTTATGGCCTTGTATTTTTGCCAAGTTAAGGGAGGTCCTAAAATGAATAAAAGTAAAATAAGTTACTTTTTCATATATGAACTACGGTAACCCTAAAATGAAGACACCTAAGGTATAAATACGCTGCTCCATCTTATAATGACAGAGAGGCTGACATAATGACATAATGGTATGTTAATCTATTATTGATATTTGCAAGCATTTAGTTTAATCTTATGAACTTTGCTACAAATGAGTGTAATGGATTTTATATGTCTATATTTATATTTTTTATATAATACATATCTAAAAAGACAAAACTTTATTGCTTCCAAGACAATCCTTATTTTATATTGTATTCTCAATTATTTATATATGGTAAATAGAGGATATCTTACTAACTATATAAAATGATGGCTATCTGTAAGATATCTGTATGGTTAGCTCTGCTAAGTTCTATGCTTTAACACATTATAGTGGTAAATAAGGGAACCAGCCATGGTTACACTTTGATACGTTTCCCAAATCAATTATTGCTGATCCAAATAGCCATTTTTACAAAATTTGGTTGCCCTGATTTTTTTTTTTTTATTATTGTTTGCAGAACTTATGTGCAGATGTTTAATGGATTCAGTTTTTAATGAGAACCTTCTGTAATCTGTCAATAACCGTATTTTGTTAAAATATTTATGATATATGCTACTTTCTTTGTGCACAAGTTTGTTTCTATATAATTTATGTTTTTGTTCTCTACTGTCTTCATCTGGAAGTATCAATCGTCACATAAATAGTTGCTTCTAGTAGCATATTAAAGGAACACTATATGATTGAGAACCCATACATGTGCATTCCTGACCCTATAGTGTTTAAAACACCATCTAGCCTCCCTAATCCCCATTACATCCCTAAATATAGTAAACTCTTACCTTTATTACAGTATGCTGTACTGCTGGCTCTGCCCCTGATCTGTCCCCTTGACTGACATCATCATAACTGGTGATCTGAGCCAATCACAATGCTTTCCCTTAGGATAGCATTGTATTGGCTGAGAGTGTCAAGGAGGCAGAAAAGCCATACACAGGATTGGCCAATCAGCATCTCCTCAGAGAGGTGCATTGTATCAATGCATCTTTATGAGGAAAGTTCAGTGTCTTCATGCAGAGGGTGGAGACACCGAATGTCAGTGATGCCCAGTGTGCAGCACTGTTCCAGGAAGCATGTCTAGTAGCCATCGGAAAAGTGGCCACTGAACGTATCCCTAAGCTGTAATATAAACACTGCCTTTTTTCTGAAACGATAGTGTTTACTGCAAGAAGACTGAAGGGAATGATAAGCTGTAGTTGTTTTAGTGACTATAGTGTCCTTTTAAATAAAGAATGTATGTTTTAAAATAACTTTTAAAACTTACTTTTCCTTTCCTCTTTATAACTCACCAAAATAAAAAAAATCAATTTCCAGCTGTCACGATAATGTTTCACATTTTAGAGCCATGTGAGTTGTTTTATGAAAGTGTTTTTGTATTTCTGAAAATAATAGCTATTTTTTATTTAAACTGAAATATGTAGTCAATGAAGTAGTTTGTACCTGAAACACTTAAAAAGGTTAGTCTTTGGAATGTGAAATGGTCCCTGAAATAAAAGTACAACATTTTCAAGTTAACTATTAATACTACACTATACAGGAATATCCACCAAAATAATTGTATACTTATGTATCAAAAGAAAAAATATAAATGTGTTATTATTTGTGGAATAACATGCATTTCACTTCACTGCCTTTAAACAAATGTAAACTACAACATTAACTTACTTTATTGTGACATTTCAGGCAATGTGCAAATTAGGTTTTAGTTAGGTATTATAGCATTTTTTTAATATAAGTCACCATTATTTTGTTTACAAAAAATACATAATATATAGGCTTTCTCTGTTAAACCACCCTTCTCTACCAACCCACAGTACTGGATTACAAAGCCCCCCAAAATGCTGCTGTGGTTATAAATAGAAATGCGTGCTGGAGAAGGACAGCACAACTATAATAAGTTAAATGTACTCATGTAATCATGAATCGTTGAGTCACTTTCTGGTCTAGGCCATTGCAGAAAACTCAAAGTCTAGAGATTTGTATAATTCACAAATGGAGGATGCCACACTCATACATAGGAATCCAGGTGCTTATCAGGGCCAAAGTTACAAAACCCAATTGAGTAGATAAAATAAATTAGGTCCAGGCACTCAGGGTTGCTGCAGGAAGGCAGGTTTATTGGAACAAATAGTGCAATATTTCGGCCTACACAGAGGCCTTTATCATCATTTATTTTATCTAGAGACTTGTATGAGGTGGACCGCCTGGCACCATGACTGGGTGCCTCTGCCAAATGCTGCTAGTAATCATTGAGTACCATAAGCACCGTGCCGGACACCATAACCCATGTAGTCCCCACTTCCAGCGTTATAGCTTGTTTGGGGTCTCGCTGTCCTCCACCCACCTTGGACCCAAGACCAGGATCCAGCTTCCAGTGGATAGACCTCTCCTACTCCAGAGAGTATAGCAGGACAGCTCTTAAAAGAGCTAGTGATTGGGGCGGAGCCAAGCGTCCGAATGAAATGGCAGCAATTTCACTCAGCTCCTAAATCAGGAGTACAATCCAACAGATATCGGACCCCAAATCGCTCCATCGAAGGGGGAAAGCCACACACCTTGACACCTGCAGGGGTGAGCAGCGCATAGATGCCCTTTATGTTCCCACAAACCGTCAAGAAAACCCGACGGAGGTCTGGGGCCTACTCCGAGCTTCGCGCCATCAGGACCGCGCTGCAAATACCAGAGTGGTCGGAGGCACCTGAAGACTCACCTTGGGTCCAGTACACACTGCCCCAACAAGACCTGAACACCATGGGCAGAAGATCGCAAAAAACACAAACAGGTGCGTGCAAAGACACACACGACATTAGTACAATGCTGCAGCGCCCGGCCGCCGCAAAAATGGTGGCTGAGCCGGAATACACTGAGGGTTTGGACGGCTCTGATGGACCCACAGAGGAGCATCTCGAACCCCCAGACACCCGACCACCCCAACCAAAACAGGCAAGGGGAAGCAATCAGTCCCCAGCGACCAGACAAGATATAGCAGAGCTCCTACAAGAAATGAGGCAGCTACATGCAGCAGACCAAGAACTGCTGAAGACAGAAATCAAAGCAGTCACAGCCCGCACTCAAGCCTCTGAGGAAGACATACTGGACTTAAGACAAGAAGTCCAAGGCCTCAAACAATTCATACTCCAACTGCAGTCCTCCCAAGCTACCCTAATAACCAAGGCTGACACGGCAGAAGACCGCCACAGACGGGTTAACATAAAGATCCAGGGCATACCCGACTCCGTCAGCATGCTTGAGTTGCCCCATTACCTCAGGAGACTCACCACCTCCCTCCTGCCACACACCCAGACCAAGAAACTCACCTTTGAGGGATTCTTTCGTATCCCAAAACCGAGACAAGCCTCAGTGACAGCATCTCACGATGTCATACTGAGATGCCACTCATCAACTGACAAGGCCCTCATAATGAAGGCAGTCCGGGGTAAAACCCCGCTCACCTTTGAAGCCAGCCACCTTACCTTCTTCCAGGATATCACCCGCAGCACACTACTGTGGCGATGCTCACTGGGCCCGGTAACCAGCCAGCTACATAACGCAGGAATAGAATACAGATGGACATTTCCACGTGCTCTAACGGTAACCAAGGAGGGCAACACTAGGAAAATATCCACCCTAGCGGATGCAGATCCCTTCCTTCGAGCCCTGGGGCTCTCTACAGCAGCAGCGACAACAACTACGTCCTCCACCCCACATACCTGGGATCCAGAGAGAGTTGTGACCTTCACACCTAGAGGGGGCTCACAACCAGAAGCCCCGACCTGAAAGGACTGCACCAATCTGCAGCATATCCCAATAAACTGTCAAGTTTAGATTTTAAGTTCTCACAACTGACCTTATAATTGCTCCTCCACCAATTAGAAGCCTTGTTTAAGTATGTTTTAAATGTTACTTTTCGCTCTCAAACACCTGCCACACAGACGACAACCACGTGATGACCACCCAGCGACACTCCCCCCCCAGCTGACATCAACTAGGGGGACTCCAACAATCACATCCAATACAAATCAGACGGGCTCCCGCACTACACTAGAGACACCACATATAACAACCACGACAGAAACCGACGACAGCACCTCCCCACCGTGTCCCCCAGGCTTAGGGGACTACCGACCATGACAACACATCACACACTGTCCACTTGAACCAACGGACCTGCCAAGGTTGCCATACGACAGCACACCCACAACAGACCGGTGAGGATAACTCGCTTAGGCATACAGCACACCCCCGCAAAGACGGCCCTAACTGGGACCCCCATTGAGACAAGACTCAACACCTGGAACACAGTACAGCCGGCTGACCACCGCCACTCGAACCAACACACACCTCTCTGCTGAACCGCCAAGCAGCCACAAAAGACGTGACATACTAGAACCGCACAACATTGGGCACACCACGACAATAATCGACAATAAGGCACCTACACTCATGATTGACCCAAAACACTCAAGCCATAACAAAGTACAGAGTCTCACACGTACACTCTAGAGATGAAAGTCTGACCAGCTCCTTAACGAGAATTACGGCTACGTTAACTACACCACACAATGCTTATATATAAAGGGCTAAAACTTGGAACGCCAGAGAGGATGACAACATGCATAAGTGTACCTGCCTATATATATATATATGCATATAGTTTTAACGGAGTGGGCATTTGTGAACGGTGCACTCCAAACTATGCTTAAATAGGTACGAGCACTAACAGTCAGATCCTACCAGTCTTGGTGAAACTTACTTATGTACTCACACTTTACATCTGACAGCCCAACCGCTGCTCGGAATATAAATATACTACTTCATAAATATGTTAACGTGGGAGACGGTGAGCTCCAACAGCCAGCAGCACTGGTATATAGGCAGACAAAGTACCTGTCTACACATCGCCTAGCCTAACATGTTGTATAATCATACAGCTCACAAACGTCTCACTATCTATTATTATTATTATTATTATTATTGCCATTTATATAGCGCCAACAGATTCCGTAGCGCTTTACAATATTTTGAGAGGGGGGGGGGATGTAACAATAAATAAGACAATTACAAGAAAACTTACAGGAATAATAGGTTGAAGAGGACCCTGCTCAAATGAGCTTACAGTCTATAGGAGGTGGGGTATTAGAAACATTAGGATAGGAAATATCAAGTAGGAGTGAAGCAGAGCTGGAGGAGAGAGCAAAGCACTATCCCATAGGGACAGGTATGTAATCTATAATGTATGTATCTATAATAAATGCTAATATGCATCCCATGTTTCCATGATCTTTTGTCACTCCTCTGTCCACCTCCTCTTGAAACATAGGCTAAGCTAGCATACTTACACTAAGAGAGGAACCAATTTATGATAATCTGCCTTTTCTACAACGAAAATGTGCCTGACTAACAAATGTCACAACCAATATTGTACACTGAACTTCTCTTTACCTTGACTCCGCTGTTGTGGCGTACCAAGGCTTGTGCACAACAAATTTTTTTTTGTAAAAAAAAAAAAAAGAGCTAGTGATTATAATCCCAAGCCATATAAGGAGTATAGCAATCCCCAGAGTGAATATAGCTGTCCCCTCCACACATGAGACGAGGCTCTATGTTGAGGGTAAAGAGGAACTAATTTATTTGCAGCCACAACTGGCCTTATATGCAAGTCCCCATGCAATGGGTTTTCCATGACATATTCCAAGGGCATTCCCCACTGGACCTGAGAGGGGACTATGAGAGGGGACAAAGTATAAACTGTAATGACATTGGCTCCCCTGTGCCTGAGAGATAATTGAGTCAGGAATTGTACTAAACTCAATTATCTCCAGGCACAGAAAACATACATTTTAACAACCTCCTGAAAGTACACCTAAAACACATGGAAACCCTACAAAAGTCATATCCCAAAAACCAACATATCCAAAAATCACCCAGATCGGTTCAGGGGTTCGGGATTTCAATGGAAGTCATAATTTGACCGACTGCACATATGAACGCCACCGAACATACTTGGAGATTGAAGTCCCAGCGGTGTTCGCGCCGTTGAGTGTCCGATTATAGTTCCATGCACTCGAATACCAAACACTGCTGTACGTGTTCGCGGCTAAAGATGGCAGAACTGTCAGGATTACAAGTTGATCCAACACGTAGAACTGTATCCCACCTAGGACAAACAGGTAACGTCTTACCGGACCTTCGAATGGCCGGACTTAACTTATCCAAGAATAGTCCGAATAGGATACCAGAATACAGGGAAGTCAAACTAAGCCAATGTCAATAACCAGAAATAAATGCTCAGAAATACACTCTCAGACAACCACTAGGGAGACCACAACAGGGCAATGAGCTAAAGAAATAGATTAGTTTAAATACCCCTCTTGTGGATCCGATTGGCCGTAACCGGCCTTTGACGCCAGAATGTGCGTGTGCATCCTTTGCGTGACGTCACGCGCACATCGACATCGTCCATGTCATGGGCGGACGTGGGGCTACAAATTGGTGTAGATCAGCAGCGGTTGGCGTCCATCAATAGGCTGCAGGGGTCAGACATATCGACGCATGGCCGCTGAACGGCACTACTGTACTTGTTGGCAAGGCAATCACTATCGATGTCGCACGGTGAGGTTGAATATGTTACAAGAACATTGCGGTTAAGGTGTTGATAGGCGGTTATAAGGGTCAATTGGTAACACACGACTTTCCCGGGTAGTTGGTTCAGCATATCCGTTCGGTAAATCCATATGCCAAACCATGCAGTCCAAAAGACACGAACAGTGCCTTTTTACAGTACTTTAACCAAGGTCTATCACAGGAGCCATAGTCCTGAGGCAAGAGGCTGGCCTTCAGGCCCCTTCAAGATCCCGTTGCGAGATTACTTTTGCCACATTGTATAAGAATCATTTTTATATAATTATTTTTAATTTATTTTTGACAGACAGACAGACAGACAGACAGAAAGATAGATAGACAGACATACCGATAGATATACATGTGTTGCTGTATTTCCTATAAAGTTGATTAAAAAGAAGAAGGACACTCCAGTATGGCAAAATATATCTATTATCAAACTAGATTCTATTATGTATCTGCCAATCCTCAAAATAATACAGATTTTAAGTTTCAAAAAAATCTTCCTCAAGTACAACTTTTACATAAATTGTGTCTTCCTATATTAGCAGATCAGAAGAATGAAGACGGCAAGTCTGATTTAATCAAATCTGAAGTGGAATGTTTTGCAAAGAATTACAATCTCACTTTTATTGACCACTTTGCCTAATTGTAAAAAGGATGATGAAATTACATTACTAAGAGGACAGAATAAAAGCTTTGTTTTTACACAAGTTACAAAATAAAATTACTCTGCAGCACTGCACTAAAAAAATCCTAAACTCTCATCTAAAATTTAGATTGTATACAATACATTCTAGGAATTTCTGCCAAAACATATGGGTTACATATAAAAGTAGTACAATTGAAGATTATGTTAGCTTCAGTTACTTATAAACTTAATTTAAATAATGACAAGAAGCTTCATGTTTGCATACCGTCCTTTACTAGCTCCAGATAGCAGCAAACAAAAAAACACAGAACAAGTAACCAATCAAAACACAGTAATCTGTATATGAGTCACAGAAACCTTAAAACTTTATTTTTCTTGATGCATAATGTAACCAATGCAGTAATAAGCTACATCCAATACAATTTACAACAGTCAGGTCATGCAGAAATGCACCAAATTAAAGTTGCTCTTCCAGATTTATAATAGACAAAACTACATTTCTTCGGAGAGCAGGATACTATACACCAATAGGGATGTGCATGGGCAAAAAATTTGGTTCGGTTCGGCACTTCCAAAATGTGTGACTTCGGCAATTCATGACTTACAAAATTTGGCACTTCAGCACTTTGGTTTGGTTTCGGTACTTCCGAAATTCGGGTCTTTGGCAATTTGGCACTTTCGAAATTCGGGACTTCGGCACTTCCGAAATTTGGGATTTCGGCAATTTGGCACTTTTGAAATTCGGGACTTCGGCCATTCGGCACTTCCGAAATTTGGAAATTCAGGACTTTGAAAATTCAGGACTTCGGGAATTTATCACTTCAGCACTTTGGGAATTTGAGACTTCGGCAATTCCCTAACCCTACCCCTTACCCTAACCCTTACCCTAACCCTACCCCATAACCCTACCCCATAACCCTAACCCTACCTCTAACCCTAACCCTACCTCTATACCCAACCCTACCTAAGCCTAACCCTTACCCAAGAGTTAGGGTAAGGGTTAGGCTTAGGGGTAGAGGTAGGGCTAGGGATAGAGGTAGGGTTAGGGGTAGGGTTAGAGGAAGGTTGGGTTAAGGGTTAGGGTAAGGGGTAGGGTTAGGGGTAGGGTTAGATTCCTGTCATCATTCTCTTCATTTTACTCCCTCTCCTGTTTTGACACTTTTCAGAAATCCAAAGCACTTCGGCAATTTGGTTCGGTTTGGAACTTCAGAAATTCGGGACTTCGGCAATTCGGAACTTCAGCAATTCTGGACTTCGGCAACTCTGTTCTGTTCGGTTTGGCACTTCAAAAATTCAACTATTCAGCACTTCGGCAATGCGGGCATTCGGAAGCATCCGGATGTCCGAATTGCCGAAATTCGTCCAAATTTCAATTCGGACCAAAACGAATTGCACATGTCTATACACAAACATACATTATTTATTGGCTAGAGGGAGTTTAAAAATTCATCTGACATCTAACATAGCAAAAACAACAATAAGAATTACATCGACTAGCTGGCTTCCGTTAAAAAGAATGACTTCATATAGTCTCCTAATCGCATCAGACTGAAGGGAAAATAGAAAATACATGAAAGAAAACTGAATATATAAGATGAAACATATTATTAATGCAATAGTTAACGTTCAAGTAAAAAACATGAAGTATAAACTATAAAAACATCATCAAAATTATAAAAATCACAACGGAGCAAATGCAAATAGTATTATATATAAGAAAACACCTGTATATCATAGCTAAAAAGGTGAAATGGAAAAAAAGGGAGAGGATGGGTGGGAAATATTTACCTCATGTCATTATTAAATGTAAGATTATAAGTACACTAATTTGCAGTTTCCAAAAGAAAACAGATGGGAATTGCTACCTGGTATAGAAAGTAGAACAGAAAATAACATTATAATGCTTAACTAGTGAAATACATTGTCAGTAAAAAATTCTAATAAAAAAAAGGCATTACTGATCTGTCTAGTTAAGCATCATAAGTAGTGTTGTCGAGAACCCGAAATTTTCGGTTCGCGAACGGCGAACGCGAACTTCCGCAAATGTTCGCGAACGGGCGAACCGTGCGAACCGCCATAGACTTCAATGGACAGGCGAATTTTAAAACACACAGGGACTCTTTCTGGCCACAATAGTGATGGAAAAGTTGTTTCAAGGGGACTAACACCTGGATCCATGGCAAAACTCCCATGGAAAATTACATAGTTGATGCAGAGTCTGGTTTTAATCCATAAAGGGCATAAATCACCTAACATTCCTAAATTGTTTGGAATAACGTGCTTTAAAACATCAGGTATGATGTTGTATCGATCAGGTAGTGTAAGGGTTACGCCCGCTTCACAGTGACAGACCAAACTCCCCGTTTAACGCACCGCAAACAGTCCTCTATATACAGAGTAAACATGGCGCCATCTATATACAGAGTAACATGGCTCCCTCTGTATACTGTGTAAACATGGCTCCCCTCTATATACAGTGTAAACATGGCTCCCTCTATATACAGAGTAACATGGCTCCCTCTATATACAGTGTAACATGGCTCCCCTCTATATACAGAGTAACATGGCTCCCCTCTATATACAGTGTAAACATGGTTCCCTCTATATACAGTGTAAACATGGCTCCTCTCTATATACAGAGTAACATGGCTTCACTCTATATACCGTGTAAACATGGCTCCCTCTATATACAGAATAACATGGCTTCCCTCTATATACCGTGTAAACATGGCTCCCCTCTGTATATAGAGGGAGCCATGTTACTCTGTATATAGAGGGAGCCATGTTTCCACTGTATATAGTGTAACATGGCTCCCCTCTATATACAGAGTAACATGGCTCCCCTCTATATACAGTGTAAACATGGCTCCTCTCTATATACAGAGTAACATGGCTCCCCTCTATACAGGGGTGTACCTGGAGCATTTGGCACCCGGGGCGGATCCTTTATTTGGCACCCCCCTCCCCAACTTTGAAATGTAAAAAACAGCTGCAATTTTTTTTTAAATGTATGTTTATGCAGTGTGTGTATAGTGTGTAAAGTGTGTGTATATTGTGCGTATAGTGAGTGTGTATAGTGTGTACAGTGTGTGTATATTGTGTGTATAGTGAGTGTGTATAGTGTGTGTGTATAGTGTGTATAGTGTGTGCAGTGTGTGTATAGAGTGTGTATAGTGTGTGTATGCAGTGTGTGTAGTGTGTGTGTATAGTGTGTGCATAGTGTGTACAGTGTGTGTGTATATTGTGTGTATAGTGTGTGTAGTGTGTGTATAATGTGTGCAGTGTGTGCAGTGTGTATGTAGTGTGTGTGTATAGTGTGTGCATAGTGTATGCAGTGTGTGCATAGTGTGTACAGTGTGTGTATAGTGTGTATAGTGTGTGCAGTGTGTGTATAGTGTGTATGCAGTGTGTGTATAGTGTGTATGCAGTGTGTGTATAGTGTATGCAGTGTGTGTATAGTGTGTGCAGTGTGTGTATAGTGTGTGCAGTGTGTGTATAGTGTATGCAGTGTGTGTATAGTGTATGCAGTGTGTGCAGTGTGTATGCAGTGTGTGTAGAGTGTGTATAGTGTATGCAGTGTGTGTATAGTGTGTGCAGTGTGTATAGTGTGTGCAGTGTGTATGCAGTGTGTGTAGTGTGTGTATGCAGTGTGTGTAGTGTGTGTGTGCATAGTGTGTACAGTGTGTGTGTATATTGTGTGTATAGTGTGTGTATATTGTGTGTAGTGTGTGTATAGTGTGTGCAGTGTGTGTATAGTGTGTATGCAGTGTGTGTCCCCAAGCCCCTAGTCACACAACCAAATAAAAAAGCCCCTACCTACCCCCCTCACCCTAAAAAATAGTGAAGGGGGAATAAAATTACTACCCTGTAAAGTAAAATTCAACTTACTATTCAACGTCTTCTTCTTCTAAAATCTTCATTTTTTTAGCCCCAAAAAAGGCCAAATAAAAAGCCATCATACCCGTCGAACTTAAAAATAAAATAAAAAACCCGAGCACAAAAAAAAATTAATCCATCTTCACCCATGGAGCGCTCCGTGTCAGTGTTTATCAGGGATCCTTAGGATAGGTGTCAATCCATATCTGCCAAGTGACCCTATGTAGGGGGAACAGTCCCTATTCTGCTCTGTGTCAGTGTCTGGAGGGAGTATCTGCAGTAACACAGAGTGTCCGGGGGGAGTATCTGCAGTAACACAGGGTGTCTGGAGGGAGTATCTGCAGTAACACAGAGTGTCTGGGGGTAGTATCTACTTGTAACATTTATATGCACAAAAAAAAAAAATAATAAATTGAAAAAAAAATAAAAAATGGTTGCAGCTTCCGAATTAATCTCAAATGGATGCTGTCCAGTAGGTGGGAGGGTCTGCTAGGGAGGGTGTGCTGCTGATTGGCTGTAATGTGTCTGCTGACTGTGAGGTACAGGGTCAAAGTTTACTCAATGATGACGAATAGGGGGCGGACCGAACACCGCATGTGTTCGCCCGCGGTGGCGGACGCGAACATGCTATGTTCGCCGGGAACTATTCGCCGGCGAACAGTTCGGTACATCACTAATCATAAGGTTACTTTCTGTTCTACTTTCTATACCAGGTAGCATTTCCCATCTGTTTTATTTTGAGAATTGCTAATTATTTTTATAGTTGACTTAAGGGTTAAATCCTGGACCAATACACATGGTAGGTACAACTGGTGTATTTCTTTTTCTTTTTGTTTATAAGTACACTAAAACTAGCATAATCTTAATTTTTATTACGATAGGTGGCTTCATATTTGAGATTTTAATGCTCTGATAACAATGAAAAAGCCACATGAGAAATAGGACGAAAAGTAGAAAGACCAAAGGAGCAGTCTGCAGGGTACATGATGTCAGAAAGAGAAGCTCCCACCAAAAAATGTAAGAAGCCGCCATTCTCTGAATGGAATGAGGGGCAAAAAAAGAATACCTGCAAGTGTAGAAGCCATTGTATCCATCTGGCCAGAGTGGTGACCGTCAATGGTTGGTGAGGGTGTACATAAGAAACAAAAAGTTGACCAGAGCGGTGCAGTGCCTGACCCCCACACTGAAATGTTGCAGTTCACTTGAGCTCCATGAGAGAACTCAGAATTGTCCTATTCTACTGACTTTATGCTCGAGCAAACAGCATTGCTGATACTGAGGACAACCTGTATTTTGTTAAGCTACCTTTTGAAGCTCCCTAAGGCACGAACCCTTGCCTGAACTACCCTACATGAATGAGCATGGGAGAGGCGGCTGACCTCCCTGCTGGCATCTCTGCTGGAACTATTGGTGGCGATTAAAGCTCCATTTCCCCCCCCCTGCCTGTGAGGGATATCCCAGCATCCACTCCACGCCTTTAGTTTCGAGCCACTGGTGGAATTGTAACTCAGCAGCCATACTAAGGAAACGAGGCCTGCCACACTGGCTGAGCTAAGATCACTCAAAGCATGCTAGAGATAATGATGCAGTGACTGGATGCAATATTCTTGAATTTCTGGACGCAGCTTAACAATCGACTAGGCGATCGTGGGGAGAAGAAACAGAGTACTCACTCACACTACTCACCTCCTGCAAACTGGTATCTTGCATATGGCTCAGCTCCAAAGAAAGCCACTGCGCAGTGTACCTTTTCGAGTGTACCATGTTGTCCAGGTACCAGGCGGTCAGTAACAAACTGCTGCACTCCCAGGTTGAGGATCATGAGGGTGAAAGTCTCACATCCCCGGAGGAAATATCATCATCTCTAAGCAGTGCCAGGAGCAGCTGAAGCAGTGAGATCCGCACATGGGCCCATTTCGAGACCTGGGGCCAGTGCAGTCGTCAGAGTTGGCTGATAGTGCTTTCAATATGCAGGGTATCGGGTGATCTTTGTCATGGCATAGAGAGTAGTGTGAGGTCTTACTTAAGATGCATGCCTCCTATTGTATGTCTCAGACCACCCACCAGTGACATCGTTACCATTAACCCAATGTTGTCTACCTTTTTTATTTAATTTTTCTTTCATCTGTTTAATGCAATCATATATGTCAATCTAGTGACTACGATGTGCAGTATATTTACAACATTATGCTTTTAATGATATGTTGGTGAATAGACATAACTAAACCTTTGCTTACACTACTTTTAAAAATCAGCAATTTCCTTTATTTAGCACTTTTCATGTCCAGTCAAGCTAGCAGGACTGCAAATATTGTTACTAACTGAAGAATGGAAATGTTAATCTAGCCTGGTTGCAACTATATCTAAACATTACAAAATGGTGCTGTACCATCGCCTCGACACACAATATTTTATTACCTGCGGTCTTTGACTTCATGCTATGTGTTTCCTTACATTTAACAATCTTGTGGTAGCTGTTGTGGGATTGCAAGATATTTTGTATTCTTATGCACAGAAAAAATAAAGCTCTAATAAAAATTTGAAAAATAGTTGACCAGAGGTGATCAACATAACCGGGCCGGTATAACCGACACATTACGTGTTAGAATCACCGACATGCAACAGCAAAAGTTAAAATCCAGACACACCTAAGGATATGAAGGAAGAAATTGGGTAAAAAAAATGACGAAGTATCTAATTTAGTATGACAAGAAATAGTAAAAAGTATGCCTTTTTTGATTAATGGATAAAGCCTCCACAAAAAAAGCCTGGATATCCAAAACTCTTTGAATGCAGACCAAACATAAAAGAAAAGTGAAGTTTGCAGGTAATTGACGTAGAGAGAGATTCTCATTATCTGGCCAATCCCATAAAAAAAGATAAAACTAAGGAGACATCCAACAGATGAGAATATCACAGACCAGGCGGTTGTTGGAAAAGAATAGAACACAAACAGAGTACGCCTGCTAACACGATTATGTATGTATCGACGAAAAAAACTGTCTGTAATCCAATGGTAAGTTAAAACATAATATTTATTGCAATATAAGTTAAAAAAGCAGTATCACAGCAACATAGGCAAAAAAAATAAAAAATAAACACATAACCCCAAGGCAATCGCCTAATGCACTTTGTGCCACATGGTACTTAATCATAAAGTAATAGTGTGCTAATCAATTGATGCGTTATCTAAACCTTTAACCCAATTGTCAACTAATTTGGGCTGAGGTTTAACTCTTCATAAACCAGCCAAAAGAAAGGAAAAGACTATTCCCAAAATAAAGCATCTGTTTACTTAATTGAAAAAAACAAAATAATTTAACATATATAAAAGGAAACCAATGAAAATTGTTTTAAATGTGGGAATCAGAATGGGAGGTATAACCAAATAAACCATTCCAGGAGATTTAGAAACCATGATTGGCTCTGGCACAACAGAGCAATCGGGAGAACACCTGTTAACTGTAAAGGTCACCCATGCAATAATTGTGAAGGGAGAATAAGTTTATCTTCCGAAAGGTGGGCAGTTTTGGAGAAAAGCATCCAAAACCATACACTCTGGATCTGGTAACCAACTGTAGAAAGCTGATAGTTGGCTGTTGTGAGAATCAAACAGATCTATTTTAAAATGGGCTTGCAAATTGGAGAGGAGAGAGGACACTGTTACATCCAGCATCCAGTCACTGGAACACCACCAATGTTTGGAGAACCAGTCCACTGTGAGGCGTGTCTCTCTTGGTAGGTATTCCATGTGTAGGGTAATGTTGCTGGTTTGTCAAATTTCATAAATGTCTTCGGTAATAGTTGAGACCAGCCTCTAACCATATTATGCAGAACTCTTTTTTTATTTCCTAAGCAGCAAAGATAGAGGAATATAAATATTATCAAAAATGAAAGAAAAAAATGTATAGGCACAACAGGCAACCAATCACATATTAGAGGAAGTAGCTATATAAGTCCTGTGTCTCCCACAATCCCCCTCTTTCTTTGCTGCTTCCTCAGACAGATAAGTGTTTTGCTCTTCTCTCTATACTCAGTTTTGGTTTTGCATTTAATTGTATTGCCATTTTACTGTGGTGTTGCATTGTTTGCACATGGTACTGTTACTTCATTTTGCCTTGCCGTTAGTGTTCCCTCTGGGACCACGTGGGTGTTTCCCTTCCCGGCCGGGAGGTCCCTTTTCCCTGCCCTCCCCTGCCTCCTCGTGCTTCCGCACGAGACCCGGCGCTGTATTGTCTGCCGCGGCCGCTCTCCTCCTCCGACCGCAGCTGAGTGCGCATTCTCTCCCCGCTCGCGGGCTGGCGTGGTGGGTCGGGTGCACGAGCCCCTTCCCCCGCCAAGTGCCAGGTTGCGTGCGCCTTCCCTCTCGCGTGGCGGCCATTTTGGACGGACCTCGTTCCTCTCTCTGTGCTGCCGGGTGGTCGGTCACCTTGTTTGCCCTGGTCCCCTGGGAACACTAACCGGTCTGTTTGTCACACAAGTTTGCTTTATGTGGGTTATCAAAACTTTTTCTCCCTTGTGCCCTTTTCAGCTAGTTTTAGTTATTTACTTTCATTTTCTATACCTATTCACTGACATGCAGGATAGGGATGATGGGCCTGCAGGTCCCTCAGGGGATTTGCACTTACACAGTGCTGAGGGTGCTATGGCCTCCTAGGAGTTTCAAACCTTGCTAGAGGCCACCTTGGCTTCCTCCATACAGAAGGCTATTGCCTCAGCCATGGGAGCTGTCTCTACCTCCTTTTCTCAATCCCAGCACTCTCTAGTTTTACCTGCTCTGGCCACCCCCGCCACTATGGGTTCGGGGTCCCCTTCTCCTGCTCAAACTGTGCCTGGAGCCCATAAGGCAAGGGCCTAATCTAAACATGTCGGCTCCCATTCCTCGATGCAGGCTCTGCCTGCCATGACTGACGCACTAGAGGCGGTCACAGATAGCGCGCACCCCGCGCGCAAAAGAGCCCCTGGCCGGGCTAAAAAGGCTAGATTGTGGAAACGGGCTAGAGCCCTTGATGATGGGTCGGATACCGACCGGAGTGTGGAGGACGAATCCGACATTATGGAGTATGACTCCTTTGATGAAAATTAATCTGGAGAGGATTTGCCCCTTATGGGCGTGAACCCCTCGGGGTCCTCTGCCAAGGCCCGGGGTCAGATATTAGGCCCC